>NC_089508.1:168396429-168996429 GCF_036850995.1 Saccopteryx leptura | reverse complement strand
AAAGAAAGAAAGAAAGAAAGAAAGAAAGAAAGAAAGAAAGAAAGAAAGAAAGAAAGAAAGTATTATTCTAGTTTATCAGACTTTGTGACCAAGCTGGAATGATGGGGACTGGATTTACCCTTCCTTCCTATAACAAATAAAAATAAGAAGGATAAGCTATATGAAGCCGTGGTTTTCAAGACATTGGACAGCAGACAGTGAAGGACAGTGACTTCTGAGAGACGGGGAGAATGATGTGGTTGCCGCAGCTGCCCCCAGCTCACTGCTTTGGGAGTTTCTGGGCCATGGCATAAAGAAGTGGAACGCGGGCAGACCCCAGAGGATTCCTTGAGTTGACAAGACGGAGCTGAGAGGCAGAGAGACCCAGGACGCTAGAGTTTGCAGGGTCAGGGGCTGGAGATAAGAGACCGGTGCAGAAAGAGAATTTCAGATATGTTTAGAGGCTCCACAGCAAGTGTTCAGCAGAGTACTGAGCGGGCGTAGACATGCAGGGAAATGACAACAGCCACCCAAGAGGATGAGCAGATGAACAGGACCCAGTGCTCACACAGGGCCAGGAGTGTCGCCTGTTCCCACCCGCCACTCTCAAAACTCACAGGACACCCTGAAAGGCATGCAGAAGGGTGTAGCCTCAGGAGTAAGAATAATTAGCCCTCCACCAAACTGAGCTCAGTTCCACTTAATAGATCTTTATAGTAAGACCCAAAGAGTTGGTGCTGTTTGCAAGTCATTTAATTGCCTTCCAGAAGAAAGATTTTAAAAAAATTTTTATAGAAAAACAAATATATACAGTAGTCATCAAAGTAAGATTTACAGTGTCTGTCATCCAATAAAAAATGCCCAGGCCTGCAAAGGAGAAGGAGAATATGCCCATAATGAGGAGAGCAAGTACTGTATTAAAACTAACCCAGAACTGACACCAGTGCTAGAATTAGACAAGGACATTAAAACTGTCATGAGAACTCTATTATATGCATTCAAATATTAAGTTGAGATGTAGAATAAAAAAAGACTCAAATTGATTAGCAGAACTATTGTCATAGTCAGTTTAGCCAATTAAGAGTTTTCTTAATTGTCAATGGAAATGATCCAGTGAATTAAAAGTAAAATCAACCCAATAAAGATTTCGCTGTAATATTTTTAATAGTTGATCCAGTCCAGTGCAAAGAAAAAGTTTGATTTAAAATACTGATACTTCTCTACACTGATTGTCCCTATTCTTCACAAGCTCCCTGGAAAGTTAGGGACATATAAGGGACCTGTCTTTAGTACACATAGTGGCGATTGCTATAATTAAGTGATAGGCAAGGTGTTGATGTAACGAGTAAAAAATAAAGCCCTCTCTTTATTGATTACTTTCATTCTGGAGTCCCCTTATTTGTAACTGTCCCGGGAGCAGCTGTGTCTCTCCTCTTTGAGATCTGGCATCTTAGACAGGAAGACTTTTACACCCAGTGGGGGCATGTGTTGCAACAAGATAGCCATTCACACTGAGTGCTGCTTTAAGTGATCGTGGTACCCTCATGACCACACACTCAGGATTGCACAGTTGTAGGCTCTTTCTGTGTAGTTGAATACACATCTACAGCCTGTATCGTAGCCAATTGCAAAATAGAGTCTTCTCAGAGAAAATTTCTCAGGGCAAGGATTCATTCTTATTCTCTCTCTGTCTCTCTCTGTCTCTCTCTCCCTCTGCCGAGAGCAGAACACTGCTGATGCCAAGTCCATGAAAATAACTCTTTATAGTGGCCTCCCAATCAATAAGGAGCTTTATTTGCTGCGAGTCGCACCCTCTGTTCATTGTGTTCATGCAGCGGAGCTGGCTCAGAAGAAGCAGCACAAAGACGGGCCTCAACCCTGCAGGGCCCCGCAGGGAGAGCCTGCGCTGGGTGTGGGCGCTCGGGGATCTGGCTCCAAGGCCGCTGTTAACTCACTGTGCGGCTGAGCCCCCTCTGGGCCTCAGTGCCCTCTGCTTTTAAATGCTGCGACTGGACCAAATAATCTCCAAGGGCCGACCGGATTCAGAACTCGACTATTACATGATCATAGAGAGAAGGCAGGTGTGTGTCATTCGAGAGCTGGCCTCCTGGCCTTTCAGTAGGTAAGACCCACGACGTTCCTGAGCCATCATTGTGGGGAGAGAGGAATGAGCATCTTCCAGGATGTTTAGCCACTAAATCTGCACCAGCCTCCTGGTAGAGAATGTTCTTTATTGACATCGTTACCATAGCAACTGGAGCGTCATTTGGCACCGGGGTTTAGGGAAGCTGTCAAGGTCTGTAATTTAAGAGAAAGAGATTTTCCTTCCCCACGATGTCAGCTAATTCTCCCAGTTGTCCACTTTAGCAGTCACATGCACTTCCCTAAAGGGCATTTATTCCATTCAGACATGTTGGCCAACCCAGCTCCATGAGAGGTAGCCCGGTGCTCAAAGGGAATACAGTATAAGAACTGGAATTGCCACCTTGGAGCCTTCAGCCTGCAACTAAAGTAACTTTACTGTGCTGGGAGTTCTCTCCCCGCCTGGGACCTTGCTTCCTAATCTGCCCTACAGTAAAGATAGACAAGGAGTTCCCTAAGGTGTCTTTCGGCTCCAATATTCTAGTCAGTTGGCACAAAGGCCACGAGGAGCCTGCAGATATGGTATTCTGGCCCTATCATGTGTGAGCCATAGAGTGTTCTAATTCACATTGGTTGGCAAGATATAGAAATTTGGAGTTTTCACACAATAATCCAGATCTCTGGGCCCTGGCCAGGTGGCACAGTGGATAAAGCATCCTTCCAGGGTGCCAAGGTCATGGGTTTGATCCCCGGTCAGAGCATATGCAAGAAGCAATCATTGAGTACACAACTAAACTGGAATAACTAAGTGGAATGGTGAGTTGATCTTTCTCTCTCTCTCCATTCCCTGTCCCCTCAAATCAATGGAAAATAATAATAATAATAATAATCCAGATTTCTGACTTTTTTTTTTTTTTACAGAGAGTTAGAGAGAGGGATAGATAGGAACAGACAGACAGGAAGGGAGAGAGATGAGAAGCATCAATCATCAGTTTTTTTCATTGTGACACCTTAGTTGTTCATTGATTGCTTTCTCATATGTGACTTGACTGTGGGGCTACAGCAGACGGAGTAACCCCGTGCTCAAGCCAATAACCTTGGATCCAAGCTGGTGAGCTTTTGCTCAAACCAGATTAGCCCGCGCTCAAGCTGGCGACCTTGGGGTCTCGAACCTGGGTCCTCTGCATCCCAATCCGACACTCTATCCACTGCCCACTGCCTGGTCAGGCTCTGACTTTTTCTTTTTAAAAAAAATCAGTCAATTTGATGACACTGAGCTGAAATCCTGCATGACAAGCCTCCACTGGACCGGAGTAGCTACTACTCACTTTATAGGTCCAGGTTTCCAGGCTCAGCGTCACCATTCTAGAGCTGATCACCAGCTTAGGTCAAGTGTCAAGTCCACTGAGAATTTTATACGTGGCCAGCTTTTCTCATTACTCCTTAACCCACCTAGGCATTTGTGTTTTTGAGCTGATGTTTAGCGCTTTTAGGATAGAGATGGCATGGTCCAAACTCTCTTTACATCATTACTGTCATTGTTTGTCAATGATCTTGGTGGAAGACAGAAACTGGGTTCAATCAAAGACTTTCCTGGATAAGAAACAACAAACCTTTGGTCGCTTAGGTCTCTCATACTAACCAATCAGGCTCAGGCAACCATATCTAGAGGTGATGATCAGAACTCTCACTGACAAGGGACAATAAATTGGTCACATGGTCCTGTGCTTGGTGACTTAAAGCAAGTCAGTAATTTCCTATGACTTGGTTTTTCAAATGTGAAATAAGTTGATTTCCCACAAGTCCCTTTCTAAATTCGCTGAGGCAGTATGAGTCACTCTACAGAAGCTCATATTAAAACTCCTAGGTGTGTGTGTGTGTGTGTGTGTGTGTGTGTGTGTGTGTGTGTGTGTGTGTGTGTGTGTGTTTTAAAGTTATATATATCTGTTTACTTTACTGTTTTGTGATAGTAAGTACAAAGTCTACACTCAGAATCACATCTAGTGATATCAGAGCTGGGCCAGGACGAGAATCAAAAAGGACCGCATCGTAGCTGATGTTCCCTAGGAGACAGGCACAGTCCCAGCATCCACAGCAGAATTGGCAGTTTAGAGAGGGCCAGTGACAACTTACAAGGAGAAGTAAGATCTTACCAAAATATGTCTGATGCTGAAACCTGAGGCCAGAGTGACAAGTACAAGAAAGGGTACCAGCAATGGGATTGTAGCTCTGGTCTTTCTCTGCACAGACGGATGCCGCCAAATGCCGCCGCCTTTCCGCCCAGATGCTGATTTTCTTGGGGAATTTTAACCCCATGTAGCCTAAAAGGAGACGTTGGTGCTTTAATAATTGACATCTGAAATGGTATTCCAGCTCAGCCTTCCAAACGAGACTCGACTTCAAGCTGTGCAGCCCCTCTGGGCCGAAGGCCCTCACTGTTGAATGGGCAGGCGGAGCAGGGCGCACTGGCAATGCTGGGATTTCGTGGCAATGCTGGGATTTCGTGGGTGGGCTGAGCGGGGCACACTGGAAATGCTGGGATTTCGTGGGCGGGCTGAGCAGGGCGCACTGGCAATGCTGGGATTTCGTGGCAGTGCTGGGATTTCGTGGGCGGGCCGAGCGGGGCACACTGGCAATGCTGGGATTTCGTGGCAATGCTGGGATTTCGTGGGTGGGCTGAGCGGGGCACACTGGCAATGCTGGGATTTCGTGGCAATGCTGGGATTTCGTGGGTGGGCTGAGCGGGGCACACTGGCAATGCTGGGATTTCGCGGGCGGGCTGAGCAGGGCGCACTGGCAATGCTGGGATTTCGTGGCAATGCTGGGATTTCGTGGCAGTGCTGGGATTTCGCGGGCGGGCTGAGCGGGGAGCACTGGCAATGCTGGGATTTCGTGGCAGTGCTGGGATTTCGTGGGCGGGCCGAGCGGGGCACACTGGCAATGCTGGGATTTCGTGGGCGGACTGAGCGGAGCACACTGGCAACGCTGGGATTCAGACAGCCTATGTGGATATCTCAGCTCTGCCATGTCCTGAATATAACTTTAGTGAGTTACCAAAACTTGTGAGTTTCTTCACCTGTAAAATGGGGTTATGAGAGTCCCCTCCTCATAGATCTGTGTGAGAATGGGATAATCCATGCAAAGTGCTTAGCATGGTGCCTGCTTCGTAGCAAATAGCTAACGTTCTTCTTTATCACTATTAGACATTTTAGACTCTTTGCCAATAATAATAAATATAAATAATAATAACAATATTCTTTCTTAAGTTGCCTGACTATGCTAAGTACATTCAATACCCACAACCATTATGGAGATGAACATTATTATGACCACTTTTAAGTGACAAAATAGTCTTACCATGTTTCAGAAATTGTCCCAGGTCGGAACCAAACTCTAAACTTTGCCTGACTGCAAATGTCTGCTCTTCAGGATGACCCGTGCTACTTCCTCACGGTGTGCTGTCAGCCCCAGTGTGGGTGCGCATGGCAGCAGCTCTCCTCCTGAGTGCTTGGGTGAATGAAGGTTTCCAATGCAAGAGTTCCATAAAAGTCTCTTGCTGATAGTGAAATGGCTACTCAGATCCATGTATGTTTTTAAAGGGTCAATTGGGTTGATGTCTGAATTTTTTTCCACTGTTATAATCCTTCTTAAATTTATAACCCTCTCCCAAAATTTGACTATGCCATATCCCCCCCCCCCCTTTTAATTTTACAGAGACAGAGAGTCAGAGAGAAGGATAGACAGACAGGAACGGAGAGAGATGAGAAGCATCAATCTTCAGTCTTTCGTTGCAACACCTTAGTTGTTCATTGATTGCTCTCTCATATGTGCCTTGACCGCGGGCCTTCAGCAGACCGAGTAACCCCTTGCTCGAGCCAGCGACCTTGGGTCCAAGCTGGTGAGCTTTTGCTCAAACCAGATGAGCCCGTGCTCAAGCTGGCGACCTCGGGATCTCGAACCTGGGTCCTCCGCATTCCAGTCCAATGCTCTATCCACTGCGCCACCGCCTAGTCAGGCTCCCCTTAACTTGAAAACCTAGTAGAACCTCCGTGCTATGGAAAAGGAAGCGGGCACCAGTACATTCCGGAAGTGTTCCAGAAAGGACCTCTTTGACTTAAATACATATATTAGTAAATGTACTAGTATATCTATTAGGACATGTATGAGTATTGGGTGCATATATTTGTAGTAACCCGAAGTCATAATAAACCAGAAAATTTAAACCTTCCAAAGGTCCAATTCAAATTTGAAACAGAAATCCTCTTGAAACCAAATAGAGTTCATTTATGAGAAACTGACCCCACCGCCCCTATGCGAGCCACCCCCGCCCCCATCTCCAACCTTGTTTTGTTTCTCTCTGCTCTGCAGTCAGCTCTGACGTTGGCAAGCAGTCAAGAAGTGAACAAGAGAGATGGCAGCTTTCTGAGCATCTGACCCCTTGCTGGCCGTTCAGCCATGCAAGCTGTGAAACCAGTTTAAAAAAAAAAATGTTGCCTTTCTTTTCCTCTCACCCCTCTAAGGAACAGCCTCTTGCTCCTCCCCACCAGTACAGAGGGAAAACAATGGAAAGCATTGGTATTCCCATGAAAAGGGGCAGTCACATGGGGTGTGACTGCAGGCCCGCTGTAACTGCTCTAGGATGCTGGCAGGGGCAGAGAAGGGACCAGCTCCCACTGCCCCGGCTCTGACTAGCCCTGGCATGGTCAGATGAGGGGACAGAGCAGTGAGGGGACGCGCAGGACAGGGCCCTTGCAGACGGACCGTTCTCCCAGGCCTCACTGGAGCCTCCTCTGCGACAAGATGATACCTGGTGTGTAAGTCTCCTGTTAGAAATGCATCGGGCACACTATGTATTTCTTTTCTTCTTGGCTTTTTCAGAGCAACAGGGACCTCTTACCTAACCTGAAGTGTCTCCTTGTGTCACTTGCAGGCATTGGGACCCTCACCCAGGACACGCTATGGTGCTTCAGCCAAGTGAAAGGTACTATCGAGGTTGGAACTACAGAAGGTAGGCGACAGCCCCCTACCCCTCTCCTTGCCTCCTTGGGGTTGGTGCTAGTTCCAGATTTGAAAAAAAATCTGTTCATCTTTGGGTTCATAAATATAAGTCGTCACACATCCCAGAATAACATTCAGAGTTCTTTCTACCCTTTCTTCCTGTTGAGGTTTATGGTATTCCCACTGAAATGAACTCCCATGAACTAGGTTTGCAGACAGAGACGCTAAAAGCTGGACAAGTCTCATTTCAGGATGGCCTCCTGCTCTGTAGAATTCTAGAATTCTGAGTCCAAACATTTCAAGATGGTCAGACAGACGTTAGCTCTTTCTTCCGTTGTGTGTTAAAGACCGCTTGCTATAACACGTGACGCACACAGGGAGAACTAAGAATCCAAGTCCAGTTGTATGACTTATGGGTACTTTGGGTCGTCCCCATATGAGTATATAGTTACCTGTCTAGTTCTCAGGAGATGTTCCTGTTCCAGGGCCCTTTATTGGGGATGATGCCTTCCTCCTGGAGAACTTGCTTTTACTTCTCTTTGTTTTTTCCTTTGTAACCTGAGCTTGGCGACCTCCACGACTCCCCCAATGGATGTCTGCATTTCAGAAAAGCTGAATGACAGGCAATTGGGAGAAACTAGAGTCCTGCTTCTGGGTGTTTAAAATCAAGGTTTAGCTGATTTAGTGGAATGCAGTAAGGGCATCTGAAACCGATTGGCCTGCCTTGGCCATAGATGTAGATACCGGACGTGGTGGTGTAGCCTGGGTCTCAAACTCAGTTTAATGAGTGAGGAGAAGAACAGTAGACAGGGCTGAACTTTAATATGGAAACTAACAGGCATAAATGCTTACAGACTTTGGGGTTGTTCTCATAGCATTGCAATTCTGAGTAAAACATAATTTGAGGACAAATTATTTTGGGTGATTCGAAGGAGGTGTTTTATATACAATCTTGTTGTAACTCATTTTTAGACACTCAGAATAATGATGGATAACCCCAACCCAAATGATTTATATTTAAAGAGTGGGAAGAAGTCCACTAAAATGAATTGATGACTAAATCTATGAAATTATACTTTTGTATGACATCCTCTATTTTTCAGATGCACCATCAGTGGAGCTTTATGCATAAATGGTCCTCAGAAAGCCCCTATGAAGTAGACAGAGCAGGCTTTATTAGGCCTATTTTGTGCTCATCTAACCAAAAATATTTGTGAGTGTCTTCTATACGGCAGCACTGTCTTCGGCATTAGAGATGGGAGAGGAAAAAAACAAAGTGACTTACTGCCTAACCTCATGAAGCTTAAGGAAATTGAAGCTCAAGTGAATCAGTTGTTTTAAATCTTGGCCACAATTCACAAATCACATGTGCTTTTAAAGTAATAGAGACTTTTGGGTCACTCAAGAACTACTGAGTTAGAGGTTCGAGAACCTGGGTGACACAGTGTTTTTTGTTTGTTTGTTTGTTTTTAGAGAGAGGAGAGGAGAGAGAGAGACAGAAAGAGAAAGGAAGGGGGCAGGAGAAGAGCAGGAAGCATCAACTCATAGTAGTTGCTTCTCGTATGTGCCTTGGCTGGGCAAGCCCGGGGTTTCGAATCAGTGATGTTGATATTACAAGTTGATCTTTATCCAGTGTGTGTGTGTGTGTGTGTGTGTGTGTGTGTTTAACTTTTTTTTATTTCTTTTTGTGACAGAGACAGAGAGAGGGACAGATAGGGACAGACAGACAGGAAGGGAGACAGATAAGAAGCATCAATTCTTTGTTGCAGCTCCTTAGTTGTTCATTGATTGCTTATTCATATGCGCTTTGACCAGGGGGTTACATCAGAGTGAGTGACCCCTTGCTCAAACCAATGACCTTGGGCTCAAGCTAGAGACCTTGGACTTCAAACCAGTGACCTTTGGGCTTAATCCAGTGACCACAGGGTCATGTCTATGATCCCACGCTCAAGCCAGTGACCCCACTGGCTGGTGAGCCTGCGCTCAAGATAGATGAGCCCACACTTAAGCTGGGGATCTCAGGGTTTCAAACCTGGGTCTTCTGCATCCCAGTTCAATGCTCTATCTGCTGCAGCACTGCCTGGTCAGGCATGCACAATGTGTTTTAATGAGCTACCCAGATGATTCTGATATTGTGGACTGGCTTTGGGGACCGCCAGGTCAGATGACTCATTCCGGGGTATCATTTCTTCTCAGATTTTGGACTTAAATCTCATCTTTGTGACTGGCTCCCCACCCATTGTGGAATTCTGAGTGTCTACTGCAGCTATAGCTCTTATCACTTGAGGCTTACCATGTGGTGAGCGCTCTACTTAGTGCTTAAGACAAGTTAAGATAATGTAAGCACAGCATTTATTACACTTTGTAACTATCATTTGTAAGCTATTACAAATATCACTATAATTAGATCTTCATCTAATTTAATCCTTGCAAAATCTTTATGAGAAGTATACTTATTCCCTCTTTACCTATGAGGATATTGAAGTGAAACAAACAGAGGACTAAGTTCTTTGCCAAAGGCTCCATAGCTAATAAATGGATGAGGTAGGCTTGACCTCAGAGCTATAGGATTCCAAAGCTCCAGTTCTTTAGACATTGTTTGGAAGACAGAGATTCTCATATGGCAGTTTGGAATGAGGCCCAGGGATGATAGATGCTCGTAGATGGTCCTCATGGATGAACCAAGGATGGGTTTAAATGTTTACTGCACACAACTAAGCTTGAACTGTTCATTGAGTCCCAGAGTGAGAGTCAGAATGATGGTCCAGACTGAATTTGGAAACATCACTTCAAAGTGGTGAATAAGGGAGGGCTTTTTTATTTTATTTTTTTTAAGGGAGAGCTTTTTTTTTTTTTTTTTTTTTTTTTTTATTTTTCTGAAGCTGGAAACGGGGAGAGACAGTCAGACAGACTCCCGCATGCGCCCGACCGGGATCCACCCGGCACGCCCACCAGGGGTGTAGCTCTGCCCACCAGGAGGCGATGCTCTGCCCCTCCGGGGGCGTCGCTTTGCCGCGACCAGAGCCACTCTAGCGCCTGGGGCAGAGGCCAAGGAGCCATCCCCAGCGCCCGGGCCATCTTTGCTCCAATGGAGCCTCGGCTGCGGGAGGGGAAGAGAGAGACAGAGAGGAAGGAGGGGGTGGGGGGTGGAGAAGCAAATGGGCGCTTCTCCTATGTGCCCTGGCCGGGAATTGAACCCGGGTCCCCCACACGCCAGGCCGACGCTCTACCGCTGAGCCAACCGGCCAGGGCTAAGGGAGAGCGTTTTTAAAAGAAGAGAGTCAGGTTGGACACTGCCACACTGCCACTGGCATCTAGGTCCCCTGGCCAACACGTCCTTGGGGTTATTGAACTGGACTAGTACTGTTGCAATGGTAGTTGAATATTTGTTGAGGGAATGAATGAATGAACGACTTTCACTTAGTAAACATCAAAGTTCTTAAAAATCAGGTTCTTTTTTTTTTAATTGGCTTTCTTTACCCAAGTTGGTTTTCTATTTTGATCAAAGTCAATAAGAATTATTCCACTTCTATCTTATGTATTTGTATTAATGACTTTTCCATTCCATTTCTACTACTTTCCAGCTGGTGACCTTGGCCAGGTCACTTATTGTCTCTGTGCTTAAGTTTCTTTATCTGCAAAATGGTGTTAGTAACACAGGTATCAATTAAGATGTCTTCAAGGGCTAGGTGAATTCTTCAAAACAATATACACACACATACTACACAATCTCTAGATTGTTTTAAGATTCTCAAATTGCATTTATTGTATTATAAAGGCATGGACGAGACAGGTGAAGTGACAAAAATAAATAATTTAAAGCAATATTTTTAAAAAAATAAAAATTAATGCAAAGAAGTCGTGATGAACAAAATATTGAAATGTTATATAAGGACAGGATCAGTATTACTGATTTATTTTTCCTTTTGCAGTAGGTTCCCATATGGCTTAGCATGATTCTTTACTGCAAATTTTAAATGAGTATATGGGGTCTCAGCTAGTGGGCTAGAGTTTTTCACGTTCCAAATCATTCAATAGTACATTAGAGGGTTGATGCTATGAATTCAGCAATAAACACTTAGTGAGGGCTTATTAGATCCAAGGCACTTTTCCAGGAAGTGAAAGAGTTAGAAAGATAAATAAAATATAGTCCAAACTCTCAAGGAATGCATCATTTAAGGGGAGACAGGAATTGAGACAGAGGAATAAGCCATTACATCAATAAATGTTATACCAGACAAGGCAGGCTAAAGAGAAAGTACTTGATGAGAGACTGAAGTTCTTTGAATACAGAGGCAGTAGAAATTTTCATATATTTGGGGGGACAAAGATAGACTTAATGGAAAGAAAGCAGGTAACACAGAACTTCAATGATTTTTTAAAATATAACCTTTGTCTGACCTGTGGTGGCGCAGTGGATAAACCGTCAACCTAGAATTCTGAGGTCGCTGGTTCGAATCCCTGGGCTTGCCCAGTGAAGGCACATACAGGAAGCAACTACTACGAGTAGATGCTTCCCGCTTCTCTCCTCTCTTTCTCACTCCTCCCTTCCCATGCTCTCTGCCCTCTCTCCTAAAATCAATAAATAAAATATAAAAATAAACTATAACATTTAATCTTTTCCTTTTCTGATTATTAAAACATGTTCTCAGTGTAGAAAATTGTAAGTATAACTAAAAAAAAAAATCAGAAAATCAATTTCAACTATAACCCCACAACCCATAGGTCAACCGTGGTAAAAGGTTTTGATATATTTTCTAACTTCTTGACTGTATTAATTCAGCCAACAAACAAGTACAATGAGCCAGATACTGTGAAAGGGACTGGTTAGTTTATAATAAATAAAAGCAACATTTTTTTTTAGCAAAATAGAGTCATCCTGGAAATACTATTTTGTAAATAGATGTTTTCACTTAACAATATATAGTGGTCATCTTTCATATTATGAACAGTAGGTATCCTAATTTATTTACCCAAGTTTTCAAGATTTATAATAATACCGTGATGACTATCCCTAATAGCTACTCTGCATTTATCCTGGAAAAGCTATGTGGTAGAATGATTAAAAGCATGTTTACAATAAAATGCCTGGGTCAAAATTTGGCCTCTCTTCTTATTGACACAGAGTAAGTTACTTCAAATTTTTCATGATTTCATTTCCTGGTATGTAAAATTTGGATAATGAAATCTAACTTGAAGAATGGCTATAAAAATATAATTAGATATTTTAAACAACACAGTACATAGGAAATGTTCAGTAGTTATACTTAGTTACTATGATTATATTATTAGGATACACTCTCAAAAGCAGAGTTCCTTGGTTAAGTTCTATGTAGGTATATTTTAAAAAATTTTAAGTTTATAGTATCAATAGTCTTATAGAGAAACTAATGACTTACATATTCATTATTAATTTATTACAGTGCCCATTCCCCAAACTCTTCAATTTAAGGCATTTAAATTTTGCATTTACAGTATATTTTTAACTGATGCTTCTTTTTCTTTTTTTTAAATTGAGATATAATTGACACATTACATTTTATAAGTTTAGGCTATACAATGTGTTGACTTGATACATTTACATAATTGACACTTCTTTGAATACTCAAGTGTATCAGAAAATTTCAGGAAGCAGAAATTATGAGACAGAAAGAGGAAATAAGATGAAGTGGTGTGAATAGCATGTGCAAAGGTCCTGAGGTTTGTATACTCAGAAAGAGAAAGTATTTTACTGAGGCATAGAGTACCTGAGAATCAAAGTGAAAGACTAAACTGAAAAGGTAGGTGGAACCCAGGTTATGAGGTGCTTAAATGACAGTAAATAATACTCTACATCAGGGGTCTGAAACTCAACTCAGCATGTGGGCCGCAGAGCAAGATCACAGCCGTTCGGCGGGCCGCACTAGGTCTACAAAAGGCAACTGTTACGCAACACTTTTCTCACTGCAGTTGAAAACAAAAAAAAATCAGTACAACAAGCACAATCCTACATGCAGTTTACTCAGTGTCACAAAACGACCAGAAACTGTAGTTCGCATCACAACTGCTGTTAACTAAGCTAATATCTAGCTAGGATGCTAGAGAAATGAAAAATACAAGTAGGCCCCTAGGCTTACTTAATTTTATCCAAAATATTTTGAACTTTGTGGATTAGTCTGCGGGCCGCACAAAATTGTTCGGTGGGCTGCATGTGGCCTGCGGGCCGCGAGTTTGAGACCCCTGCTCTACATCCTGTGCCATTGCAATTGCTGAGGCCTGAAATAGTTATTACTGTGCCACACAGACCTAACCGAGGTCATATCAGCTCATTTCAGACAATGGTGATGATATTAATTTACTGGTAAAGTAGGAGTCATACTCAAATCCATTCATTCATTCATTTAAATATTCAACAGGTATTTATCAGATAGCTTCTGGGTACCAGGCACTGTGTCAGGTTAATAAGACATTTTTTATACAAGTAAAGAATTTGTTTTATAATGAGAGACAAAAAAAAAGTAGGTCATTTGAGGTTTTCATGAACACTAAGAAAAATATAAACACAAGATGGCATGAGACAGTTCTTGGAGGAGGTCACTTGCGTGTAGGGTACCAGGGAAGACCTTGCTGAGGATGTGGCACCTTAACCAAGGCCTGAAGGATGAGAATGTGCCAGCATTCAAAGAATCATGTCTTGGTCATTGTCGGTAGTCATAAAACAAGTAATAAAATTGCACAGGCCCTGAGGCAGGAAAAGTGGTATTTTCAAAGCACAGACAGGAGCCCAGAGGAGCCCGAGCTAGGTGTAAAGAAACTGTGTGGTCTGAAAGCATACAGAGTAGGAAAGCGCTAGATCACTTTACAGGCCAGAACCTGCACGTCACTTTACAGAGTCTAGATTTTATTTTGAAACCCGTGGGACTCCTTGCCATTGAAGGAGTTCAAAGATTAAATTTATGCCATTAAAATAAATTCGTATCAGAATTCGGATGAGAGACAGCTTGGCTTTATTTGAGTGGAGAAGATGCAAATGATGAGGACAGCAGAGACTCCAGACACATGTTGGAGATAATGGACTACATTACAGAGGAGAAGAAAAGGAGGGGGTTAAGAGAGCTCCAGGTTGGGGCCTGAGCAATTGGGTGGTTTGTGGGCACCAGCTATTAGAACTGGAAAACCTGGAAAAGAAACATATTTGGGGATGCAGAAGAGGAAAGTCATCCACTTTGTCCCCCTAGGTTTGATTGCTGAGTCCATGAAATAAACTCACAGCAGGCAGATTAACAGGAGAAAAGGTCTACAAATTATTATTATTATTTAGTGAGAGAGAGAGAGAGACAATGAGACAGAGAGACAGAGATAGGGACAGATAGGAAGGAGAGAAATGAGAAGCATCATCAACTCATAGTTGTGTCATCTTAGTTGTTCATTGATTGCTTTCTCATACATGCTTTGACTAGGGGGCTCCAGCCAAGTCAGTGACCCCTTGCTCAAGCCAGTGATTCTGGGCTCAAGCCAGTGACCTTGGGCTTCAAACCAGCAACTTTTGGGGTCAAGCCAGCGACCATGGGGTGATGTCTATGATCCCATGCTCAAGTCAGTGGCCCCATGCTCAAGCTGGTGAGCCCGTGCTTAAGCCGGTGAGCCTGCGCTCAATTTGGATGAGCCCACACCCAAACTGACGACCTCGGGGTTTTGAACCTGGGTCCTCAGTATCCCAGGCTAATGCTCTATCCACTGTGCCACCACCTGGCCAGGCACAAATTAAGTATTTTTTATGTTACTCATCAAAATGAATACCCAAAAAGGCAGTGAGATTGGAGAGCTTACATACCATCTAATAGGGGAAGGGGAGGAGGGACGCAGGCCTCCTAGAAGAAAGGCAGTGATTTTTAGGAAAGACAAAAAGGCCTCTAGAAAAATAGATGGGTGATATGATCATTAGGGACAAAGTTTGTCTGGGTGTGGTGACTACCTCCAGTCTCTTCTGGATGAAAGTCAACCCTCCCTGGTTGATGAAATTTTGGCGGAAAGAATTTATGACAGGTGAGTTCCTTTTGGGGATCTGTCTTCAGGCAGATGAGGAAGAATTGGGAGAAAGCCTCTCCCTGCATTTGCTATTTCACAAGTGCCTTCAGCTCTAGATCATCAATATGCCAAAGCAGCATATTTTGGGGTGGCCTGTCCTGGCCTCCCTCCTGGAGAAAAATCATGAGCTTTATTTTGAGCACATTAAGTGTGAAATGGTTATAAGATACTCAGGTGTAAATGCCAAGTAGAAGTTGTATATATGCGTGGCTATTCTTCAGCAATAGAGTGCAAGACAGAGATGGAAATTAGGGGGCATCAGCACATAGAGGGTATTTAGAACCAGAAACTAGACGGGATCACCTACGTCACACAGACCATGTTGATGCATCAACAAATCACTTGTTGATGTCTTGAAGCTTTGACTATTTTGCTGTGGTTGGGATTGTTCTCTTAGTTTGGTTCTTGGAAGACTCTTACACATTGAAAGGTTTACCACGTGCAATTCTTACATTTGATTTATTTCACATACTATATGATTTCAGACAACTTCTTCAGCTATTGTGTATGATTCTGTGCATGGGAAGAAGTCAGATTTATCTGATAGGATTTGAGGGTTTTACTTCTTTTTAGCCATAGCATATCGTCTTTTTATTCCTGACATGACAATTGTCGGGTATTGTGTTCATCTCTCATTCTGCAGTTCCTCAATATCTGTCAATATAGTTCATTTCATCTTATTTGTGGGAAATAGCTGCGATATGTATTTTATTTTGGCTCCATGGGCATAACCTTCTTTTCTTCCCATCCTGCTGAAAAGATGACTTGTGTAATAGGGAAACACAAGGACTTCTATTGATTCAGTTTTCTAACAAAAAAGAAATAGCAGTCTGGTTGGAAGGTCAGGTGCATTCCATACATCCTAAACTTAAAGCTGATAACGGTGAGTCACTTCCTAGCTAAGAGGTGACCTAAACCTATAATATGTGCAAGGCTCTGATCTTTGCACTGATGTTTGAGAAATTCAAGGGGTAGTAGGTAGGATTTTTTAGCTTCCCTTCAGTGATTATGATTCTGCCTTCACCAAAAAAATAAATATATGGATTGGGTTTTCTTAAACTAGTGATAATGACCTCGTTTTATAGAAAGAAGTCAGTGATTCACAAATAACATTTCTTAGATGTTTATGCTACGTAGTGGCATAGGGTGACTTATCTTTACACCATAGATCGTAGACTAAGATATAAAATAGGGTCTGGCTGGCCTCACTCGCCCTGGATATTAGATGTGGTGGCTGTGATAACAATTCCAGTTTCAGAAAGAAGAAGTCTTGTCTTTGGCAAGAAGCTTTCTGAATGGATCAACAACCTCAAACTGCCATCGTACAGTTATTAATCAAGCACTAATTTGAAGTCAAGTAAGCCCTAACTTTAAACTGGGTTCAACTACTCAGTTAGTGACTGTAGGTCACCAAATGGTTTTCAAACCTTACTGTGTATGTGAATCACATGGGGAATACATTAAATGCATATTCCCAGGTCCCCCTACCTGATTCAGCAGGTCTGGAATGACATCAAGGCACTCGCTAATTTCACAAGCATTCCAAATAATTCTAACATAGTTAATCTCAGAGATACACTGAGAAATTCTATTCTCTCTTTTCTTACATCAGAGGGCTATGTGAGAGCAGCAGAGATAAAACATCTGAGTGCTTTAAGAGGAAACCAGAATGCCGATAAACATGAGATACTGTGCAGCCCATCTCTGCCCCGGGCACTGAAGCGAGTGAGTGTGAAGCTCTCCTCTGTGTGTCAAAAGGAAGCCTGAGATCTCTTCTTTGCATCCACTCATCTACAAAGGGATTTCCGAAGCAACTTGACTTTGTACAGGGCTCCAGTCCACTAGAAGCAAAATTGGTCTGATTATGAACAAATTGCCACGAGATGAAAGCATTTCTCTCAGCTGCAGTGAAGGATGTCTTGAGAGAGCTGGGGCTTGCTGTACTCTGGAGGTGGTCGGGTGAGAAGTGACCACACAGGAAGCTCGCAGGGCTCTGTAGAGGGAAGAGAAGCAGGTTCTGTGCACAGCGCTGAGGTCAGACATCCTGTTCTCTTTGTAGGCATTAGGTAATGAAATATTTCCAAGCCAAGTAAGAGAAAAAGCTCCATGGTTATTTATTTCACTCTTGCCCTAATGCCAATCACTTTAAATGTGTTTGGTTAGCTAATACTGATGGAGCACCTACTATGTGCCAGGTACTGGCTTGGGGGACCAAGACACCATTGCTCCCTTCCTGTAAGCATTTACATCCTTCTCAGGGATATCAACAAGTGTGTGTTGATTGCTATCCAGTGTGAGTGTGGAAAGTGCTCTAAAAAGAGTAAGCCTCCCAACCCAATGTGCAGTGGGGTAGGAGTAGGAGCAGGGAACGCCACTAGAGTCACTGGCAGCCAATTTGAGGCCTGAGAAAGAACGAGGAATTAGCCAGGCTCTCCGAGTCACAGACCTAAGTTCTAGCTATGGTTCAGTTATTCCTTTGGGTGAAGTACTCATCTTTCTGGGCTATCTTGAGATGATGTTGAGAGGCTTTGTGAATAAAATCTTTGAAAGAGTGGCCCAATACCTGACCCTGGTAGAGTAATCACAATGATAATTCTATTTAATCAAACATCCCTGGGCCAGATCAGTGTACTGTCTCATTCCATCGTTGCCACAATAAGATGTGAGGCAACTGACCCTCATTTTCCAGTGGAGGAAATCGAGGTTCAGAAAGTTTAACAGCTTACCCCGTTCACACACCTGTCTGAACTCAGAGTTTATGTTCTTAACCACGGTGACAGAGTACTTAGAGTAAGGACTCAGTGAATATTTATTGAATGAATGGAGAGCCTTCAGTGACAAATGTTAACAAACTAAAAAAAAATCATTATCATCATTAAATACAACAATAATGAATGTTTTCAGGAAAATGAAAGAGCTTATTCAAAACAACCCAGTACAAAATATACATAGTACTTTTCTGCTTTTAACATCTATGAGTCCTTTATGTCCTATAACCCCCATGGCACATAATCAGAATAAGTTTTATTGCACAGGGTGGATACAAAAAAAGATAGTTTATTACCGATAGTAGATAGATTAGTTGTCACGGAGATGAGGAGATTAAGGTAGATAGAGATAATTTTAAATTGCCCAAGGTCTCATAGAAACCAGAAACCAGTTTTGAATCCTAGCTCAGAGATTTTTCGACTGCTGACCTTCCACTACACAACATGGGCTGATGGCTTTGTGGGGGACAGCCCCTGGCGTGGAAGCGCTGACTGTACATTCCAAACTTGGTTGAAAATGCATGGCACTGGTAACAGGGCATCCACAGGAAGTTCATCCCTCCAGACGCTTTCAGCTGCAGCAGAAAGATTCATCTCAAAATATCTGGACCAGTATAAAAAGTGATATCCGTTCCCTCATTCCACATATGTCTTCTAAGTGTCTGCTCTGTGCAAGGCAGTCTAGGCTTTGGAGGTTCAGTAACAGAGGAGACAGACAGCAGATAAAGTAGTAGAGTATCAAATATTAGGATGTACGTACAATAGAGGAACAGAAGGCAATGGGGTACAGGAGTGTGGGCATTCTCTGAAATAGGAGGATCAAGACTTCATACAAAAAAATGACATCTGAGCAGTGAGCGAAATGACAAAGCAAGTGATCAGGTCATGTGGGCGTCTGGGGGAAAGTGTTGCAGGAAGAGGTTAACAGCCAGTGCAAATGCCTTGAGGCAAGAGCATTTGTGTTCTGTTCAAGTACTAGACGTAAGGCTAGTGTGGCTTTGTTAAATGAACAAAGCGAGAAGGTGTGAGTGCTGGACACAGAAAGATGAGGGCAGGTATATACAAGGCGGGGCCCTACGGACCATTGTAAAGAGCAGGACCTCAACCCGAATGAGCCAGAGAGCCACTGACTCTAGAACACTCTTCTAATGGCAGGTCAGTCATGACTGATCCAGTTTTCCATATAATGATTCCTGAGGCAAGGAGCCCCCAAAGCTGATGAATTTCCCGGCTGGAAGATGGCATGGAGGACTCAGATTCCCTCCACTCCTGCCCTGCTGTCCTGGGAGTCTCAGCTTTGTTCCAAGCCAACTAACTACAGCCGTCTGGGAGTCACACTCAGACAGACACCATACCCACTGAGAGGACATTGGGATTTTAAAAAATGATGGAATAAGGGAAGTTTTTCTCCCAGATTTCCCCAGCAAGTTTTTTTACATGTCTCCTTGGCCTCAGTCTGAGTCATATGCCCACTTCGAAACCAACAATGACAAGGAAGATAGGATTGGCTGAACTGGTTTACACACACTGAGTTTGGTATAGGGTTGCCACCTCTGGGCTTCGCAGCAAGGAATGGGGTGGAACTCCAGGTTGTCCAACACCAGTGTTCACTACAGAAAGAAGAGGCACAGGTGGCTTAACCAATTCTGTTGCTACCACTGGGAAAAGGAGGGGTTGATTGGCCTGCTCTATATAGAACATCTGGCTCAGGCAAGCCCATTGCCAAGCTTCCCTAGATTGCCTTGAAGCTGGGGTCGAGGGCATGTGAGATTACTTGCCTTTTGTTTTCTTTTTATGATGCTAATTAAGCAGGCTCAGCACCATCCCACTTATGACCTGTTTTTTGTTAATGGAATTTAAAAGCCAAGAATAAATAATTAAGCAGAGGGACACTGCAGGGTGGTTTCGTTTCGTGCTCAAGGTTTCAAGTAAGCATTCTGACTTTTTCTTCAGCGTGTTTGTTTTTAATTTACTGGGTAGAGCTTTAAAAAAAAAAAGGAAAGAGAAAACGTAGCTAACTTTATAATAGCATGATTGGGGGTAAGGATATTAAATTTCACTCATCCACTTATTCAGTCAATATATAAATATTTTGGACACCAGATGATGGGAACACAGCAGCACTTGAAATAGCCAAGGTCTCTGATGTTATAGAGTTCAAGTTCCAGTGGGCGAGAGAGACAATAAAAAGCACAAACTTGCAAAGATACAAGGTAACTTCAGATGGTGACATGCGCTATAAAGAATATTATTGTGTTAATGTGGTAGCTGACCAAGGGATTGGGGAGGCTACATTAGACAATTTTTCTGTGAAGGCTTTTCCAAAGAGGTGGTATTTGGGTTGAGGCACAAATGAGGAGTAGAAACCAGATTCAAAGACTTGTAGGAATAGTGTTTGAACACAGGGCACAGGAAGTGCAATGGCCCTGAGGCAGAAGCAATATTGGCATGACCAGAAAGAAGGCCAGAATGGAGCAGTGAGTAGAAGGATGAGGGTGCAGAGGGAAGCAGAGGCAGGGTCAGGTGAGGCTTTGCAAGCCACGGTTAGTTTTTTGTTTCATTTTGGGTACAATGGCAAACCATTTGAGGATATTAAACCTGGGGTACCCTGATGTTTTACCCAACAGTAAAATTGACTTGGTAATCTGACACTCAAAAAAGAAATCCTAGAGCATTTCACCTCCATGGAGAACTTTAGGAACATAACATTTTAAGTATTGTTTTGTGAAAAATTAAACCTCACCTTGAAACTCAGACCTTTGTGCTGTTTGCTTGTTTTTGCTTCCAACCAAGAGGTCTTCATACATCACCTTTCATAGCACTATATATACTGCTATATATATAAGGTCTACCGGAAAGTTCTGTTCGTTTTTGGAATAAAACAAAATACAAATTTTTCTTACCGTCAATAAACTTTATTAAATAATATAATTGTCATTATTATTAATGATTTCTTGCCGGTGTGAGGGCAATTTGTATATCCCATTTTTGAAAAATGTTTTATCTTTTGATGCGAAAAATTGAACCAGTGCTTGTTTGATATCTTCTTCATTTTTAAATTTTTTGCCTTTCAAAAAATTTTGTAAAGACAAAAACAAGTGATAGTCGGAGGGTGCTAAGCCCAGGGAATATGGTGGATGCGACAGACATGCTTCTGTAGCATTTCTTCCTTGTTGAAATTCGTAAAAATTACAGTGGCATAAATGAACTTTATCAGTAGCCATGGGTACACTATCGCTTCACACATAAGACTAACGTGAATCAACTTTGTTTTAGTTAATTTGCTACGTCAGTATGTATACATTAAGTGATAAAAATAGAGAGGCACACATGCGCCAAATAAACATGTGCTTACTGTTGAAACTTGTGATAGAAACAAACAGAACTTTCCGGTAGACCATATATATATACATACACACATATATATATACACACACACACACACACACACATATATATATATATATATATATATATATATATATATATATATATATGTATGTATATATATTTGTGGTTTGGCACTCACTATACTACCTTTTTCCAGGACCTCAATAGAAACTTGTAAAATGTTAGTTTTAGTCAGTGCCAGAAATTGATTTTCAAGGCACTATTGAGATCACTTAAATCCAGGAACCCATGGAACTGACAATGTCCTTCCAGTTTGTAGTTTGGGGAATGTGGGATGTATTTAAAATTTTTTCTTCTTTCCTCTGCATAGCATTTCCATAAGTTTTTCAGCTGTTTTTTTAAGAATCATTATTACCTATTGTTTCAGGGATGATGTTTCTGATTACAATTTTAAGCAACCTTTCTCCAAATTATGGCACAAGCCAGTTCTTCCTCTACAGCATTCATCAAATGTAGCAGGAATGTTCAATGCTGACAGATCTATATAAGCGATAGTGAAACAGTACTGATTTCTACATATTGATATGAAATGCCTATTGTCCAAGGAAAACAGGTGGTAATTTTCTATACCTTACCATTCACATATGCTTCAGAAATTACACTGTTGTTCTTTATTATTCCATGATTCATGTAAACTTCAGCTTCTCATCAGATGTACCTGTGAGACAATGTGTTCTAATAAGTAATTTACAGCTTACTGAAGATAAACTGTCTTAAAAAAAACATACTGCTATTTATTAGCAACTGTTATTTTTTAGCAACCAATTCATAAAACTGAAATGAAAAAGTAATTCACAAATTTATCCAAAAAAACACAAGTACTATTTTTTAAATACTTGGGTTTCTTTTCACATAAAGTGATACCTTGTATCCTTATTAGAAATTTGAGGGCACTGAAGAAAACTAACTTACCATAATCAAGAGCAGGAACTCTGACATTGAACATTTTTTATTTTTGTATGCCTATTGGCCATCTATATGTCCTCTTTGAAGAAGAGTCTATTCAGGTCCTTGGCCATTTTTTAATTGGATTATTTGTCTTCCTGTGTTGGGTTGTATAGATTCATTACAAGTTTTCGATATTATCCCCTTATCGGATATGTCAGTGGGTGTGTCCTGCCATTCAGTGGGTTGTCTTTTCATTTTGTTGATGGTTTCCTTTGCTATGCAAAAGATTTTTAGTTTGATGCAGTCCCATTTGTTTATTTCTTTCCCTTTGTTTTACTTGCCTGAGAAGATACATTGATAAAAATATTGTTATGAGGGATGTCTGAGGTTCCAAAAAAAAGAGCATGGAGCATGAACTCTGAACAGATAATCTGGGTTTGAATCCCAGAGGCCACCATTTGCTATATCACTGTGGGTAAATTGCACACCTTATTTTAACTCTAGTTTTCTCTCCTATAAAATGGGGGGAAATAGTTTCTCCTTCATAGATTCATTATGAGCAAACAATAAATAATGAACATAAAGCTCAGAACCTGAACCAGAGTAAATGCTAAGAAAACAGTAACTATTATGCTGATGGGAAGCACAGATTACAAAAAAATAAAAATAGCTGGTCATTCCACCACCCAGATACTAACACATTTTTAATGTTTAATATTTGATGAGTGTGGTAAATTTGTTTCCAAAGGAGTTTAAAGTGTTTAGCAGACCCCTGTGTTTATTAAAGGGACCACGCACATCTGCAGGCGGAGAGCTGCCTTGTTCTGGGAAGAACAAGAGATCTGTAGCAGATTCTAGGCTCGGGTTCTACACCAGAATGCCAAAGCAGTTGAAAGGAAACTGTCTACAGCTAATTGCATCTCCATTGTGAACAAACGTGAACAATTCATTAATGCTCATTAATCCTAATCAAAGTATTACTCGTCCACATGATGTGAATAAGAAAAGAGGTAACTGTGTGATTTGAACATTGAAATCCAGAGCATGTTGAAGTTTGAAGGAAACTGGAAGGTTATTTTGAATCTGCCCATTTTATAGATGGAGGACCTCGGGTGCAGAAAGGAAAAGAGGTCCAAGGGGAGTGACAAGGTTTCTCTTCCATGTTGCCAGTTAAGTTCTCCACCAGCCAGGTTCCCCTGAGACATTACGGGGCTGCATTAGCTCTCCGATACCCTTTCCAGTTCACAAGTACCACGGCTCTGCGGGCCTGGTACTCATCTCTTAGATTTTTCTGACTCCACCGTATCAGTCTCTTTGTTTTCTTTCACCTAGACCCTGAAATACTTCCTCCTCCTCTACAAACAGGTACATGATATCGAAGAAAGGGAGTCAGGAACCCCTCCAAGGGCCCCTGTGTGGGCTCTTGTCTGACACTCAGGTTAGTGACATCAGTAGTGTAACTTAGTGCACTGTGGCTCCCGGTGCTGCCCCTTCCTCCAGCATCCCCTGGAACATTTCACACAAACCACTGACATTTTCCACCTCCTCGTGGGCAGGGGTAGCTTGACAATGGAGAAAAATCATGCCTGGAAATGGCTTTCCAACGAAAGCATTAGGAGAGGAGCCATGTCTGTCTTGTTCGCCTGATAGAATACCTGGCACTTCTTGAAAATTTGATAAATTTAACATTGCATAAAAATTGTAGCCAGCACGCAGCATGTACAGCGTTCCAGGCTCAAGGCTCTTTTGGTCTGTCCGCTGCTTTCTAAGACCTCACTTCTTAGGCGAAGTAGCGTGATGCCGTGGTGAAGGGTGCGGGCCCCACAGATTCTCACGCTGGTTTGCACCTCAGCTACGCACCTCTGAGCCTGGCATTTAGCTCTCTGTGCTCAGTTTCCTCATCTGTAACACAGGGACGATCACTGAAGTTACTTCAAAGGCCTTTGTGAGGATGCAATTAGCTGATATATACATACATACATGTATATACACATACACATATATAAAGTAATAAAATATATATACACATATATACAAATATATGTATATAATATGTATGTAATATATATGTATATATGTAATATATGTATGTATGTATGCAATATATATGTATATATTATTTATATATTTATATCATATATACATATTTATATACATATATTAAGTATTTATAACACTTATGGAGTAGAGTTGGCATTCAATAAATGTTTGCTCTTTCATTAATAGTATTAGGACAAATTTAATCACTAAATCAACTCTGTGAATGAGGTTTTCTTAGACCCAGATTTTGGCTGGAGAAATCAGGATTCAGAAAGCTTAAGTGATATAGTGATTCCTCCAAAGCTATTGTTAGTAACCAAAAGACCTAGGATTTAAACCTAGAAGGCAAATACTCAAGCGAATTAATGTTTGTATGTGGTGGTTCAGAGTGCAGACTTTGGAGTCAGGAAGTTGAGTTTGAATTGTGGCTGTCATTACTAGTTGTGTGCCCTTGGCAGGTTATTCTGCACCTTGAGGTAATAAGAATAATAGACCCTGTATCACAGGGATGTTGCAAGGCTTAAGTAAAATAATGCTTGTTAGTAGTTAGTTCGGGGACCTCCAGTCAGCAGGATCCCATTAAACATTCTCTCATTTTCTTGTTATTAGTCACAATGGCCTTTGTCAATTTCAGTTACTTTCTCCAAAAACCCACCCAGGCACCTCGGAGTCATCCTTCAGTCTACCTTCCTAACTTTCCTCAACACACATGCTCAGCTATTCTAAGTCCTATGTCATTCTTCTTCCCAACTAGCTCACCCTATGGAGTCCCTTGATCTCTCTCCAATCCTATTGCCACGATCCTCGCTTGAACACCATCTTTTTCTGGATATGGGACCAGTCTTCTCGGTTTCCGCCACCTTTCTGTTTGTTCCGACGACCTCCAGTCTGTTCCTTCCTACCGTACCCATAGCGATATTTCTAGTGTGCACACATGTCACTTACCTCCCAAGAACCTTCCACGGGCTTCATTGTTCTTAGGATATTCCCAGACACACTCGCTGTCCTCCTTCGTGTATTCTGAGCTCTGCATCCTGTCTCCTGCCCGGTTCCCTCACCTCCAGCTCTACACACATGCTGTCTCCTTCCCCGGATATATTGTTCACCCTCTTTCCCTGACACACCCCTACTCCTCATTCAGATCTCAGTCATGTTTCCTAGTAAGGCTTCCCTAGCCCTGAACTCTAAACATAGTGGCACTTCTAGTAAGTCCTAGATATTATTCATCATAGCCCTTGCCAAATACATTATCATATATACCAAACACATTATAATATCCTTACTCCTTGTATGTTTCCTCCACTGGAACATAATCTTCATGAAGGCAAGGGCCATACCTAATGTATTGACTGCAACTACTTCTTATTATACCTAAAAGTTGTATATATAAAAACCCCTAGTATCCAGCACAGTGCCTGCCACATAATGGTACTTAACAAAAACTCATTGCATGAATGCATACGTGAAAAAACGAACACAAGCTTTCCGATCAGCAAAGACCAATGAGACAGAAGATTCCAAGAAAATTTATTCTAGTGGCAAGAGTGACATTTCTTACTGCTTATTTCAACTCCCTGTCAGTAAACCTGGTTGATGAGTCTCTTTCAAATTTAAATTATTTATGGCAGAATAAAGCTATCATTTGTCAAAGTTCCAGTGTCACCAATTGCCTAAAGGCCTAGGTTAGACCAAATGGCAACAGCACTGTAGTTTAAAATTTTCAAAACACACAAATATTGTTTCATAGGGTTTGTGCACCAGATCTGTGGGAGAGTGAGATGGGGAAAACCAAGGATTATAGTTGGAACTGAGTTTGGGCCTGGCTGGTGACTCAGTGGATAGAACGTTGGCCAGCATGCAGATGTGCTCAGTTCAGTTCTCAGTCGGGCACACAGGAGTGACCACCTGCTTCTCCCCCTCTCCCCACCCCTCTCTACTCCCCTCCATAGCTAGTGGCTTGATCGGTTGGAACATTGGTTCTGGGCACTGAGGATAGCTTGGTTGATTTGAGCATTGGCCCTAGACTGGGGTTGCCCAGTAGATCCCAGCTGGGGCACATGTGGGAGTCTGTCTCCCCTCCTCTCACATTAAAAGAAAAAAAAGAACTGCGTTCTCCTTACTTCTAATTAGTGTATCACTTGCTGTCTTAAGGACAGTGGATGTGGCTCTTCCCCCAGCACTGGTTTCTGAGGCCATATTACTACAAAGCAGTGATTTTCCCATGTTTTTAGGGGGTTAGAGGGATTCTGCCTCCAGGGGATATTCAGCAATGTCTGGAGTCACTTTTTATTGTCACACTAAGGTGGGAAGGGCTTACTACTGGCATCTAGTGGGTGGAGGCCAGCGATGTTGCTAAGCCTCCTGCAGCACACAGGACAGCCTCCTTCCCACCTCCCCCCCCCCAACCACACACCCCAGCACCCCCACCACCGCCAACAAAGAACTATCCAGCCCCAAATGTCAGTGTGCTGAAGTTGAAAACCATCACTGTAAAGCAAAGCTCATGGACTGAATCAACCAGGAGGAACATAAATGTGTCAGTCTCTCCAGACATAGACACTAGTAAGTCCATAGCCTGTTTAAAGGCATGAACTTGAATTTAAACATAAATACCCCACAGGATACATGTGCAGAGTAGCTCACCCAGGGGACCATCTTCACTGAATGAGCCGGGCTCCAGACCTCAACAAAGGTTGAACATTTTCTCCCCTGCTGCCCCCTGAGAGATTTACTATGATGATCTCTTAGAATCAAGGGGAAACTTAGGTTAAAAGTGTTTTTGCAGAAAAGGTGTTAAACACATTCCAATGCCTTTTCTTATATCTCGAAAGGATGGTGGAAGGGTCAGAAAACTAAGTTCTTGACCCCTGGATTCAAGCGCCGGATTGCCTTCAAATCCTCTGATGTTCTCATCTGTCCAAAACCAAGTAGCTGCCAAATAGTGGGCAGGGAATAAGGCCAAAACAGATATCATGGTCAGAAAAATCCTTACAAAGGTGTCGTTATTGTCTCAGCATATTGATTCCTTTCCCTATGGTTCATGTTTTAATTAAAACCCAGAAATGTGCAGGAGGGAAGCCGACCAGGTCGTTCCTTTTGAGGAACTGGGAACGCATTCTGGTATGTTGAAATGCTTTCTTCTTACAAAGGCCTTGAGGCATTACAGAGCCTCATTGGGAGGCTCTTTGTCCAGCCTAGTCACAAGAGGTCTACTATTTCCAATGAAAACTAACTAGTGCATGGTCCACAGATATGAGAATCTGCTTTAAATATTTAAATTTGTTTTATAATTCCCTTAATTGAGAGTTAATAGGGGAAGGAGTGAATTTGAGTTGTGAATAACTATATAGTAAAAATGGAAGAAAATGTAATATCATTTCCATGTTCATAAAGTAGCATTAAGAAACATCTTAAGAGGTGTTACATAGGCTGACTAATAAATAGAAGTACTCACTATTCCCCAAATAATTCTTGAGGTTTGCTACCTTTAAACGATTGCTCTAATTATTACTTCCTACCAGAATGTTCTCCCCACTCACATCTCCATAGATTCAGATTTTACCTGTCCTTCAAAGCCTATCTCAAATGCCACCACCTCCAGGAAGTCTTCTTGGAATCTGACCCAATGTTTCATTTATTTCTTTATTTCTTATCTCCCTGCTCAGCTTTGTACTCCCTGCCTTATTTCTCCACTCCCACAGTCCTTGGCATTGTGTCTTGGAAATCGCAAGTCCCTAGAGGCATTGATGGGTAGGTACATAAATTTGCTGAGATATCCCACCACAAAATTATACCAGTCATCAGCAAACCCTTTCTTTGAAATAGTTCAGAAGTAAACTTGACCAGCCTTGATCCAGTGTTCACAAGTTCCAGATATGTAGACACAGAAGTATAGTCTCATTCTAGGTGCTCTGTCCTACACTAAACTACAGGGAATAGAATGTCAAGGTCTTATATCCCAGGAAGCAGTGCAGCGTCCAGACAGTGCAGGGAGTAGGCAGTGCAGGGGGTAGGAGTGAGGAGTCTGCGCTGACATCCCAGCTCCTCCACTTGCTTGAACTTGATTCTTTTTTTTTTCTTTTGTGACAGAGACAGAGAGAGTCAGAGAGAGACAGATAGGGACAGACGGACAGGAAGGGAGAAAGATGAGAAGCATCAATTCTTTTTTGCAGCACCTTAGTTGTTCATTGATTGCTTTCTCATATGTGCCTTGACAGGGGGCTACAGCAGACTGAGTGACCCCTTGCTCAAGCCAGTGACTTTAGTCTCAAGCTGGCGAGCCTTGCTCAAACCAGATGAGCCTGCGTCAAGCTGGTGACCTTGGGGTTTCGAACCTGGGTCCTCTGCGTCCTAGTCTGACACTCTATCCACTGCGCCACCACCTAGTCAGGCTCCACTTGCTTGAACTTGACAGGCTAATTAATATCTCTGTGCACATTTCATCGTGTCTAAACAGATAAAATGATGTTTACATTTTTATAAGATTTACAAAAGGTTTAAATGAGATATTCTAGGGACAGGGGTTAGGAGAGTGACTAGACCTAGTAAGAACTCCAATTTGGTAGTTACTGTTGTTACTATTGTTATCATCTATTAAAATCAAGTCATATTTTTATGGCTTGGAATTAAAAAAACAAACCCAGTCTACTGGCTTTGCCATCTTTTTATAAATTAGGAGAAATTATTTGTCTACTTTTTGGAGGTACTATGAGAGTTAGTATATAAAATTTGGTAGAAAGTGAGCTTGGGGGCCCTGGCCGGTTGGCTCAGTGGTACAGCTTTGGCCTGGCATGTGGACGGCCCAGGTTTGATTCCCAGTTATGGCACACAGCAGAAGTGACCATCTTCTCCACCCCTCCCCTTCTCCCCCTTCTCTCTCTCTCTCTCTCTCTCTCTCTCCCTCTCTCTCTTGCTCTCCCACAGCCATAGGTCGATTGGTTTGAGAGAGTTGGCCTTGGGCTCTGAGGATGGCTCCATGGCCTCTGTCTCAGGTGCTAAAAAGAAAAAAAGGCTCTGGATGCAGTGGAGCACCATCCCTAGTGGGCTTGCTGGGTTGATCCCTGTCAGGGCACATGCAGGAGTCTGTCGTCTGTCTCTCTGTTTCCCCTCCTCTCACTAAAAAATATTAAAAAAAAAAAAAAAGAAAGAAAATGAGCTTGGCTTTACTATGCTTTTCGTAGGATAGTCTTCTTAATGAGAGCCAATGTTGTAACCGACTAGGTTTTGTTTTGCCCATTGCTGCATGGCAGGCAGCATCTGCTCTCCATTGAGCCTGTGTTTTATCTTCAAAGTCCTCTTTCGTCTTATCTGTGGCTACCCACCTCTCACTTGCTTTTGTCACATGCCAAAAGAGCTGGCTGAGCAATCAGTCCTGGCTGCCAATCAAAAATGCAAACCAAACCTCCCCCGACCTCTCTGTTGGGCCTGTGGGACACAACAGTGAGCAAGACAACACAGTCTATGTCCCCACAGAACTTAGGGTCAATCAATGAAAGTAAATCATTGCCACAACTAATAGTTAATGAAATTAAGAGAGGAAATTGCTCTTAAGGTAAATTGCAGGCTGCAGTGGGGTGAGTGAGAAGAACAAAACCATTTCTAGGCCAGCGACTTATTTTTCAGGCCTCAGCGGAAATGTCACCTCCCCAGAGAAGCCTTCCCTGACTGTCATCCAAGCAAAGCATTCACCCTCTACCACATCCCCCATTTTATTCTCTTTATTCTACTAAAAAAAAAAAAAAAGAAACAAACTAAGGTACACTTGACATATAACACGGTCTTAATTTCAGGTATACATTTTGTGAAATGATCATCACAATAAGGCAGGCTAACACCCACCATTATATGTTGTGGGGTTTTTTTCTTGTTATGAGAACTTTTAATATCAAGCTCTTAGCATCTTTTAAATATTCAATACAATATTATTAACTGTAGTCACCATTTCGTATATTACATGGTTTATTTATTTTATAGTTGCAAGTATGTACCTTTGACCTCCTTCATTCATTTTATACCCCCTCCCCACTGCCTCTGGCAACCACCAGTTTGTTCACTGTATCCATGAGCTTGGATGTTTTTGTTTTGGTTTGGTTTTAGACTTCATGTAAAAGTAAAATTGTATAGTATTTGTCTTCTCTGGCTTATCTGGCTTACTTCATTTAGCATTATACCTTCAAGTTCCATCCATGCAGTCACAAGTGGCAGGATTTTATTCTTTTAAAAATAATGGCTGAATAATATTCCATTGTATATACATACTGCATTTTCTTTATCTATTCATCCATTAACAGACCTTTAGGTTGTTTCCAGATTTTGGCTGTTGTCAATAATGCTGCAATTAACATGGGAGTGCATATATCTTTTCGAGTTAGTGTTTTTGTTTCTTTTAGATAAATACCCAAAAGTTGAATGGCTAATCATTATTTTCTTTCCACCGTCTGAAAAAAAGCCTTGTCGATGCAATATTTACTTGTTGATTGTCTACAAACTCGGTGAGCTAAACCTCATCTTATTTACTACTGTTTCTCCAACATGAAGAAGCAAGCATAGCATTTATCAGCTGCTAAAACCATTGTATTGTACAAATGGATTGATGAACTCATCCAAAAAAGGGGTTCCTCTTTCTCCAGGTCACAATGTACCAAGTTGTGAATTTTACACCCTGGCTGGAGAGTGTGGAGAGTATGATGCAAACAATGTCAGAATTCTCCTTCATCAGTTCGACTCCATTCAATCCGGCACAGACTTATTGAATTCCTATCATGTACCAGCCAGTGAACCTCGCGCTCAGGAATCAGCAGAGAAAAATCAAAGATCTGCTCTCCTGCCAATTAGAGTCCGGCATGGGAATTATATACTTACCAGCAATTATTAAAGTAATTGAATGGTACTTTATGTCACACAGAATTCAAAGCACTGTAATGAGCTACCTTATTTATCCTTCACCATGGCCCTATTGATTAGGAATGGGCAGGTATTTTATCTATCTTTTTCACTATGGATTGCTTACACCAGGGGTCCCCAAACTATAGCCCACGGGCCACATCCGGCCCCCTAAGGCCATTTATCCAGCCCCTGCTGCACTTTTGGAAGGGGTACCTTTTTCATTGGTGGTCAGTGAGAGGAGCATAGTTCCCATTGAAATACTGGTCAGTTTGTTGATTTAAATTTACTTGTTCTTTATTTTAAATATTGTATTTGTTCCCATTTTGGGGTTTTTTACATTAAAATAAGGTATGTGCAGTGTGCATAGGAATTTGTTCATAGTTTTTTTTTTATAGTCCGGCCCTCCAACGGTCTGAGGGACAGTGAACTGGCCCCCTATGTAAAAAGTTTGGGGACCCCTGGCTTACACCATGTAAATGTTTTAATATTTTTATTTTTGTATATGGATTGCTTAGCACCTGGCATAAGTAGGTGTTCAGCAAATAGGTTTAATAACGAGTGAGTGTTTTGAAAGGGGAGGATGGTGTTTGAGAGTCTGTAGCAGGGCATTTGACCCAGTCCTAAGGCACAAGGAGAATAAGAAATACAAACAGCTTGTTATGGGATAGTCACAGGGATGTAAAGTACAGCATAGAGAATATAGTTAGTAATATTCTAATAACTACGTATGGTGTCAGATGGCTATGAGATTTATCGGGATGATGACTTAGTAAGTTGTATAATGTCTAATCACTGGGTATATACCTGAAACTAATATAATATTGTATGTCAATTATAATTGAAAAATTAAAAAATAATTTAAATTTAAAAAACAGGAAAGAACGAAACCTCTCCTGAAGATATGAGATTTTATTTAAGACCTGAAGAATGGCTAGAGATTGGCTTTGCTTTGATGAAAATGAAGACCGGGTCAGGCTCATCTGACTGATGTTAAATGAGCTAAGTTTTGTTTTTCCTGGGATTTAGTTTCTTTCTCAGCAAAAGGAAAAACTGTAAATGATGAAACTTCCCCAAAGAAGGTTAGAAGAACACAGTAGAAAAGAGTGATCAGACTAACTGAACCATAGGAGTCGGCTTCCATGAGAGCAGACACCAGGAGAGACACCAGGGAACAGACTGCTGGAAGACACCCCAGGCCATTGGCCCCAAAGCAAGGGCTCTAACTGGGACTTTAAAGGACAAAAGTGATTGCTTCTGATCTCTCAGAAAATCAGTCTAACAAAAAGCTTGGGGCCCTGGATGGTTGACTCAGCAGTAGAGCATCAGCCTGGTGTATGTTAGTCCTGGGTTTGATTCCTGGTAAGGGCAGACAGAAGAACTGACCATCTGCTTTTCCACCCTCCCCCCTCCTCCTTTTCACTCCTCCCACAGCCATGGCTCAAATAGTCTGAGCAATTTGGCCCAGGGTGCTGAGGATGGCTCCATGGCCTCATCTCAGGTGCTAAAAATGGCTCAGTTGCTGAGCAATGGAGCAGCGGTCTCAGATGGGCAGAGTGTTGCCCACCGGTAGGGGGCTTGCTGAGTGGATCCCCATTGGGGCACACGTGGGAATCTGTCTCTTTGCCTTCCTTCCTCGGAACAGCCTGGCCCATAGTGCAGCATACTCAAGGATCTCCCAATTTTTTTGGTTTATTTTTATTTTTTGTTTTTTGCTTTGGATATCAGAACCCAGCATGAGAAAGTCATCTGGTGAATTTCTTGTCTCTGAGCTCCGCCCTGCCAGACGTCAGGGCCCTTCTCGCCTGGCAGCTAAAATGGGTCACCTTTATCTTTCCCTCCTCCTAGGCTTCTGGTTTCCCTTTCAGAGACCTCTTTCTGCTCCTGGGCCTCCCTCCAGGCTCTCCTGCCATTGCCCGAGAGCTTCCCCTCTCCTTATAGAGACTCCTTCCTCTCCTCCTAGCCCTGCTCTTATCTGCCGTGACATTCGGTATATCAGAGTCTAATTCCACTTATGGAGTTAATGACTGCTAACTGTTCATTTGCTATACCTCCCAGTAAGATAATTGCCTTTTAACAGGAGCTTTTTGTAAGTAATGCAAAAGCACAGCTCTCTAACAATGACCTTTCGGGGGCTCTATAATCCCAGAGAATCTTCTCAGCACCTCTTTCTGCTGTCATAGCCCCTCTGATGCTGTATTTTAAGAGTTTGTTAGTTCTTTTCTCAGGAATATGCCCTCCTTTAGAGCAGGGGTGGGATCTTATATCCTGTTTCCCTGTCACTCAGCCTAATACCTAATATAATAGGGTGGCAACAAATTGTTGGAGACAAGTGGTGAGACAAATGATTTAAGACAAGGATATTTGGAACACTTTGTGACCCTGACCCTTTAAGCCAAAGCATGAAATTAAATACCTTACTCCCTCCCGAGGTCCTCAATATGCAGATTCCTTGTCCCAGTGAAGGTTGTGAAATCTACATTCTTTACAAGCTTACCGGGTGAATTCGGTGCAAAAACAGTGGCTGTCCTCTGTGGGCTCTTTGTCTTTGGATACATTATGATATCCTCTTACCCTGTTTTGTCTTCCGTAAGATGGGGTTGTTCAGAGGATCAAAGAGAAAAAGAGGCAAAAGCACCCTGACACAGTCAAAATAGTGCAGGGCAAGCCATTGCATCAGAACTACCCGCCCAAGGAAATTCCACATTTGTTCTTTCTGCTCTTTGCCCATTCTGTATCCAGGTAGATGGTGTACACAGGCCTGGCACTAACTCTGTCATTTGTTTGTTTGTTTGTTTGTTTGTATATTAAGTGAGAGGAGGGGAGATAGACAGATTCCCACATGCACCTCAACCGGGATCCAGCTGGCAACTCCTGCCTGGGGCTGATGCTTGGACAGACCAAGCTGTCCTCAGTGCTGAGGGCTGACGCTCCAACCAATCAAGCCACTGGCTGTGAGAGGGGAAGAGAGAGAGGAGGGGAAGAGAAGCAGATGGTCACTTGTCATGTGTGCCCTGACCAGGGATCAAAACAGGGTGTCCACATACCAGGCCGATGCTCTATGCACTGAGACAACCTACCAAGGCCACTCTCTCATTTGAAATTCGGGTTGGAGAAGACATTTCCGTTGAGGTCAAGAAGTACTGGCTGGTCTGGAGTGGTCCTTTAGAAGTTAGTTGCTAGCCCCATAGTTTTTTGCTCTCTATAGGAGGAGATAGGCTTTTCTGTTTTGTTTTGAAGATTTGAGGGTTTACTTATTTATTTATTATTTATTACTGAGTTCTTTGAGGATAATTGTGGGCAGCATCGTTAGTGATTTCCTTTTCCCCTCAAAAGTAGTTTTTTTCCCTCCAGGTGTATTTCCTAAGTGCCTACCATTGACTCGGAAGGTATTTGCTAAATGCCTATTATTTATCTAAGACAGAAATATGCAAAGCTGAAGCATGTTGCAAATCCCATAATATTGTTGCTTGAGTGATATATTATTTTTACTAAAAAAAAAGACCTCCACAAAAAAGTACAAAACATCTTTCAGAAGCTGTCTTCTATATATTTTATCCATCTACTCGTTCAATCACTGACCCAACTGTATAATATTGATGGAATACCTAATTAGTGCCAATGTTTGGGGAGGGCACTTGGGGTGCCATGATGAATCAGATATTGATATATAGCCCTCAAGATTTTACAATTTCATTATTTAGACAAGATAGGTAAATGAATGCAATAAGATACTGTGATTAAGGGCTGATATTACTGTTATAGCCAATAGCAATTAAACGTATGAAGCACTTATTCATATTATGCTAGACACTATACTAAACCCTTCATGTGAACCATTCTATTTCGCCCTCAAAATATCAGGTAAGATTCTATTATCTTTTTTTTTTTTTTTTTCCTGAAGCTGGAAACGAGGAGAGACAGTCAGACAGACTCCCGCATGTGCCCGACCGGGATCCACCCGGCACGCCCACCAGGGAGCGATGCTCTGCCCCTCCAGGGCGTCGCTCTGCCATGACCAGAGCCACTCTAGCGCCTGGGGCAGAGGCCAAGGAGCCATCCCCAGCGCCTGGGCCATCTTTGCTCCAATGGAGCCTTGGCTGCGGGAGGGGAAGAGAGAAACAGAGAGGAAGGAGGGGGGGTGGAGAAGCAAGTGGGCGCTTCTCCTATGTGCCCTGGCTGGGAATTGAACCTGGGTCCCCCGCACGTCAGGCCAACGCTCTACCGCTGAGCCAACCAGCCAGGGTCTCTATTATCTTTAATAGGTATGTAAAGAGGCTTAAAGATGTTAAGTGAGTTGCCCAAGGTCACAGAGAAAGTCAATATCAAAGGCAGGCTTAACCTCCAGCTGTTTAATTAGAGTACCATCCTCTTAACCACACTATCTCTTTTCTGCTCTGAGGTTGGCCTATGGCTATAGCTCTGAGGACAACAGTAAGAGCAACATTGGTAGTGACAGTTTATCAAGTGTGTGTAATGTGCCAGGTGCATCCTATGCTTATTATCTCACTTCATCCAAGGATACACGAGGAAAACCTCGTGGTTGTTCCCATTTTATAGATGCAGAAACTGAGGCTCACGGGTGTTAAAGTTTTGTTCATATCTACCCAACTGGTGACCGAATGCACTGGGTTTCAAACTTGGGTCAGATTGAACCCCAAAGCCCGCACTCCTTCCACTTTGCTGATCAGAGGATGAATGTTCATTATCTCTCAGAAAGACAGCTCTGGAGATATGCTCTTCTGTCATGACTTTGAGATTACAACCAAATGGACCAGTTAGACATTGTTTAAACAGCACCTTACTTGAGATGGCCCACCTGTTCTTGGCTCCTGGGTCAAAGGAAGTGATGGATTATATTATTACTGCCAATGGGCTATGTGTCCTCTCCTGGTCAGCATTGTCATCATATCACAAGAGTCCAAAAGTCATAAAGAGTGTACATTGGTGGAAGAGTCGATTTACATTAAAATGGCCTGGACCATCACTGTCATTATTTTATGGCTCTAAGTCTCTCCTCTTTTGGGCCGACCAACACATGTCTCCGATGCTGTCAAATCTTTTTGTCAAGAGCAGAGCCAAGAAAGTCTTTAAAAACAATCCTACCGGATTTCAAGACACATTTTTATATTAAATCTTACTTTTTAAAAATCCTATTCTAGGGAATATTGGTTTTCTTTTATGGACCATTTAAATCACTTCCTTGTGGCCCTGAATGCAGAACAAAAGATGTTTGCCTCTTCCTCGTCACTGTTTATAATAGTGTCTTTGACAGAACTTAGAAATCCCAGACCAATGCCTTGTGCTGGCCTTGTAGTGGTAAGGTTTCCAAAGTCATTACTACTTCATGGGTCTAAACCAAACCAGTTCCCCAGTCCTAATTACTTACCTTTAATGATAGGGCATGTCTTTTAATATTATATTCTCTATCTAGCTATCTAGCTATCTGAAATCTCAGTGAGAGTTTTGGAAAAGTTGTATAATCCTTGATCAACTTACTTTTCCCATGCTTTCCTACACCATCAGAGTACACGGGCCAGCTCCCCTGGGTATAGTTTCTATTCTTGGGCTGTGGCTTTAAATTTGTACAGCAAATAACGCAGTACCAAGTTGTTGCCTGGGTGTTAGGACCAGCAGCAAGGGGGAAGAAAAGCAGTAGTGGAACACAGAATCTGTCTGTGTTAGCCCTCTGTCACCGACAACTCAACCCAGCTTTTGGCTTCACCTAAATGATAAATGGTCCTATTGTTTGGGTTTCGTATTAAAAAAAAAAATAGAACCAAATCTAGATTAAGCAGGGACAGAGACCCATTTCATTGCACTGTACTTTAATATTCCTGAGACCCATGGCATTACGGGTGGCTCCTTTTAACAGCGTCTCTCTCCAGAGCAGAACACTGTGCTGTCATTGTTTCATCTGATCTTTCCGCTAAATAAGAGATGGTCACTTATCCTCATGACTCCTGTATCCTGCTGGATTTCTATTGCAAAGAGAGAAACTGACCGCACGGGAAAAGGTAGAGGTTTCAGGCAGGGCAGTTCCGCGTGTGTTTACAAGGCAGGACTGACTTACTCAGCAAATCCTGCTCGGAGGAGCTGCAGCCAATGAAGAGCCTATATCCCGGCTTGCTTGGGGGCTTCTGAGTTTGAGCTGCATGCAGAAATGTGAGGCAGTGCTTCCTGGCGCTGATGGCAAAATGGGACCCAGCTCCAGTAATTCCTCGGGCTCCCCAGCTTTGCAGATCTGGACGAGAACCTACATACACATACTGGTGATGTAGCCAGCTTTCGAGGCCGAGAGAATCCTTATGGATTCAGGAGACTGGTTTGTTATTTAGATTTTTTTTTTTTAGTCTTAATTTTTTTTTTTTTTTTGGAAGATGAAATGCTTCTCTCGTTACCTGCCTTACATCTTCAGACCTCCGAATACCATCCTCTCTTCCAGCTGCCACACGGAAGGTACAGACCAGAGAGGGAGAGGGTGTGGGGTGGGTGGGAAAAGTGGGCTGGTGTCTGACTTCCCACAAGCTCGCCTGAGACTGTTTTCTGTAGCTGTTAGATGACTGGCGTTCCTGGCAGAAGCTGGGCTCTGCCGGCTTAGATCTGCTCCTAAAATCAGTCCGTCTTCTCCAAGGAAAGGGGAGTGTTTTCTAAAGAGCAGGAAATGTGGCAAAGGTGATCTCAAAGCTGATACGGCCGGTCAGAAGAAGAAAAAAAAAAGAATCCAGAAATGTTTTACCAATTTCCCTGGTTCTACTGAACATGCAAACAAGTAATTGGAACTAATGGTAAGAAAATAATTTGCTGTAGGTGCTGCCACATATGTTTAATCCAAGCTCTCTGTGTCACTGTCTGTTTAATAACTTGGTGCCTGCCCAAGAAAGCAATTAGCAAAATAGAATTAGCTCACTCCACGACTGTGGAGTGCCGATTGTAGGAGCGGTCTGCTCCGAGTCTGTACTTGGGTTGCAGGGCAGGAAGAACACAGCTGACTTTCAGCACTTGCTGGGAATGAGAGGGGTGGGGGTCCGGAGTTAGGGCCTTAATGCAAGGGTGAGCTGAGCCTTGTGCCGACGGTCCCCAGTGCCTGGTCCTGCTGCCTTCCAAACTAGCATGATATGCATACGTGTGTGTGTGTGTGTGTGTGTGTGTGTGTGTGTGTGTACTTTCTGTGTACACACGTGTGTGCCTTGTCAACATTCTGACCATTTGCCTTCCACTGAGTTCTGCAGGTTTCAACATTTCTAGAGTTCATGCATCCTCCATATGTGATTTGCCTGTTTTGTTTTGTTTTATCTGACACATCCTTAGGAAAAGAGCAGTTTCAAGATGAAAGACTGGCTGGCCGTCTCACAGCCTTAGGGGTTGGTTGTCCTACTGATCTAAGAGGACCCAGGGATGTGAGGGCTGCAGTGCCACCGCAGGTCAAGCCACACTCTTCCAGAATTAAACCTGTGCTTCTCACCCACAAAGTAAGAGAGTGGGGCTGGGTGTTTATATAAAATGAGAGAAACATTCATTATACCGTAAGATGATTTCAATCAGTACCCCCAGGAAAAGGGAGTAGACTTTTGGCATCTTCTTGAATTAAGACCAAGGATGGCATTTTTTTTAGACATTGATGTTTCAGAGATTTTTTTCTTTAATTGGATGTCTCCCTTAAAAATGTTATTGTTAGCTATAGGAGATGACCCCTGAGAAATCTTTCTTCCCCCCTGGAAAGGAACTTAGTTAAGTCCCTATACAAAATGGGGAAGGATGGGGTGGCCAGGGTAGAAATCTCCAGGGAATCTTTTCAAATACAAAAGATCTAAACTCAAAAAAGAAGCTGCCTCGATAACTTTTCTACTATATCTGATTGGTCCCCTGTCCTCTGTTCCCAGTTTAGACTTTAAGAACTTCAACCGTCGGCCTACTCGGTTGCTATTTTGTGTATTAATCAAACTAAAGATCCTCCATCATAGAGACAAAAAACACCACGAGAACTTTCTTGAACTGCTTTTCAGTCCCATTTAACTGACTTATGCCATCAAAGTAAAAATCCCATTTTATTCATGTCAAAACGAACAATCTCTGAATCACCAACCATCACTAGATTTAGGAGTGTGGTGAAGAGACATGTCTTTAAATCTGTTGCAAACCCAGTCATGATCATGGGCAAGGATAACAGCATCTCCCAAACACTGACGTCAGGGAGGAGGCACCAGGGGGTAGTGGACAGACACAAGTTAAATACTGTGCCACGCAAGCAGGGTCAAGCCGCTTCATGGCTCCACGTTCAATTTTATAGGAAATAAAAATTTTGTGGGAAATAAAAAGAGTTGCTCCCAGGATGTTGAGAATGAAATGTGATCACTAAAGCTTGGTACGTGACAGAGGCTCTTCATTTTGGAGTCCCATGTCGCACATACTTCCTTAGATATTCGTTTTCTTTATTACACCATCTTTAGCAATTAGTTATTTTCTCAAACACGTCACAGTGTCGCTAGAAACTAGTTACACTTATTTAGAGTTTGCAGAGGAAAATATGTCAGCATGAATCTGAGTTTGCATTTTTCTTTTTATATTATTAGCAATCATGTCATGCTGTAGTCTATTCTGGAAAAGTTATGGCTGTGAACCTCATCTTTGATTTAATTGAAAAAGATGAAGAGTGAATAATTTCTGTATATCCCTGAGAAAATCAAATAACTACAAATGACTCAAGCAATCCCCGTGGAAGAGATTCTAGAATGAAAGCTTCAACGATTCCTAGGCTTCTTAAGGGGATGGACGCATGCTACCTCAACACTTGGGTGGTCCTCTCAGCGTTGTCTTGATATTGTTTTTTTCAACACAGGAAGGTCACAGGCTTTGAATCCCAGCTCTGCCACATGCCAACTGAGGGATGTCGGGTAGTTATTTAACCTCTCTGTGCCTCAGTTCCCTCATTTGCAAAACATGGGTAATGATACTTCATTGGGCGGTGGTGAAGAAATACTTTCAGAATACCACACACAGGGTGAGGATGGTGATGATGGCGATGGTAATAATCAGCTTTCGCTCACATTTAGTATGTTCAAGATGTTATCTAAGCCTATTTTATATAGTGACTGACACACTTGTGCATAGGGTACCTCAACAATATAGAGACTGCCAATATTTGTTTTTTCTCAGCCCTCAAACCTCTTTCTTCATCCCTCAGATAGAGATTGGGTTCTCCACAGTGTAGTCAAAATGTTTTTAAAATATGATTATGTTACCACCACCGTCCCCTGAAACACAAACACTTGCATTAGAACCTCTCGGTGGATCCCCCTCACCTGCCACGCCCTCCCTGTCCTGACCCTGACTTTCCTGCTGGGCCTCAGACACACTCCATCTTGCTTGGTATCCAGCCACATGGGCCTTCTTTGGTTTCTCAGTATTTTCCCTCCAACCAGAATCTTTGGAGACTCTTCTCTCTTTCCTTGGCCCAATTTCTTATTATTGTAGCCCTCAACTCTCAGCTCAAGCTGAGAAGTGGCCCCTGACCCTCAGCGGATCACAGCTCCTAAAGAACTGGGTTCTTTTACTTCAGAGGACCAGTGCCAGCTTGTCAATTAGGAATAGACTGATGTAACTATTTCTTTAACATCTGTCTCCCTGCCAGACTGAAAGCTTCAGGAAACAGGACCCCCATCTCATTCTGGTCTCTCTTGTACCCCAGGCACTAGAACAATACCAAGTACTTCATAGGCACTTCACACATTTTTTTTTTTGTATTTTTCCGAAGTGAGAAGCAGGGGGGAGGCAGAGACAGACTCTCCCATGCGCCCGACCAGGACCCACCCGACATGCCCACAGGGGGGTGATGCTCGGCCTCTCTGGGGTGTTGCTCTATTGCAACAGGAGCCATTTTAGGACCTGAGGCGGAGGCCATGGAGCCATCCTCAGTGCCCGAGCCAACTTTGCTCCAATGGAGCCTTGGCTACAGGAGGAGAAGAGAGAAACAGAGAGGAAGGAGAGGGGGGAGAGTGGAGAAGCACCCATCTGCTGTGTGCCCTGGCCGGGAATCAAACCCAGGACTTCCACATGCCAGGCCGACGCTCTACTGCTGAGCCAACCAGCCAGGGCGGCACTTCACACATTTTTATTGAATGAGCAGATGACAAATACCAAGGTTGTTATATAGGGACATTTTAAAAACATGTGAAAACATTCTGCAAAATGTTAACTCCTACATGCGTGCAGGCTGTTTTAACCTTGGCCAGTTGGGAACTTTCCATGGCCATACTCGAGGGGACTGGTTCTGTTACCAAGCACTATTATAACCTGAAATAAGAAGATGCAAATAGGAAGAAAAGGGTTGGGGCCGGGGAGACAACTAAACCTGATGCACTAACAGGGTTTTGAGAAGACAGTTGGCTGTCTTCCCTTCTCTGTGGACCTCATTAAATGAGCAAGGACTTCCTTCCCCGTGGTAGGGGAGACTCAGCCAGTAAAATGATTTCAGGATTTGAGGAACAGACTCCCAATCACGGGCCCCCAAAAAAGAACCCTTCCAGACAGGACAGAGGGGGTAGGGTGACCCACAGGAATGAGAAGGGCAGTGAAGGATGAGGAACCTTGCCTGATATTGTCTAGTGCAGTGGTCCCCAACCTTTTTTGGGCCACGGACCGGTTTAATGTCAGAAAATATTTTCACGGACCAGCCTTTAAGGTGGGATGAATAAATGTATCACGTGACCGAGACAAGCGTTAAGAGTGAGTCTTAGATGGATGTCACAGAGGGAATCTGGTCATTTTTTAAAAATAAAACATCATTCAGACAAAATATAAATAAAACAGAAATAATGTAAGTTATTTATTCTTTCTCTGTGTACTGGTACCAAATGGCCCACAGACTAGTACCAGTTTGTGGCCCGGGGGTTGGGGACCACTGGTCTAGTGGACCTAATTTGGTACTCAACACAGGAGGGCCTTTTGAGGGGCTAACAAATGAGCAGGGGCACTTTCTTTTCGTAAAGGGACAAGTGTGACATGCGTTGCCACTTGCCATTTTCTGTCCCTGAATTGTCTTTGTCATGTTTCCATGCAGCAAACCCCTCCTCGACCTTTAAAATTCAGCTCAAGCCAAGCATTTCTAGGAAGCCTTCCTTGGCAGCTCCAGAGACGGAGCTGTGATGATGAGTCACACGCCACAGTCCTAGTGGGCAGGAGAACTGGGAGGGAGAAGCAGAGGTACCAGCCAGCCTGTGATCGCTGGCTGTGGGCTGAGGTTGTGCCTGTCTGATCGCATGCTCCTCACACAGTCTCTTGTGCCAAATGCTGCCATCTCCACCTGATAGGTAGGAAAGCTGACTCACACCTGACTTGCCAGGGCCACAGGTAGTAAAGTGTCAGGGCTAAGACTCAAGCCCCAACTCTCTGAATCAGAAATCAGTGCTCTCGACCTTGACTTGCACATCTATTTCTGAGTAGCAGTATGAGAAAAAACACCCTTTGGGTTATACGGAAACAGTCTATCTACCTGTGTGTCTTCTGGTGGCGAGGAGCAGCTTGGGCACAGGGATTCTGCCCTGTTTGTTTTCAGTCTCTGCATCCTGCTTAGTAGAGAGCTGAACTCTGAGTAGATGCTCAAAAAGGTTTCTTAAAGGAAGGCTTGGATGGGAGAGTGAATATACACACTCGTCTGTCCCTATCAATCATGCTCCTTCAAGAGGAGGAATCTGGCCCTGGCCAGTTCTCAGTGGATAGAGCATCGGCCTGGCATATGGATGTTCTGGGTTCAATTCCTGGTCAGGGAACACAAGAGAAATGACCATCTACTTCTCTTCCCCACTCTTTCCCTTCTCGCTCGCTCTTCCCCTCCCACAGCCAGTGGCTCAATTGGTTCAAGCATCAGCCCAGACACTGAGAATAGCTTGGTTGGTCCAAGTATGTTGGCCTCAGGAGCTAAAAATAGATCAGTTGATTTAAGCATTGGCCCCAGACGGTGGTTGCTGGGTGGATCCCAGTCGGGCACATGTGGAAGTCTGTTTCGCTATTTTCCCTCCTCTCACTTTAAAAAAAAAAAAGAAGGAGGAAAGTTCTGGAGGAATAATATATCCCAATGACACCCAAAAGCAGGCTTGCTGGAAGTCTACATGCACACACATACACACAGAGGGGAAAAAATACACATTTTTCTAATTCATCATGTCATAAATAATAATAATATGGAATAATAAGTAAAACATACAATGCTTTCTGTTTGCTAGCTACAATGGCACTGTGTTTACAGATATATGTACGGGTGTATGTGTTCCTCACAACCATTCTATGTGGTCAGTACTGTTATTATCTTCATTTTATATATGAGGAAACCAAGACACAGAGAAGTTAAGTAACCTGTCCGAGGTCACATGGCTGCTAACTGCAAGGGTTAGTTAGGATCAGAACCCATGCAGTCTGTTTGGATGTAGACACTAAGAAGGGATTCATGCCTGTATTTTGTGCCTTTGTACGTATTTATGCCGTTATTATTTTTTACATTTTTAAAACTCTCTGCTGAGCTCCTCCCCTGCAATTAGAACCGATTTGCTCTTTGGGCCCACATTGAATGCACCGTCACACACGGCTTTCTCCCATTACTCATTTTCTCACCGTCACAAATACACACAGACATTTCAAGTCTTTCTTAAAAGCACGTTGTGACTCTCTGTGATGTGGAAATAATATACGGCTGGAAGGGGTTGTTGTAAGGATTGACACAAAGATCTTACATAGCTTGACATTGCTTTACATTTACTTCATTTTTTATGTATAGTAGATGAATTGTTCCTGCTGTCATCCAAGGCCAGCCCTCCACTTGAGAGCCGGACCCTACCCTGACCCTTATCCATGCCCCTCACTCTGAATTTGTCCTCTCTCTCTCTCTCTGGCTCTCTTTCTGTGTCACCAAGTCTTTCCTCTCTGTCGGATCATTTTTTTTGCAATCTACAAACATGCTGTAAACCATCTCACTTCAAATACCCATCTTATGCCCCTGTGTCCCTTTCCCGCTGCTGCCATTGGCTCAGATGATCACTGCTTTGTTCTTGATCAAAGAACAAAGTTCCTCGTTTCGGTCTCATGGCCCACGCTTCCTGTTTCCTTCTCCCTCACTGGCTAGTCCTTCTCAGACTTTCCTGCTGGTTCTCTATCATCTTCCTGGATTATAAATATTGGATCCCAGGGCTCATTCCTCTCCTTAATCTATGCTTGTTCTGAGGTGAGCTCAGCTAATCCCATGGTCATAAGTATCACCTATTCAGTTAATATCTCCACTTCCAACTCCTCACCTAAAATGCACCACGTGCCCACCCAACATTCCCACTGGAATATGTAATAGAGATCTCAACACAGAACCCCTATTTCCCCTCAAGAAAAAACCTGTCTGTCTAGCACTTGTCTCCAACTCAATTAAAATGAGAACTCCATTGTCCTAGTTACCCAAAGCAAAGACCTTGGAGTCATCCTTTATTTGCTTCTTTCTCTCATATCCTTCTTCCAGTTCTACAGTGAATCCTCTGGGCCTAACCTAAAAATATCAAGACTCCAATCATGTCTTATCACATACATCTCTCAAAAGTTTCTTGGTCAGAGAGGCCTTCCTGTCTTAAATCAATCTCTTTCTTTCTTCTTCCCCAGTTACTTCTATCCAGATTTATTTTTACTCCATAGCATTTATCTTTACCTGACATATTATATATCCATTTACTTACTTGTTACCTGCCTTGTCCCACTATGGAATATAATCTACATGCAAACAAAGACTTCCTATTTTGTTCATTCCTTATCTCCAGGACCCAGAACAGTTTCTAGCACATAGGAAGCATGTAATACATACTTGTTGATTGAATGAATGGATATATGTATTAATGAACTTGTATATCAAGCCAGTAAGAAAGTAGAAAGCCTGGGCTCTGGAACCAGATGAACCTGAGTTCTCATCTCAGCACTGATAATTAATTGCAGGGTGACCTTCAATTACTTAACTGATATGTTTTCTTCTCTAATAATAACATATCAAAGAATTGTTATAAAAGTAAAAAGGAATAATATTTGTAAAACCTATAGCATAATGCCTGTGAATATTCCATGAATGGGACTTAATATTTCTTTTGTATTCCCCACTGCAGTTACCACAACAACAGTCATGAACAGGCATTATTAGTCCGATATTGATTGATTTTTTTTGTCTACCTGCATAGCTAGCACTTACTGTAGGCTCATTATATGCCAAACCCTTTGCTAAATACTTTATAGTTGTTACTTCACATAAATCTCACAAAAACATGGTGATATCAATACTATTAATTGTCCCCATTTTACAGATGCGGCAACAAGGCACAGAATGGTACAGTAACTTACCCAAACCACAAAGCTAATATGTGGGAGGTAAAGTTCTGCACCCAGACTTCCTGATTCTAGTCCAGGTCCTTACCTTCCCACAACATTTTTGGTTCTCAGCACCTGGGAACTTAAAAAAGATTCATTCCCATTTTAAGAAGCTGCACTTTGGCAGAGAAGAAAAATGTGTATACAAACAACTCTACAAGAAGAGTTGTTTTGACTCCAGCTATGCATGAGACTCAGCTGTGGTGAATTCCCAGAGCTGTCTCCACCAAAGCCTTATTGAATTAACTCCCTGAAAATGGGCCCTAGGAATCCAAGATTTTAAGGTTCCCCAGGTGAATCTTATGAGCTATTAGAGGCAAGAACCTGAGTCTGTAATAAACAACCATCAGGGTTGAGGAATCTATTCAAAGCTCAGAAGAGCTCTGGGAGAAAGAGGGGAGATCCAAGATGGCGGCAGAGTAGGTGCATGTTACACTCACCTCCTCCCAGGAGAAAGTCATTGAGCAGCTGTGGATCCCTTTGAAATGGTAGAGTAAAATCCTGCAACCAAGAAGAGGTTGCTTTTGGTCGAGACCTCTGATGTCTGGCAGGTAAGTGGCTGTCTTGGAAAGATTCAAGGTCAGTGTCTTCTTACACATTCTTGGAACTCTACTGAGCATTTGTCTGCTTCACAGTAGCTATGAATTTGCCTTAAGATTTTATGGTCAGATACTGGCTAAAAAGTTGATCTGGTGTAGGAAAAGGCATTCAATTTCTTGGGCGTTAGCTTTGTCGTCTATTCAAAGGGGGATAAAAACGATTCACATATCAAAGAGTTTCTTTGGTGAGTAAATATAATAATTCATGCAAAGTATAGAGTGTGGTACCCAGTGCAAATTAAGAGCTCAATAAGAGTTAGCTGTGGTTATTATTAATGTGATTCATATTAGTTGAGGTCTCAGAAATCAACTTTTGCCTTGTGTACCTTGAGCAATGTGGTGATGGAGTTATGGGCCAGTCGAGAGATGTCTAGATTCTGATTCTTCTCCGACGTTGCTGTCCCTTGGGAAATTGGCTTATCCTGCTGTGTGTCAGAGCTAAAAGTGGATTATCATAAAGCCTGGCAGTGTAGATGTGAGTTAAGTGACAGTGCTTTCTGAAGTGTGTCCCCACCTTGAGTTTCCCATATTCAATCAGAAGCTGGGAGCGATAACACATTTTTTAGAAAGTCCTAGTAAAATTCGTATGGAACTTAGCAGCTGATAAGAAATAAGGAGGACAGGAAATAATGTTGAAAAAAGTCGGCTGAGAGCCAGGCACTCTCCATGCATTATTACCACCTGGAGATGATTATGGCAACTGTTCTGCATGGTAGCATGCATCCACAGTTTACAGGGGAGGATGCTTACAGAGGACTGGAGAGATAAAATACCTAGTCGGAAAAGACATTGGCTTTGGAATCAGATAACCCAGAGTTTCAAATATGACTTAAAATTATTTATGAGTGTCTGTTTTCTCAACGGTACAATAGAAGTAATACTGTTTTGTTTTCACGTTTATTGTAAGGATTAAGGGCAGTGAGTGGAATGTGCCTAGCAGCCACTTCATAGGTGGTATGCTTGCTTATTGTGACAATATCTTTGTCTGGGTCATACAGTGGCAATACCTAGCTGGTCTGGTTGCAATTTCTGGTTTCCTCCCATTTCATCATGTTCCTATCAAAACAAAATGTGGTTTTTTTTTTATTCTTTCAACCTCTATTACCTTTCCTGGGGCTTGCTTGTAATATACACTGGTCAGTACTATTCTGATTTGTGTTTCTGAATTCATTGTTTGTCTTTGGCACTTGTGCCCCAGGGCAATTCCTTCATTTTTACTCTATTTTATAAATCTAATAGAAAAATCACCAACAGTGAAATCATCAGCATTGTTAGAGAGACTGGCCCATTAGTTTTCTGAGTCATTGTTTCTGCCCTGACAGATTGAGCAGGGAGAAAAGATGGGCTGAAATGGCCAAGGCCTGTGTTTTCACAAGTGTCTGCAAAAGTAGTTAGGAGGAAGAACATTCAGAAGGCAAACCAATGTTTCGTTTCAAAGATGCAAGTGAACACCTTCTCTGGATCCTACTGTTTATACATGGGAATGTCACCTTTTTAGGAGCAAATTGAGTCGTCAATGACCTCCTTGCAAGAGAGGTTATTCATTTGTTCAAAAAATACAAACATATATCTACAGAATGTCTCCATGATATATCAGCTATAGGTTAAGTAATAGGTTCACAGATGGTCAGAATAGATACGGTTCAAGCCTTGGTGGAAGACAAACAAATTGACCAAATTAAGGTAAACTGGGGCAGATGCTACAATGCTGAGAACATGATATATATTAGGACAAGGTCGAATAGGGTTTTGTGATGAATAGAAAAGTCAGGATATCTTTTCTGAAGTGTTGTTTGAGCTGAGATCTGAGGGCTACATAAAACTTAATGGGGAAAAATGAAAAAGAGAATTTTCCAAGCAAAGGATAACATGTTCGCAGGGCCCTGTCGCCAGAGAGTCATGCTGAATGGTAGGTCCTAAAGGAAGGCCAGTGTGGCTGGGGCATGTGACCAGGGAATGGAGTACAGAATGAGGCTATCATGTTGTGTGACCCTGCCTGTCTCTGTGCTATGAATTATGGAGTCTGGTCTCAATCCATAGAGCAATTGAAAATTACCAAAGGGTATAGATTTGGGGAGAAATTGAACATATTTGCAATATGAGAAGATTCTTTTGACTACTGTGAGAATAAATGAGAAGAATTACGAGGTAGATGGATATATTTCAAAGAGTTGGCTACTCAGAAAAGATATGTGGTTGCTAAAAGCAGTCCTTCTCATCAAAATACAGAAGACTAGTAGGTAACTTTAAGGGTGCCCCAAATACTCAAGGTGTATTTGTGTCTGAATGAAACGGTCTTATAAACACAGAGATCTGTCCACTGTCTTGACATCCAGACAAAGAAATTTTTCTTCTCAATGAGCAATGGCAGAAACACTCTATACTTTGTTTTGATGAGACAGTAAATATTCCAGGCATTGAAAGATAGAGTGCGTTTACTCTTTCAGACAAAGCTATTGCAAAGCATGGTATTTAGAAGGGAAAAAAAGGCTGTTTAGGACAAAACCACTAGGAATGCTTTTATATCATGTTTATTATTATATCATGCTGCATCAAAGCCTCTAGATAGATGGTGCTTATGCTTCATGGTATATTTTCATATATAATCAGCAAGGTGGCCCTGTCAGAGGGGAGTTGATCAACAGTCAGCCTTACGAGCTAAGGTTAAGAAGCCATGTGCTACCTTAATTATTAATCCATCTTTTCTTGGTTGTATTACCCAGATGATAGACAGATGATAGACTGTCTAAGCATGTGGGTGGGAACCCCAAATGTAAAGTCCTGTGGAAACCAAGCAGGTAGCATCAACCAAAAAGGGATGATATTGGCTATCAAGAAATTGTATATTCAAGCCATGCCTAAGCAAGAAAAACAAAGCCAGCCTTTAGGCTACCTGTTTCCATCCCATTGGAAAGAATCATAGAATTTCTATCTGGGAGAAGACCTCTAAAGCCATCTCATCCAGCCCTTCACATGGTCCCTAAACCCCATGGTGACATTCCTGAACAAGATAGCAGTGGAGAGGTGGTCCCTGCCAAAGGTGGTCATTCTTCAAGATATTGCTGACTCTGCCTAGATCTTTAATCTATTTCTTAGAACCACCACATCATAACTGTGAGGCTTTGTCCTTGTGGCACTCCTATATGTGTATGAGAATGGTTTTCATGCCCCAGGTAGAATCAAGATCCCAAGTTCCTTCAAGTAGCCTCTTATGACTTTACCTACAGTCAGGGAGATTATATGGAACATTTAGATGTCATGGCCTGTTTCTAAGTTTTTTAATGTATTAGCTCATTTAGTTCTCATAACAGTCTAGGTTAGAGGAACATTGATTATCCCCATTTTACAGATACAAACACTGAGGTCCAGAAAACAAAATAACTTGCCCAAAGTCACATGGCTAGTAAGCAGTGGTGGTAGGATTTTAACCCACATAGGCTGGCCCCAGAGGCTTGTTCTCCTCTGATGTGGAAGGAGAAGCATAGGTATTGCAGTCCCAGTCTTATATTTGGATCCACATCCCCAAACTTTCCATGGCTAGCTGACTGCTCCTGACTAAGCCTCCATTTCTTCATAAGATGAGATCATGGACCCTTCCTCAGGATTGTTAGGAGAGGAAATGAAACAATGTATGCAAAGCAGTGCCTTGCACATACTACACACTCATTTAAGACTCAATAGATACGTGTGTGAATAAATGCATGAAGACTTCTGGGCCTGCCTTCCCTAGCAAAGCTTTCTTTCTCTTTGTCCCAATTCTCAAAGAAAATACCTATTTTATGTTGCCCTCAGAAGGTCAGCCAATAGATAGATGAATAGATGTCAGACAGGAACATGCAGTCACAGTGTAAACGAAAGATAAAAGATTGGAATGAAGATAATTGTATATAATATTTTATCACCACAAAGCATTGCTTCCCTCCCTCCACTCTAGACTGTTGCACAGGCTAGAAATAAAGCAAACAAGCTACAAAGTAGTGGCTGGGTGGATTATGTGATGTCCCTGTTCAAGCCTCTGCAGTGACTTCCCATCTCAGTAAACTCTAAAGCCCTTCTGTGGCCTAGAAGTTCCTAGGTGACCATCTCCTGTAACTTTCCTCTCCACCAGCCCAGTGGCCTCCTCCTTGTCTGGAACACACACCAAGCTCCTTCCTTCTCCAGGCTCTCTGTCACCTGAACTGCCCCAAAGCACTCAACAAAGGGTGTAAGAGCTGGGACTGATACCCAGCCTGGGGCTTCACAGTCTGTTTTGGCCTCTATACCCTTTGAAAGTGGTTTGGCTGTTCCTGACAATTGTATGAATATATTCTTAAGAAATGCCAATCTGAATACTCTCTAGAGAAGATGGGGAAAGGCCCTCAAGGATACATTGCAAGGAGCTTGCTGCCTCTCGCACTGCTGCCTGTGTCTTGATTACCCCTCAGGAGAGAGCCTGTTTCCAGGTATTTTTAAGGGGCTGAGCCAAGTACACACACTGGCCCTGTTATTTTACAGTTTTTAAGAGGAAGTTCATTTTTCTTTGAAATTGGCCCTATTTACATGTGGAATGAGCTCAAAAGACTATTATCTGGTATTAAACTTTCAAGAATGTTCTCATAAGTGCTATTTTTCACACTTGAGGTAACTAACAAGGCAATTGAGGACTAGGATATGTGATACGTGTTTCCTCACATTGTGCCTCTTAAATGGTTCCAAGCAATGGGCCAAGCTTGAGCGTGTGGAGCTCAGAGGGTGGGGATCTGGGCAGTCCAGTATTGTCTGAACTGCTTCTCCCACAGTTTCTCCTATTCCCATCTCAAACGTGCTACCAGGCCGAGTTGCATTTTTCTCTACCCTGTCTATGGCCCCGGCGAAGCTTGCTGTGCATGCTGGAAACAGCCTCCTCCGGATTCACTTCCTTTGAACTTATTTCCAGTCTTGTTTGGAGATTGTATCTTTGCCTCTGAGTCAGAGGCACATGGAGATGAGAAATGGAAATGATTCTATAGCTGAAGCAGTGGCCAAAGCTTTAGTTAAGATTCTCTATTGATCCTCAGATATGCTCTGGGCATCACATGAAGTTATTGAGTGCTGTATCAAATATCAGGTCATTGCCCAGACCTGAGTGAAGTGATCCAAGTTTGAGGCTCCCAGTGGTACCCAACTTTCATTTAAAGAGAACCACTTCCTGGAAAAACCCAACTGTATAATGTGAAAGAAGAAAGGCATCATCCACTCTATAACTTTTAGCCTCTTAAAAGGTAGGTTCCCAAAGCTTGCACCTTCACAGGGTAGACAAAGAGAATAAGGGATGTTTCAGACAGCTGGACCAGTGCCTGAGACTTGGCAGGAACTCAAGAAACATTTGCTCCCTTCTCTTCCTTCCACTGGCCTTTATCTACAGACACACTAAATGCTGGCTCATCGGTTCGTAAGTTTATTAAATATTTCTTGAGCACCCAATATGTGTTTAGCATGCTTCTGGATACTGAGTATCCAGGGATATGGGACAGATGAATCCTTGCTCTCAGGGACCTTATATTCTGGTGGGGAAAAACAGGTGATAAGTTATTATGAACATTTGATTCAAAAGAAGGTGGAAACCAAAATAAAGCAAGACCTATCCAGGAAGATGCAGATAAAATTTAAGTGATGACCTCGCATATACCTGAGTACAGAAATACCTTCCATCTTGGCCCTGTAGCAGATCAGCTAGCTGCAAAGCTGGCCTCCTTGGCCGCCCACAGAGCATTCACACTTCATTTTGGGTGCCGATTGGCAAGTGTTTCTCAGGCCTCTGGTGTAGATCTCCCCTTTCCCATCTGGTACTTTCATTCTGCACAGAGTGGTGGGTGGGCGCTGCCTTTAGCACGGTCCTCTTCAGGAGGAAAGCCCGCTGGGAATTGAGCCTGCAGGCCCCAGGGACAGCATGACTTCATTCAAATGTTTTTCAAGCCTCTGGGAGATACCAGGTTCTGGAGAAATGTCAGGAAGCAAAGCAACCACTGACCCTGACCTTGTGAGACTCGCATTCTAGTAGGGGAAGCAGGTAACCACGAGTAGGCATTGTAAGGTACTTTTCCCCGCAAGTAGGCATTGTAAGGTACTTTTCCCCGCCAAGAAGGAAGGAAGAGGGCTCGAAGCCACCAAGTGTGGAATAACAAAAAGGCTTTATTGAGTACAGCACATCTCGCCCAGCAAGGTTCCCTGGCCCCGAGGTAAGATGGAGGCCAGGGAAGTTGCAAGGATTAAACCACGTGGGAGATATTTAAAGGGGTCCCTCTAGGGAAGTTGAGCTAACATGACGTGGTGAAATCCCACTGGCTGGCAGACAGTCGCTTTTTTCCAAACGGTTCCTGTGAAGCCTCTTTTGGCGCGCGTGGTTGTGGGCGGTCCTAGCCAAAGTCCGCGGGTCTGGGTTCCCCACGTGACCATCCCCCATTATCCACCAACCTTACAGGCATCAATAATCAGGAACTTTCAAGTAGCTCTCACAGAGGACTGGGAAGAACGTACAAACAGAATAAGGGGCACAGCAAGTGACTCAGGAGTGGTGGGCTCCCAGGAACAGGGTAGACAAGGAAGGCCTCTTTGAAGAGGCACATTTGAGCTGAGACTTGGCTGAGAAAAAGCCAGCCATGCAGAGGTCCCAGGGAAAAGCATTCCAGGCAGAGGGACCTGCAAACACAGAGACCCAGAGCCTGGGCCAAATCTGGTGTAGGAGGTCTTGATGGAATACCATACCCCGTTGTGGTAGGCTTTTGTAGCTTGGTTTAAAGTTCTTTTTCTCAAAAAAATCAAACTCTATAATTTATTATACTTTTCATAGATGAAGAATATATCAGTAGTGAGAAAACTTGGACTCTAGAGACAGCAGACATATTAACTCTATAAGGGAATAATTTAATGATTTTGCCATGGAGTCGGAATGCCTGTGTTCAATACTGGATTTTCATCCACTAGCCGAGCAACTTCTGTGACTTAATCTTTCTGTGCCTTGTTGCCATAAAAGGGAGATAAGTTGCATGGAACTCTTTTGGTGATAAACTGAGACAATAAACCTAAAAAAAGTGCTTACTAGCACATGGCAAAGTGCTCAAAGTAGGTTGTCTAGTATAATCATCCCATTGTTTCCTCTGGAAGTTCTTTCTTGATCGTTGGTAGCCCACCAGCCACTCACTGAAAGATTTTTGAATAATCTAATGGAAAAATAATTTCCCCCAATTTTTATGAGTTGGGTGCCAGTGAAGTCCTTAAAAGTTTTGAGTGTAACTTAATAGAGGTAGGCCTCCTATTATGCTCATTTAATTGATACTGGGACCTGGACAATGCTTTCGCCAGGGGAGGTGTTTGGGATTCCATTATATAAATAGTGCTTGCTCCTCCACCATCTTTCTCTACATCCCCTGCTTTTTCATAGCTTTCTCCAGCACCAGTCACATGGTACTTATTTGTTGTGTTGCTAAATCTACAAGGATGTGTAAGCTCTCTGAGAACAAGAGTTGGTTTGCCATCTTCTATGCACCACCCCCAATTCCCTCTCATGGTGTTCAAACCACAGAACTCAAAATACTTCTTGACTGAATAGTGTTTCTACATACACCTCGGAAAATACCAGGGAGCAGGGCGATAATGCATCAAAGAGCCTGGCTTCCAAAAATAGCCTCTTGTTTTGATGCCGTCTGAGTTGCCAGCCTCTCTGTGACCCAGGGGAGCGATGAGTCATTGGGAGGGTCTGATCCAATCAATACAGAATATTACATTCATTGAGTGTTTATTTATGCCCTTCACAAACATTTATTCCACGCCCGGTAGCATATTAGATGCCGATGAATGCTGGGGAATGAAACCTCCATGGTCCCTACGCTCAGGAGATGAGAGTCCTGTATTAATCATTCTAATTCTTATGTGAAGCGTCTCATCACCAGCGTCAGCAATTCATCTTTTCATGTGAATATGAAGACTAGAACCTAGAGAATAAAATAAAACTTTCTGGCAAGGTGCCCGTGAGTAGGCAGTCAGGAAGTGCTATTCCCGGCCTGACTCATCCTTCTTCACACCATGACAGATGGTACATGTGCCCCATGGCGCACGAATGGTTCCTCTTTTGCCCTAAACATACATGCATGCACGTGACTGTGCACATGCACACACACACACACACACACACACACAGTATAAAACTCATTCAGCACCAAAACCTCCCCATCCTGAAGAACTCAAAATAATCCTAAGAGACACAAGGAGCATAAGGTAAATAGAAACAAGAATTTGCCAGCCTCCACACTTCTTTCCAGCATGCTATATCATGCCCTCAATTTGCCAGCTATTTGTTTGTAAGACAATGAGATTGTGTGGAGGAAAGTTTTTATTTTAAAAAGGAGGCAGAGGCACCTGCTGCACAGGGAGATGTCAGAGTTCGCTGGCAGAGGAGCTGAGTTCATATACAGTGCGTCCGTAAAGTCATGGTGCACTTTTGACCGGTCATAGAAAAGCAACAAAAGATGATAGAAATGTGAAATATGCACCAAATAAAAGGAAAACTCTCCATTTCATACCTATTCAGTGCAGTTCGATGTGGGCTCCATTTGTTGCCCTACACACATCCAAACGATAGTGAAGTTCTTGCCACACACGGGTAAGGACGTCTGGTGTAACAGAGTGAATAACGTCTGTGATTCTCTGTTTTAAGTGATTAATGTCATGGTGCTTTGTTGTAAACACGCCGATATTCATGTTGCACTTTGATCACGGATTCGAATTTAGCGAGCCACAGAACACACTGAACTTTCCTCTGTACCGTCCACATCTCGACTGGCATGGCGTGGGCTGCTCCGCTGTATACATGGTGTTACGTCATTATGTGCGCATGCGCACGTGCTGCCACATCATCCTACAGAAAGTGGGAGGGTTTTCCTTTTATTTGGTGCAGATTTCACATTTCTATAGTCTTTTGTTGCTTTCCTGTGATCGGTCAAAAGTGCACCATGACCTTACGGACACACTGTATATAATCTTTCAGGTTCAAGAATAAGTTCCCATCCTACTTATGCTTCTGTGGACAGTTGACTCACATGGAGCTCTGTTTCCCTTGCATCGTGGTATCTTGAGTCTGGTCTGATTTTAACCTAAGTGATCCTGTGGTATCAACTCATTCACACTGTTCATGCCACAGCCCCCTTTCGTTGTGCATACATGTGTACCCCCGCCCCCCCCCAGAGAAACTGTGGCTTCCCTCAGGACTGTGCTTTGGCATGCTTGGATTCTCCAGTATGGCTGCCTGGGTTCATTTGACACTAGTACATGTTAACTTGAGCAGTTACTTAACCTGTCTGATGTAGATGTAGGGTTTGCTCATCTGTAAAATGATGATTATTTTTTTCTTTTGTGACAGAGACAGAGAGAGGTTCAACTCTCTATTGCAACACCTTAGTTGTTCATTGACTGCTCTCTCATATGTGCCTTGATGAGGGTGTGACAGTAGAGCAAGTGACCCCTTTCTCAAGCCAACGACCCTGGGCTCAAGACAGCAACCGTGGGCTTCAAGCCAGTGACCAGGGGTCATGTCTATGGTCTTATGCTTAAGCTGGCAACCCCACATTCAAGCTGATGAGCCCACGCTCAAACCAGTGACCTCAGGGTTTCAAACCTGGGTCCTCCACGTCCCAGTCTGATGCTCTATCCACTGTACCACTGCCTGGTCAGGCCGTAAAATGATGATTTTAAAAGGTAATAATAACCTTCCTCATAGGGTTGCTGCAGAATTAAATGAGCTAATTCACAATAAGAGGTTAGCAAAATTCCTGACAGTTAGTTAGCTTAGTGACACCTGCTAATGCTTTTGTTGCAATGCATCCACTGCTAACTGGTCGAGACAGAAAGTAAGCCAATGCTAAATTCTTACTGATTCAGCAGACAGCCTTCCTAATGATAGATCCATTTTAAGATTGAGGTGGATCCTCCAAATAATCAATATTTTTATATCCCAAGATATTAATATAGAAAACTAAATTTTTAAGGAAATTTGTTGAACAGAAGCAACAATTATTCAATACTTTGCAAAATGCTTCCACGTCATTGTACCTTCATGATGCCAAATAACCAGATAGAAAATGAAAACTTTGGCCAGTCATCTAGATAGCTAAACTTTTCATTTTTTTCGGTTTTCACCAAGATGTTTGAAGTTGCTTGGGGACAGTTTCTTGGTCTGTCTGGTCCTTTATCTCCCTCAGACTTTTCTTAACACTTTTTCTCTCTTTCTAGTCTCTCCTGTTTCAAACTGTCCACTTCTTTGCAGTATGTAAATGAGTTTCTATTTCACATGTAATTTTGTTTTTTGGAAAATAGAATGCATTGGTCACGCTAAGCCCCAAGATTAATTGGTCAAGCAAAGTCAGCCTTTCTGAACTCCAAGTCTTGCAAGTCCACTAATTAGAGTGTTGTTCTAACAGGAGGAAAAGAGATTCACAGATACTGATCTGACTTTGGTTTGTCCTTTCTGGGGATGATAAGTTATCGGAGTTCAGAGTTTACTACCAAAGTTTTATCCTGTCATTATGATGTTAATTGTATTCTCTCTCTCTTTTGTTCTCTCTCTTGCCCTCCTTCTCTCCCTCCCTCCCTCCACCCCTCCTCATCAGTGATCACCATAGGATTGTTTGGGAGAAGGGATGAAGGTGATCCCAAATTCCTTGGTTTCAAACCTCATCATTAAGTACACTCATGTGAGGTTATACATGTGAGGTTTGGAACCAAGGAATTTTATATCACACAGATGGATTAGAATAGGACCTAATGTAGATGGCTGATGTCATAAATAAATGAGATAATCCCAGCATGTCATCTGACACCACTAAGAGATTAGAATATATGAAATCATTTTTTTTGTTGTTGTTTGTTTTTTTTATTCTTTTTTTTTTTTTTTCTGAAGCTGGAAACGGGGAGAGACAGTCAGACAGACTCCCGCATGCGCCCGACCGGGATCCACCCGGCACGCCCACCAGGGGCGAAGCTCTGCCCACCAGGGGGCGATGCTCTGCCCCTCCGGGGCATCGCTCTACTGCGACCAGAGCCACTCTAGCACCTGGGGCAGAGGCCAAGGAGCCATCCCCAGCGCCCGGGCCATCCTTGCTCCAATGGAGCCTTGGCTGCGGGAGGGGAAGAGAGAGACAGAGAGGAAGGAGGGGGTGGGGGTGGAGAAGCAAATGGGCGCCTCTCCTATGTGCCCTGGCCGGGAATCAAACCCGGGTCCCCCGCACGCCAGGCCGACGCTCTACCGCTGAGCCAACCGGCCAGGGCCTGAAATCATTTTTATACATGAAGTTAGTAATAGTTGTGTAAGAAGATAGAATGTAGGCAAGGGAAAAAAATGATGGATTTTGAACTTCACTTATTCTATTCCTTTTAAGTAAAGAAAAAATAAACAAGAACATCCCAAAGAAATAACATTAAGTTCTTCAATGATGTGAAAGATCAAGGGTATTTCCCTTTAATTCATTCTTTCACTTATCTATTCCACAAATAAGTAATGAGCACCTATTTTGTGCCCTGTATTATTTAGGTGCTGGGGAAATGGTAGTGAATAAGGCAGATAATCAGAAAAAAACTAAATATGTTAAGATAACTGCTGTTAACTCTTAAGAACTGTTAAGAAAATAACATAAGGTAATGTGATAATGAAACATGGAGTGGCCACAGATAGGATGGTCAAGCAAGCTTGCAACTTAAAGAATGTGAGGTCATCAGCCACACAAAAACAAAGGAAGAAGATCCTCCAGACAGAGGGAATATCCAAGAAAAGGGACTGTAAGCAGCAATGATTTTGCTATGTTACCATAAAGAAAGTAGGAAAACGTGACCAGAGGCTGGTTAGCAAGGGAGAGAGTGGTGGGACTCACAGTCCTAAAGGAAGGCGGGGCCAGACCATGTAGAGCCTCAAAGCCTATGATGAGGAGCTTGGTTTTATTTTAAGTGTAATAGAAAACTTTGGACAGTTTAATCAGGTCAGGGACATAATATACTTTGTTGTCCAAGTGTCACTGTGGCTGCTGTGTGGAGAATACAGGGAGGCTATCACAGTTGATTGGAAAGAGAGGAAAGAGGCTTGGATTAGGATGTAACAGAGGTAATGAATTTGGAATAAATTATTTTGTAGATAGAATTGATGGGATTGTTATTGAGTTGAGTAAATGGGTTGTCATTAAGAGGGAGATGAGTGAGATCTTGATAATGAATGGTAGGATTACGTGTAGCATGAAACATTACATCTCAAACTCACACCCCCTCCAGCTCCACTCTGGCCAGATGTAACCTCTACACAAAGAGGCACAGTCCAGCTTTGGGTATCATCTGATGTTCATTCTACAAATAGTCACTGAGTTTCTATTACTATGTTCTAGACCAAGTTATGGGTACTGGTCAAAGAGTAGCAAGGAAGATAGACATCTCTCTGTTCTAATGGAACTTATGTTCTAATGGGAGGAAGTAAACTATAAATAATAAGTAAATATAAAGTATCAGCCTGACCAGATGGTGGCGCATCAGACTGGGATGCAGGGGACCCAGGTTCAAAACCCCGACGTCACCAACTTAAGCACAGGATTACTGGCTTGAGCATAGGATCATAGATATGACCCCATGGTTACTAGCTTGAGCAAGGGGTCACTTGCTCTGCTTTAACCCCAACCCCCTGTCAAGGCACATATGAGCAACTAAGGGGCTGCAATGAAGAATCAATGCTTCTCATTTTTCTCCCTTTCTGTCCCTATCTGTCCCTCTCTCTGTCTCTGTCTCTGTCACAAAAATAAAATAAAATATCAGATACCAAAAACTACTATTGATAAAATAAGAACAGAATGATGTGTTAGTAACTGTTGAGTTACTATTTTAGAAAAGTTTTTCATGGGGGGCAACATTTATAGGTTGTGCAGATGAAGAACCAGCAAAGAGACTGGAATAGCCAAACCTAAAGATAGAAAGAGGCGATTGTGGCATGACTGAGTGGATAAGCTGGACCCTCTCTTCTATGGTCTTCCCTCTAGCCCTTCATCTTCAGGGAATTCCAGATAATGACTCTGATTTGAATGCATATAATGGAAACTTGGGTAGGGTTCAGCATTGTGACCCTGCCCTTAGCTGATGATGCAGGGTGGTACCCACTTAATCAAAATTCATCCAGCCCAAGCCATCTCGATGAGTAATTGCTTTGCCAGTGGGGGAAAGACAAGGCTCTGCATTGTAGAAGCTCTGACATAAATTGTAATCTTCCCTCTTTGAAGCCAGTAGACATCTGAATCAGTGATACCCTCCAAGGCTGGCAGAGAGGTATCTGAGATGTCAACAATATCTAATTACAACTACCAGGCCACGTAAGGGGTTCTTTTCTAGGAGAACACAACAAGAGAAAGCTGCTAGGACAGTACAGCTCTATTGAATCTAGATAATCTCCTACTTGAAGCAGCACAGATATTATAAGAATAATTAATAAAAGACAGATGGGTTGGTGGAGGTGGGAGGGGAGAAGGGAAGAGGAGGGTAAATTCTGAGGCCATGTCATAGCAACAGATGAAAATATTAGACTAAAAGAATAAGACATTAGATAATTCAACTTTAAAACGCAGTTAATGGCTTTAAGAGCTTCTATACTAGAAAAGTAGAGATGTCAACTACCAGAAAGTTGGATCAATTAAAAAAAAATCCAGACTTAAATAAAAAAGTATGGAAAATAAAAAAATAGCCTTAAAAATACATGAAATAGGTCTAACGTTTATAATTGAATTTCAGGAAGTAGAAAAGAAAGAATGGGCAAAATCAGGACTTAAGAAGACCTGGCTGAAATGTTTCTAAAATTTATGAAAGTTATTGGGCTACAGGTTTAGGAAGTACAATTAACTCCAATCAAAAAGATAGGAAGAAAACCATAGGTAAGTACATCACAGTATTACTAGTAAAAACTAAAAACAAAGAAAATATTTAAAAGACAGGAAAGATGCTAGCATAAATAAAAAACAAATGTATAGCTGAGTTGTCAGCAGAAATAATGAAATCCAAAAGACAATGGAATGACAACTTTAAAATTCTAAAAGGAAAGATCCTCTACTCTAGAATTCTGTATCTCCTAAAAATATCCTTCGGATATAAAGATATTTTCAGGTACATAAAGCCTAGGATGATTTCTTATAAGCAGACACATTTTAAAAAGCAGAAATGAGTGAATACAATGAAAAGCATTTAATATTGATTAGAAATTTTCAATTATAACATTATATATAGTTTAAAATATGGGAAAAGTAATATAAAAGGCAGAAAAGAGATGAAGAAAATAATGGGATTAAAATGTTTAAAGTCTTATCTTTGGAAGTATAGTAGAACTGATGTAAATTATACTCTAATAATTAATAAAGGTATACTATAATTTCTAGTGTTATTATTTTAAAAGAATAATGTAATGTATAAATAACAAGCTAATGGAGGAGAAAGTTTTAATGTTAAAAAGTTCATGATGATTGCCTGACCAGGCGGTGGCACAGTGGATAGAGCGTCAGACTGGGATGTGGAAGACCCAGGTTCGAGACCCTGAAGTCGCCAGCTTGAGCGCGGACTCATCTGGTTTGAGCAAAAGCTCACCAGCTTGGACCCAAGGTTGCTGGCTCAAGTAAGGTGTTACTCGGTCTGCTGAAGGCCCGCAGTCAGGGCACATATGAGAGAGCAATCAATGAACAACTAAGGTGTCGCAATGCGCAACGAAAAACTAATGATTGATCTTCTCATCTCTCCGTTCCTGTCTGTCTGACCCTATCTATCCCTTTCTCTGACTCTCTCTCTGGCTCTTTAAAAAAAAACAAAAAAAAAAAAAAAAACAATTCATGATTATTAATCCCTTATCAGACATATTGGCGAATATATTCTCCCATTGTGTGGGTTGTCTTTTTATTTTCTTAATGGTGTCTTTTGCTGTGCAAAAGCTTTTTAGTTTCATATAGTCCCATTTGTTCACCCTGTCCTTTATTTCACTTGCCTATGGAAATAAATCAGCAAAAATGTTTATAAAGAACTTGTAAAACTCAACACCAGGAAGGTAAACAATTCAATCAAAAAATGGGCAAAAAAAAAAAAATGAATAGACACTTCTCCAAAGAGGACATACAGATGGCCAACAGGCATATGAAAAATGTTCAACATCACTAATCATTAGAGAAATGCAAATTAAAACCACAATGAGATACCACCTCACACTTGTCAGAATGGCGCTCATCAACAAAAACAACACATAATAAGTGCTGGTGAGGATGTGGAGAAAAGGGAACCCTCCTGCACTGCTGGTGGGAATGCAGACTGGTGCAGCCACTGTGGAAAACAGTATGGAGATTTCTCAAAAAATTAAAAATGGAACTGCCCTTTGACCCAGCAATCCCACTTTTAGGAATATATTCTATGAATACCAAATCACTCATTCAAAAGAAGAAATGTACCCCCATGTTTATTGAAGCATTGGTTACAATAGCCAAGATCTGGAAATAGCCCAAGTGTTCATCAGTGGATAAGTAGATTAAAAAACTGTGATACATATACACAATGGAATACTACATGGCCATGAAGAAGAAGGAAATCTTACCTTTTGTGACAACATGGATGGACCTGGAAACTATCATGCTAAGTGAAATAAGCCAGGCAGAGAAAGAAAAATATCATATGACCTCGCTCATTTGAGGAATCCAATGAACAATGTGAACTGCAGAGCAGAACAGAGGCAGAGGTGGGATCAAAGGGTCCAGAGGGAAGGCGGTCAGAGAGAAAGTGGAAGAGAAGATGGGATCAGAGAATGAAAAGAGATTAGTGAAATTATATATACATAACACAGCATTATAAAGAACAGAACAGCAAATCCTGGAGGAAAGGGAGGAAGGCATTGGGGGGTGGAGGTAGAGGGGGGGCAAGGGGAACATGAGGGTGGGGGAGATATATTCAGTGGGACACTTGAATCCATGTAAACACAATAAATTAAAATCATAAATAAATAAATAAATAAATGCATGATTAATCCAAAAGAAGACAAACAAGGGGACAATGAGAAATATAAAACAAATGATACAGGTAGTATACAAATAACCCTATGGTCAATTAGTTACATTAATGAGAAGTGGACTAGAAACTCTTAAAAGAAAAAAAAACTCTTAAAAGCAAAAGTTTTCAGACTGGATTTTAAAAATCTGTGTCATAAATATATAGGATACTAGCTTTCAGGGGTTACATATAGAAGGAAATATTTTAACCTAATTAAGCGTATCAACAAAAATCCTATATCAAATATCATAGTTAATGGTGACTTGAAAGTTTTCCCAGAGTATGGAAATAATACAAAGATGCCCTCTGTCATAGGTCCACTCAATATTGCACTAGAGTTTCTAGCCAGTACAATAAGGCAGGTCAAGGAAATAAAAATGTATGAATTGGAAAGAAGACATGCAGTGTCATTATTCACAGATGACATGATTGTATAGATCGAAAATAATAATTTACAAAGTATTAGAATAGTTACTTTGCAAGGTTTTAAGATACCTAGTTAACATATAAAAATTAAGTTGTATCTCTTTGTGATAGGACCTAACATTTAGGATGACATTTTTTATATGGTACCATTTATGATAGCAATCAAAAATCAAATATTTAGAAATAAAGCTAAGAAAACATGGTCAAAAACATCAATAAAAAAACACCAATAGAAAGAGAAGAAGACAAATAATTGGAGGAATATATCATGCTCACAACTTGAAAGATTCAACATTGTGACATTGACAAGTGATCCCCAAATTGTTCTATAGAGAAATGTGAACCTCATCTAAAGTCTAGAAGTGGTTTTCTCGAAATTAAAAGTTGATTTTAAATTTATTTATATGTAAATGCAGGGCAAAAATGGCCAACACCACTTAAAGAAGACTGAAGTAATTAACCATTTATCAAGATTTCTTTTAAAGCTACAGTAATTAAGATGTTGGGTATTAGACACAAGGACAAACAAACAGATCAATGTATTAGAGTCCAGAAACAAACCCATATTTACATGGACTTCTAATCTGTATAAAGATGACACTAGAACTATAGAGAAAATGTGGTCTTTTTAATAAATGATATTGGGAAAATTTTATGTATCTTTAGGGTGAAAAATAATTTTGACCCCTACCACAAATACATAAAGCGATTCCAGATAAGAAGTTGTCCTAAATGTGTAAAAACACTTACATGTTAAATATCAGCTGTTAAGGTAGTGGTTAGCTTTGGGGGAGGAATGACTGGGGTTGGGCACAAAGGGTTTCTGGAGTGCTGGTCCTATCTCTTGATCCAGGAAATGGTTACATGGGTAAAACAATATCACCCCGCTCTGCACTTGCTATGTACATGTGTGCATATTACTCCTCAATAAAATAAGGCTGGTGCAGTAACTGGGGGCTAACCTGTTATAAGCCCTGGGGGCTTAGAATTAAGAAAGGGAAGAGGTTACTAAAATGTAAGAGTTTTGCTTGACCTGTGGTGGCACAGTGGATAAAGCATTGACCTGGAAATGCTGAGGTCGCTGGTTCGAAACCCTGGGCTTGCCTGTGGTTGACTTGAAATCAATGGTGACTTGAAAGTTTTCTATATAACTTTCTATATAAATTCATATAGATGAATTTATATTGGATGTATTCTTGTTTTCGTCTGATTTCTTTCACTTGGCTAAATGCTCCTGTAATACATCCACGCTGTTGCCCGTTATCATTAGTTTCTTCATTTTATTGCTGCATGTACCACATTTTATGAATGTACCAAAATTTATTTGTTCATTAATGTGGTAGATATTTGCGTTGTTTTCCATTTCTGACTATTTAGTGAATACAGCTCCTGCGACCACTCTGGTACAAAGCTCTTCGTGGACACATGCTTTGATTTCTAAAGTAGCTACATCATCTTTCACTCCCACCAGCTGCATATAAGAGTTACAGTAGCTTTATGTTCTGGCCAGCACTTGCAGTTACCAGTCTTTTTAATTTTAGGCATTCTAGTGGGTGTATACTGTAACTTCTGGTGGTTTTAATTTTCATTTCCCTGGTGTCTAAAGATGTAAAGCACTTATTCATGTGCTTATTGGCTATTTGTACATTTTTGAGAAATATTATTCAAGTAGTTTGCCTATTTTAACAGCCATATTGAGGTATAATTGACATGCAGTGAATTATACATAGTAAAATATGCAATTAAATGAGTTTTGACATGTATACTGCCATGGGTCTATCACCAATGAAGAGAATAAAAATATCACCCCCAAAATATTTTCTTGTGCCCCTTTGTATTTTCTCATTTTTCCTGACCTGCTTTCTGCCACAATATATTAGTTTGCATTTTCTAGAATTTTATGTATATATAATCCTACAGGGTGGATTTTTCTGATTCCGTGACTTGACATCATCAATGTTATTTAGAGAATCATCAATGTTGCTGTGATATTAACAATTTAATATTTTTAATGTTGAGAAGTGTTGCATTCTGTGGATATAGCATACTTTATCCACCTATTGATGGACATTTGAGTTTCAAATTTGAGATAAATAAAGCAGCTGAGAACATTTATGAACAATTCTTTCTATAAAGATAACATTCTTTTCTTTTCTCTTCTTTTCTTTTCTTTTCTTTTCTTTCTGCTAAATACCTAGGAATGAGATGGCTGGATAAAACAATAGGGGGATATTATTTTAAGAAACTGTAGAATTGTTCTGTGAAGTGGTTATATTATTTGACATCTCATCTGCAATGTATGAGAGTTCCAATTCCTCCACATTCTCTTCAGCATTTGGTAAAGTCAAACCTTTTCATTTTAGCCATTCTAATAGGCACATGGTAGAATCTTATTGTGGTTTTAATTTGCGTTGCCCTGATGACTAATGAAGTTGGACATCCTTTCTGTATTTATTTGTCATCTATATTTTCTTTAGAGAAGTGTCTATTCACTATTTTGCCCATTTTTACTGGATTGTTTGCTTTTTTATCATTCTTATATATTCTAGTTACAAGTCATTTATTAAATATATTATTTGCAAATATTTTCTCTCAAGCTGTGGCTCATTTTTATCATCCTCTTTTTTTTTTTTTTTTTTTTCTGAAGCTGGAAACGGGGAGGCAGTCAGACAGACTCCCGCATGTGCCCCACCGGGATCCACCCGGCACGCCCACCAGGGGGCGATGCTCTGCCCATCTAAGGCGTTGCTCTGTCGCAACCAGAGCCACTCTAGCGCCTGGGGCAGAGGCCAAGGAGCCATCCCCAGCGCCCGGGCCATCTTTTGCTCCAATGGAGCCTCAGCTGTGGGAGGGGAAGAGAGAGAAAGAGAGGAAGGAGAGGGGGAGGGGTGGAGAAGCAGATGGGTGCTTCTCCTGTGTGCCCTGGCCGGGAATTGAACCTGAGACTTCCGCACACCAGGCCGATGCTCTACCACTGAGCCAACCGGCCAGGGCCTTTATCATCCTCTTAACAGCATCTTTTTGAGGACAGAATTTTTTAAATTTGATCAAATCAGTGTTCTTTTTTACAACTTGAAATCAGGTAGTGTTAGTCCTCCAATTTTGTTCTTTTTCAAAATCATTTTCAGTCTTACAGGTCCTTTGCACGAATGTTGGAATCAGCTTGTCAATTTCTACAGTAAAGGCTGCTGGGATTTTGATTTGGTTTGCAGTGAGTGTGTAGATTGATTTGGAAAAAATTCACATCTAAACCTATTGAATCATTTTACCTATGAATAGGATATATTTTTCCATTTATTCAGGTTTTTAAAATTTAGCTTGCAAATATTTTTGCTGCAATTGTAAATGGCATTTAGAATTTTGTTATTCTAAATAATTTTTGTTAATGTAAGAAATGAAGTTACATTTTATGCTTTGAACTTAAATTGTGAGAACTTGCTAGATTCACTTATTAATTCTAGCAGTTTCCTGCTAAGTTCCTTGGGTAGTCTACATTCACAATCATGTCATCTGGCAAAGAGACAGTTTTGCTATTTCCTTTGAAATTTTTATCCTTTATTTTTTTGTGTGTTAAAATCTACTATGATATTAGATACAAATGGTGAGAAGTAGATATCCTTGCCTTGTTCTGAAATGTAGGAAAAAATATTCAATATTTTACTATTAAGTGTGATATTAACTGTAGGTTTTTGTAGATACTTTTTTTCATTGTGAATATTTTCTGCAATTCTGCCTGTTTTTATCATGAGCAGATATTGAGTTGATCAAAAGGATCTATTGGGATGGTCATATAATTTTTCTCTTTTATTCCTTTAAGATAATGAATCAAATAGATTGATTTTTAAATCAACCTGGCATTTACTCATGAATTATTGCACTTTTTCTGTATTGCTTGTTTTTTATTTGCTAATATTTTGTTATTGATCTTCAAATCTGTGGGCAGTGCGATATGGGTTTTCAGGTTTATTTTCCTGTAATGTGTGTGATTTTAATGTTGGCACGATGCTGGCCTCGTATGACATGAGGGGAACTTTTTCTCCTCCATTTTCTTCCACAATTATTTGATAAAGTTTTACCATTGTAGCCATTTGGTCCCAGGCAATGAAAAGGTTATTTATTATAAATTCAATTTCCTTAGTAAAAGCTGAGATTTTTAGATTTTATGTTCTTGAATCTGTTTTGTTTACTTGTGTCTTTCATAAATTTCTATTTTTCTCTAAATTGGAAAACTCAATGGCATAAAATGATTGATAATATTCACTCATTTCTCTTTTAAAGTCTGTAAGCTCTACAAGAAGCTCCCTTCTTTTATTTCTCATATTCTTAATGTTTTTTTCTCTATCCTTTTTTCCTTCATCATTCCAACCAGAGGTTTATAGATTTTATTGTTCTTTTCAAAGGACCTACTTCTTATTCTGTTTTTGTTTCCTGTTCTTAATTTTATTATTTCCTTTTTTCTCCCTTTGATTTACTTTGCTTTTTTCCCCCTAGAGTCTTCAGGTATAACCGATAACTGACATTAAGCCTTTCTTCTTTTCTAACAAACATTTAAAGCTCTAAATTTCCAACTGCTGCTTTATTGGCAAGCCCGGAATTTTTAAATGTTGTTTTACATTCTTGCTTAGTTAAAAATATTATCAAATTTCTCTTGTGACTTCTTTGAGCCATGATGTTTCATTGATTTCTAATAATTAAGGGCATTTCTGATACATATTTGTTAGCCCAAATTAGAAAATGCCACTTAGCTTTCTAGTAAAGGGGGGTTTCCTACACAGTATGTCTCTGCAAGCCAGGAAACTCCCACATTCCTCTCCCCTCACTCTCTACAGAAAGGAGAGGGCAAGAAACCTGACTCTTTCTCCTAAAATATTAATTTTTCTATTCTTTGGTACCTTACCGCATTTCTATTGACTAATTTTTCTCTTAGTTATGAGTCACATTTTCCAGCTTCTTGGCACACCTATAAATTTTATTTAATGTTGAACATTGTTCTGTTATATTGTTAAGTATGTAAGTTTTATTGTCTTCCTTTAAAAAATACTGAGTTTTATTCTGGTAGGCAGTTATTTGTTTTTGTTTTTGTTTTTTGGGTTTTTTTTTTTTTTTTGTATTTTTCTGAAGCTGGAAACGGGGAGAGACAGTCAGACAGACTCCCGCATGAGCCCGACCGGGATCCACCCCGCATGCCCACCAGGGGCAACGCTCTGCCCACCAGGGGACGATGCTCTGCCCCTCTGGGGCATCGCTCTGCCGCGACCAGAGCCACTCTAGCGCCTGGGGCAGAGGCCAAGGAGCCATCCTCAGCGCCTGGGCCATCTTTGCTCCAATGGAGCCTTGGCTGCGGGAGGGGAAGAGAGAGACAGAGGAAGGAGGGGGTGGGGGGTGGAGAAGCAAATGGGCGCTTCTCCTATGTGCCCTGGCCGGGAATCGAACCCGGGTCCCCCGCACACCAGGCCGACGCTCTACCGCTGAGCCAACCGGCCAGGGTCCAGTTATTTGTTTATTAATAATCTTGTCCCTTTAAGACCTGTTTCAAGCTTTGCTTGCATGAGTCTAGATGAGCTATTACTCAAAGGCTAGTTTAGCCCTACTACTGAGGCATAGCCTTTCTGGGGTCTCTGCTTAGAAGAGTTAAAAATCTTCTATTTGAGGGATAGTTCTTACGGCTGTCCAGTATCAACCTTCCCAGCATTAGGCTTAGTAGTCATCATTCTTTTTCAGGCTTATGGAGTCCCACACTGCACGTGTGTATCTTAGTATGTAGTCAAAGACTCGAGAAGACTCCTATTGTACACTTCTTGAACTCTTCCTCTACTCTCTAGCACTCCGCCTCCAGGCTTGGACTCCCTGAAACTGTTGTCTCCTTAGCAAAGCAAGCTGTCCCGATGGGCCAGGCTGCCCCTTTCCTACCATGGGATTTATCAGCGCCTCCAGACTGAAAGAGCAATTGTAAGGCTTTGCTCTTCTGTTTCCCTTCTCTCAGGGATTACAGTTCTGTCTTGCTTCATTGTTTGATGTTCGGAAGTCGTTTTTGTCCTCAACATTTTGTCCAGTTTTCTAGTTGTTTCCAGTAGAAGGGCTAGTCTGGGACCAGTTGTCCATCATAGCCAGGCGGATTTGAGCAAGCACTCCCCAGAGCTGCCACACAGGACAACTGGATCCAGCCGAGGGAACTGAGGAAGTCTTCTCCAGGACATTTTAAAAACAATGTTTAAGCGACAACTTACAGTCACCTGATAAGAATATTTCTTAGACTGGTTGTTAAGACAAGAGCCACTTTGTTGGAACTTGGTGACAGACTTTGGATTTAAATCACTCTGAGTTTTGGCATATCGCCTTTCAAACTAATGGTGAGATAAATAAAGTACAAGTATTTAGCAGCATTACATCTAACTTCACCGTGTTTTTGCAGTTCCATCCTTTGAGTCATTGTGGAAGCTAAGCTCTTCCTTCTCGCCCATCCCAATGTTAGTGAAAAAATAGATTTATGCATACATCTCGTTCCAAAAATATTTATTGAGTACCTAATATATTGCAGGCATTATCTCGCAAACTTCCTCTTGTTTTGGATGCTAGAACAGAACCAAGTCATAATTTACTTTGAATCTTTAACATTTAACTTGCTTTTCTTGACCTCGGCAGATCACATTTGTATCTTCTAACAGCCTCTGTTGTAAGTAGCTTTGATTGTTGAACAGCACTTATTTAAATATTTATGGTCAATCTGTTCCAAAACAATATTGAAAGCAACAGTGCACAGTTTAAGAAATACATAAAAATCAATGGGGCAAATTTATGGATCAGCAGATCTACATTTCTAACTGTGTGCCAGATTTTACATTTATAATTCTTGCAAATGAAACACTTTGGGTAGTCATAAATACTGACTTCTCTGAACCTTTCTCTGTGAATTATGATCTTGCAGTAATAAACAGAGCCTAGTGTTTGATTTGTAGGCTGAACTGTACAAAGCAAGAGCTCAGTGCTGATGCCTCTGATCATTGTAATTAATTTTAAGTGGTAAACAGGGAGATGGCCAGAAGTCTTCACAGCATCATCACCTTCTGTTCCAAATGTTCCTCATGTCTGTCTTGACACGTTTTCTTCACAGCAGTTGTACCTAGCATTGTGTCTGGCACTACAAGGACATCACTAAATATTTGTTCATAAATCTGATGGAACTCTGCCTAATTCAACCCACAACCTTGGTCCTCCAAATGAAGCTTAATTCAACACCATCTCTCATACTCCAGGTCCCAAATAATTTAGTTAACTAATCTGTTTCTTAAAAATCATTATTTCAACATTTACTGTAGAAACTACATTTACTTCAGTTTTTAGAAAATGGATACATAGGATTTCCTATTTAGAAGGGACCTTAAAGATCATATAATCCAGAGATGACAAATATATTTTATTTTCTAAGCTCAATTTAGAAATGTGCCTTTTCCAATTAAAAAAAAGTATCTTAGCCCTGGCTGGTTGGCTCAGTGGTATAACGTTGGCCCAGCATGTGGATTTCCTGGGTACAATTCCCAGCTGGGGCACATAGGAGAAGTGCTCATCTGCTTCTCCACCCTTCCCCCTTTCCTTTCTCTCTATCTCTCTCTTCCTCTCCTGCAGCCACGGCTCCATTGGAGCAAAGGTGGCCGGGCACTGAAGATGGCTCCATGGCCTCCACTTCAGGTGCTAGAATGGCTCTGGTTGCCGTGGAGCAAAGCCCCAGATGGGCAAAGCATCGCCCCCTGGTGGGCATGCCAGGTGGATCCCTGTAGGGTGCATACAGGAGTCTGTCTCTCTGCCTCCCTGTTTCTCACTTCAGAAAAATACACAAAAAAAGTATCTTAAAGAGGGATGAGGGAAGGATAGCCATTTGTCCTTCAAATTGAGTTCAATTGTCCATTCTGACAGATGACATCAACCTCAGTTCAAATACTTCTAAGCCAGGAAAACACTGCCTTTCAAAGTGGTTCATGTCCCTGCACGATGGAAGTCTTTCTATATAATTAGCTGAAATCTACAACTTCTATTCTCTGATCTGAGTTCTGCCTTTTGGAGTCCTACAGAATAAATCTACTCTTTCTTATTCTGTGTCATGATGCTTCATCTATTTGAATTTTTCTGAGTTCTCTTTTCTTTTTTGTTAGCCTCTAGACTTTCAGCATCTTTGACATGCTTATCAATGATGCTTAAATTTTTATGACAGAAATTCTGAAGCCATAACTGCAGGTCGTGTGTGTGTGTGTGTGTGTGTGTGTGTGTGTGTGTGTGTATGTTTGTGTGTATGTATGTACTAGAATATAACTCATGTAGGCCTGGAAGACTTCCTTATATGTAAAGCAGTATTGTACTGTCTTTGCTATATTCTACTTTATCTTGGACTTTAATTCCCTCTTAACAACATTGGCTCTACCTTTCCAGTTTGAAGATCCTTCTCCTTGATAGGGCAGATGAGCAATGGACATGCTGGATGCTTCTCCTCTCTCATTGTCATCTGTTTCCATTACATAATCTTTTTCAAACAGCTGGCTTAACCCTTTCTTGTCCTCCTTCTTGCTTTAAATCTAATCTAAATTGCTTGACAAATCTAAGCAACGCTAAAAGTCTATGTCTCAGCTGTTTTAACGCTGTTGATCAGTACTTCCTTCCTGAAATTCTCTGCTCCCTTCGCTTCCGCACATTTATTTTCATTTGGTTCTTTTCTTCTCTTTCTCTATGCATTCCTGATATGCTTCCTCTGTGGGCTCTTCCCCCTCTGTCTTATATGCTGTGTTCACCAGGATTCTGGTCTCAGCATAAACTCTATCCATGAACAAGTTTATGCACTCCCCTGATTTAACCACCCTATATTCTGATGACACTAAGACATTATGTCCAGCTCGGATTTCTTTCCTAAGTTTACGACTGTGAGTACTGATGGGCCCTGATGACTGCAACCAAACTCATCATCCTCTTCCCACTTGTCCAGCACTCATTCTGCTCCTTGTCATCAATACCCCATCTCAGTGATTGGTATTACTTTCTTCTGCACAGTCATCCAAATAGAAACCTAGGCTCCCCCTTCCTCTCTCCAAATCACCATATCCTACTGATTTTATTACCTACAGTTTTTTGTTTTTTAATTCCATCCTCTCTTCTGTTGCCCTGCTGCTTTGGTTAAGTATTCCATTCTTATAGCTTGGAGGTTTTCAATAGCTTCCTGACCTAGGTTTTTGGTTTTGTATTGTTCCTTTAATTCTTGTGTTCCTCAGGACTAGCCTCTATGCAGAACCAGGGAAATCCTTCTAAAACATCAATCTGATCATGCCCCTTCCCCATTTAAAATCCTTTAGCTCACCCTGGAATAATAGATGGGTCATGCCAATATGCTTGTAGAATCCAGCATATCATACTATTTCAGGTCTTCTTACCTTTGTTCATGCCACATTTTCTACCTGGATGGCATGCCTATGTCACTTTTTTTCTCCAAACTAATTTTTACTCATCTTTAATAGTTTAGCTCGGATATCATCTCCTTTAGGAATTAATTCCTCAAACAACACAAAGGATTGACTATGCTCCCCTGCGTTCCCACAGCATGCTGGCTTGCTTCTATTCTATCATTGTGTATATTAATAACTCTACAGGGTGTCTGATGTGACTGCCTCCCAATGGCAGGGACCACATCTTACTGAACTTGATTTTTTATACTTTAACTTTCTTCCTGAGGCTATTTTAGAATGGTTTAGGTTCATATATTCCTAACCAATGTATTGTTTATATACACTGGGAAATATGAGAAAACCTAATGCTAGTGAGCTTCCAATTTTATGCTAACAATATCTGAGAACTAAAACAAAATCAGATACAGATGGATTTGCTTGCTACAAATTGACTGCTCAAAAAAGGCTGTCATCTTTTTAGCATGGATCTTTCCTTTAATTTAGAGGACAAAGTCATGGTCTTGATCCTCAATTTACTTAACAAATATTTACTGAGTACTTAGGTGTGTATAAAGGTAAATTAAACATTTATTCTGTTTTCTAAAAGCTTATAGTTTAGTAGGAAAAAATAGCATAGCAGTATGTCAAGGAAGAAATGACAATGTTGATGATAATAATGATAGTACCTAACATTTATTGAGAAAACCAGACTTACTTCCATGATCTTATATAACTTCATAATCATACTGTAATAAGCTACTGCCATCCTCAATTTATGATGTGAGAACCAAGACTCAGAGAGTTAAGGAACGCACTCAAGGCAACACTCTCAAGCCTGTGTATTGTACTCTTCAAGATGAAGTGATATGTCATGAGAATCAGCCAATAATAAGACTCAGAGAAAGGTGAGACAGATGGCTTCCTTCTGAAGGGAATCAAAGATGGCTTCCTAGAGGAGGTAGCCTTCAATCTAGGCATTGAAATATAAGTAAAATCTGGACCTTCAGAGTAGTAAAGAAAGAACACTGCAGGCAGAGAAAACAAGAGTAGTGAGAATATAAATTAAAATTATAATAGAAGGTCACACCATTCTTACTGTGCCAGGCAAACTTCCTTTTGGAGCAAGAGAAAGCTAATAAATTTTAGAACAGAGCAATGATATGAAAAGATTAATGCCACCCAACTCTATAAAATTGATTGGAGGAAAGAAGCCACATTAGTGAACAAGATGGACAAAAACTTCTGCTCTCGTGGAGTTCTTCTGGTTGAAGAAGACAGATAATTAACAAATATATATATAAAATACAAAAAAGTTACATAAATATATAGTTTGCTAATTATTGTATATAGTTGTGTATATAAGCATAAATACATACATATATATAGAAAGAGAGAAATGAAAAATAGAAGGTATTAAAAGATAATAAATGTTATGGACAAAACCTGAGTGAGTGAAGAAGATAGAAATTTCCTGTGTAGGGATGGGAGGGCATTTACAGGGAGGTAGGTAAGGGCCATACTAGATGATGACATATGAACAGAGACATGAAGTAGTAGTTGAGAAATTGAGTCCTTTGAAAATTTGGGGTCAATGCATTCCAGACACAAAGAACAAACTCAAAGTCCGTGAACCTGCCTGTCATATTTAAAGTACAACAAAGAGGCCAAGTGGCTCGAGTGGGCTGAGGAAGGGACAGTAGTAGGAAAATTGTCCCATGGGATTATAGAACAGAGTATGGCAAGGTCTTTGGCTTTTTCTAGGAGAGAAATGGGAAGCCCGTGGAGGCTGATGACTGGAGGAAAGGCAGGGTCTGACTGAGGTTTCAACAGGGGAACTCTGGCCTCTGTGTGGGCATATCTGAATGGGGACAAGGACAATGGAAGGGACTTTTGTTGGGAGGCTACTGCAGTCATGGAGGTCGGTGGGAGCTAGTTGGTCATGACGAGAGGTGCTGACCCACTGAATGTGGCATGAGGACGAGAGAGAGAGGAGTCTAGGATGACTCCATAGGGTCCATAGTGACTGGTGTTTGTCTTTATGTATTGCTGGGCTTGTGTTGGTGCATGCACACTTTTCTACACCACAGTAATAACCCTTTTACAATAGGCCACAAAATTGCAGTTTTCTTCTGACAGACAAATGAATGCACCAATAAAGTGTGTGCTTGTGAATAAATAAATACAAATGACATGACTTGTGATTAAGACTTCACTTTACAAAGTGCTTTCTTGCTTCATTTCAGACTCACAACATTTCTGTGTTAGGATGGCTGCACTGAGTACAAAACAAATGCATTAAATTATCCCCAGGTTCAATATCTTGAACCAAGAAAGGACAGAAACCAGCTTCAGAAAGGCAATAATTGCTTTAACAATAATTCCATACTTGGAGTGGTTGTTAAATAGGTCATTGTTAAATTGGCTGGGTCACATATACCAAATGAATACAGCCTTAACAAATCATCTGTACGATATTTTTCATATGTGTATTTAATTACATTTTTCTGAGAGAGAGAGGGAGGAAGAAGCATCAACTTGTTCCACTTTAGTTGTGCCATTGTTGCTTCCCATTGATGGCTTCTCATATGTGCCCTGACCGGGGCTTAAACTGGCAACCTCAGGGTCCAGCTGGTGCCTTGGGGATGTAGGAGGCAACCAACTAGCTTGCCTCAAACCGGCAACCACTCTGGAGTGGTGCTCTCTACCCATTGTGCAACCGGCCATGGCTCATCTGTAAAATATTAAACTGACTTGGAAATATACACATCAATATCTTCAGGTTCTCGGTTGTTCTAAAATATTTGGTGTGGCTTGCATGTCCTAAAATACTTCTTGAGTTGTTTCCACTGTTCATCGAGATGTAGAGAGTAGACACCTCTATCACCAACTTTAATTTCTCCTTCCCTCCTTCTTCTTTTCCTCTTTTAAAAAAATGCATACAAGTGTGTCAAGTTCTAGGTTAAGTATTGAAAATTTGAACCAAATAAGAGATCTGCTTTCAAGGAAATATGCATTCTCTAAGGATCCATCCTTACCTCTTTTATAAAGGGATTTAAAACATCTTATAAGAGTATATCAACAAAAAGAAAAAAATATTCAATAACGGGAGGTAAGACTAAAAAATAAATAAAGTTAAGAAAACAATGTGAAGCTGGGAATAGAACCCATGTAAAAAATGCACATTAAAAATAGTCTCTAAAATGTTTAATCAGAGCTTTTCCCAGTCAGGGCATCAGAGAAAACACAACAGAATTCACTGCTACCAACAAGATTAAAGCTTACCAGTAGTAGCTCAGAAGAAATACATTTTCCCTGGTCCTCAATCATGGAGACAATTTCTCCAGTAGGAATAAAGGCACACCGCAGGTTTTCTTTGAGAGCTTTCTGATTGTGAAATAGCTATGGGTTTCACTGGGATCATTCTTGTAATAAATATTTCTTAGTTTGTGTAGATTACCCTTTAAATTGTAGATCGGTAAAGAGGCCCAAACAGTGTGATCTAAGGATACATCCCTTTGGGATCTGACTCATAAATATGGTCTGCCATGCTTTTGGTAAGAATTGAGCAGCAAAAAATATCAAGTCTGACATTCTGGTTAGAACCTGCCATTCCATTATTTTGGTGGCTCATTAAAATCTGACAATCGCCTGACCTGTGGTAGCACAGTGGACAAAGCGTCGACCTGGAATGCTGAGGTCACCAGTTCAAAACCCTGGGCTTACCTGGTCAAGGCACATATGGGAGTTGATGCTTCCTGTTCCTCCCCTTCTCTCTCTCTCTCTCTCTCTCTTTCTCTCTCTCTCTCTTTCTCTCTCCCCCCCCTCTCTAAAATGAATAAAAACCTTTAAAAAAAATCTGACAATCCACCCAAGTTGCATTGACACCAACCAACCAGAAACTAGAGTGTAGTGCCCCCTGTGGAGGATAAACAACTGACCAAGAATGGTGTTCTGGAATGGAAACCCCCAGACTTCTGTGATGCGCCCCAGCAGGGGCTGACGGTAACAGCCACAGGGATGTGGAGCGTGGCAGACTGTAGGAAGATCCTTAGAGGGGGTGATGTTCAGCTGTATCTTAGCAGATGAATAGGATTTTGGTGTGGAGAAGCAGGGAAGGCCATTCCATATGGATAAACAACTTGATGAATTCAAGAAGGGCGTGGGTTTGCTAGTGTGCGGATGCACAGTGCAAAGTGCTACTTGGTGAGGACAAGTGATGGGCAGCAGCAGGGGTGGGGCAGCGGCAGGGGTGGGGCAGCGGCAGGGGTGGGGCAGCGGCAAGGGTGGGGCAGCGGCAGGGGGTGGGGCAGCGGCAGGGGTGGGGCAGCTGTAGGGGTAGGGCAGCGGCAGGGGGTGGGGCAGCGGCAGGGGGTGGGGCAGCGGCAGGGGGTGGGGCAGCAGCAGGGGTGGGGCTAGCAGAGACTGCAGCATGAGGATACTTGAATGGACACTGAGAAGCTGGGGTTTCCTCGCCTGACACCCCTCCCTTTCCTTCCTCTGACTCTCTAAAGAAACCAGAGCTCTGCCCAAAATCTGTCGGTTGGGAGCGCTAATTTATTCTAAACTTTGACAAGAATTCACTACATTTATAGAAACTATGACGCCCCTGTCAGGAGCCAATGACTGTCAATGTCCCCTTTATACAAATATCATGTCCCACCACATAAATGGGAGGATGCTTGGATTCTCTGGAAGGTACTGACCCTTTAGTTTATGCTATTCAATAAATAATGAATTATCAGTCCAATCTATTTATTTTGATTTTTTTTCTAAAGACTTTCCATGTAAGATGCTGTGTTTTATTATACTGGCCACTCAGACTGTCATTTTGGAAATAAAGGAAATGCAAACTCATGGGAAACAAATTGGACAATCATGAGAAACAGGAATTTGCATGGTTTGGTAAGTCACATGAAACCTTGGGGGAGAAAAAAAGTTTCCTCTGAGTTCTCAAAGAAATCAGGATAAACCTCGTCAGAAGGGAACCTTCAGGGATGATTAAACCAAGAAACATTCGGTGATGGTACTGATGATCGGGCTATCCTATGTGCTTTACCCATGATATCTCAATCAGGTACTGTGAACATGTGTGGTCAGTATAATCATCTTGACTTTGTGGGTTAGGAAACATGGAGGCCCAGAGAGGCTTAGCAACTTCTTCAAGGTCACACAGCTTGTAAGTGACAGAACACATGTACAGAGGCAGGAACAGGGGCCGCTTGGCTCCAAAGCTCCTCCTCTTTGCCTTTACTGCCCCTCTGTTTAATGAAAGGTCAGAGCTTGAAAGGCCCTTAGAAGTCCTGTAGTTCGGTGCTTCTATGCATGTGGCCTCTGGCCAGCGGGGATTGAAATCAAGTGAATGAGGCACTTGATTCTAGGTGCAAAATGTAACAGGGTACCCAACAACTCAATTAATCAAATAATAATTAATGCCAACATTTACAAAACATCAAAATCAATGCAAAGAAGTTATGAGAAATAAAATATTAAAATGTAACTAAAAATGAGACCCCTGGCTTAAAGAGTGGGTCTCTCTCGGGTTCCCTCTCTCTGTTAATGGTACCTTCATCCCAGCCTTGACCCTTAGAGCAGTGTCAGCATCACATGGGAGGTTTGTAGTAACTCCGATTCATAGGCCTCATTGCAGAGCTGCTCAGTGTGTGGGCTTCAGTCTGAGTTTGAAGCAGCCCCCAGCTGATGCTGATGTGAGTTCAAGAAGAACTGGTCTAGTCTAATACCTTCATTTGACAGCTGAGAAGATTGCTTTTTAGTGGCAGAGCTTGTGACTTCTCTGAGAGTTTGGAGTCCTTTCTATTTTTAAGGCACTGCCCTTGACCATATGTGGTTGCCTACTTCCTAATCTGTCCTTTGCTTTATTTGCCAGGCTTTTTCTGGGAATCTGTTTCTTTCTGGGAAGCAAAATAATCTTGGCATTCTCATGTACAGTGAAATAGAGTAGGGTCCACGTTGTTTTTAAACTTGGTGGTGTCTTAGAATCAGCTTAGGAGCTTGGGGAAAGTACCAAGGCCCACAGCTCACCCTAGCCAAGTAAAGCAGACTCTCTAGGGATAGCGCTTGAGCGCTGATATATATATCCCGTGACTTTTGGTGATATAATGTGCATTCAAGGTTGAGAATCTTGGAAAATGTAGAAGGAGCCAAAGCTGGCCTAATGCAACACTCACCATTACTGTTCATGGACCATAAACTAGACATCATTCTTACCACCTTCCTTGTCCTCATCCTTACATCCCCTCCCCATCTGAATCCTGTCCACATAATACAGTCTTAGCTCCTATATTTATCCACTTCTCTATCACAACTGCCATCATTCAGTTTCAACCCACCATTATCTCTGGTGCCCAAACTCCATTTCCTGTCTGCCTTTGAGCACTTCCTCAATTTCTGCCCCATACAGAAAGCAGAGAAATCATTTTGAAGCAACAATCTGACTATATAGGTTGCCCTCCTTCCCCACTTGAAAAACTTTTCATGGTCTTCCATTGCTCTTAGGATCACACAGACTTTTAAATATGCTCACCATCATCCTGAGTGGTCTTGGCCAAACCCCCACCCCCCTGACTCTACTCTGTGCTTGAGCCACTCTCTCAGTTTGCCATACTCTTGCTATATGGCCTTAGCGATGCTATTCCCTCTGCCAGGAATGCTATTCCCTCTCATCTTTCCATTCTTCCCCACCACGCACACAATTCAATATCAATGGTGATTTTACATCTTCCAGGAAACCTTCCCTAAACTCTCTGAGAAGGAAAAGCTCTCCTGTCATAATGTTAACACTGTGTTGTTCCCTAAATGGCAAGGAATTGGAGGAGTTGAAATTCACCTAGGACAAGCACAGTTCTTAGAGTACCCTCTGCTTTCCCTTCACAATATAAATAACAGTTGTACTTTTACATTGATTTGTGTGACCATTTAGTTGGTCCTGTCATAGAATTTGTCTTATTTGGTTTACCATGGAGTCCACAGCAGCTGGCCAGCATTTGGAAATAGCAGATGTTTAATACACATTTGGTCAAAGAATACATGAATGAGTGTCTAGAACAGGGGTTGGGAAACTTTTTGGCTGAGAGAGCCATGAATGCCACATATTTTAAAATGTAATTCCATGAGAGCCATACAACGACCCAGGTACGTTATGCATTACCCAATAAAAATTTAGTGTTGTCCTGGAGGACAGCTGTGATTGGCTCCAGCCACCCGCAACCATGAACATGAACGGTAGGAAATGGATTGTAATACATGAGAATGTTTTATATTTTTAATGTTATTTTTTTTATTAAAGATTTGTCTGCGAGCCAGATGCAGCTATCAAAAGAGCCACATCTGGCTCGCGAGCCATAGGTTCCCGACCCCTGGTCTAGAAACTATGCGAGCTGAAGAAATGATTTTATAGGCTTGATGATTTGCGTGGGGAAGGTCTCAGAATGAGATTGTTAATCCAGGCTCTGATTCTTTCTAGCCCTGTGATTGTGAAAAGGCCTTTTGCTTCTGAGGCTCAGCGTGTTCAGCACGTGTCAGTGTGTTTAAACTAGGCTTTGCCGTGTCCCTCATGGTCTGGGTGTGATGGAGGAGAGAAAGAGGAAGTCTCAAGGGGCCAGTCGGATGAAACTCCTTATTTATCTATTGCTGGCTAACATTTATTTCTTTGGAAAAAGTTCCTAAAAGATGAATAGTTCAAAAACAACTGTAGTAGAAGGTGACTAAACCCTTTCTGGCTGAACATTATGTGACCACTGGGAGGTTTTCCAAAGGGGAATTGACTCCCACAACGTTCTGAGGCAGCTCACCAGCGGTGTCTGTTTTTCTTTAAGGCTGCACATGTGCACACCCTTACAGGTGGGCTATTCTTTTCAGGAAAAACCTCGGAGAAAGGAAGCCTGTATAGTCAGTCCCATCTGCCCAAGCAAAACATGGTGATAGGCACGAAGAATGAGTCACTCCCACTTGGCGGGCTGGCAGTTTAATAGGCTTCCCAGATTTGGGGGCTCAATTAAGGGTGTTTACTGGGAGCACTTTCCTGGGCAGGTGGGTCAGCTTCCTGGCTACAGAGATGATGGCGGCACCCACACTTTCACTGGGCTCACCTTGTCCCTCCCTGCAAGAACCTCTCCTGGGTGACAGTCCCCTCCCTCCTCCCCATCCTTGGCCTATAGGGAAAAACACAATCACAACAAAACCAAATCTCTTTTTGCATTAATTAAAATGCCTGGCCCAAGAATATGATAGAATTTCCCAGAGGCCTTTGCATCGGGTGTGCAATGTGAAAGGGGAATTGAAGCTATTTTCTGCAGTAATGGGCCTTGCCTGGAGCCCCGTGTGGGCCACTGGAGGGGGAGGGAGGCAGCAGGGAAAGGGAGGAGGAGGCTTCTAGGAGAGGCAGAGATCTGACTTCTTCCAGTTCCCTGGTGTACAACCCAATTATCTGTTTTACATTTGGGGTTTCAGTTTAGATTTCATTTAAATCAAAGCTTATGTAGCCTTTAAAAAGATGGAATAAAAAAAGAATAGGGCTTGGAACCCATGCATCTAGATGCTGCAAACAAAAAACCCAGCACTTATTTGCCTTAATTAACTGAAAATTCTAGGCCTGAGGCTCCTAGGTAATTTCTTTCTTTGTCCATGGAGATGTTGCTAGGTTTCACTGAAGTGTCTACTTTATTCACAAAAACTAAATTCCATTCTAAAATTTTTTTTTACCACATTATATTACTGAGTCTGTCTTCAGCTCAAAGTAATGGACATATTCATGTATTATTCAGGCATAGTAATACATTTTTCTTTTCTCTTTCCGTCTTTCAGATTTATTGGTTCTCAAACGCCAGCATACACCAGCCTCCTCTGCAGGGCTTGTTAAAACAAGGATCCCTGGGCCTGCTCCAGGTTTCTGATTCAGTGGCTCTGGGTGGAGCCTGGGAATTTGTATTTCTTCTGAATTTCTAAGTGACGCTGTTCCTGCTGGTCCAGGGTCTCCACACTGAGAAGCCCATTTTAATTCAAAAGGTGCTAGAAATGGAGTTGTCAGAAGGTGGAAGGCATGAGGAAAGGTCACATCGTGGGGGCCAGTGTGTGTGCTCGCTCAGTCTTATGCCCGAGGGCCCATCTGGAGGGCTGACTGCCTGGAGCAGGCTTGGGTCAAGTTAGATGCCGTCGTTCATGCTAAGTCATCTGTGGATGCTGCTGGTAGACACAAGTGTCTCTACCAGGAGCCAGAGTACGAAGCAGCTAATGAACAGATTGGAGCATCAGAATTGCTCCTCTAAACTCAAGTTACTCCTTCCTTTCCCAACTAGCTTCTGTGGCTGCTGCTTAAAATCCTGCCGTTACTGCTGAGTTTGTTTCTGGGTGAGGCGCTGGGCCCTGTATAAATACCCATAGCTCGTGGGAAGATGCGAATGACCCGAAAGTTTAATAACTGAGTGATTTGGTCCTGGCAGAAGAACCAAACTGGAAAAACACAGAACTTTAGAGGTGGAGGCGATCTTGTGTTTCTAATTTGGAAAGGTGAAAATGGAAGTTCAAGGAGGTTATTTTTTCTCCTAAAGTCATAAAGCCAGACTGTACAGAATGAAGAAAAATAGTTGTTTCTGCCAAAATAGGGAAGGCCTAGAGGAGGAGAAAGTTGGGGGATCCGGAGGGTTCTAGGGCTTGTGGGGAAGTAGAATGAGGGGAGGAGGGGATGGGATGGAGAGTGAATCCCTCCTGAGTCCCCTTTCTGTCCATGACACCATCAACTTGGCCCCAAACTATATAGAAACTTCATGGTCAATTTCAACTTGTCTTCCAATGTCCTCATTGAGTTACCTTCTCTTACTAGCAGTCTTCTCCTTGTTGGTATCTCCCCTACTGCTGCAGTCCAGGCCCCTTTTATTGCTATAATTCAGTCTGTTATGCAGCCACTAGGGTTCTCCATGATCACACCACACCTCTTAGCGGTCTTCAGTGGCACCTACCGACAGGCACCAATCTCGTCCTCTCAGTATGGTGATCAAGCTGTTCTGTTCCCTGAACTCAACTTGCCTTTTCACTGTAATGGTCTTACACTCTTCCGTGCAAACTATGTGTCAACCATACCACATGGCTTAGAAGTCCCTAAATATACCTTACTGCTGAGTTCTTGAGTTTGCATAAACTGCCCCCTATGACTCTCTCCTCCTAGAGCCTAAATTTTTCCCAATATTTAAGGCCACACTCTGATTCTCCTTTGTGAAGCCTTCCACAGTCTACAAGTGAGACTTGATTTTTTCGTCTCTTTGTTGACCTGGAAGCACTTTTATTTATGACTCTGTCACCGGCCTAGCTTAACTCTATCCATAATGAGGATGTGCTTATCGGCCCACCTAGACACACATCCTACTGTCCTTGGTCCTGAAAAATAACTATAGATAACAGTGGTTGTTTATCCTGCTCCCAGGATTCCAGATGACTCCTGCCTACACACTTACTAAAATTGTCATTGAGTGTCTTCATTCTTTATTATGATGAAAGAGTTGAGATTTGAACCTTGCCTCAGAACAAATTGAAATAAGACATATATTTCACAATTTATACTGCTGATTTTATGAGTGTCGGCCAGTTCTCTCTATACAACAGTAACCGATCATTCCTGCCATGTCTAGAAAGTCCAAGTGGGGGAATCTTGTCCTCTTGTGTCCCTGCCCATCCTCTGTTATGCCCATGATCCCTGACATCTCTTCAAGTCTGGCCCTAGTGCTGTCATCTTGGGTGTGTTTTCTCTCTCCTGTCTTCTGGAGCTCATAGTCTTGCTGAGTAGCATGGCCCCTGCATAGAATGGACATTGAAGACCCCAGAAGGTGATCCCTGGTAGGTAGTAGCTACTCAGTAAATGGGGAGTTGAACTTGTGGGAAGACTGGCGGGTAAATAACAAAGACAACCTTCATTTCCTTTCTACTTTTGGGTAGAGTATAACTATTTGCTTCAGTGAACTGGAAAAGGCTCACATCATCTTTGAATTCAAACCTCCACCTTCAGCCTTAGAGCATTAGCTCTCAGGAGGCAGAGCCCGTTACTGGTTACACTTCCAATCATAGCACCTATTACCTTGTGGCCCTAGCCTCAGAGGAGAGTGTGGCTTTTTCTGCAGACGGATCATCTATTCCAGGAGTAACATATAAGTGGGGATATGACACCAAGTTGAAGACAGAGGAAAGACTATTCTGTGTGAAGGGAGCAGGATTGTGGAAACTTCAGAGTCCAGAGAGTGGTGACTTTCTCAGGGCAATCACTGAGACACCATTGCCCTGAGGAAGTTACCCCTGGCCCCCCACTCTTGGGGTGGGGGTCTGTCCTGTATGTTCCCAAGCATTCTAGGCTTCCAGCATCACTCTGCATCACCTATTTACTTGTTAGTCCTTCCCATTAACTAATAGACCCACAAGAGCAAGAATCATGTTTGTGTTGACCTTGAAGCTGGCACAGTGCTGGGTATGGGATATCTTGATGTAAATGCCTGGCACGTTTTCTTACCACTCATCATTGCCATGCACACCTGCCTACCTGCCTGCCTGCTTGATAATCATCGGTTCCTCAACTGTGGGCAAAGTAGGCACCCAAAGAGTCACAGGCACCAAGGCATTAACACTCCTAGGGTCCCCAACCAAGGACTTGGTTGGGCTTGGTGGGTAAACAGCAGAGCAGCTCTCTTGCCCTTCATGCCCTTCAGGTGGGCTAGCTTGGTGGCATACGTTCTACAGCAAGCTTAAGCTCCGGTGGCCCCCAGCACTAAGTTGCTTGAAAGTGCAGTCTCTATTGGCTGCCTTTTCTTCCCTTCTCAATTCCCCCACTCCCTTGCCAATGTCTCCTGGGATCACCTCCCAAATATGCCACTCATGATCAGATCCTTTGCTCAGGGTGGGCTTCTAGAGGAACTTTAACTAAGATGATACTTTGCAAATATGTATTGAATGACTGAGTCCCCTCCTGACTCAATTGTTTATTTGCTTTATTGCACAAGTTATTACTACTCTAAACCTTCACCCCGTCTCCCCTCACCTGCCAAATTCCTCCCCGCCTCACCAGGTTGTTGCTTGGCACTAGTAACATATGGTGCATGGCAGGCAAGCCTGCCTGATCTGTACTGAACTGTTGAAATGGACCACTGCTTGTGACATGCATGTCTAATCCAGCTAGGACACAGCAGAGTGAGAGCCTAATGGCTGGAAGATATTTTCTAACTACTGCCTTGACCTCAAGAACCCAAAAGCTGCTCAGTTATTCCTGAAGTGGGTCCATGCCTAGAGGGTAAGCACGGGGCTTTTAATGAGAGGTGGTTTCCTGCAGGTCACACATTGCTCGGGGCCTCTTCCTGTCACCTGGCTTAAATAGCAGCTCTGGATCCACAGAGAATGGCTTCTAACCATTCCAGTGTTCTCATACATAGAGCCAGAATTTAGTTATCTGTGACAGATTCATGCAAAATTACAGTATATATGTCTAGTTAGTGTAACAATGGCCCTGATGACGTGAGTAATGATGATGATAGCAACTGTCATAGTTTGAAGCCCTGCTATGAAATAGGAACTTTATGTATATGACTAATCTAGAGCCTTCAAGCAGTCCTCTAAGGTCATTGTTTCTTGGGGTTTTTTGTTTGTTTGTTTTTTGTATTTTTTCGAAGTTGGAAACAGGAGGAGGCAGTCAGACAGACTCCCGCATGCACCTGACCGGGATCCACCCGGCATGCTCACCAGGGGGCGATGCTCTGCCCCTCTGGGGCATCGCTCTGTTGTGACCAGAGCCATTTTAGCACCTGAGGCAGAGGCCATGGAGCCATCCTCAGCACCTGGGCAAACTTTGCTCCCATGGAGCCTTGGCTGCGGGAGGGGAAGAGAGAGAGAGGAAGGAGAGGGGGAGGGGTGGAGAAGCAGGTGGGCGCTTCTCCTGTGTGCCCTGGCCGGGAATCGAATCCAGGACTCCCGCACGCCAGGCTGACGTTCTACCACTGAGCCAACTGGCCAGGGCCTAAGGTCATTGTTATTAACCCCATTTTTGCAAATGAAAAAGTTGAGGCTTAGAGCAACTAAACTTCTGCTCAAGATCACACAGAAGCAACTTAGATAGTTAAATGCATGCTCTAAAACCACATTCTCTGTGTACTCCTTATCAGATTCTCTGTCATCAGAACAGATAGTGAAATAGTTCCCGGAGACAGAGCTGCCGCACCTCTTCTCAGTCGTACTGGGTGTCACCTATCCACACTGAATGAAAAACACACCTCCTAAATGACTCCTGGTTCCACCGTTTTCCATGTCTACTGCCACCGTGCAGGCAACCTTCTTCTCTCTCCTACGTTGTGGCTGTGTCCTCTGTTCTTCCCCCATCCCAGCGCCTTCCCATCCTGCAGCAGAATGATCTTTTCAACCGGAAATGAAATTATGGTGGCCTCACATGTGCAGGCTGTCCACGAGTACCCACTGACAAGCTTGGAACAAACGCTTTCATGTGGCTTATAGGTGCTGGCTCTAGATTTCTCTCCCCTGACCTTGTTCCATGTCACTTTTGTCCCTTGAACACTTGATTCCAGCCATAACGAAGTCCTCCATACTTCTAACATGTTCTGTTATCTGGTTTCACTGGTGACCTTCTCCCAAGTTGCTTCCTCCATCTGGCACCCACCATTCCGCCCTTCATGTAGCTAATACAGTCGTCCCTTGTCATATCATGGTTCACTTTTTGTGGTCTCACTGTATCGCAGATTTTTAAATTGTATATATCTAATGTTGTATTGCGGATTTTTTGCTATATCTCAAGATTTTGCGGTATATACCATATTTTCTCATGTATAAGACACTCCCATGTATAAAATAAACCTTAATTTTGGAGCCCAAAATTTTGGGGAAAAATATATTACATAAAGTTATTTAACTCAAGTTTTATTCATTGCAAAATTTATACCACTCCTCATCACTGTCAAAACTCCCGTCCATTAGCTTGTCCTCATCTGTGTCTGATGATGAATCACTATCTTCATATATTGCCTCGTCCTCAGTTCCATCTATGGTATTTGAAATGCTACAACCATTGGATAAGATGCACCCAGTTTTTAGACCCCAAAATTTTTGGGAAAAGGTACATCTTATACATGTAGGGAAATACAGTAGGTATTTTATATATATTTATTATTTTAATTATTTTTGTGGTAAAATAAAGCAAACTAAGTGTGGGAAAGGTTAATAACAGTGGGAAAGGTTTATAAGAGTGTGGGGAGAGTTGATAGAGCCTTAAAATATATATAAATAGTAAAATAAATATAAGGTCGCTACTTTGCGGATTTTGGGCTATTGCAGGGGGTTCTGGAAGCTAACCCCCCATGATCAACGAGGGACCACTGTACCATCTCCGATTGGATGTCTCTGTCTCCGAGTTTCCCAAACCCAGCTCTTGGCTGGCTCTGCTTCTCAAAGCTTCCCACAGCACCTCGTACTTCCTTCTTACCAAGTATGTCATACTCGTCTCTAATTCCCCCCAATTCGGCTCTCCATTTCTTAAGTTTGGAGACTGTGTCTAAGCAGTGGTATCCTGGAGCTGACCAGTGTCACCTGCAAGAGGCAGCTGAGTGTGCAAGATTGTTGTGAGCTGGTTGGTAAACCCTGCCATCATCAAAAGTCAAATTGTCCCCTAAGCTTAAAATTAAGTGTAATAATTTTAAAATGAAAATAATAAAGACTAAAACTCAGTCCTTCCTGATGACCACATTTTACTATAACCTGGGTACTATAGGTTACGGGCCCTTGTGTTATGCAAATCTTCCCAACTCTATGCTCAGTGACAAAATATCGGTAGCTTGACATTGGCCACAGTGGGCATATTCACACATGAAACAGCAAATGCTACAAACCAGGACTTGATTTATAGTTTTGACAGTTGTCTAGATTCACTGTGTCTAGCTCACCTTGATGTCCCCAGTACCTGCCCTGAAGCAGAGGTGGAACTTAACAGATCTTTACTGTAAAGGTTTAAGTATATGAAAACATGAATAAATGAACACAAGGAGGACTAGAACCCTATCACTGCCTTTTGCTTTAGAGGAAATGTTCAAGGAAGGGTGGAAGCCGTCTGAACTGAGACCCATGAGCTGACTACCCTGTTCTCCTTGGGGTGTTAATGAGCCCCTGGGCACAGGCCCAATGAGCCAGGACACACAATTCAATAAGCTCAGGGTTCCTTTTTCCATGGTGCCTGTGGATCGCCCCTAAATAACTTGTCATTAACACATTTTGGCAGGATTGTTCTAGATTCGTGGGGCCCTGGTTCCGTTCCTTAGTGGTGAATACCACTTACATAAGCTGAGTAGGTTGTCTTTGGGAAATGTCCAGAACTGGAAGGAGGATTTTCTCTGGCTTGCTTGCTGCAGTGAAGATATTTTTGGATTTTGGCTGAGTCGGTCTGTCTTTTTGACCCCTAGGGAATTGCTACTCTTACAGATGCCAACTAATTGAAGGTCTGCACACAGGAAGTGCGGGGCGGGGGCTGCGGGGCACCTGGCGTCCCTGTCTGTTATGACTTCCACACAGTTTCTGAGATGAAATGTTCCAGGATGTTCTGTACTGAGGGAGGTGCCTTGAGGTTTTCTACAGCAGTGGGAATGCCTTGGAATGAGCCCCTAGAGAGGCCGCTGGTGCTAAGGAGTGTGTCCTGGAGGCAAACAGCCTGAGTTCAAGCCAACACTCTGACTAAGAAGCTGGGTGATCATGGGGAAGTTACTTAACCTCTCTGTGCCTCAATTTTCTCCCTTGTAAAGTGGAAATAATATCAGTATTTTACAGGGCTGTTGTAAGAATTGAATAAGATCGGCCCTGGCCAGTAGGCTCAGTGGTAGAGCATTGGCCTGGCATGCAGGAGTCCTGGGTTCGATTCCCGGCCAGGGCACACAGGAAAAGTGCCCATCTGCTTCTCCACCCCTCCCCCTCTCCTTCCTCTCTGTCTCTCTCTTCCCCTCCCGCAGCCGAGGCTCAATTGGAGCAAAGATGGCCCGGGCGCTGAGGATGGCTCTGTGGCCTCTGCCTCAGGTGCTAGAATGGCTCTGGATGCAACAGAGCGACGCCCCAGAGGGGCAGAGCATCGCCCCCTGGTGGGCATGCCGGGTGGATCCCAGTCGGGTGCATGCGGGAGTCTGTCTGACTGCCTCCCTGTTTCCAGCTTCTGAAAAATGCACACACAAAAAAAATAAGTAAAAAGAATTGAATAAGATCATTTGATTCCGGCCTGACATATAATAAAATCTCAATAAATCTCAGCTAGTCATTATCTTTGAAGTGAAGATGCCAGAGACATCTATGGACCAATAAAGACCTGGCTACAGAAAAGTCCAGCTTGACATTTGACTTGGGAGCAAAGCTTGCTTCAGTGCTTAACCAAAACTCAGGTCTGGGTTTGCAGGACAGAACGAAGAAAGCCCTTTTCACCGGTGGCTCTAATAGAAGGCAGTGTGCTGTAGAGAGAAGAACAGGTCCTTCACAGTTAGACCAGAGCCGAGTTTGAAGTGTAAGCTGAGGAACTTTGAGAACACTGACTGCTTCATTTCTATGAGGTTCAGCGTTCAAATCTATAAAATGAATGAAACTACGGTACAGATGACAGAAGAGAGGGGACGAAGTAAGATCTGGCATTATCATGCTGAGCCAAGAGGCGCTATTATTCTGCATGGGTGGTGACACTACCCCCACCCAGCAAGGTGACTATAGAGATTAAATGAGATGATCTATGTATGGAGCTTAGCTGTGGGCCTGGCAAATAAAGATCCACAAACAGCAATGCTGGGATTACTAGCTTTATGATTGCTATTTTTTATTCTATAACCATCAACATTTTTGAGCACCTACTACATGCTAGGTTGTGTCTGGTGTCAGGGGTACACAGAGGAGTACAGCTGATGTGTGGCCTTGCACTTAGGGAACTTCCTTCCATTCCATCGGGGAAGAGGTTGGGAAATGGAAATAAATTAAAAATTAAATGCATACATGCATACAGACATAAATATATATTTTTAGATAACAAAATGCTTTATGTAGAAAACAAAAGGATACAATGGGTTAGCGTGAGAGGGGAGGGGTTTATTTTAGATCACGCTGTCAGAGGCTGATCTCGGGTTTAGATCACATGGCCAGCGCGTTTCAGTGACAAAACAGAGCTCTCATGTCTTTGTGTCAGTTATTTTTTTTGTTTGTTTGTTTTCTGAAGCTGGAAACGGGGAGAGACAGTCAGACAGACTCCCGCATGCGCCCGACCGGGATCCACCCGGCACGCCCACCAGGGGGCGACACTCTGCCCACCAGGGGGCGATGCTCTGCCCCTCCGGGGCGTCGCTCTGTTGCGACTAGAGCCACTCTAGGGCCTGGGGCAGAGGCCAAGGAGCCATCCCCAGCGCCCGGGCCATCTTTTGCTCCAATGGAGCCTTGGCTGCGGGAGGGGAAGAGAGAGACAGAGAAGAAGGAGAGGGGGTGAGGTGAAGATGCAGATGGGCGCCTCTCCTGTATGCCCTGGCCGGGAATCGAACCCAGGACTTCCGCATGCCAGGCCGACGCTCTACCACTGAGCCAACCGGCCAGGGCTCTTTGTGTCAGTTTCAACAACTGCATGAAGACTTTGGGGTGGAAAGGGTTGTCTACATAAGCAGGAATCTCCAGGTCTCTCTCTGGGCATGGCTCCAAATCAAAAACCTGAGACCACTGTGGGCAAAGTGGACAGGAACAGCCTTTTCCCTCCCTGATCATGCGACCTGACATAACCTCAGCCATTTCCTTGCCTGCATGTGGCCTCTTCATCCACCAGGTGGCAGTGTTCAATAATGAACAATGACAGAGTTAATTAAAGAGGCCCTCTGGCCAGCCTTAATATTACAGGCCGGCTAATGAACATTTGCGCCGAGCACTAATTACAGTTATCTCTCCTGATGGCTGTGGGATTCCTGGCCTCGGTACAGTGACACTTTTTCTTCCGGATCTCTTTTCATTCTGCGTCTGAAATAAATAATGTTTTTAACTGATATAACTGAGTACACATATGCCCGGGCATTGTACAAAGAGCTTTACCAAAATTATTACATTGCATTGTCTCACCAGCTTTGCAGTTATTTATATTAGCCTCATTTTATAGATGAAGACTCTGAGGGTCAGAGAGGAGCAGTTTGCCTAGAGATGCAGAACTGGTACATGACAGTGCAGGGTTCAAACCTGGGTTTGTCTGATGTCTAAGTCCAGCTATCAACAATCACATGGTCCTGCTTGTATTTTAAGAAGAATGATTATTACTAACATGAGTTATGCTGAAACAGAGTAAATCGTCTCCCATGTTAAGATACCATATAGTCAGCCCTGGCCAGTTTGCTCAGTAGATAGCGCATCAGCCTGGCATGCAGATGTCCTGGGCTCTATCCATGGTCAGGGCACACATGAGAAGCAACCATCTGCTTCTCTCCTCCTTCCCCTTCCCCTTCTCTCTCTTCCCCTCTGGCAGCCAGTGGCTTGATTGGTTTGAGCATGACCTCTGATGCTAAGGATAGCTCAGTTGATTTGAGCATCGGCCCCAGACAGGGGTTGTTGAGTGGATCCCAGTCAGGGCACATATGGGAGTCTGTCTCTACCTCCCCTCCTCTCACTTGGGGAAAAAAAATACCATATTCTCATCCACACAATACTGGTATTAATACTATCAGAGGGAGTATTTGCGTGGTACCCATCTGCTCTAATAATGGCTGGGAAAGGAAGGACAAGGAGTGGGACCAGATATGCTTCTGAGAATGTATGACAGGGGCAGGCATATAGCCAGAGGAAGGGTCTTTGGATGAAGAATATGAGGCACAGAGAGGTAAAGTTGCTGCCCGAGGTCCCACAGCAGTTTGCTAGAACCACTCTAGAGATCTCTGAGTCTTTCTCATTATCCTGGAAACTGGCTAACCAAAGAGAACCCCAAAGCTCTAAAAAACTAAATGATGTGTAATTCCAGACAGTACTTTACTTTCTGTGATTTACTGGCAGATGGGGACAAATATGTAGATGTTTAGGATTTCTATAGCTTGAAAAGATTATCATTTCGTCTCTGGGTGACCAACCAAGATTAAAGAGATTTAATACACAGTTTATTATGACATTTTGATTTGTGTCGCGACCAAGTCCATGTTTAGGTGATGGCATGCTATACCGGAAAGGAAGTTTAATACATTTGGTACAATGCCTTCAGTTTACAGATAGAGAAACTGAGACCTAGGGTGAAATGGTCACAGTCACCTAACCAGCAGATGGCAGGATCAGGCCTGGATTCTCAATAGAGGACCCTCCACCAATTCCCTTCAGAATATAGAAGGCCAGAATTCAAACCAGATGCCTGTCCAGAGGGATGGGGCTTTTACAGCTGCTCCTGCAAAATAGAAGAAGGCCCCCAAATCAATAAATCTGAGAAGCACTAAGTCATACAAACTGAATGTTCACAAGGACTTGTCAGAACCTTTAATGTATTAATATTTACCCGAAATCTTCAAAAGGGAATCACAATATTTAGAGTTTGACAAAATTATTGACTTCAAACTTTTTTTTTTCCTACCACATCTATTAACAGCTCATACAGCAGTGTTGAGTAGAACACAACTTGGGCACAGTGACTCAATGTTCATCTGTTTCCAAAAGTATTTGGTTATGGAACCCTGTGCTTAAGAGTAGCTCTGAAAGGTCAAGCTATTTTAATGGTTCTTTTGTTGGAGGGCAACCCCTTTACACACTATTTTGGAATTCAGCAAAGACACTAAGTCTTCAGTGCATTGCATTAGGGAGTGTTGGTCAAATAAGTTTGTAAATATGATATATATATGTTTGTTCGCTTATAGTTTGCATTGGGTATGGGGGACAGGCTGTAAGCAGGAAGGGTTGTTATAGCCTAAGGCTTAGTTTTAAGACTAAGCTTTTCCTCACACCCTTGACTGTTGCATGATAGGGGGTGGTGCACTCTCATGAGGAGTCCCATTAGGCCTCAGATAAGTGACTTTGTATCAGAGACTTACTTGTTTGTATATTGGATTAAAGGTTTTGATTTCTACACTATAAAATGGGGCAGAGGAGCCCATGCAGGAGGAGAGCAGAGAAAGGCCATGTGGAGGAGAGGAGAAGCAGCCAAGATGGCAGAGTGCAGAAGGAGAAGCCAGTTTGTACAGTTTGTGCAGAGAGAAGGAGATGGGGAACAGAGGTGAATAAGGCTGATGAGCTAGAAACCTTTGATTCTAGGAAACTCGGATAAGTCAGTGGCTTTGGGAGCCCTGAATGGAAAGGGAAATGTTTTTCCACTGTGTGTATTTCTTGCCCGCCGGGTGCAAGCTAGGATTAAAGGTAATGCCCACCAGTTCTTGGCTCGGTTGTTTCATTACCGTCTGTCCTAATCAAATGCAAACCTGCATGGGCCAGGCAGCTGTGGTGGTGGCCCTGGCTTTAAAGGGAGTTAGTGTTATTAAAGGCAGATGAATATGGGTTTGAATTCACACTGTGCAACATGCCGGCAGTGTCAATGTGGGCTCAGTGCCCTCATTGACCTTCAAACTCTCTAAAAGGGGGATAATTACGTTAAGTAAAAATTGGGATAATCACATTGCCTGGAGAGGAAGACGGAGGAAAAGTGGAGGGTGCCATATTTCTCAAACTAACTGCTGATAAGCCACTTGGGGAGAAAAGGAGGATCCCCAGAAAATTCTTGAGGAACAAAATATGCTGAGTTGACTGCTCTGAATGGTAAAGGGGAAGGAAATCCCGCTGTGGGTGGAGAATTGTCTGGGAGAGGAGGGGGGCCGGCTGAGTAAGGCAGGGGGCAGGCAGAGGGGAGAGAGGGAAACCCGCCCCCTGGGTGGAGCCCTGCTCCCTGCGGCGCGAAGAGGAGGAGCTCTGTGATGAGCATGTCTGGGAGGCATTTTCATGTGGAATTCCCTTCGTGATGTCAGCCCAGGGTTCAGTTTACCCCGCTTCACCTCAATGAAAAAGGCAACTCTTCCCCAACGATTACTTGCTTTGATTTTGGTGTGAAGGCAACTGCACCTGTGTTACAACTACCACAGAGCATTGTTGCCAAGACTCACAGGGAATACCCCTAAACGGAGCTATGCAAAGAGTGTGGCACTTGGTTCACTCTGTACATGTCCTTGAGTGATTGCCCGGTCCCGTTTGTATGCGTTCAGTGCTTTCTTGTTGGACTGCATCATCTCCTCAAAGATGAGTCAGCACAGGGGAGGGGACCAGCGGTGGCCTGCTGGTCAGGGGCCTGCCTTCTCCACTCAGCTCTGCCAAGAAAGTCAGAGTGCTTCCGGCCAGCTGCTAAGTGCACTGGGCCTCAGTTCACTCACCTGTAAAGCAAGAGGGAATTATGAGGCATCGCAGCCTCACAGAAAATGAGTTTGGACTTATAGAGACCGAGGTTTCGAGCCCAGCTCTGCTGCTCCAGTTTTGAGGCTTTTAGCAAGTTCCTTACCATCTGTGAAATGACAGTGATCAGAATCAGAAAGGGTTATGCTGGCAGACCTAAAAATGGTATCTCTGATTGGGTCTCTGGTGGTGCATTGGCTTCTAGGACTTTTAAGATTTTTTTATTATTAATGCTCCTTACCTGTTACTCATGTGTGCATGAGTGTGCATGCTTTGCTAGGTTCTTCGTCCTTCTCCATAAACAGAGAAGAAAAGTATTGTAAGCAAAGCAAAGAGAAGGGAATGGAGAAAGGTTGGCATAAGCAAAACCCTGAATTGACCCAAAGAAAAAAGACGCATAATGCCATAATGCTCTTCCCACCACTGGTGCTTGTAGGGGCAGAACCCAGGAGTATGAGGAAGAGCGCCCACCACGTGCAGAGTCACAGGACCAGGTTCAAAAGCTCTGGAGTGGGAGTGTGGGGGTGGGATGGGGTTCTTAACCCTTTCCTTTCTTCCTGAGGCTCATAACTGGCTATGTAAGCAAATGAATCGCAAAATGGCTTAGAAATCTTCTGCCAAACTTCTTTCAGAAACACCTGAAGTATTGACTCCGCGATTCATCCAGTTCTCTGGGGACGCACACAGGCTGTGATCAGAAATTGCCGAAGCCAAAGTGGGTTAGAGACCAGACCATTTTACTAACTGGGCCACCACAGCAAGGATCTTTTGCTTGTGTTTCTTTTCTTTGAAAAGAGCTCCTCCTTGAAGAACTAATGTCTTCCTGGCTGGGGAGGGCTCAGGTTTAAACATCTACTACAGACACTTGGCACAGTTTAACTTGGAAGCTGTTTGTAGGTGACTGGACCAAATTATAAGCTTCTGTCTGTAAAATGGGTTTCCAGTGGGTTAACACTCAATATATAAAAAGCATTAACAAACAAATATGAGCAAAAGACAAGAAAATCTACTTAACAAAAAGGATAAATACCTAATAATCATATGAAAAGATATTCAATGAAATATAACATTTAAGTAATATTTAAATTTAAATGCGATGCTAATTTTCACCAACCAGGTAGGCAAAGGTTAGGAACAATAAAAATAGCTAAAATTGTTAAAAATGGAGAAAAGTAGGTACTTTGGTTGAGATTGCACCTTGATACCACCTTTCTGGGGGGCAGCTTGGCAATATGTAGCCCAGGTTTTAACTGTTCCATTTGGCTCCACAGATTCAGTTCTTGAATTTTATCTTGAATTCTAAATAATCATAGAAACCCAAACATAAGAAGATTTTGCTTCATGACTGTTCACCATAGCCTTCTCTCTCCCTAAGCTTTTTGTTTGTTATTATGCATAATCCAAGTGTCTATAAAGAGAAGAGTGATGAAACTTTAGTATATTCAAATAATTGAACATGCAGCAGGCTTTAGAAATCATGATGTAAATACATGGTCACAGCACATTAAGTAGAAAGAAGCAAGTGTGGCCCTGGACAATTGGCTCAGTAGGTAGAGTGTCACCCTGGCATATGGATGTTTCAGGTTCAATTCCTGGTCAGAGCACACAGGAGATGCTTCTCCCCCCTTCCCTCTCTCTTCTCCTCCCTCAGCCATGGTTTGATTGATTCGAGTGCATTGGCCCCAGACACTGAGGATAGCTCCATGGAGCCTTTGCCTCAGGCACTAAAAATAGCTCAGTTACAAATATAGCCCTAGATGAGCACAGCATTGGCCCCAGACAGGGTCCTCTGGGGATCCTGGTCAGGGAGCATGCGCAAGTCTGTCTCTCTATCTTCCCTCCTCTCACTTAAATGAAAAAAGAAGAAGAAGAAGAAGAAGAAGAAGAAGAAGAAGAAGAAGAAGAAGAAGAAGAAGAAAGCAAGTTGTGCAAATAATATTCTTTCAAAAGACACTAATAGGAAAACAACAGCAATAACACTGTGGACACATAAGGACAGAAGCTGGGGCAAGGGTGGCACCAACGTGCTCTGTCTGGTTGACTCTGGTTGGTGAGATGAAGAATAATTTTAACTCAGAGCTGTTTTCCTATATTGCTGGGATCTTTACAGTGAGTATAAGCTGCTTTGATAATAAGAAAAAAGCAAATAAGGCAGGAAATAACAGTAATGCATGGGGGTACCACACACAGTATAAAAGGCCTTGTAGGTTCATTATGCTATAAATAAAAGTAACAGAAATAAAACCTGTCATTCTACTCAAGAAAGTTACTATTTATCTTTCTCCAACACCTGAAAAGCTGTCACCTGGGATTTAGGGCTGATGTCCTGCTTGAAAGATGTTGACCTGAGCTCTGAGTCTGATTTGTTTAAATTTGTCTATACTGCCTAGTCTATTTCCATTTAGGTCCAGCGGCTTTCCATTCTAATTACTATTCCTGTCCTGCTCTGCTCAGAGTCTGGGTGATTTTCATTTAAAAGAGCCATGTGCTCGTCTCTTCTCTCTTTAGCTGCTATAGGTATGGAATGAGATTGTACCTGGTAGATGACATGCTCTTTGTAGCAGAAAAGCTTGGGACATCCTGAGCTGCTCTCAATAGGGCCAGCGGAACCCAAGGAAGAACCTAGGAGGAAGATTTCTAGCCCATCAGTTCTAAAACCATGCCGCAGGTGACCACCACTATTCATTATGTCCTGACACAACTGTCTGTAGCATTATCTAAAAAGGCCATCCCTACAGAGAGTTAGGAAAAACTTTTATAGTCAACTAAAATTGATCATGACATTTTCTGGCTTAAAACCTATCCACAGCTTCTCCATGGCTCTCAGAGTCAGGCGGAAAATCCTTAGCCTGAGAAATACTATCCGGCTCCAGGTGACCTCTTGAGCTGTAGCTCTCATGGTTGCCTCCGCCCTCTGCTTCCTGTTTTCTGGTTCTTCGGCTAGTATGTCAGTATGTCAGCTAGTAAGCATTTCTGTGTGTCTCCCAGCCAGACCTGGAAAGCCTTTCCCAGGACCGTCATCAGCATCACAACTCATCACAGTGCTCTTATCCATTTGGCTGTTTCTCCAATCTCTCTCTCCCCGCCCCCTTTCCCTTGGCTCACTCCGGCTGGATAGGTCCTCACATTTCAATACCCAGTTCAAACACCACCTTCAAAGGACCCGGAAGCCAGTCCGTTGTCCTCTCCGCCCTATCTCCAGGTGACTTAGCCCCTCCCACCTCATTCTATCCAGTCCGTGTGCATTCATGTTCTCACTCTCTGCTGTGCACTGGGCCAGGAGCTGAGAGAAATAAAGCAGAATAAGCAAGGAGCCTGTTCTCATGGCATTTCCAAGTTACTGTAGCCCTTGACAGCCCATACCATAATCACTGGTTTCCTTTCGCGTCACCTCGACCAAACTAAGCTTGTTGAAGTCGGCAGTCATGTCTCAATCCACTTAGATCTCTCAGTCCCAGGAACTTCAGGCACTCAGTGAACACCTGTCAATCACTTAAAAAAATTGAACAAAGAACTTAATGCCAAAAAGACCTGTTAGGCAGGCAGGCTTTGATGATCTACTACGAAATTTTACTTAGTTGCCCGTGGAGTATATTGAAGGCAAAGACCTTACAATTAGAATTTCTAAGGTCCTACTACACTCTCCCTCTGAACTGAAACATAAACGTGGATGACTTAGTACATTTTTCTAGATGTTGGTTAAACTATCTTTCAGATGTTGGAATTAATTGGATTAAGGCTGCTATGTAAGAACAAAAGACAAAATTGGGGGCAGGTTTTTTTTGTGTTTTTTTTTTTATTTTTCTGAAGCTGGAAACGGGGAGAGACAGTCAGACAGACTCCCGCATGTGCCCGACCCGGATCCACCTGGCACGCCCACCAGGGGGCGACGCTCTGCCCCTCCGGGGCGTCGCTCTGCTGCTACCAGAGCCACTCTAGCTTCTGGGGCAGAGGCCAAGGAGCCATCCCCAGCACCCAGACCATCTTTGCTCCAATGGAGCCTCGCTGCAGAAGGGGAAGAGAGAGACAGAGAGGAAGGAGAGGGGGAGGGGTGGAGAAGCAAATGGGCGCCTCTCCTGTGTGCCCTAGCCAGGAATCGAACCCAGGACTTCTGCACGCCAGGTGGACGCTCTACCACTGAGACAACTGGCCAGGGCCTGGGGGCAGTTTTAAACAATATCTTAGCAGCTATTGTTAATGATTTGTGTCTCACCTCAACCACTTACTAACTAGATGCTTTTGTGTCTCTGTTTTCTCATCTCTGAAATGGGGAGTATAGAATCCACCACCAAAGGTTGTGTGAGGTTTAAATAAACAAGTACATTTAAAGAACTTAGCTCAGAACAGTTTAGATGCTGTGGTGATAATGATGAGATAGCTCATTATTTGAAGCAAAGGGGACAGGAACAGTGTTATGTACTGATTAATACTGTGGCCTTTGGAGTCAGACAATGCTGAGTTTGTATTGTGGTCCTGCTATTTATTAACTGTGTGATTCCGAGTCAGTTACTTAACCCCTCTGAAGCATGGTGTTCTCTTTTCTACATGGGTTTAATTATATCATAATTACATCAGAGAATTCTTGTGACGATTAAATGAGAATCTTGCCTATAAAGAATTAGGACAATGATGGACACTTAGAAAGTGATGCATGAATGTTACCTTTCATAGTTATGAAGTAAGTTCAGGCTATTCTAGCTTCCTCATCTCTCCTGAGAAGGAAACTATGTCACACTTGGAAAGTGTCCAGGTAGGCAGATTAAGTAGGCGATGTGCCCTTTAACAATGGAATAACAACTGCTCTGGACCGAAATCTTTGGGCTGAATGTGAAGATTCAGTTCAATGGAGTCAAGGGCTGGGAGAGACACGGCCGGGGGGCAGTGACAGCGAGGTGGGGGGTTCTCATGGGAAACAGAAGGTGTGCTCTTCATAGGTGGCCTCTGGGTTTTGAAAGGGCCAGGCCCCCAGGAGATCTGTAGCTAATGGCTACTTGGCGTCCTATCTGAGGACCTCGGGATATTGATTATTTGATTAATATATTGACACCAACATTTGGAGAAAGAAAAACACCAAGTAAGGTGTTTGACGATCATCCCCTAACCTCTCCCACTTCTCCAGTGATTGGCACTTGCCCCACGCTGAAGTTCACTTGTACTTTACCAGGCAAGGAAACTTTGGCATGCTGTCAACACAGTGGGCTGGCAAGGTAGCCTTCGCTCCAGGATTTCTTGTGTTCCTTACCCAGTGAGTTGTACGTCGCTGGTACTGAAAACTAGCAAACAAGAAACAGAGTCCTTGCATTGGCCCCACTGCTAGCTCACTGGTCTTGGCACAAACAACAAACATTCTTTAAGGTGTTTTGTTGCCATGTGTCAGGCACTTTACAATAAATACACAAAATTATGATGATGATAACGTGATTGGTGGCCCCACAATTGAGTAGCCTATTATAACCTACCCAAGGTTATACGCCAGCTGCCTCTACCTTCTCCCATTGCCCCCTAACTTTATCCTCACCAATCATACCTCAGAAGATGTGTTTGCTTATCCTATCAACCCACCTGCTAAGCATGTACTTTCTCAAGACTCAAACACACTCCTTGAGAAAGCTAATCCTCACATCCTGCCCTGCTTGAGATGAAGTAACAATGTAAACCTGTCACTCTTCACTGCTAGGGCTGTGCATGGGACTCAATCCTGTCATTGAATTTATTATGCAGGACGGTGATGATTTGTTTATGTGATTGACTCCCATCCTACACTGAGAGGTTCTAGATCGAGACCACCAGGGAGGCTCATAAAAATGCAGATTCCTGGGCCAGAAGCCTCACCTCCTGAATCAGAATTGCTGGGCACAGAATCCAGAAAGCTGCATTTCTAAATAAGACTTTCCTGGGCAGCCTAAGTCTTCTTAATTTTGAAGCTCAGTTCTCTACAGAACAGGACACACATTGACTACAGTCATTGAGATTTCAGGCGTTGTGGTCCACTTGAAGAAATTCTTGGTTATTCATATCTTACCGATAAGAAATGTTTTTTTCAGTTCTCAAATGTATTAGACACTCTAGAAAATTTACATATACAGTGGTACCTTGACACATGAGTTTAATTCGTTTCATGGCCGAGCTTGTGACTCAATTTGCTCATGTGTGAAATCGAATTTCCCCATTTAAATGAATGGGAATGCAATTAATCCATTCTGGGCCCCCAAAAACCACATGAATATTTGTTTTATATGCTTTTAAATAAGAAAATATACTTTATAAATAACAAATACATATATGTATATAATATATATATACATAATAAGAGAATGTAAAAAAATAAACTGGTTTATGAAGTATATTTACCTTCAAGGTCAGGTGAAGATGCTGGCAGAGGAGGAGGATACATTAGCATAACAATAGCCCTTTCCAAGCAGAAAGGTAATTAGCAATTAGCTACCGGCACCATTTTTAACAATAAAAGTAAGCAAACACAAAAACCACAAATTTTACAAATTCATTTGCCCAACATTACACCCCTTTTGCTTACTTTGCAATTCACACCACAGGCATTGCTATGCGAGGAATTAGGCACATCACACAAATTACAGCAACAGCATAAGTCATACAATTTCAACCAGACCTGCTTCCCCCCAATCAGGGCCTCTCATACTGTCCAAAAGCCGCATGCCCATCCAACAAGGAGGCTGATACCCCCTCTGGTTGCAGTCCAAGAGTCAGTCCACGCACATGGGGCCTCAGGCCTCCCCCTCATCCCGGCCATCCTGGCAGCTCTTAAGACGCTGCCCCAAGGAAGAGCATGTGGCAATGGCAGTCAGCATTCCAACCTCTGTTCCAGAGAGCGTGCTGCCATCTACCCCTATGTCCCATAATTAAAGCAAACCTACCAGAGGCTTAGTAGGTACTTTGCTGCTGGGCTTTTACCTTCTGGAGTCTTTGGATGGCAACTTCAGCCCCAGTCTCCCAGAAGAGAAGCTGGAGATGCCTGCTCCCACTGACTCAGAGCCACTCCACCAGCACAGCTCCAGCCTAGCCTCCTGTGGCTGCCGGCTCTCCACAACTTCCAGGGCAAACTGCAACTCACAAACCTGTCATTCCTTCTCCAGAGACTGCTCCATTTCCAGGTGCAACTCATGAACCCAGTCGGCCTCCTCCTCCAGTGCTCGCTCCAGTTCCAGGATCTGCACCTCTTTCTCCCATGGCCATTCCAACTCCTTCCGCTCCTCTGTTTGCAGGCCTCAGGCAGCCTCTTGCACAGAGCTCTCGGTTTCCGCATGCATGGCTGTAAAAATCAGCCAGACCACAGTCCCCTAAGGGACAGCCATGGGGAACCATAACAACAACTAGTCCTCTACCCCACCCGTCAAGGGTGGTGGCGGCTCCGTACTGATCTGATCTGAATCCTGCTGCAAACTACACCAAATGTATGGTCAGTAGTCACAGCCGTCATGGCCATACACATGCAGGTTCCCATTAGATTCGGGCAGACGGTAAAGAAACAGTGAAGTAAAAAAATGGTGGGCCATTCCTTTATTCAAGACTCGTACTAGCCAATGAGCAAATACATACAGGGCTCCCAATGCCACTCACACATTCTCCGGTTCCACAACCAGGAGAATCTTCTCTGGTTTTTCCTAGAACCAAAGGCCCCCACCAGTCTCAGCCACCTCTGCTTCATCTGCACACCTTCTCCCTTCTCCTCTCTGCACAAACTGGCTCCTCCTTCAGCACGCTGCCCTCTTGTCTCCTCTCCCTTTCCCTGCCATCTTGGCTCCTCCTTCAGCACCCTGCCCTCTTGTCTCCTCTCCCTTTCCCTGCCATCTTGGCTCCTCCTTCAGCACCCTGCCCTCTTGTCTCCTCTCCCTTTCCCTGCCATCTTGGCTCCTCCTTCAGCACCCTGCCATCTTGGCTCCTCCTTCAGCACCCTGCCCTCTTGTCTCCTATCCCTTTCCCTGCCATCTTGGCTCCTCCTTCAGCTCTCTGCATCCTCTCTGCTCTCACTCTGCCATCATGACTTCTTCTCTTCCTCCTCCTTCTTCTCTCCCTTTTAGAACATTCCTGGTGCCAAAACCTCTCCTCCAGCTAACATTAGCATAACAATGGCCCTTCCCAAGCAGGAAGGTAATTTGCAATTTGCAATCAACTGCCCTGCACTGAGGGCAAGCACACACATGGCTGCCCAGTGCCATTTTTAACAATAAAAGTGAGAAAACTCAAAAAACACAAATTTTACAAACTCATTTGCCCAACACTCACAATTCAAATATTTGCTTGTGACTTAAAGCAAAAATATCCCGTGAGTGACTACTCATCTCTCAAATTGCTCATGATTTAAAGTGCTCATGTGTCGAGGTACCACTGTATGTCTGTCTATACTGTCTTCTGGAAGTTGGTTAACTCTAAAGTCTGTAAACTGGTGTGTGTGTGTGTGTGTGTGTGTGTGTGTGTGTGTGTGTGTGTGTGTGTGTACGCACACGCACACAGCATGTGGGGAGTTCCTGAGAGGAATGGAGAGCACTCAGAGTTTGAAGTAGTTAATAATAATAATAATAATAATAATAAGCATGATGACAATATCCTGAGTTATTTTAAAATCTGGCTAAGTTGGACATATTTTTATTTAGAAGATCAAAAGACTAATCTTTGGTCCAATAAAGGCTGATAAAATCATGAGCAAGTTCTTTGGGGAGTGACCAGGGCAATTAGTTTTCTGTGATGACAGCTCCACATAGTTGGGGATCAGATAGGAAAACGAAGGGCACAAGTCAAGAATTCAGGCCGAGGTTTTCCATTCGTGGCGTTAGAATACAGACAAGATGGTCTGTGCAAGGACCTTGTGAGAACTACTATAGGAAATGCTGAAGAATAAGTTTATGCAATTTTCAATGTCAGAGAATTAGGTTTATTCAAGTTAAATCATTTTGTAAACCCCAAAGAACACATGTCATTTGCCTTTGTTCTGAGTTCTAATAACCTTGTTGATGTCTCTTTAGAGTCCATTTTTCCAGGACTCCTGGGAAGGATAACTGTTGTCAGTGATAACCTGTCAAATGACCAGATACAAAGATAGACTCCATAGCCACTTCCAGGTAGAAGTAAATCAAGGCACCTGCACGCTGACAATGAGCTTCTTTGGTCTATTTCTTGTATTGAGTTTTAAAGGAGACTCCTTCTCTGAAGAATTACTTAACAACCCTCCACTGAATGGCTCTGTTTCTACAGGTCTAGCACTGCGAGGAGATAGAGTTGTTTTGCAGGATACTCAAGGTGCTTACAATTTATCTGGGGATGCAAGAACTCGTGGCTTTATTAGGGAACAATTTAACCCATTGTACAACTGAGTGCTATGCTCTGCTGGCTTGCCACTCAAATGTGGTCTGAGGATCAGCAACATCAGCATCATCGAGCCCTTACTAGAAGTGCAGACACCCAGGCCTAATGTATCAGTATCCGCTACTTAACAAAATCACTAGGTCAGCGATTTTCAACCAGTGTGCTTCAAGAATTTTTAGAATGTACAATCCCTGACTACTTAGTCAGGGGCACTGAGTTCTTTTCCTTTAGATCAGGGGTAGTCAACCTTTTTATACCTACCGCCCACTTTTGTATCTCTGTTAGTAGTAAAATTTTCTAACCGCCCACCGGTTCTACAGTAATGGTGATTTATAAAGTAGGGAAGTAACTTTACTTTATAAAATTTATAAAGCAGAGTTACAGCAAGTTAAAGCATATAATAATGATTACTTACCAAGGACTTTATGTCGGATTTTCGCTAAGTTTGGCAGAATAAATCTTTATAAAACAAATTACTATAGTTAAATCTATCTTTTTATTTACACTTTGGTTGCTCCGCTACCACCCACCATGAAAGCTGGACTGCCCACTAGTGAGCAGTAGGGATCAAGTTGACTACCACTGCTTTAGATTGTCAAATTAAAAAAAAAAAAATGACACACCAGTAGCCGTCTAGTGTGAATGAATCAAAATTATACCTATTTTTCTGATCAGATTGTCAAAAAATATTTTTCAGTGTACCACAGAATTTTAGTAATTAGTTCATGTGTGTCGTGAGATAAACAAGTTTGAAAATCACTGTCCTAGGTCCTTGGTTGGCAAACTGCGGCTTGTGAGCCACATGCAGCTCTTTGGCCCCTTGAGTGTGGCTCTTCCACAAAATACCACGTGCGGGCGCTACCTTGATAAGGAATGTATCTACTTATATAGTTTAAGTTTTAAAAATTTGGCTCTCAAAAGAAATTTCAATCATTGTACTGTTGATGTTTGGCTCTGTTGACTAATGAGTTTGCCGACCACTGACCACTGTTGGGCGATCTATATGCACGGTAAAGATTTCCTAGTGGTTTCTTCAACTGGTATTGAGCTGAACACGTAAATTCCCTGAGAGCTTTTCATTACTCTGATTCCTAGGCTCCAACAACTAGTTATTTAGCATGAGGAGTAAGAGGGGGAGCTCTTGGTGAAGACTGCCTAGGTTTAAATGATTTTGCAAAACAATCCAGCCTGACTGGGTCTATTGCCTCATCCATGAACAAGGGAAATGATGCCTATTTGGCAGGACTGTTGGGAAGATCAGACATCTATCATGGTTCTGGGTATATAGCAAGCAAACAAAGAAATGCTGGCTATTTTTATTCTGGTGGTCAGTGAAGTTGGAGAACCACTACTCTGTAGCAATGAACTTGGTTTATTTCACTGTTGAGAAAATGGGTCTCTGTGCCTAAGAGCTTAGGGAAAGAGACCCTCAGGAGTTCCATCGCCACCGTTCCCCCAACATGCGGCGACACGAGTGCTCTTGGCGCATGCGTTTCTCTGCAGGTCTGGACTCTCTTTTCACTCCTGAGATTTCTATAGGTCTAACCCATCTGCTATCTGAGAAACACTGACATAATTTCAACATTGATCACGACATGTGACTGCAGTGTCCTAATACACTGGGGGTCCTGGAGAATTGGTATCAAGAAAATACCTTCCAGAAGGAGCGAGTTATTCAGAGAGGAGAGAGAAATTGATCCCATTCAGCTCCCAAGTCAGAAAACAAAATCTCTCTTGGTAAAACCGAACTATGTGCTCTTTTCATGTTCAAGACATGCTGAGGTAACATGGCATTTCGGGGAAAAGAAACTCACCCACATATACACCCCGCATTAACTCAGAGGTACCAGTTAGTAGAGCACTTCTTCCCCAATTCCAAAATAACAGAGACTTAGTCATTCCTTAGTGGCTGATCAAACTCGCTGATGCTCTTCTTCAGAGCTTCTGCAATTCTCTCAAAACTCACTTCCACCTATTTTCTGGCTCTGAATGTCTGATAAAAATACACTTGTTTCTAAATGTATGCACTCTTACATAGGGGTTTGTCATTGGACACACTCCCAGGAACTATGGTCACATAAGCCTGTTTTTAAGAGGTAAGTGGGAATAATAAGTACCTTTAGGATTACTGCAAAAATAATGGAGCTAGTGTTGACTAAAGGGCTCAGTACAATGTTTAACAAAGACTAAGCACTTCATAAACGGCGGCCATTATGCTGTATTCACTTCTTCACTAGGTAGAGTTCATTTCCTTCTGGCAAATCATCAAATTCAGCTTTGTACCACTTTGTTATTTAAATGACAAGTATTTGACCAACTCAATTAACACTTCTGAATTCATTTTTGCTTTCCCCATCTTAATGATGTGAAGTTCCCCTTCAGTTCAAAGTGAAATTCTTGTTTCACTGTAATATGTGAAAACTCAACTGAGCTCCAGGCTTGTAGCTGGCTGTTTCCAGTGTTCCCTTGGTGATAAAACTATACCCAGAATGCCTTGGTAACAGTTTTGTAAATGACTTGTCATTCTATATTTCAGACCTGTTGTAAATTGCAAATATAAATATGTCTGTGCAAGTGTATGTGTATGTATTTTTAATGCAAAAGCTATCGGTCAAGTAAATGAAGGCAGTAAATACTTTATCAGAAGCCGTATTGCTGATTTATTTATAATCAATCATTTTCTTTAAATGTGGATTCATGAGCATTTCTTTGTATTTTCTAAGTTGTAACTCAGTGACCTGTCACCACTAGTGGGAAGACATGTATCTTGGCTTTTGCCTTGTGAAGCCAGAACTTCTAAATAGTGTTTATTTTTTGTGGATTTCATCTGTTAACTTCAAGTATGAGGTTTTTAAAAAATCTTTGTGACTGTACCCCAAAATATACTGTGGTTATTGTCTTGCCTGTTCTCATTAGTTCTCTGCTGGTTCCTATTCACTTGCTTACATTGTGTCTGGAGTGGAGAACCATCCATGTCAGCCACTTCCTAAAAACTGGGACTCACACACCTAACAGCCAAGGTTAGTCATGTAATAGTCACTCTATCACACTCTCCCTCCATCCTGGCGGTAATCTACCCCCTGTCCAGACAACAACCACTGCATGTAACAATGTACCTCACGGAGCTCTTCGGTTGCAAGCAACAGAAAGCAACTCTGGCTAAGTTTGGCAAAATAGGGAATCGTTGGCCGAAAGTGGGTAGTTCAGCAAATTCAAAGTCTAGCTGAGAAAGGGCAGGAATCTGGGCACTAGGTATCTGAGCAACTGCGTCATTTGGAAGCTATACAGAATGAATCAGCCCCCACATGATTTTTTTCCCCTGTCCTTACATTTATTTATCAGCTCAAGGTCCAAAGTCTTTAAGAGCAGAAACCTGGTTATCTTAGCTTGGATCACATGCAAGGCATCTTGACCGAGTCTCACTAAGATCATAGACAATGGTGGAGAGGAGGTGCCCCATCCGGATGATGTGACCGGTCACAGGAATAGATGGAGTGGGGGGAAGTCGCCACCGGCACTTTATGGTGTGGTTTACCTGGTTTATTTTATTATACAATTATTATAGGAAATGTTGACACCCAAGAGTAGGAAAACATAAAAGTCAAAGGGCAGGAAAGAAAAAGAGAGCGTCTCCCTCCCTCCCTTGGGAAGAGAATGAAGATCATAATCATAATATTTTTAGTTTATTTAGATAGGCAAAGTTTTATCTCCAGAACTTTAGAATTAGAAAAGTACTAAAGGTAATGTAAATCTCAGTGATTCCCAAACCTCAGGTTGGGACAGCAGCGTTAAGTCACCAGGGAGCTTTAACTAAATAGCCATTCCAGCATGCCACTCTCAGAGACAGTGTTTGATTTGAATGTGGAGTTCATCCCTAGAATTACATTTGAAGGGCTGCCAAGCTGTTGAGTGGAGGCTCGGAAGATAGAAGGGCCATTCACCTGGGCCTCCCAATCATGAGGAATCTCACATTTCAATGATCAGCCTTATCTCTACGCGAGGTTGTATATAATCACAGAACTGCCATAACAGGATTGAAAGATGACAGCATTCCACCCTTTAATGTTGTATCTGTACTGCCTCAATATTTTGGCACTGAGATCTAACTATTTGTGATTTCTATTAATTATGTGGTATGTCACACACCTATGTAGTAACCTGTTTTGCACTAAAAGCATTAATATGTTAAATGTAACCTTTGAAATATATTATAGCTTTGGTCCCCTCTTTTGACATATCTTCCAGCAAAAGACCTGGCCTGTTTTGGCATCGGTGAGATACAGGCCTGCCTCCTACAGAGGTGCGTTCATTTCTGATGCTGGACCAAATACTTAAGAGTTCCCCTAAGGTTGCGTGGCCAAAGGTGTAGGTGAATAAGCTGAGTGTACTTATGACAGTTCCAAAGGAGGAAGTGGTAGGTAGTTAAGTGGGCTAGGGCAGTAGTGGGGAAAAGATCATGAGGTGTGCATGGCTATTGGAGCTCGAACAGAAAGTTCCATCCAAACTGGCGTAAGCAACGAGAGAATGTATTGTCCCCTTACACAGAGTAACAGGATCAGGCTGGCCTCAGGCAAAAGGGTATAAGGCTTCTAATCACATGCATAGGCACCTAGAGTCTTTCTCCTAATCTCTCTCTCTCTCTCTCTCTCTCTCTCTCTCTCTCTCTCTCTCTCTTTGACAGAGACAAAGAGAGGAACAGATAAGGACAGACAGACAGGAAGGGAGAGAAATGAGAAGCATCAATTCTTCGAGCAACACCTTAGTTCTTCATTGATTGCTTTCTCATATGTGCCTTGACCGGGGTGGGGGGCTACAGCAGAAAGAGTAACCCCTTGCTTAAGCCAGCAACCTTGGGCTTCAAGCCAGTGACTTTTGGGCTCAAGCCAGCAACCATGGGGTCATGTCTATGATCCCATGCTCAAGCCAGCGAGCAACCCTGTGCTCAAGCCGGCAACCTCGGGGTTTCGAACTTGGGTCTTCTGCATCCCAGTCCAATGCTCTATCCACTGATGCCACCACATGGTCAGCCTCTCGTAGTCTCTTGACTTGGTATTTGTATACTGGCTCCTGTTCCTGGCTGAAGCTCCAAGACTCAATCTACTCATGCTCAAATTACTGAGCTCAGCAACTAAGAGTCCACCTCCCCAACAGTTCTAGAAAACCCACAGAAATGAACTTCATTGACCCCCATTGACCATGCTGGCCCCTGCTGTCCATGACCCACTCACCAGAGGATGAAATGCACAGATTAATTTGGCTTTGGTCACATGCTCTTGCTTTCGAAAGTCATGATGTAGTCACAGAGCACGTGGGCAGACAAGAGAGAAGAGAGGTGCCCCCAAGTAGCATTGGGGCGTCATTGTCACAAGAGCAGGGAGTAAATGATGGGTGGAAATATCATAAATGATCAGGAGAGTAAAATGTCAGATTCTGAGAGTCTTGAGTGCCGTCTGTAAACCAACCAAGGCTTTTTTGCTTCAGGTCACAAGAGTATTTTTCTCTAGTCTCAAGCAATGAGTTTTGTCTGGTCACCAGCCATGCGGAGATCTGGTTTGTTCTTTTGGATTTGAACGGGATGGACAAACACATTTCTGTCTCTCCTTCTGTAGCGAGGATGTGCAGCACGGAATAAAATGCAGGATTCCAAACCACGCTTTGGATTTCTAGAGAAAGCCTCTGCTCAGGCTCTGTCTGCTGTGTTGTCCAAAGCTGCCTGAAACAGCCCCTACCCCACGCCCCACCCTACTGGCAACCACTGTAGAGAGGATGTGTCTGAGATGGGAACTGTTTAGATGGAAACAATCCTTCTGTAATGGCCTTGGCCTCCTCTGGCATGAATGGAGCATTTACAGTAGTGAAGCCATGTTTTATTAATGTTATTTCCTCAAGACGTCTGGTTAGCTTCTCCATTTGCAATGCAAATGAGACATAGAAAAGGTTTTATATGTTCTTCATACCATTCTCCATACTTCCACGTTTGATGACAAAGTGTAATCACTTGGCCTGCAGGTTTCTAGTGTGATTTCGGATAATAAAAATACTCACCTCTTACCATTCTAGTTTATGCTAATAGATTCACAGTCATCTGAGATGTCGTGATGAAGAAACAGACTTGGGGCACAGAAAGTAAAACCGTAGATCACATTGTCTTTTGAAGGGACAACTTTGAGTGGGATACCCTAACATACTCTCTAGAACTAGGAAGGGAGGAAGCAATTACCATCTGAATTCAAGCAGCACTTAGCATCTGAGTTTTTGCTTTTGCTGGTGTTGTGTTAGACTCCAAGCAAAACAAAACCCGGAGCTCCCCTTGAAGGGATAAAAAAGGGACTTGTCTCTCTGCATCTGGTACCGCCTGCAAGCTGAATGCTAAAGTTTGCACTGGGGGAGTTGTGCTATCCTAGCTATTTGCTAATTGTATGCCCTTTTGTGTAAGGCTGTTGCTTATGTGGCTACAGTTTAGGAAATGGAACACAAGAAGAAAGAGGTTTTGGATGAATCGCTTTATAGAATCCACGTGACTAATGGCTGGATTGCCTCACAAACTAAACGATGGATTAGAATTAACCCAAATGTAAGAAATCCCACTCAGCCTTCTGGTCACTCCAGCCACTGCACAGTTCCAGTAGTACTTGCCTTTGTGTGATAGGAGTTTCCAGCAGCTGATGACACTCTGGCTATTGGTTCTATTGTAACACCTACTTATTTAAAAGACCTGAAATAGGTGTTACCTCCCTTTATAGCCTTCAGCTCTTTATGGGAAATGATTGTTTTTCTTCCATTCTATCAGGAATATTTTTTCTCAAATTAGATTTCTATGCATGATTTTCTGCCTTCTAAAAGAAGACTCGTGTGTGCATAGTACTCCACCATGACCTCCATGATGACAAGGCTGAAAATACCTGCCCCACTGTCTTCTGAACCTTCAGGAAAACAAATTACTATTTTTATTTTCCATTGGCTCTCCCAATGGGTGCACCCTGGAAACACAGCCCTGGAAAAATAGCAGCTGCAGCTGCACAACTTCAGTTCCTTGTAACCAAAAACCCCTGGTTTGCAATGGAGAGCAAAGTTGTCAATGCATTGAATTTAGATGTACCCAAACAGCAATTGTCATTCAGACCATGGATTCTGGCCTAATTCTGGGGAATTAGTTGCTTTCCCAGATACAAATCTGTTTGGCAGAAAAACAAATGTTTGTTTTAAAATGAAATCTGTTCGGTTAATAATTAATCGCCCAGCTTTAGGTTGCTTTCTATAATTCTGTAAATAAAATGTCCTGCCTTGCCTTTCCCAAGGATTGATGAAAATGGATTTACCCTTTGAGGAGCGGATCCTAAGAACATAGCCAAGTCCTTGTTTCCCTGTGAGTAACAGAGACAGTGAATGCTTTCTGGCTGCTTTTCCTCCTGAGTTAATAGACGGTACGGTACGGCATGCAGGGAGCACTGAAGTCAGCATCCATCAGGTGTTAGAGAGATGCAACATAGTTGCTAAGGTGCTATGTGTTGGCCTAATTTGAAAAGAAATTCTACAAACAGTGGTCAATGTATATTAGAACTCAGGTTGTCTATCTGGGTAATTGGGTTTTATGAATCCTAAGTCGCCTGCCTGTAAGAACATCCTGTCAGATTGAAGCAGAAAGTTACATGAGGGCACATTTGGTTAAAGAACAGAAACTGATCTAATCACCAATTTCCAGGATATCTATCTATCTATCTATCTATCTATCTATCTATCTATCTATCTATCTATCTATCTATCTTTATTCAGTGAGAGGAAGGGAGGCAGGGAGACAGACTCTTGCATGTGTCTGACCATGATCCACCCTGCAAGCCCACTAGGGGACAATGCTCTGCCCACCTGGGTCACTGCTCCATTGCTCAGCAACAGAGCTCTTCCTAGCACCTGAGGTGGAAGCTACAGAGCCATCCTCAGCACCCAGGACCAACTTGCTCCAATCGAGCCATGGCTATAGAAGGAGGGAAGAGAGAGAGAGAGATAAGGGGGAGGAGGAGGGGTGGAGAAGGAGATGGGTGTTTCTCCTATGTGCCCTGACCAGGAATTAAAACCAGTTTATCCACACACCAGGCTGATGCTCTACCACTGAGCCAACTGGTCAGGGTCTAGCAGCACCTTTTAAATAAAAGCATAATGTTAGGCTTCTCTGAGAAACCATGGCAGACATTTAGTTTTTTCTTTATATCATTCAAATGCCCCCTTTTCTCCACAATATTTCTTTACTGTTTAAATCAATGTTTTAAGACTGTGAAGGGGAGGGGGAAGACAGAGAAGTATATTTGAAAATTAATTTTACTGATATAATCAGCTTTTTCAGGAGCTATCAACTTAAATAGAACTCCTATACTGCCTATACAGCCTTTTTGCCTATGTGAATTTTCTTCCTTTCTTCATGTTAAATCACAGGACACTTTCCTGCTTTCTCAGGAGATACACTGAGTTCCCATCAAACTATGTAAAAAATGAAATCTAGTGCAGGCCAATCAGTGTGGGAAGGCTAAGAAAAGAAAGCTGCTTTGTTTAATCTTTTTATATTTTAAATCTTTTAAATAATTTGGAGTTTCTCTGAGTTGCATAATTTAATGAAAAGAAAATAAGATTATGAAATCCTCTGTCTTTATTTCCTTCTTTCTCTCTCTCTCTCTCTCTCTGATCTACAGCTTGGAAATCTCTTTTCAATCTCTTCCCTTCAATTAATGAAATAGTTTCCCACCCCACTCCCATCCTGCCTGGAGACACCATTGCCATGGTTACCTGGATATCTCTTTTCAAAGAATAGGTGTAGTAGCAATTTGGCAATCTAAGCATCTCAGTGTGTTGCACTAAGGAACAGTAATGAGACCATTATGAAACTACTTGTAGTGAAAATACCATTGACATCACACTATGAGATTAAAACTTTAATTTGTACTCATTTGCTCATTTTAAAAGGTAAGGCTGGTCTATGTAGCTAAACAGCAAGTCACTGACATAAAATGCCATCCATCTGAGACAAGGTATTCGGGCTGCCTCTCCTTGTCAGAGCAGACAGAATCACCTGCCAATCAGATGTACAGTTAACAGTAAAACGCCAATAATGAATCCATGTGAGGATCCAGAGAAAGAGAGAGACAGACTCAGGGATGTTATTTTCATTTTATCTGGAGATGTGATTTTGGTAACCTTGATTTGGGACCTCTCCTATGGGTGTCTACAGATTTTCTCTGGGGCAAAACATACTTCCTTTGGGACATTCGCATTTGTGCCATCAAAAATTTTCAGTGCCTCTCTGAACCAGGAGGTTAATCTCCAGCCCATTATAGATAGTTGGGAGATGATTTGCAAGTAATTGAATTAATGGTAATTTAAAAGACCCAAGTTTGCCAATATTGCAATGTAAAGAAAACGAATTAAAATAGATGAAATATTAACCGTACAGCATCATCTGGTCTTACAATCTCATAAGCTTTTTTGAGTGCGAGAGAAAGAAGTTATTTATAAGCAAGAGTGCTGAAAAATTCAATTAACTGTGAGTACTGAGGCTAAAAGTGCTGCTTATTACTCTGTGTTTGACATTATGTGCTGATTGCATTTTGAAAATGCATTTTTTTTTTCTGTGAATTAGTGTGAGGTCTTTTGTTAAATAAACCTGATCCCTTGGAAAGGGGAACAGGAGACACACTGAATTTCTCCACTGACATCCCTGAGCAATACACATTTTTAGAGTGAGTTAAAATCAAAACAAAGAAGTGAAATGCAACTCGATCAAAATTTCTGGATTTTAACTTCCTGCTGTGCAGGCTCATGCACACACACACAAACACACCAAACAACAACAACAACAAAATCACACTGGATTGGTCAAAGATGCAGATAGAGATTTTAAAAACCAAATTAGGATAACATTAGATAAAATAATTTGTTACCTAAAAATAAAGAAAAACTATGTTTTAGAATTTCATAAAGGAGGACATATTTAAAAATTTTTTAATTTTAAACATATGTACTCATACTTGTCATCAATAGGGCAAAGCAAGAGGGAGAAACCAGATTTCCCATGCGTTTTTGGTGGGAATAAAAGTTGGCGCATCCTTTCTGAAGGATAATATGGTAATATGAATAAAAATGTATATTTTCATCCTATCCAGATATTTTATCCCTAGGCATTTACCCCCCAAAATTAACTGCACACATGAGACCAGAAAAGGGGGGGGCATATCACATTATTTCTTATAATCCTTCAATCTGACTTATTTTTGGTGGTGAAGAAAGAAACCATTTGGTTTGTATAAAGAATATTTAAAAGGTGTTCACCAAATTGTTAACATTCTTTATACTTCACCTAATAATTTTACTATGTTTATAACAAGTCTGCTTCATTAGTATAATCAGTGGCGACAATAAAGTTATTGTGGGTTGAATTGTGTTCCCCCAAAAGATACTTAAAAGTCCTAACACACAGAACCTCAGGATGTGACCTTATTTGGAAATAGAACCTTATAGCTCTCATCACATTAAAATGAGATCATACTGAATTAGAGTGGTCCCAGATGCAATATAACTGACATCTTTAGAAAAAGAGAAGAGACACACAGGAGGAAGTCAGCCATGTGACAACAAAGGCAGAGATTGGAGGGATGCACCTACAAACCAAGGGATGCCAAGGATTGTCAGAGGCACCAGAAATGAGAAGTCAAAGAAAGATACTCCCCTACAGATTCAGAAGGAGCACGGACCAGCTAACCTTGATTGCAGACTCCTCACCTCCAGAACTCCTAGGCAATGCGTTTCTGTTGTTAAGAGCCACCTAGTTTGTGGTACTTGTCTAGAGCCCAGGAAACCTGTAGAAACGCTGTTCTAACTTTGGGGGGAAATCCATATACTCTATGAATATAGTGAGAAGGTTCATCACTTACCGTGCCACACATGGAACAGCAAACCCCACTAGTAACAGTTCTGCAGCCAACATACTAGTCTGGAATTGAATTCATGGTACTTAGGAAACATAAGTGAGATTGTCCTACTTCTTAGATGTTATAGAGATGACACAAATGCTAAAGTGCTTCTGAGCACCCCCACCCCCATGCTACCCCTCATATAACAGAAACATCATTTTTCAAGGTCCCCTAAAGGCTTCATCTTCCATGAACCATCATAAATATCCTGAATTATCTAGAGATCTATCTCCCTGATGGACTGACTACTTTAAAGATCTACAGACCTGGTTACCCTAATATTAATTTTTTTTCCTCTCAACCATATTAATTTTGACTAATAATGAGCTGAAAAGGAAAAGTAGGTCCCAAGTGTTTTGGCATCTTTTCAGCATCGAAGGTCAACCACAAAGCAGTGAGCCAGAATGCATTGTGAACAGACATATGGCATTTGTTTGGGAGAGGCGAGGGTGGGCGGAGGAGTGTCCTGTTTTCCAGCTGCCTCCTAAAGTCAGCCGGGATGTCTGTAAAATCTCACTGCACCTTGTGAAGCTTCTTACTCTTTTTTTTTTTTTACCCTTAAATGGTCTTTGATAATCTTGAGAACCAAGAAATCACAATCCAGGAAACCCATGTCTTCTGAGTTACATTGGGTCTTTGGTCAAGTCCATTTGAGGACCTAATTGCATCAGGATTAGGGAAATGTACCAGTTCAAGACTAAAGTCTGAACACAAAGGTGAGGAAATCACTGCACAAGGCGTGTGTCTATGGTAAGGGCACAGTTTATGGAAAATATAGCAGTGGGCTGAAGTCACTCATATTCCTTTTATAGCAACCATGCTCCAATGCTAGGTTAATAGAACTGTACCTATTTGGATGCTCTTATGATAGCGAATTCAACTGGGCACTGCCAATTCTCCATGCGTAGAGAGTGTACGTATGTACCTAGTGTGATTTGAAAGGTAATCAAAGACTCGGGATCAGTCAAGCACTTGGACAGTTGCAATGGATAGCAACGCAACTCTGACAAGCTCATACCAAAAAAAGGAAAAGGACTTTGTTGAGAAATCAAAGGATGGAAGTGGCATCTGTCTGAAAGGACTCATCATTAAATGTGTCTGCCTGTCACTGTGCTGACTTTTAGCTCTGGTTTTTCTAGGATGGTGGCCTTATTTTTCCTCCTACTACTGGGATTCGCTCATTGGTCCAGAACAAGTGGGACTTAGCTCCAGATTGTGTTCCCACAGCTCACAATCTAAGATATAAAAGAAGGGAAAAAAATCTTCTTTCTTCGTGTCCATAGATAAATAATTCCAGAAAGTTCTCTGGTGGTTGGGCTTGGCTTAGGTGTCCATACCTGAGTCAGTTATCCTGGCCAGGTAGTCGGGGTATGCTGATTAGCTGGGCTTAGAGCTGCTGCTAGGAAGACAAGCCCTGGGATTAGCAACCCCATTAAGACAACAGGGGGTGCAAATATTGTTTTCCCAAAGAAGCAATGGTGTTATTATCCAGAAGAGAAAAGTAATACAAGAAAGACAAACAGCAAATGCTATTAGAAAACCCAAACATTCCCCAAATACTATCCCTTTTCCCCTTGACCTACGTTTCCATGTCTCTTGAAATCTCTGTTTTACTGTTTGAGGTTATAACTGTCCAATATTACATAAAATAAAGATAGGTGATTGATAAATAGATTGCAAATGTATCAAGCCTTGCAGGGCTGACAAATGAAATGACAAGCCTAAGTCTGTAAACAAGTAAATAAAAATTGATCGTAACATAAAACTTTTATAGGAACTGAGCTTTAAATTAAGGAAGAGATAGATATACGATGTTGGAAAGCATGAAGGACAACCTATTTTTAAAAAGCAAGCTGTAAATAAATATAAAGCTATATTGAAAAAATATATCAAAAGGCAACTCATGTGGTTGGGGAGAAAAATATACAAGTAGAATGTATAGTTACTGTCCGGCCTGTTCAAGCAGGAATTGTGTGATTTGTCACTCAAAGAAAGTGTCTCCTGTGAACTCTAGAAAGACCAGTTCACTTTCTAAATAGCTACAGTCAAAAGGTTAGACTTTATCCTTAATGGGGGATCTATGCTACTAAAACTTTGTCAGAAAATGACTTTATCTATAAAGAATTATAAATTACTTAACAAAAAAACAATGTGAATTTTTAGCAGCTGTGGTGCTTAGAGACCAATTGGGATAACTTACCATTTTAGCCACGGTAAACATTGAAGCCTGACCTTGACTATGACCGTCCTCCTTCCTTTCAACTGTAGGACCCGGAACTCGCCTTGCCCGAGCTCAGGATCTCATACTTTGCCTCAGACTAAAATTACATCACAAACGCGGAGTTTCCCAGACCCGCTTGTGGTCTGTGGTATTTATTTCCGCATTTTAGTTTCCAACTTTTGAGGGAAAACTTCAGATGATAAAGCTGTATTTCCAATTGGGAATCAATCATCCTTATCTATACCTTATAACCTGGGGCTTATTTGGAACCCCCTAGGGGTATTTGGACCCTCATTTGGAACCAGCCCAGCCAGACCCGTTGATGGAATAGGAAAGATGCAGGAACCTACACCATGAGAAATGAAGTTCACTAAGCCAAGGAAGTTAATCTTCTATTCTGCACATGCATATTACCTACTTAAAAGTCTGTTTAACTAGTGTTTGGTTTTGCAATTTTTAAAAAATTGGGGCCCTGTTTGGTTGGCTCAGTGGTAGAGCATCGACCTGGCATATGGATGTCCTGGGTTCAATTCCCAGTCAGGACACCCATGGGAAGTGCCCCTCTGCTTCTCCACCCCTCTCCCTCTCGCTTCCTTCTCTCTCTTCCCCTCCTGTAGCCATAGCTCGGTTTGAGCAAGTTGGCCCTGGGCACTGAGGATGGTTCCATGGCCTCTGCCTCAGGCTTTGAGAAGAGCTCAGTTGCCGAGCAACAGAGCAATGTTCCAGATGGGCAGAGCACCACCTCCTAGTGGGCTTGCCAGGTAGATTCCAGTCAGGGCACATGTGGGAGTCTGTCTCTGCCTCCCCTCCTCTCACTGAATAAATAAAAAAAATTAGAGCAAAGAGAAAATAAAACAATCAACTAAATTCTCGGCCCCCACCCCACCCCAGATAACCCTTGTTAATATTTAGCTATATATCATTTGAGACTTTATGCCTATGTTAACTATGAAACACAAATGCCTGTTTCTTTTGCAGGAGTAATTTTGTCCAGTAACAAATTTTTTATTACCTGTTTTAAAATATTGCATGTGTTATAAAATAGTTTCCATTTAAATAGCTATTTCTCTTTTATCACTTTAGTCTATAACTCTATACATAATATATATGTATACAAAATGAAGATTTTAGGTTATTTCATTTTTTTATGACTATATAGTTCTGTAATGACATTCTCAGGAACTTGTACATTTATTTCCTCAGGTTCAATTCCTAGAGGTACAGTTTGCTGGGTAAAAGCATTTACAGAATCTTTAGGGCGTGGATTATTAAACCAATTGCCATCCAGAAGGTATAAGAGTTCTTACTTTCTTTCCTTCAACCAGACCATCATTACATTTTAGAATTTCTGACTGTTAAGGGAGAAGTAGTATCATCACATCTATCATTCCTTTAAAGTCATACATTTTTTTCATAGTTTAACATGCTTGAAATCAGATTGCATCTAACATTGTGTTGTCGTTTAATATGCTGCAGGTTTTTTTTCTTTCTTAGTAGCCCACAAAGTACCAGTGTGCATCTTAGATTCAGGGCATCTTAGATTCAGTGAAATACAGTACTCGGTGGGAGCTATTTTAAGTTCTGGCCCAGCTTCCCCCACCACCCACCAAGCTTCTGGGGCCAGTTGCCCTTGCTAACTACTTACAGTGTGCTCAAAGTATGTAAATGCAATTCAACGTGCATGCCCGTCTCCCTGCAGATGGTTCGGGGAATACAAAGACGAACATGACAGTGCCGAGAAAAACTTAATTAGGAAGGTCACTGCATAAAAAACCAGGCAATGAATTTTACCTCCAAACCTTTGCGGAACAAGGCAAGATATAAATAAATAAAAACATTCTCCGCGCGGGAGCCAAGTAGACATGAATTTCAGATCGTCTCTCCCACATGGTTCTTTTATTAGTGCAGATAACCTAGAGCTCGTCCGCGTGCTCTGTACTTCCTTGAAGCCTTCCTGTTCCTGAAATGCTGCTCCCTCTAACTCCCAGGGAGTCTCCCTTCCTCAGGCTCTGCACCTGGCCAGCTCCTGCTCAGCCTTCAGAACTGGAGGCGGAAGGTACCTCCCTTGGGAAGTTGCCCTGCCTCTGTCATTCTTGCTTCCGTAGTACTTAGCATATCTTCTACCACACACTGGAGTGAACTATTTTCATGCCATGGGGATGCGGGGGGTGGTATGGTCTAGTAGTGTTCAAAACTGCGGTAAGACGGCCCCCGTGCAATCCCAGCTGTGCCCCCTGTTACCTCTCTCTCTCTCTGGGCAAGGTACGAGTAACCACTGTCAAGACAGAATTTTCGTATCTGCAAACTGAAGTTAAGATTGCCTAGTTCCAAGGGCTGTTCTGAGGATCAACTCTGATAAAACATAGGAAGCACTTAGCGCAGGTGCTGGACCCTGGAAAGCAGTGAATGAGGAAACACTAGCTTCCTGGCTGGCTGTCCCTGCAGCAGACCAAGGACTTCTGGGAGGACTGGAGAGATATGCTTTATCTCTGTGGTCCCAGGTACCAGCTGTGGAGTGAGTTCCCAGTCCATGTGTGTTACAGAGCTCATACGGAAAAACCAAGCCCTCACCCTTTGGGGCTAGAATTAATTAGACAATGAGCTTTTCTTTCTGGGCAGGAAGAGCTTTTATTTTGCTGCGTGAGTATCCTCCTACTATCTGTCTATAAAGAGAGGTTGATTGTTGGAGCCTAGTGATGTGCAAAGGACTAGAAGAATATCAATAGAGCTGCCTTTTTTTTGAAATAAATCATCTATAATAATAACTGTCTAGGATTGGTTTTATTTTTTTTTTTTAATCCTACTTACCAGAAATCTTAAGGTTGATAACAAAAAAAGGCATCTCATGTATTAGCAACCCTTGCATGTGGTCATTAGTTTATTTCATTTACTTCCTGTGTGCAGTCACAGGGGTTTGTGATGGTAACCTAAGGAGAAGCAACGTGAATGACCAGGCCAATGAGCGTGAGAGTGGATGGGCACAATGCCAAAGTGATATTTTATCAAGTGACTCCAGTACTTAAATTGGGAAACCTTTGCTCTCTTTTGTGGTATTTAGATAGGATTAACTACAACCTTAGGCTCAAGCCGGCGACCTTGGGATTGAGCTGGCAACCCTAGGCTTGAGCCAGTGACCTTGGGTCTCAAACCAGCGACCTCGCCACTCCTGGGTGATGCTCTATCCACTGGACTACCACCAGTCAGGCAGCTCTCATTTATTGAATCTTCTAATCTTCCAGGTAGAGACATATTCCATGTTTTAACTTATCAAGCAATCCTATAAAGTAGGTATGTGCCCATTATGTGGAGAAGGAAAATGAGGCTCAGAAGTAAAGTAATTTGCCCAAGTTTGTGGGAAAGATCAGACTTGCAAACCAAACCTAGCTCCATCTCATTGTAAGCACGCGCAGGCCCCAGAGGTCCGGTCTCAGTCAGCATGGCTCTAAGATTCTCTCCCTTCTCCAGCCAGGTTTTCTCTCAGTTCTTCCAACATACCATCGGAACTCTTGGTTTCTCTTCTCCTTCCCCCTTTGCCTTCAATTCTTCTTTCCTTGGCTCACACTGTCTGGCCTCATCTAAAATGTCAGTTCCTTGGGGAGTTCATTGGCTGGCAGTTCAATACCATCCCCAGATATTGCGGTGCCCCGCCCGGTGCTCCCAGAGCTACCTGGCCTTCCCCTGCGATGGTGTGGAGCATACGGCACAGTTCTGTCTCCTGTAATTGTGTGCATTCCTCCTTCATCTGTAAGTAGCATAAGGACTGGTCGGAAAATTGATTCATTTACTGTTGTATCTTCAGTGCCTGGCAACCAGTAGAAGTTCAATACATAATCATAGGATGAATAAACAAATTCATAAATGAATCAACAACAAGGGATAGAGTAGGAATGCATTGCTGTAGAAGAGTGCTGATTTCCTGTCTGTTTTTCTAAATCAAAGGCAAGTCCCACCTTCTCCATAATTCCCTATCCAGGCCAGGCCTGCCGATTAACCAGCATTTCTGTTTAGTGATTGGGTTCACCTTAATGGCACATGTGTTTCTTAGATGTTCTCATGTCCAATGTCTCTTTCTGCTTTCAGAGATTGGATCCAAGTTTTAAGTGTTTGGTTTTAAAATTTGAGCTACAGCTAGACCTAGAAAAGGTGTACATACATTCTTTGAGGCCGAAGTCTCTCCTAGTCATTACCCACACACACACTTACCTCCCCCCACCCATGTATTTGTCAAAGATTACCTCTTCTAATTTCTTATAGGTTCTGTTTGTTTCAATAAGCTACATCCCCCTAGTTTACCTGTGTTTTATTTTCCTACTATCCGGATGCCTGGAAATCCGCCCAAAGTGGAAATTTCAGAACAAAACAAAGTGATCATTAACATCATCACAAGTATGGTTGATAATAGGGTTTTTTTTTCTTTTGTTTTTCCTCAGGAATCAGGCACCATAGCCAAAATACTTATCTGATTGAGAATGAAAAAAATAAAAAGAAAACCTCTCAAATAATCATAAAAGAAAGCCTTTGATTTTTAAAAGAAATAATTAAGGTGAGGTTTGACCTGCTCACTAATCAGAGGATTCGGTTCCCTGAACAGACTTTGTGCTATTCTACTTAACCAAAGAGCAACTTGGGCATTTATTCAGAGTACTCCTCAGGGATCTAATATGTTAATTGAAAAAAAATCTTAGGAAATAACTTTACATGCAAACAATGTCATGCAATTGGAAACACATGGGATTAGTTTCTAATCTTTCTTCCTTGAAATCTCAGCTGCTGAAGCAAATATATATATATATATATATATATATATATATATATATATATATTAATCAGAATTTTTAAAGAACAGAGTTAGTTACAATTTCAAGGTAGAGTCCAATTGGATTTAATGAAAGCAGCACACAGTGGTGTCATCCCCACGTGGACACTTTTGTGCACCTCTGCTCACACAGGCGAGGACACCGTTTCCTAGGCTGTCCTCCCGGATTCCCAAGGCCGCTCTCATCCCTCCACAGCTGTGATCTCTCTGGTAGAGGTCGCTTTCCCCACTGCCCTCCTCTCCAGGCATCTCCCTCTCCCTTCAGCATGAGTCAGCTCTTCCCTTTTCATTAGGTGTTACTTTTTTTTTTCTCACAGTTCTGTCACCTTGGTTATCACAGCCACAAATGGGATGTGCATAGAGAAACCCTCAGCTGGGAGGAAAGGATTCCGCCAACTGGACCACTATACTCTTCGTCTCTTCATGGCGTCTGATTCGATTGATCCCTTAAAACCTGGAGAGAAAGCTGAGGCTCAGCCTGATAACTTGATAAGCTCCAGAATACCAAAGGATTTGAATTTGAGACTCCCAATTCCCTAGAGATGATTGTGATGTGGTGTGAATGAGGGGGTTAAGCCAGTCTAAACAGTTAAGTACAAATGTACCAAGGAAGGTCCAAAGAGTTTGGGCATCTCCTGAGGCCTAGAGAAGAAGGATTGAAAATATAAACAGATTGTTGCTCATGAACAGACCTGGATAAACTGCTAGAGGCTAGAGAAAAGAGTTTACATCAATCCATTTAAGTCCTCATTAAAAAACAGAAACCACACACATGTGCAACACATACCTTTAGGGGTGCCCACATGTGACACCCACACACACAATTCTCTTGTAAATTGTGGTCTGCGTTCAAGACTTGTGGAAGTGACTTCTTTATTAGTAACTCATTCGGTTATTAAGGCATATTTCTCATTTACAATCCACTCTCAATTATCCATGAATGATCAAGCTAAGGTGAGAAGCAAATGAAAACATGCAGAGAATTCTCAAACTTTGGACAATTGCAACCCTTTCTACCATCCACCCAAGCTTTATTTCATACCTGCTAATGAGGAGCTCAAAGTGGCCTGAATTTTGCCCCCTTTGCCTCTTGCTTAGCCTCTACTAGAATGGCTAAGACTTTTTTTTTTTTTTTTTTTTTCATTTTTCTGAAGCTGGAAACAGGGAGAGACAGTCAGACAGACTCCCGCGTGCGCCCGACCGGGATCCACCCGGCACGCCCACCATGGGGCAACGCTCTGCCCACCAGGGGGCGATGCTCTGCCCATCCTGGGCGTCGCCATGTTGCGACCAGAGCCACTCTAGCGCCTGAGGCAGAGGCCACAGAGCCATCCCCAGTGCCCGGGCCATCTTTGCTCCAGTGGAGCCTTGGCTGCGGGAGGGGAAGAGAGAGACAGAGAGGAAAGCACGGCGGAGGTGTGGAGAAGCAAATGGGCGCTTCTCCTGTGTGCCCTGGCCGGGAATCGAACCCGGGTCCTCCGCACGCTAGGCCGACGCTCTACCGCTGAGCCAACCGGCCAGGGCCTAGAATGGCTAAGACTTTGAGAAAGCAGGGAGTTGATATGACTAAATCCCTGCAGGCAAACAACCCTGAATCTCTGAATGGTTCCATAGGCTACCCTTCACTGAGCTTAGGTCAGTCAAGAAAATGCTGCCCATAGCCCTATTCAGATAGCTTGGTTAATTAGAGCATCGTCCTGATACTCAAAAGTTGTGGGCCCTGGCCGGTTGGCTCAGCAGTAGAGTGTGGGCCTAGCGTGCGGAGGACCCGGGTTCGGTTCCCGGCCAGGACACACAGGAGAAGCGCCCATTTGCTTCTCCACCCCTCCGCCACGCCTTCCTCTCTGTCTCTCTCTTCCCCTCCCGCAGCCAAGGCTCCATTGGAGCAAAGATGGCCCGGGCACTGGGGATGGCTCTGTGGCCTCTGCCTCAGGCGCTAGAGTGGCTCTGGTCGCAACATGGCGACACCCAGGATGGGCAGAGCATCACCCCTGGTGGGCGTGCCGGGTGGATCCCGGTCGGGTGCATGCGGGAGTCTGTCTGATTGTCTCTCCCTGTTTCCAGCTTCAGAAAAATGGAAAAAAAAAAAAAAAAGTTGTGGGTTCAATCCCTAGTCAGGGCACATATAGGAACCGATTGATGTTTCTGTGTGTGTCTCTCTTTCCCTTCCTCTCTCACTAAAATCAATCAATAGAGATTATTGAGAGGAAGTACTGTTAGTGAACAGGTCCAAGGAACCCTGTTATAAATATGCTGCTGTTAAGAAATTTTGCCTTGAGGCTGCAGGGAGGTCAGCAGTCGCCTTCCTTCCCTTCCCCATTGTGCAGCAAAAGAATAAGAAACAGTCATTTCTGCATTCAGAAACATTAAGATAGGAAACAAAAGCATGCACACGTAAAACAGTTCCATCATATTGTTACTTGCGGACGCCTTCCTGCAGAAGGCTCTAGTTTGAGTTACAGAGATATCACTTTCTCTTCCTTTCAACTGTAACCATTGAGAAGAGCACTAAAAAAAAAAAAATTATCTTTGGCACACCAGGGGACAGATTTTCCAGGCTAGTTTGGCAAGGCCAAATGAACACCAATGAGAATTTAGATTCACTGGGTATGTGAGAGGGTTTTATGTTTTTAAAAAGGACTTAATTATAGTATGCAGAGTAATTGAGCTTTTACAAGTTTAAAGTAGTAGCGTGTGGTGTTTGCTAAGCATTTTCTTGGATGTTTAGTTATACCCAAGAAATGGGTTTCTGCTCTTCAAAAAGAGGGAGATGAAGGAGAAAATAAATGAACAAAAATTTTAAGACTGACATGTCAACAAAGAGAAATTAGCTTAGGCTTTGACATGAATGAAAACATTAAGGATCAGCACAAATCCCAGTAACCCCCATGTATAGGGACCTTTTCTCTGCATTTTTAATCCTTAGCCCTTTACTCTCTGAGTTGATCATTCTTATCTCTCTTAACCTCACTGCTCTTTCTTTGAAGGCAGTAGAGAGCAAAGATCACCACCCCAACCTGGAAAACCTGTTCAAAACAAGCTGGTCAAGTCCTCCTGAATCCCAGGGCTCTGATAATTGGATCTCCCTTCCTCTCCAGAGCCTTGAGTCATTGCTAGAATCCTTCTAGAATCATTCTCCTTCTCCCCAAAGAGGATTGTACATTGAGAGGTTACCCACTAAACAAAGGCCCCAGGTATTTGTTGTTATTTAAAGCAAAACAGGTGCTATTTCTCTCCTGTATTCCCCATGATCAACCACCTGACCAAGCCAAACTCATTTCTACCTTCACACCTCTGTCCTTATTGTTCCCTTTGCTGTGATGCTGTTTTTCCAGAAAGATCTTTGCTTGCTCAGCTCTCAGTGCAGCTGTCCCCTCCTCTGAAGAGCCTTCTGGACTATCCGGTCTAAAAAAGCCCTGCTTTCCCCACTCTCTGACATAACCCGTATTTTCTTTACCCTAGCTTCACTATCAGAAAATGTTCATTTATTATTTTGTGTATTTCTAGTCTGTCTTTTGCCTTTAGAACAAAAGCTCCATAAAGCCAGGGGCTTCTACTTCTACTTTTTAGTCGGTTCAACATTTTACTTGTTAAAATGGAGTGGCAACTTCTAGATCTCCAGTGTCTAGGATAACACCTGGCAGGTCAGAGACATTCAAATAGTTGTTAATTTTAAAAATTGTGGGAGTGCTTATTAGGTACATACTACTTCTATTCCTTTATTTAATCCTAACCCAAAACTATGATCTAGATGCCATCCCCATTTGACAGATAAAAGAGCTAAGGCGTAAAGACATAAAATATCTTTTTAAAATGGCAAAACCAAGATAGAAACCCAGATGGTCTCTCTTCAGAGCCCACACACTGTTACTCACTTTACTTACACACTGTATAAACCTTTTTGGAAGTATGAGATGGTAGTCAAAGAAGTTAAGACTTCAGGTTTCTGGTTTCACATGTAAGGAGCTTAGAAGTTGCCAGACCATCCTCTACATAAGTAAAAAATAAACAGACTAAAACTGAACTCTTCTTGGATCTGTAAGGGGAAGACACAGAGCAAACTGCTGCCCCCAAGATTAGAGAGACAGACAGGTACACAGAGGGAGTCACAGCTCATCAGAGCAGAGACGCACAAGTGGGGACTATTGTGGGAACCAGTGCCAGGGTAGGAAAACTGAACTGTCGTTGACAAGTTGCTGCAGGCTTAGTGTGGGTGACTTTGCAAGTTAAAAACTCCAAGGGGAGCTACTCACAGGAGAGCAGGGGGCATGATTTTGTGAGATATACCTTCAGGAGCCCAACTAGGTTCTCATAGTAAATATCTTAGAAAAATCCCCTGTGTTTCCAACAGGAACAGTGGAGAAGGAACTATTTTTAAAATACACCAGAGCATTCTGTTCTCAACAAGGCTGCCCTGAGAATAAACTAGTTAACCAGAGCCTAATTGACCTGGGGAAGGGAAATACCCAACTCTGTCAGCTCTAGCCATCTTGTCCCACCTAAGGTGTGGGAGGAAAAAACTGAGAAACACTGTGAAACTCACAGCTCAGGGTCACAGGTTCACTAAATGACTGAGACCTAATTACGAGGCTAAAGACCATTTCTCCCCCTCCGCCTGCATTTTGCCACCATTTTTAAAAGCCTGTTTATAGCAGCTCCTTTTACCAATACATCATGCCCAGCTATCAAGAAGAACTTATGAGGCATACTACAAGGCAAACAACCCTCACAATTTGAACAGACAGAGCAAGCATCAGAACCAGACATGGCAGGGATGTTAAAATTATCAGACTGGGAATTTTAAATGATGACTAATAGGCTAAGGGTGCTGATGGATAAAGCACAAGTGGGCAATGTAAGCAGAGAGAAGGAAATCCTGAATATGAACCAGAAAGAAATGCTTGAGATGGAAAACACTGTCACAGACATAAAAGATGCCTTTTATGAGCTTATTAGTAGACAGGACATCTCTGAGCTCAAGGATATAGCAGTAGGATCCTTGAAAACTGAAAAGCAAAGAAAACAAAAACTAAAAAAACAGAACAGAATACCCAAGGACTGTGAACCAACTACCAACGGTGCACACAATGCACAATGGGAATACTGGAAGGAGAAAAGAAGGGAAGAAATGTCTGAAACAGTAATGACTAAGATTTGTCCCAAATTAATGGCATACGCCAAACAGGAAACCTAGACAATACTGTGTAGGATAAAGACAAAGAGAGTGAAACAAAACCAGAACCCACTAAACCTTAACATATCATTTTCAAACTATAGAAAACCCAAAGATCAAGAAAATAATCCTGAAAGAAGTCAAAGAATAATGAAGTTAAGCCCATTTCTTGTCTGACTGAATTCTCAGATCTTTAATTATGCTAATATAACCCAGGACCGACCAAGATGAGAATATAATATCCCAAACTTTAATTTTTAACCACTGACTCCATTATTTCATGGAGATTATCTTGACATTTTTTTGAACTGAGCTACCCTGAAGTGTCTTTGGGAACTGTTCTCACATTCAGCCCATGTCTTTAAAAGCACCTACACATATCAGAACCATAGATCCACCACTGATTCATTTATCTAACAAGTGTTTTTTGAATGCCTGTTATGCCACAGGCACTTTTCTAGAAACTGTCAGATATGTTATTGAGCAAAAAAAAATTCTTGACCTTTTTGAGTTACCTTTTAGAGAGGGAGGAGACCGATAATAAGCAACAAGGTTAATAAATTTTATTATACAGTAGAAGGTGATAGTCTGAAAACAAAAGAGAATGTGAAAATGGGTGAGAAGGATGTGGAAGAAGGGCAAGATGGAATGGCTGTAAGGGAGAGGCAGGTACAGAAATAGGTTTACAACTTGAAATAGGGTGGTCAGAGTGGGCTTTATTAAAAGGGTAACATTTGAGCAGAAGCTGGAAAGAGGTAAGAGAATTAACCACATAGACATCTGAACGAAGGGTTTTGCAGAAAGAAGAAATGTCCAATGCAAAGGCTCCAAAACGCTGGCATGATGTTTTTTTAAGAACATCAAGGAGACCAGCATACCCGGAAAGGAGTAAGAGCCATCACTTACCAGTATAATGAAAGATGAGTTCAGTGAATTAAAGGGGGTGGCAGGATGTACCATGTGAGGTATCATAAGTCATTGAAAAGCCTTTGGCTTTTATTCTAAGTGAAATGGGAGGTTACCGGAATGTTTTGAGTGACACAATCAGCCTTACTTTTGAAAAAGGTTCTTCTGGCTACTATGTTGAATATGGAATACCAGGGGTCAAGGATCACTGTGGATGCTATGTTGACTATAAAAGAGCAAAGTTAGAAGTGATGAAATCAGTTGCAGTAATTCTGTGAGAGGCACTGTGGCTCAAACCAGGTGGGTGGCAGTGACAGTGGTGAGAAGATAGGGTTCTAATTTATTTTGAAGATAGGGCTAACAGGACTTCTTGACTGTGTAAGAGAATGAGAAGAGTCAAGGCTGACTCCAAGTTTTTTGGTCTGAGTATCTGAGAGAATAAATTTAATATTAATCAAGATGGAAAAACCTAGGAGGCGAGGAAGAGATTCCCAGTGGGAAATCAGGAATTCAGTTTGGGCATGGTGACTTGGCGATGTCTTGAAGAGTTACAAGCACTGGTGATTGGTAGAGAGTGGCATTTGGGGAATAGGTTTAGTCTAAAAATATAAATTTGAGAATGGCCAATAAGTGGATAATTTATCTTTTTTTTTTTTTTTTTTTTTTTTACAGAGACAGAGAAAGAGTCAGAGAGAGGGATAGGCAGGAATGGAGAGATAAGAAGCATCAATCATTAGTTTTTCATTGCGCATTGTGACACCTTAGTTGTTCATTGATTGCTTTCTCATATGTGCCTTGACCACGGGCCTTCAGCAGACTGAGTAACTCCTTGCTCGAGCCAGTGACCTTGGGTCCAAGCTGGTGAGCTTTTGCTCAAACCAGATGAGCCCACGCTCAAGCTGGCAACCTCGGGGTCTCAAACCTGGGTCCTCGGCATCCCAGTCCGACGCTCTATCCACTGCGCCACCGCCTTGTTAGGCGATGATAATTTATCTTGATAATGAATAAAATCACTATGGGAGTGGCCTGACTGGGTGGCTCAGTGGATAAAGTATCAACCCAGTACACCAGAGGTCATGGGTTTGACCCCAGTCAGGGCACATAGGAGAAGCACTCAATGAGTACACAACTAAATGGAACAGCTAAGTGAAACAATGAGTTGGTGCCTCTCTCACTCTTCCTCTTTCTCACTATACCTCACTTCCTCTCTCTCTCTCTCTCTTTCTCTCTCAAATCAATGGAAAAAATATTTTTTAAGAGAGTCAGGGAGAGAGAGAGAGACAGGAACATCGAGCTATTCCTGTATGTGCCCCGACCAGGGGATTGAACTGGCACCCTCTGCACTTCGTGATGAGCTCCAACCAACAGAGGTATCCAGCCAGGGCAATGGAAAAATATTAAATCATTATGGCAGTGAGTACAAGGTACAGAAGAAAAAAAAACCAAAACCCTGAAGCAAAGGAGTGTAGCCTGTGGCCCAAATCAAAGAGGACGTGTTCCTCTGGAAGCCCGATCCAGAGCCTTGGCTGTGGGTGAGAAGAAAGCAAGGCAGGTGCTGTACAGAAGCATCAACGCCAGCTCTGGGACTTGCAGATGTGGCTAAGAAGTCTCACCTCCTGGACTAGTTGATAGCTTCCTGGAGCCCTGCTTGAAGATTCCAGGGCCATGACTGGGCTTAGTGAAAAAGAAAGTCACAATTGATTAATGATGTCTGCTACAGTGGTGGAACACTGAGTGACAGCGAGAAGAGCAGCGTCAGATATTTGTCATTCTTGCCCTAGGCAACCAGTGTGCCATGGTGCACTGGTGTGCCGCAAGAATTCTTAAACATGACACACCTGATGATTTAGTCAGGGCACTGACCTCTTTTGCCTTAGATTGTCACAAAGAAAAATGACAACAGCCAACACAACAGTAGCTGTCTGGTGTAAGTGAATTAAAATTATACCTTTTCTTTGTTTTGCCAGATCAGCAAAAACTATGAATTTTTTTGGTGTGCTGCAGAAGTTAAGTAATTAGTTTATGTGTGCCATGAGATGAACAAGGTTGAAAATAGCTGGCTCAGAAGAAATACTACGTGACTGAGAATAGACGGTGGTGTTCTGAGAGTTCAGTAAAAGTTTTCAATTTGTTGCAAGTCAGTTTTCCTGATTTAAAGCAAATGCGGGATATAAGTTGCTGAAATTACATGTGTAAAAATAATTTTTATGGCTCTTGAGCCACTAGCCTATGTTGGGTTTAAGTGTGTAAAAGAGGATCCATGAAAAAAAGATTAGAGTTAATGGAAAGAGTCAAAACCCGAGGCAGAGTGGAACTTCTCGCAATGGCTCTGTGAGGGCGCTGGGCAGTCTCTCCCAAATGCACAACCACAATGCTACAAAGGTTGACAAATAAAACCATTTAGTACAGTGGTCCCCAACCTTTTTTGGGCCACGGACCAGTTTAATGTCGGAAAATATTTTCACGGACCGGCCTTTTGAGTGGGACAGATAAATGCACAAAATAAAATTATGCGACCGGCATAAAAACTGTGGTATTTTAAAATATAATTGTCAAACTTACGTCTTAGATGGATGTAACAGAGGGAATCTGATCATTTTTTAAAAATAAAACATCGTTCAGACTTAAATAAAACAGAAATAATGTGAGTTATTTCTTCTTTCTCTGCGGACTGGTACCAAATGGCCTATAGACCAGTACCGGTTCACGGCCCAGGAGTTAGGGACCACTGATATAGTGCTCTGAAAATCAGCCAAAGGTATGCAACAATCGGAGAAGTGTTCATGCTCTAAAAAGCACTGAACTTCAACTTCGTGAAAGAAGACTGAGGACTTGGAGTTCTGGCTTCTTCTCATCCAGCTCACCCCAGCCCAGGAAGGGAGAGCCCTGTGACCATCAGCAGCCTCTCTGCCAACGTTCACGAGACTCGTTCAATTAGGAGAAGTGGGCAATGCACAGACTCAGCAAAGCTGTCCGTAGAAATGATCATCTTGGAGGTGGGTGGTGGGGGCTCCGTCAGCCTAAGCTGCCATGTGGTCAGGGACAGCATCCTCCTGGCAGAGGACCTGACCGTGAACAGTGGATTCCGGAGCGGGCACAGGTCCTTTGCCCAGTTCCAGTTAATCCTAGGTCTGAGTGCATGGGTAATTCAAAAGGGCAAGGCAGATATTAAAACCCAGGGAGGCTTGAAACCTGAATTTTAAATGTGCCCTCCTATCCCAAAACATATCCAACAGCCGAGGACGGAAGCCTTACTGGCTTTTTAAGGGGTTTGAACACAGCTCGTGCAGTCATTTGCTGACTGTTAAGCTACTGAGACACAGGAAAATCTCTAGCAAGCCAGGTTTTAAAATAAAATAAAGGACATATATTTAAAACAACCTAACAGAGGCATTATGACCACAGGGGATACATATTTCAATACATATTTCACAGATTTAGCCCAGGCAAGTTAGTAATCAAGAAAAACACCAACAACAGCCACGTTCCAGGGGGAAAAATACCAGACTTCAGAGTAGCTACAATATATTATTTAGAATGTCTCATTTTTGAGAAAAAAAAGTTATGAGGCATGGCAAGAAACAGGAAAGTGTAACCTTCACTCAAGGGAAATAAAACAGTGACTAGAAACTGTCTCTTAGGGTTACCAAATATTTGCTGACAAAGTCTTCAAAGCAACTATTACAAACATTTTAAAAAATAAAGGAAACCAAAATTTAAAGAATTAAAGGGTGACAACAATAGATCCATGAATAGATTATTAATCAAGATATAGAAATTATTAAAAGTACCAAGTGAATATTCTGTAGCTGAAGTGTACAGGGTAGGGCAAAAGTAGGTTTATTGTCGTTTGTATGAAAATAATACAACATATAATAAATAATAGCACAAGAAGAAACTGTTTTGCATACTCACAACTGTAAACCTACTTTTGCCCCAACCTGTAGAATAACTAAAAATATTTAACAAAATTCAACAGCTGGTTTGGGAGGACAGAAGAAAGAATCCATGAACTGTATAAATCTATAGAAGTTAATCTTATCTAAAGCACAAAGAAAAAAAAGGTTGTCCTCAGAAACCTGGGACATATCAATCACAGAGATATTGATGTAATGGGAGTCCTACCCAGAGAAAGGGACAGAGAAATAATTTGAAAACTAATGGCCAAAACTTCCTAAATTTGATGTTCAAAGTACTAATCTACACATCTAAGAAGTTCAAAGAATTCCACACAGGGTAGAGACAAATAAGATTCCACCTTGACACACCATAATCAAACTGTATTAAAGCCTAAGCCAAGGGCACAATCTTGAAAGCAGGGAGAGAGAAATGACTCATCCTCAGTGGTGGGATTCAGCCAGTTCACACCGGTTTGGCAGAACCGATACCTAATTTTTTGTTGCGTTCGGCAAACTGGTTGTTAAAATGGCACTTGTAATCAGGGTTCTCTCTAAAGTGGGCACCTGTGAAGCCAGCCACCCAATATGGAAATAACAAATTTATACTACTTAACTCCTTTTTAATGTTCATCTGCGCAACAGCGTATTCTAAGCACCCATAGTAATGTTCGTTCCATCCATAGGTAAAAAATATTGCAAGTGAGGATGCCAATCAAGAAGCAATATGGAAATATCTTAAATAACAGCTTTATTGTTTTTTGTCAAGTATTATTTAATATTTTTTCATTAATATTTTTAAACTCTTATAACATAGTCTAGTTTTGTATACTTCTTTTATAGTTATTATTTAAATATTAAATGAGTGAAATAATAAACTACCTTTTGGTATATCATTTTTTTAATATACTTAAAACTGTCATTAGGGTAGAGAAGCAGTTGTTAAGTTATTTGAACCCCACCACTGCTCCTCGTGAATAGGCAAACATCAGCTCAATTACCAACTGGCTTCTCATCTAAAACCCTGGAGGCCAGAAGACAGTAGAATAACACATTCATAGAACCCCCCTCTGAAAAAAAATACCATCAAACAAGAATTCTGTCGCTAACCAAACTATTCTTCAAAACTGAAGGCAAAATATGCATTTCCAGATAAACAAAGACTGAGTAAATTTATAGTAGACCTGTCTTATAAGATATACAGAAGGTAGAAGTCCTTCTTTCTAGAATAGACACCAGAAGACAATACAAATCTACAGGAGAAAAAATAAGAGCACTGCGAGTAATAAATATTTTGGCTAGTATGAAAAATTCCATAAATCTATTTTCTCATCTTTCCCCAACTTCTTTAAAAGCTATATAATTGTATGAAACCGTTATATATTATTGTGTTTATAACCTAGATTGATTTAATATACATGACAATAATAAACAAGGAGGGGAGGAAGAAATAAAATTATATTGGAGCAAAGTTCTTATATTCTTCCAGAATCAAATTAGTATCAATCTGAAGAAAGCTGTGATAAATTGAAATGCTTGTTGTAATCCCTGGAGCAGCTGCTAAGACAATAACACAAAAAGTATAGTAAATCCATAGAAGAATTACAATGGCACACTAAAAATACATATATATATATTTTTTATTTGTTTGTTTTTTCAACACAAAGGCAGTCAAGGAGGAACAGATAGTCAAAAAGGACAGGAGACGTATGTATTGATAAAATCTAAGGCAGATGTTTGATAACAAAAAAAATTTTTCCCTTGAGAGATTTTAGTAGAGGGAACTGGGAACTGGATCTGTAATGAGGAGAATGGGCTATATAATTTATGGACCCAAGGCAACATGAAAATGCAGGGCCTCTGTTCAAAAAATATTCCAAATTTTAAATTGTATCATTTTATCACTCTTTTAATTGACCTCCTCTGGGATCCAGGGTCCTTCTGGTCGACTCTCTCCCCATTGTTTTCCCATGCTTGTATTTGAAATCTCTAGCATTTGGGAAGGACCCAGCCTCCACAACTAGAGGTCCAAGTGATTGGATTCAAGTTGTCCTATCAACATGAGGCAGCTGTGATTACACTTGGCTACAGATCGTTTTTGCATTAATACTTGCAATTCCCTTATTTGTGCTGACGTTACTGTTCTTCAAAGGCAGTTGTCCTGGTAAGCGAACACAGCATGGGGGTCTCAGAAAAGAACGTCATGCTCTAAGTAGCTGATATGCATTAATTTACTCAAAAATATTTAATTATATGTGAAACCCAAGAAGGGTCTATGTGGAACTGGGCTGGGAGCAGCGGATCTGCTTGTTAGAATCGCCATTACTTCTTGGTCCCGTGGTACAGTGATCGCATCATTCTTCATAATCAGGCATCATGACGACCATAGAAAGAATTGACTGGGACATAGTTCACTAGTGTCAAACAAACTTGACGGCGTTCTGTGACTTCATGGCCCTAAAGCAGGCAGGCCAATTTTCTTCAGGTTTAGACAGGTGAATTTTGCCTGCTTCAAGTTTTTGATAAGCTGTTTGGTGATCTATGGCTCTTGAGACCACTGTCACACATACTGTTCTCGGGGGCAAAAGTGAATATGATAATCAACATGAAACAAAGTTGTCACCCATATATATTACATATCTTTTAGTTTCAAGTCAGAGAAAATCTGGCTCATAACTGACTTAATCAAAAAAAAAAAAAAAGAGAGAGAGAGAGAGTTTAGGCTGTCATATAGCTGAAGAATCCAGAAATAGTCCAGTCTTTGAAACCAGGCTGGATTAATTGGCTCGGCTATGTCATCGCAAACCTCTTTCCGTTTTTCTTCTTGGTCTTCTGTAGTAGCTTGCTTAATCCTCCAGTGGCTGCATTCCATCACAGTTCCAGAATGATTTCCGTTACCTTCTGAATCTTTTTTGTTTTACACAAATGCTCAGCAAGGAAAGATCTCTGAGCCAGGAAGTATTTTTCCCAGAACACCCAGCAAATACCTTCTTGTTTCTCACTGTTCTGAACTGAGTTTTAAGACTTGCCCTGATCCCTGGGGCCAGGCCGTTTGGCTGTGCTGATTGGCACAAACCAACCCGAGTTATATTCTCAAGCTGAGAGTAGAGCGTGCTTCCTTTGAGCACGTGGGCTGCGTCCCTGAAGTACTGTTCCTGGATAGAAGGAAAATACTAAGTGCTCAGAGGGTTAAACCAGCAAAAGCCCACTACCCCCACCAATAGGAAACATAGACTATTGTGAAGTCAGTAGCCATCAGGCCCTGATTCCCCCCTCCCCCATGTGACTGTAGAGTCCAGGATGTTGAAGAAAGCTGAGAGGAGGTGCCAACAACACTGGGCTGCCTCCTACTATAGCTTACAGTCCAACATGTGAGTAACATCACTACCAATGACAAGCCATCGGATGTGCCCAGTTGTGAATACCATCCCAGCACTGAAGTAGGGGCCGAGTCCTGGAGAGGTGTTTATTTTCTGATGTAAAAAAGGTAAGGGGAACTCTTAATGGACATTTTCAGATACCCACTTAATAATAACCTGTACTATCACGCACACCTGGGGAAAATATGCAAAAACGGAAACTGAAAAGGTTTAACCTGAACTACCAAGGGGATGCAAGAATGAATTGCTATTAGGATAAGCCTTTATTCCACTGAATTTATCAGTGTCTGCTCTGTACTCGGCTCTGACCTAGGCACTGCATGAGATGGGTACAGTTCAGCACAGTGTTTCAGAACACAGGCTTTGAAGTCTTTCAGACCTGAAAAGGAATTCCAACTCTGTCACTCAGTCTCCTCAAGTCTCAGTTGCCTCACATTCGTAAAGTGAGGATGTACCTACTTTAAGCAGCCGTTGTGAATATTAAGTGACCAAAATTAACTACGGAAGCACTCACCCAAGCAACTGGCATACTTACCTTCGCAAGAAATGGTAAACATCTTAATCACAATTATTGATCTCCTTAGTTGTATGGTTGTCATTGTTATTTGAAAGACTAGTGAGACACAGTTTTTGTTGTGTACAGGCAGTGAATGTTGGAGAAAGAGTACAGATGGAATGCATAGCACTTTGCAGGAGAATGAAATTCTTCTCTGTCCCGGGAGCTGAGAAGCCTCAGTGGTAGGCATTTTACATGCAGAAGCTAGTGGGATTGTGTTTAACTTAAGGTGACATCTTTTGGATCTTTCCTCTTATGTCTTTTAAAGAAACCAAATCTTAAGTGTCAGTACAAAGGCTGCAAGAGAGAGCTACGTGAGTAACACAGACATGTGCTGAGGAGTGCGTTCCCTCTGGAGAGTGCGGGCGCTGGGATGTCTTCACTGCTCTGTTGCCTCACAGGGGAAATGGGATTGTGTGGCTCGTCCACATGGCTAAAGGGGGAGCTGCTTGATTCATAGCTTCACTGGGGCTATTAGATTATACTCCCAAAGGCGTTCAATAATCTGTTTAACTGAGCGCACTCATTTGTCTTGTTTGCTGACTACTTAGCAGATGGATTTGTGATTTTGGTAATTACTATATAAACGTTAATAAGACATGATATCTTTTATTAATTAGTACTTCATGTGGTTGGTTTTTCAAAATAGCAAGAGCTAGATGACTTAATGAGCCACAAGTATGAGTTCAGAGGAATCAACGTTGGGAGGTTATTCATTCTATTGATAGAATGGCTTTCCTCTCTCAATTTTTTGCTCAAACACAAAGCCCAGAGCCATTGTCTTGTCCTCCGCACCTTAGAAAGGGTTCATTTGTTCTGCTCAGCCAGAAACTTGTTTCATTTAGGGAAGTGCTCATTTGCACATTTTCCATTTACTTCTCTCCAAAGAGGTTTTGGTGTTCAAAGGATACCATACTTTCAGAGACTCTAGGTTATGCCTGAAGAATAATTTTCTAATAGAATTAAATGAGATTTGGACCTGTTTTTCAGAAGGAGTGGGTGCTGCTAATGTGTTCACTCCCCCACCACACACACACACACACACACACACACACACACACACACACACAGAGCATAATAGGACACATGGCGTGCAAAAGATGGGAGCAGATTGCTAGAAGTTCCATCCTGCTCCGAGGCTCTCTCCCTGTGGCCAGCCCCTCCCTCCATACACACAGGCACCAGCAAGCCATCATGAAAAGCGTTTTCTAGCAGGGACTGACAGTTCTGCAGGTATGTAGCGAAGAGCCACGTCTTTTCTGGGGTAACTCAGTCGGAAAGTACTTCTGAACAAAGCAATCAGGTGGCGTGTTGATACTGCCTCCCTGAAGAACTCATTTAATGACTCCTAGGAGGATGCGCTTTCCTTTAAAGATCCAAATGCCTTCGGCACCTTGATCTGTCTGTACATCCCAACACTGACAGCTTCAACAAGCATTTCTTGAGCACCCACTGTGTGCCTCACAGTGTATTAGGCTTGGTGACAGCTTTATAGTGCCTGGCGAACACAGCCTGTGCCAGGAGGAGTTCACAGCCCATGTTGCTGGTTATTACAGGAGCAGGCATGACATCCTCTTTGATTTTGCACTAAACTTGAACCAGCAAATAGACCCGAAGGGAGAGACTGCTAATCTCTCTGTCCAACTACCTACCTTTTCAGGAACTCAAACAAACCCTAATCATTCCTATAACTTTCATTTAGTAAGTGTTGATTATGTGCCACACATTATGCTAAGCATTTTCCTTACACACACACACACACACACACACACATACACACACACACAATCCTTTGGTAATTATTTATATTTATAAGCCCATTTTATAGAAGAAATGACTGAGATGTTAAGTAACTTATAAAGATCCCATGGTTATTAAGTGGCAGAGCTGTGTCAGGAGCTGCCATGACATACAAAGTGGACTAACTTAATTTTGAAAAGCAATGTGTAGTTCAATGGCTTTTTTGATTTTTATTAGAAGCCACAAAATTGGTGCTACTGACCTTTTCTCTGACTTGCTATTCTGGGATTATCTACAGATTAACCATTGGGCTTTTCACCCTGATCACGTAACAAGAATCTGGAGATATTGGTTGACTGGTCATGGTGACACTTTTACAAACTCTGTCCAGTGGGGACAGGTGAATCTTTCAGTGATGTCTCATTAAAAATGTGTGCAAACCTAGTCGGCTGCTCCCCCACGGAAGTGAGCATGGGCCTGGAAGCATGTGGAGATACCAGGAGCATGTCTCAGCAGGGTGGTCCATGGCTCTGACTCTGTTGCCTAGGTAACCTCTCTCCAAGTGTGAAAAACTCTTCTCTTTTTACATGTCAATCTGTGGGAGGGACTGATAGGTGTCCCTCTAGGTCACCTCTTAGTCACTACCATCTGTAGCTGAGAGACAGAAGCAATGGTTTGGGAAACCACACCATCATTGGCCATTAAGATTCAAAATCAACTAGCTCCTCTCATGTAGCTCTGAAGTCAGGTGGGAGAAAGAGCACTTCCCTGAACCCAGCAGCATTCTCTACTCCATTTTTCCCTCAGAGAGATGTTCTGTAGTAATCGTCTTTATTTTTCCTGTTAGCACTGGAGGAAATGTTGAGAAAGCCATCCTATCAAGTGATGGGTAGAAAAATCAGTCTTAGATTGAAAGCTTGGCTTCACCATCTGTTAACTGTATGTCATTGGGCAAGTTATTTAACCACTCTTATCCTGTTTCTCATCTATGAAATGGAAACACTCATCTCTAGATTTTGCATCTCATTGATTTCTTTTCATTTATTTGGGAGTTACTCACGTGGAAGGTATTCAGCTAGACGCTAAGGAAACAACTGAGAATAAGAAAGCCTGGTGCCTGGCAGCCTTCACAAAGGTCAAACCTGGCAGGAAAGTTACATATCTAACATGTCACCACCCGTGTGGCGTTACAAAAGAGAAAGTTGAATGAATCATGGAAAGCAAACAACAGGGGTTACCTGATCTGATTTGGGTGGAATTAGAGATGAACCTCCCTCAGAAAAAGATATTAAAGATTTGAAAGAAAGTTCAAGTTAGCCAGGTGAAGAGTAGAAGGAACGTGGTTGCAAAAGAACATATTTACAAGCCCATAGAGACATAGGAACAAGCGCACATGTCTGCATAGAGGTGAGACCAGGCCGTTTAAGAGAGGTGCAGAGTAGAACAACAGGAGGTTGGGAGAGAAGCAAAGGTTGGTCGTCCTCCAGGGTGTCGTGGACTCTGTTACAACATTTGGACTTTATCCGAAAGGTGATGGAGAGTCCTTAAAGGATTTCAGTGGAGTGATGTGTGGAGGGGTGGTGAGGATTAAATAAAATAATGTACACAAAGGCTTAGTATAGTGTTAGTACCGAGTCACCACTCAATGAATGGGAGGTGCTATCATCATCATCATCATCATCATCATCATCATCATCATCATCATTGTCATCACCGTCTGTTCCTTTGACTTCTTACTCTGAGTATTTCCCACTTTAATTAAAAGGCACAAATTCTACTGTGTGCTACAGAAAGAGAGTTAGGTCGTTTGTTGGCCAGGAAAACATCCTTGACAAAAGACAGAAGACATGGGAAGCCCAGAGGCAAATTTCTCTTTATCTCCACTCTCCTTGCCGTGTCTCCACTCCTCTGCCTGGCTGCCTCCCCAGTGGATTCACATGCTTCTTAAGCAGTGAAGTCATCATTCTTCCTGGCAGCTCCATCATTTTCATGATGGTTTCTTTGCCAGAGCCTAAATACAAAAATGCAGGTGGACCAGATTATATGTTGTTTCTCAAGAGCAGGCGGGGAGGGGGTGGCATTCTCATGCAGGAGGTTGGATAGAACACCTGTGAAAAGCACAGGGTGGCGGCCAGATGACATGGGGCTGTGTGTGTTTGAGATGAACAAACTCTGATTTGACTGAGGGGAGACATTACATTGCTTGGTGCTTTCCTGTTACCTAATTTGCATCCTTGGGGAGCAAATATAAGGACAGGGCTCAGTAAATGGTGAGGAAAGGAGAACTTAACAGTTCTAAGTTTGTTAGGCTGTTCACTTTCCTTCTCCTCTGATCTCGCTACATCTGGGTTATGAACTAAGACTGGGCTTAAATGATGGAAGTGGTTGAAGCTGGATAGTCACTGTGTTAGGGACAATGTAGACTGGCAGCCAAGAGACAGATGATTCCTTTGTAACCATCCTCGTTCATAAAGGAGTGTGAAGGGGCCAAGTCAGTCAGGTTCCGAAACGAACTCTGCTGTTCATTGTGTGTCTTTGGGAATAACTTTGAACTTCTCTCCAGGTAAGGAATCTCATCTGTAAAATGGATATCTCAATGGTGTGCAGAATAATTGAGAGACACCAATGAGCAGGATACCCTTTTAGGGTGGGGGTGGCTCTGAGGAATGTAATACAAGCAACAATCCTACCCTAAGGCACACACAGGCCCTTGGTGAGAAAAACCCAAGCAGAGATAGTGACATCTATAATAGTATACAGCTCAAAGAATGTTAAGGAGAAAAGGGAGTCAACCCAGCTTAGCTATGGGACACAGGTTGTATTCAAACAGATCTGTCTTCGATTACTGGCTCTGTTGCATACTAGCTGCATGCATTTGCTCATTTATTCCATATATTTGGATCTCAGTCATATGTCAAATATTAGATTTGGCTATGGGTGTGCAACAGCCACCACAACAGAGGGAGAAGGAAGGAAACAACTTGCTGTATTTCTCTGTCGCTCTCTGCCAAGTGTGCATACTTGTAATCATTTGATTAACTACATATATGATGAGACCACACCATACCCTCAGAGAGGTAGAACATTCTCTGAATGGTAAAAAAAAAAAAAAGATCACATCTGGTTAGAATTTCCTTTTGTATTCTTTTGGGTTGGAAAGAAATTGAATAACTCAAATAGGTTTTGAAAATATTAACCCTTTGCATCTTTTTGTGGTGCATAATGTGGTGTTTGTAATGGATATCAGAGTACCAATGATGGGCCAGATGCTATAAAAAAACATTTCAATGTAAAAAAATTATTGATGATGTTTAAAGATGTTCCACTAATGCACTGTCTTCAAGGAGCTCTCGGTGAGGAAAGATGAAGGCCCCGAAGTGAAAATCATGTTTCTGGAAAGTTTAGTTTCTTTTTTTCCCTTCTTTTCCAAATGAGAGGAGGTAAGATAGAGAAACAGACTCCTTTATGATGCACCCCAACTGGGGTCCATCCTGAAACCCCTATCTGGAGCTGATGCCCTGCCCATCTGGGGCCATGCTCCCCTGCTGAGCTGTTTTTTTTAGCATCTGAGGTGGAGGCTCCACTGAGCCATCCTCAGTGCCCGGGGCTGATATGCTGCAATCAATCGAGCCATGGCTGTGGGGGAGTAGGTGGCAGGAGGAATAGGAAGGGAAAGGGTAGCAAAGCAGATGGTCACTTCTCCTGTGTGCCCTGACCAGGAACCGAACCTGAGACATCCACATGCCAGGCTGACACTCTACCACTGAACCAACCAGCCAGGGCAAGTGTACTAAAAGCAGGACTTCACCACCATCCCTAGAAGGGCAAGAGACATTCCGGGTAGTGAGGTGCTAAGTTTAACTAAAAGAATTTGACTTTGATTGCAAAAAGGGATGAGAAGAGAAACATATAGTAACAGTGTTGAGATGAAGGTTTCCTTTGTTTTCTTTTTTTTGTTGGTGATTTTTAAATATTCACAAGGAGACAACAAGCACAAGAAGTTGGGCAGAGGGGAAGAAGCCAACAGCCGCTGCTTTTTGCCATAGCAGCTCAAAATATAACATGATATATGAACCAAAGAAAATGGTATCCTGGTTGGGAACTAAGGACACTTAATCCATGAGTCAGTCATTAAGGAAGTATAATGATTAGGGCAGATTCCTTCTTGAAGTCTGTACCTGGAGGTGACAGTTAATCTCAGGGTAAAGAAACAGCAGCTTCATGACAGCCTTGATGCCCAGGGTGCTGAAATACCACGTAGTGTAAACTGTCATGAACAAATAGTATGGGCAGGGGGAGAATGTATTATGTGTGTATAGGTCTGTGTGTGGAGGTAAGGAGGAGGACTTCTTTAGTTTGATTAAATAGTAAGGGAGGAGATAAATGAAGGACAGAGAGCTAGGTATGCAAAGAGCTGTGGGGAGCATGTTTTCAGTTGAATGACAAGTTGAACAATTTGAGTTTTATTCTAAGTACAAAGAAAAGGCAGTGGAGGATTCTAAGTAGGACAGCATGATTTGCATTGCATTGGTAGAAATGTTTTTCTCTAGTTGGTTGGCCAAGTGTGGATTTCAAGGTGGAAGCAGGAAAAAGGACAGAGATGGCAGCTTGGACCACAGCGGTGGCAATAGAGAAGGACATATTTGAGAGCCATGTAGAAAGTAGGGTCTGCCAATAAAATAGATACGGTGCTGTTGGGCAAATAAGTTTGTAAAATTTGTGTTATTTGGTTTTTCTCACTTTTATTGTTAAAAATGGTGCTGCCCACGTGAATGGCTGTCACCCAGGTGATACAGCTAATTACATTCCTGCTTGGGAAGGGGTTTGGTTAGGCTAATGTGTGCTTGGAGGAGGGGTTGTCCCACCAAAAAGTTTTAAAAGGAGGAGCTAGGAGGCCATTTTGGGAGGAGACCATGTTGTTCCAGGGAGAGAGGCCACGTGGTTACAGAGGAAGCAGGCAGCCAAGATGGCTGGGTGCTGAAGGGGGACAGAGGTGAGGGGCTTTGTGAGCTCCGCTGAGAACTGGTGGGGGCCTTTAATTCTAGGAAAACTTGGAAAAGATTCTCCTGTTTGTGGTACCAGAGAATGAGTGAATGAGTTTTGGTGCCCATGTGTTCGTTTTTACTCGCTTACCGAGTGCGAGGCTAGAAATAAAGAAAATGGGCCACCATTTTTTGGCTCCGTTGTTTCATTACCGTCTATCCAAATCAAAAAGGAACCTGCATGGGCCAGGTGGCTGTGACCGCTGCAAACACTGAACTTACAGGTGGGAAGGAAAAGAGGAAAGTGCCACCTTGGGTTAGATCATGTACATTTTAACTGGGCCATCCAGATGAGAGGGTTGTTGTGGAAGCCACTATTAATTCTAAGACTGAGCATGGTGGATTAGTGAAGAAGAGACTTTTGAGCTAGAGAGGGCTTTATGTAGCTTGGCCCCTGACTGTACCATGTAAGATGTGCCAGGTCTCTTTGGAGCTCCCATTTGGGATAGTAAACCTGCTCTCTGCATCATCATATAGCCAGAGAGGACGACTTTGTTTATAAAACCCAATCCTGCAATATTTATCACCAGTGCATGATCAATATTTGCCATTATCCTCATCCACTAGTGTTTAATTCTTAAATTAGAGTTAGTCTGGCCAACATTTATTTGCAACAACAATAGCTTCACTACCTCATTTGGCTGCCTGTCTGGTTCTTAGATATGGAGTATTTTTGATCCAAGGTTGATAATCTGCATATGTGGAGGGCAGATGGAAATTATACACAGATTTTCGATGGCACCATGGGTCAGAGCCCCTAACCCTGACAGTGTTCAAGGGTCAACTGTACTTTGTTTAGCAGTTTGTGTCATGAGATTAAGTTTGGAGATGGTTGCGAGTGCATCCTAAAGTTGGATATCAGCAGATTTGAGAAATGGTGCCCAGGAAAGCATGCAGATCATTAACTTTTGGATGTGACCTTTCTATAGGTTGTAATGAGGTAGCAGCAGGAAGCGATCCACTGAGGACCCCATGGGTGGTCTCTGAGGCCCTGTCACACAAGCTGGATGAATAAAAACCATGTGGCCTTTTCTGCATTTTATGTTGCTCGTGATAGGAGGCCCTGTTTAAGGGACAAAGCAAATAGACTGCAATAAATTTTTCAAAGTATTGTAACATTCAAAGAGTCAATATTGGTTTTAAATGATTGCATCATTTTCTGAAATAATGATTTGTGTGAGAAATGTCCTGAATCATAATTAATTTACATATGCATTAAAGCCCACTTTTCTCTTTTGAACATTGGAAATTAAATATTTACACTTGTTGTGATTTCATATATACATAGTTAATATCGCCTCTCAAAGCCACCTGCTCTCCACCATGTGTCATTTTCTCTGCTGATCCTCTCTAACCCATAGATTTGGAGGTAAGTTGGCCCCAACTGAAAATCCTACCAAAGGCCATGTAAGTGGAGAGTGGAAATCGTGGGCTAATTCCATTTCAATAGAACATAGGAGGTAAATGAGGCATAAATAGTCTCCTGGCTTTTAAAGATCTCTCCTTTCAGTTTAATTCATTAAAGGCTTTGAGGTTAGCTTTTACTCCTTGAACTTGAATTACCAAGTGGTCACCCAAATATACTTATTTTGTTTATTTGAGATTATATCCAAGTTCCTCAAATTCTTCATGTCTTGACTGAAATTTCATCTTTTCAAAATAAAGACAATCCTATTAAGTCAAAAACCCTGTCCTATGTGGGTTCTTTGGGTTAGAGGTTAACAGGAGTCTGGGAAGCTGACAGAGTTGTTTTAATCTGACTTTTCTGATTTAGAAAGTCATTGAAAACCAGGAAATCAGAAAATAGAGAGGCCTGGGATACAAAATTCATTCTTCCTGAAACTACATATTGGCCTCTATTTCTTGCCAGTCTTACTAAGCAGAGATCTCTTTCAATGTTTCAGCCTGTGGAATAGGGCTTAGTTTGAAAGTTTGAGCTTAATGGTAACAGTCACTCTAATAGGAGAGCTCATCCCCAAGGATTCCTTCCTGTCTTTGTCAAACACAGGACCTGCCTCCAGGCCAGTTACATATAAAGGAGACCTTTTCTAAAACCCTAGTCCTGTCCTTCTGTCCTCTCCTACCAGCCTAAATAATGATAATAAGAACAAACATTTGTTTAATATTGGTTTTTTTGTCATTGTTTTAACTTGTCTCTCTCAATGCTTCTGAATAAACAGACAATTTTAGCCAAATTTAAACTCTGTCAGGCCTCCAAAACATCTTACCCTCATGAGCAGACCGTCTCTCCACAGGACCACTGTATTTTAAGAACGGCCTGAAAGGAAGCATTGGGCAGGTGTCTGACTACAGAGCTGAGCACATGGTATTTTTAGCGATATTTTCTGCATGTTAAGTCATAGCTTTTTTGGACACAAATGGGATTTAAACATGCCAGTATATAATCCCCAGAAGAACATGAGACCTCTCTGTTTATTTTCCTATGAAATTTTTACTCCTGTGTCATACTTGGCACATTGGAGGGACTTATTAATGTTTATTATGAATGAATAAGTGAATGAATGAAGAAAACAAAGAGGTGGACTGTATCACCTTTTTGCAAATGGGTAGAATGCCTCCATATTCATTGTCCATCCTTCCTCTTAGCCACTGAGAATATTGGTTTTCTCCCCTTTGCTCTTCATGTGTACAACTCCTACTCATTCACCACGTGTGAGCTGAAAACATCACTGCATTCAGGAAGTGACCAGTGATTCCTCAACTGTCAAAATCATTCTCCTTAGTGTATCTTGTACATTACCTCTGTTAGGACTTAATACCCACTTACTTAAATCAAAGCTTTGTGCATGTGATTTGCCCCCTACTATGCTGAACACACCCTAAGCACAGAGACTGTACCTTTATTTGTTATATACACCGAGCCAAGTTTAGTGTGCTACCCATTCCAGGTGCTCAACAGACATGATGAACTAATAAATATGCAAAGAAGGCGGCTGCACATAGAAAAAAATAGGACCTAAGAGTGGCCACATTGAGAGAGGAGTCACTTGGGCTCACTATGAGGAAAAACAAGCAATGAGAACAAGTGGTGCTATGACATAAGTCTTCTACTTATAAAATAAGAACTATATGTTTGCTCTTCATCCTGTTCTTGGCACAGAGCTCCTAAACCCTTGGAGTTTCCTACATGATGAGAGTCTTTTGCTATGTTAATGAAGTGACTTTTGAACTACACCTGAGAATTATGGCTTGTTGTCAGTACGTGATTAGAGAGTTGGAACTTGCAATCTTGTGTCCTTGACCTCCGGGGAGGGGAGAGAAGAGCTGAAGATTGATTTCCATCATCGATGACCAATGATTTAATCAGGCATGCCTGTGTAATGACACCTCTGTTAAAAAAAAAAAAAAAAAAAAAAAAAAGAACAGGATTTGGAGAGCTTCCTGGTTGGTAAACACGGAGATTTGGGGAGTGGCTCACACAGAGAACATGGAAGCTCTGTGCCCCTTTCCCTGTATCTTGTCCCATGCTTCTCTTCCACCTGGCTGTTCCTGAGTTATATATTTTTATAATAAACCAGTTGTCCAGAAAGTAAAATGTTTCCCTGAGTTTTGTGAGCTGCCCAAGAAAACTAATTGAACTTTAAGAGGGGTCTTTGGGACCTCCCATGTACAGATCAGTCAGAAGCTCAGGTGACAACCTGGACTTGCAATTGGCATCTAAAGTGGGGGGTGGGGAGGGGCAATCTTGTAGGACCAAGCCCTTAACCTGTGGAATCTGATACTGTCTCTGGGAAGATACTATCAGAATTGAGCCAAACTGTAGGGTCCCCAGCTAGTGTCCAAGCATTGCTTGGTGTGATGAAACTCTTTGCCCCCCTCCCCAACACACACATGTTGGAATTAGTCCCAGAACTTTTTAGACCTGTTAATACAAAGGCAACAGTCTCCCATGTGGGGTAGGGCGGCTGCCATGTGCTGACTAAGCATAACCCTATCAAAGATAGGGCAGTGGCAATATTATTTTTATATCATTGATTAAACAATTATTTAGAGAATAATCAGTTGCAAACTGCTATGCTGAGGACAAATTGCCAATCAAAGCAGAAAGGGTCTCTGTCCCCTTGGAGTTTAGTAGCTAGTGACAGGAAGAGAGATGGTAATCAAATAATCAGACAAATAAATACATACGTACCCAACTGTGATTTATTTTAAAAGCCAAGAAAGCACCTGAAATATCAAATCTGGGCCATAAGGAAACAACTGGTGAAGTATAATATGAAGGATGAAGCAGAATTAACAATGTAAAAAGGAGTGGTGAAACATTTTAGACAAAGAATAGCCTATACAAAGGCCCTGTGGCAGGCATGGGGATATGGAGCCTGGTGCTCAAAAGAAGTCTGTGTAATTGGAGTAAAGAGATTTTCAGAAGAGTATTAGAAGATATTGCTGGAGAGGTATGCAGGGACCAGACCATGCTGAGTTTTGGGAACATGTTAATGATTTTATATTTTATTCTGAAAGAAGCATAGAAGCCACTAAAAAACATAAGATGCCTTTATGGCTCTCATTACTAAGAGTAACACAATCAAATTGTACATTACAACATAATTGTTTTATTCAACTCAGTGGCCATAATAAAATACCATAGATTGGCTGGCATAAGCCACAAATTTATTTCTTGTCATTCTATTGTAGAAGCTGGAATCCCAAGATCAGGGTGCTGGCATGATTAGATTCTAGTGAGAACCCTCTTCCAGGCTTGTAGACAGCTGCCTTCTCACACTGTCCTCATGTGGTGAGGAGAGAATGAGCTCCTATTTCTTTTTCTTATAAAGACAGTAATCCCTCCATGGGGGCCCCACTTTCAGGACATTATCTAACTCTAATCATCTATCAAGGCCCCAACTCCAAATACCATCACATTGAGAGTTAGGGCTTTGACATGTGAATGGGGGGGTTTACAAACATTCAGTTCATCACAGCAATGTATTATTAATAGTTACATCATTGAACATTTATTGATGCTTACTACGTGCCAGGCAATATCCTCCCTAGATCGCCATGAGGAAGGTTGCTAGTATCAGCACACTCTTGCAGATAAGGCAACTGATGTTCATGGATCAGGGCCAGGACTGGAGAGAAGCAAGCCAGGAAGGAGGTACTCCCGATAGCGTCATGCCACAACCTGTGGAGGAACACCTTAGATTTACCACCTTAGCCACCTCACTTGTCTTGCCCTGTCTCAAATCTGGGTTAAGGAGCCTCTCCTAGATCTCTTCACGATTCATAAATGATGCAACTGGGTTTTGAACCGAGGGCTGTTGTGCTTTTAAATTATTTTCTGTCTCAAAAATTTTCTGAGTTTCCCGATGAGCACTCTGCTACCCTCCTCATTTGGGGGCTCCCATAAAAATAAAATTATTTGTGATGAAAGGTTAAATTAGACTTCACAAGTGTACATAGCTAGACTCAGCGGCAATAAATTCAGAGAATGAAAACTGATAAAATCTAGGCTTCATCCCAAGGAACAGAGTACCTCAACATTATTCAGAAGATGAGAAAGAATGAGTCAAATGTTTGAAAAGTAAACAGGTTTCTCCCATTCATGGTAAGCCCATAAAATGAAAATTAAATTTTCTAGCTGCAATTAGGTTAATGGATGTCAATCAGATATGAAACTACTAAAGAAATTAGCCATCAGATAGTCCTTAATCTGTTTAGGCATTTTTTTTTTTTCTTTCTGTGGGACAGTAGAAATGTAATCTGTTATCAGCACAGGTATGATTGAATTATTAATAATAATGTGCAAGGCCACCTAGAAACCAGAGCTTGGGGACTTTTAAATCTATTCTAATTGAAACAGAGAATCAGTAGACTGGAAAGGACCCTGACTCTTCTCAAGATATGTCTCAGCATGTGACACAGAGGACACGTGGGTTTTGCAATACAGTGGCAGCTGCAAGCTGACCTTTTGGCAAATTTAATCTGCAAATGGGTTCCTGTTTAAGACAGTTAAAGCCTTTCATAATTAAGGAGGTTTCCTTCTATATTTTGGGAAACCTAGTTAAAAAATTTTTCATGCCTGAGTATTATACAGATTGCCTAACTAACAGGAAGATTATGAATGCAAATAAATCAGACTTTTAAGTGAAAGTCTTTACTGGCCTCTTAAGAGGATAGTAATATATGCATAATTGTGAGAAAAATGCTCCCAGATCATCAAGATAAGAAAAGGGTCACGTTGTCATTCCTTGAAGTGTATTGAGGTTAGAATAAAAATCCAGGAACACCCCAGAAGCTAACATATTTAAGAACTTCTCAACTTAATACTGTTACTTATTTCCTCTGGTTTTCGTGGGGGTAGGACATCATACTCTAGGAGGATAAATAAATTCCTCAGGGGACCCTGAGTAAGTCACTTAATCTCTCAGTGTAAATTTCGATGGTGGGAATAGTTGGTGGTTGGAAACAGCTGGGGTCACTGACCCAGCTTCTTTCAATGACCTCCCACTGCCCTCTCTTACCCATAGGGGAATGCCTCTCCCACTCTTACTTCTCATGGACCATCTGCTTTTTCTTTGGTGACTGTCTCCAGGAGTTGAATCGATGGCTCTTGAATGAAGTAAGCCTAGGAGGTTTAGAGCATGAGTCTTTCACTGTGGCGGGGTACCTGAAATCGAATCCCAGGTCTGGTACTTACTAGTATGTGCCCCCAGGTAAATTCCTCCACACTCAAGGCCAGGGCTCAGGAACCTATGGCTCGCAAGCCAGATGTGGCTCTTTTGATGGCTGTATCTGGCTCTCAGACAAATCTTTAATAAAAAAAATAATAACGTTAAAAATATAATACATTCTCATGTGTTACAATCCATTCATTTCCTACCACTCATGTTCATGGTTGTGGGTGGCTGGAGCCAATCACAGCTGTCCTCTGGGACAACACCAAATTTTTATTGGATAATGCATAACGTACACAGGTCGTTGTATGGCTCTCACGGAATTACATTTTAAAATATGTGGAGTTCAGCCTGACCAGGCAGAGGCACAGTGGATAGAGCGTCGGACTGGGACGTGGAGGACCCAGGTTCGAGACCCCGAGGTTGCCAGCTTGAGCATGGGCTCATCTGGTTTGAGCAAAGCTCACCAGCTTGGACCCAAGGTCGCTGGCTCAAGCAAGGGGTTACTCGGTATGCTGTAGCCCCACAATCAAGGCACATATGAGGAAGCAATCAATGAACAACTAAAGTGCCACAATGAAAACTGATGATTGATGCTTCTCATCTCTCTCCATTCCTGTCTGTCTCTATCTATCCCTCTCTCTGACTCTCTCTCTGTCTCTGTAAAAAAAAGAAAAATCAATAAAGAAAAAAAAAATGTGGTGTTCATGGCTCTCTCAGTCAAAAAGTTTCCTGACCCCTGCTCTAGGTTATTGACTGCTTTGACTACAACATGGAAACCATGAAATGAATTTTACAGAGCAGAGATCTCTAGACTCCCTTAGTTCACGGACTCATTATCTCAGTATTTGTTTCTCAGAGACCTCTGCCAGAAGAGTTAGCCAGTGGTTCCTTTCTTACATGGTTAGGTCCAACTAACTTGACACATATTTACATCTAGACCATTTAGTAGAATGCTGAAAAAATAGATATGGAGAGGAAAATATTTTAATTTAATGTTTCTACAAACAAAAGTACGTGTTAATGGGATGTGTGTGTCTTTTGAGCACTGCAGTTTCTTGAACCTTGGAATCCAGCTTGCTCTCCCACATTGATTAGCCTGCCCCCTCCCATACTTGGTTTAGTCCCAGGAACCACTGAAAACTGAGCTTTGCAAAGATATGACACATAGCACGACCTAATATTGAAACCAGGATTTACTTCAAGCTAATAGTTTGCATGGTGTCCGACAGGCGTTTCCCTCAAAATTTTAAAATCTGCCACAGTGCCCCTGTGAGTTTGCTGTGGTGCCCTGAGGTACCTCATGTCACCTAGGGTACCATGCATGGCTTTAGTGATCATATCGTCTGCTCTTAGAGCACAAAATGTGGGAATGTATACCAGGAACTTGACTTTGGGCAAGTTCATAAAATGAAATGCCACCTGTTGCTGTTCTTCTGCTCTACAGATTTTCTCTATGAGCTCATTTATAAGGAAGAAAAATGTGGTCTGTCTTCCTAGGGGATTAACCACTCATGACACCTGATCGTTGGGTTTAAATGCTTAACAACGTGCTGCACACTTCAGGGATGAAACATGTCCTCAAGAGCCTCACGATGAGGTTGGGGAGACAGGACCAACACATATGAAGCAACAGTAAACAACTCACAGTTGCTAAGGTATAAAGTAATCTGATTTCAAAGGAGTAGAAAGGAGGAAGGAACTGAGATGAATCTTGACAACCCAACAGCATTTAGGCGGGGCAAGGGAGAGCGGGGCTCCCCCAAGTAAGGGAACTTGGCAACCAGGAGCTGGTGCTTTCCACACAACAGCCAGTGGGTTGCTTTCTGTGATGGTATGCAGCCTCCCCTGGTCCTTAGCACCTTCTCCAACTTTGTGAAGACCAGACAGCATATAGATGCTGCTGTAGACTTGGCTCTCGTGTGAAGAGAATGATTCCAAGCATGGTCTTTGACTACCTGCTGCATGAAAATTTCTGGGATGGAAATATAAGCCAATTTTTGACAACACTAATATGGAAAATATTCATTTGGACCAGGGTTCTGGAGACGCTCTGAGAGAAAGCACTGCTTGAGCAGCGCCTTCGGAAAAAGGCACAGGGATGACTTAAAATTCAGCGTCTCCTTGTCCGCCAACTCACCGGTACAAAATGACAGTTTCGTGTGTTGGTTTCACCTTCCACTTAAGCTGATGGCAGGAGATGTAGTCTTGCAAATTCATGGTAATCCAATGACTTTCAGATTTAATCTGATCATTTAGGATTTAAGCATTCAATTTCACACATACCTAACCCTCGGTAACCTTTTCCCTTGATATCAAAATGGCATCCCTTGTACCCTCCTCTGTCTGCGTGGGACTCAGCCGAGGAGTACCTCACCTTTTCTGGTCTTCCACATGGACCTCTGTCCTTGCAGCGCCCCTTTCTGGGTGTAACTTGTCTTGCCCCTACTCCAGACTTATCCCCAGAAGGCATCAGGCATCTTGTCCTTCCCTGGTGTTACTCTTTTATCATCTGCTCCAGTTGTCATTCACCTTGAACGCCCTCCAGGTGAAACTGACCTTGGCCGGTCTATCTCTATAGCTCTTCTTTGATGTGGATTGTCTTTTTTATTTCAATCTGCTGTGTGAGGTGTCATTGACATTATAAAATTTGCTAGTTCAGTAAGATTTGACAAAGGCAGACAGGCTTGTAACCATCATCACAATTATTATATAAAATAGTGCTGTACAATAGAAATACCATGTAAACCACATAACATGATTTAAAATTTTCCAGTGACCACATTAAAAAAGAAAAAGCTATGAGAAACAGGTAAAATTAATTTTAATAATACATTTTATTTAACTTAATATATCCAAATATAATTTTAACACATAACCAATATGAAATATAGATTAATGAGGTATTAACATATTTTTCACATTAATTTTTTGAAGTCCACTGTGTATTTTACACATACAGAACATTGTAATTCAGAATAAATTTTCATCAGACACTTGATTTGTATTTAGATTGTATAAAATTCATAGTTGGAAAAGTAGATTAGGCCCTGGCCGGCTGGCTCAGTGGATAGAGTGTCAGCCAGGCTTGGGATGTCTTGGGTTCGATCCCTGGTCAGGACACTCATGAGAAGCAACCATCTGCTTCATCCCCTACCCTTCTCTCTCTCTTCCCCTCCTGTTGCCAGTGGTTCGACTGGTTCTAGCAACAGCCCTGGGTACTGAGGATAGCTCAGTTGATTCAGGCATTGGCCCCAGATGGGGCTTGCCAGGTGAATCCCGGTCAGGACACATGTGGGAGTCTGTCTCTCTATCTCCCCTTCTCTCATTTAGAAAAAAAAAAGTAGATTAAAATGCCCTTTGTTCCAAACATACTTAAAGTTTTCATTACAACTTTTAATTTTATTTATATTTGACTTGATTTGAACTACATATAATTGAAAATCCAGCCCCCAGTCATATGTGCTATTATGTCAAGTACTCAGTAGCCATGTGTGGTTAGGGTTACCATATTGGACAACACAGAGAAAATTTCCATCACCCCAGACATCTTCTGCTCTTTAGAAATCATTCCCTACCACCATCTGGCACTAGCAACCAATGATCTGCTATTTGTCATTAGACCTTTGGCTTTCCTATAATGCAACACAGCATACATCTAATAGCCTTTTGTTTCTGACTCCTTTCACTTATTATGTTGACTTTGAGATATAGCTATGTGGCATTTATTAATAGTTAGTTTCTTTTAATTGCTGAATAATGTCACATTGTGTGGCTGAACGACATCATTCACCAGTTGGTAGACATTTGTGTTGTTCCAATTTTGGGCTATTATAAACATTCAAATACAACTATTTGCGTGGACATATGGTTTTATTTCTCCCAAATAATCTCTAGGAGTAGATTGAATGGTGTGTGTTTAACTTTATAGGAAACTACCAAATATATATTTTCAAAGTGCTGTTTTGCGTTCCTACCAGCTCTGTGTGTGAATTCCGGCTGCTCCCCATCCTCGCCCACATTTGATCTAGTCAGTCTTTGCCATTCTAGCAGGTATGCAATGCTTTTCTTTGTGTTTTTAATTTGCATTTCCCTAATGACTAATAAATGGGACATTCTTTCACGTGCTTACTTGCCATTTGTATATTCCTTTTGGTGAAGTATGTTCTACTATTTTGCCTCCCATATTTATCAGGTTGTCTTTTTATCATTGAGTTGTAAGAGGTGTTTTGCATAGGCTAGATACAAGTCTTTTATCAGATATGTTTAGTTTTTATTTTCTTCCGGTCTTGCCTTGGCTGTGACTCTTTTACTTTTTTTATGTTTACTGATGGTATTGCTTTTATCTGCTGCTGTCAACTGTGGTTCTGCAGTGACCTCCAACCCAATGTCCACTCTCTCACCCTTTTGACTCCTGGCTCCTTTGGGTTCACCAGTGTGCTTAGTTATTTCTGCTTTGCTCTCAAGCAGCTATAGGAATTTCTGTCAGTCTTTCTCACCCTATGTTGAGGTTGCAGGACTCTGGGCAGATGTACTCAGCCAGTCGACATGAACAGCTGCTGCAACAGTCACTCAGGCACCGCCAGTGGTTAGACATGAGGTTTCTTCCACTCTGAGAAGGTTACGACCTCTCTGGGCTATCCTTGCAAACTTGAGATACGAGTTCCTACTGCTGTCGTGAGATTTCACACAATCTGTCTGTAACTTCTATCACTCATCTGTCTATCCCAGGACTAGAATGAGCCTTGTCAGAGACTCAGGGGACATCTAGTTTAGAGACTTGCCCTCCTGATCATCCTGCTTCCTGTCACTTGGTCAGACTTTGGTCTCCTTTCATAATCATGCTGTTATGCAATCAACCTGCATTCTTCCCTTTTTCTCCTTCCTTGTAGAATAAGAGCCAAAGCCTTCATTCTTTCAGGCATTGGTGCTCAGTATTTAAAGCCAAGCTTTTGATCTTCAAAAGTCCTTTTTATTCCCTGCTCAGGCACCAGACTCTTAAGATTAATATCCCTGCTATAAATTAGAAACTTATAGCACTCTAGTCAGAAACTAAGAAACAAAGAATACAACACGTTGGTCTTTCTGTTACCGCCTTCATTCTGATTTGAGTGCACAGAGAAAAACATCTCTCCTGCCTGCATGTTCAAGAGAGAGTGAGTTACCTCAATTCTACAAAATACTATCCTCCTGCAGTTGGCTCTCAGTAGGTAAAGAAGACTCTAAAAGGACAGTCCCTGGAGAGACAAGAATATCACTAATAACTCAGAGACAGGAAAGCCAGATCATATTTGGAAAATGACAAAAAAAAATATTTTTATGTTGATCATGATACTGGCAGAATCTATCATTTATTGTGAATTTACGATGTGCCAACTCTAGCTCAAACATTTTGCTTCTATTATCCTATAAGGTTATTTCTATTTTTCCTATTGAGGAAACAGAATTCTGATGCAACTTTCACTTTCCTGAGATCAAAAGTTATTAGCATCTCCAGGACTTACACTCCAAGCCAATCTGATTTTAAATCCTATATTCTTAAGCATTAGAGCTGTGATTCTCAAGCTATTTGAGGACCCCTTTACAACCTTAAAAATTATCGAGAACCCCAAAGACCTTTAATTTATGTAGGCAATATCTATTTATATGTCCTTTATTAGACATTAAAACTGAGATATTGTAGAGATATTAATTTATTTTAAAATAACAATAATCTATTACCTATTAATATCAAGAGCATACTTTCATTGAAAAAAATTACTATAATTTTCCAAAATATTGGTAAGAAGGGTAGCGATGCTGGATGTTTTGTGTATATCTCTTTAATGTGTGGCTTACTAGAAGGCAGCTGCATTCAGTCCATAGCAATATCACACATCATGTAGCCTCTGGAAATGTAAGTGGACACTCGTGAGAGGACGAGAGTAAAAATGGCAAATAAAATCTTGGTATGATGAAAACCATTTTGATCTATGGATCCCTTAAAGGGGCTTCAGAGATCCCTAGAGGTTCCAGACCGCGTTCTGAGAATTGCTGCACTACGATAACTACAAATATATTGATTCCAGTGTAGCAAAAATCTATCATGTAGACAGAAGAGTTGGGGTAGGAATTGGGAAGTGTAGAGTAGGACCAGGGTGATTAATAAGTTAAGGAGTTGGGATGGCATTCTGGAAAGCACTGTGAAACATGGATGGCTTTCAGCTTGATCAGAGCTTTGTGTGGGGGAAATTTGTCAATAAAATGGGTAGGATGGATTGCAAAGAGGAGAGAAATGGCAACCAGTATGACCCCTAAAAAGAGGCAGTGTACTATAGTGTATCTGGAGACTTCTCAAGATTCTGTGAAAAATAAATGTTAATTTCTATAAAATGCAAAGAACAAAGCCTGCTCCATAGTAAGTGCTGCATTAGAATTTATATTAGTTCTTGTTGTAGCAATGGTGCTATTGCTATTTATTATTATTCCTACTGAATGAGCAGTAACAAAAGCCAGAACTTGTCAGAATTAGAGAGACTCTTTGCAATCAATTTTATAGGATGCTGCTGCTGCTGATTAGATGTAAGGTATAAGGAAATGAAAAATGTTAAGATACTTGATGTTTTGCCATTTGACAAATATAGGGACCCTGTATTCTGACAAAGAATTGAGTCTCAATAAGTATTTGAAAGGGGAGGGAGAGGGGAGAAATGGAAAAAAGGGGACCCTTTTGGGACAAGCAAGGTGATTTCTGAGCCTGTTGGTTTATAGATGCTCATAGAACATACCCACATATGATGAGGTCCTTAAGTAGGTAAAACAGAAGGCCGTACATCAGTTCATGTCCTTCCTATACTTTAACTTCTTCAGAGGTTTCTCATCACACCTTGGATTTTATTTTCTTCTTCCAATAGCCTACAGGCCCAATGTATTATGGTTCTGATTGCCTTTCCAATCTCATGTTGGACCACCCGCCCTTTCCATTGCTTTGAATTGGTATTTTAGTTCCTTGAACTCTCCAAGCTGTTTCCCACCTTGGGGTGTTTGCACTACTGTTCCCTTTCTTGTAATGGTCCACCTATCACACCAACCCCGCATGTGGCTGGATCTGTGAATCAGCCGAATGTTACCTCCTTGGGAGCCTTTCCCTGATCATTGTGTCCAAGTCAGCCTCTCTTGCCCTTGCATTCTTTTCTCTCACCTCATCCTGTTCATTATTTTCATAGACAGGACATTTCATGAGGACAGAGACTTCGTATTTCATTTATCATCACTGACATAGTGCCTAGGAAAGGTCTTCAGATACAAGGCGTATTTGTTTCAGGAGTGAATAACTGGGATCCAGAAGACAGGTTAAAATAGAAAGAGGACAGAGACTATTAAACTGTAGGAAAATTATTAAAATGTAGGGAAATCTGGGGCTTTGGCTTAAAGTTGTTTGTACTGATATTTTAAGTGAGCACCAATAAGCCAGCTGTCTTTAATGGGAGCTTCTTGGTCATATTTGACTTCAAAATGTATGTGCCTCAATTTATAAAATCTCTTCAATTATATATACCCATGTTGTCAACTGGAACACTAACCTTTGCAAGTTGCCAAGTTAGCAACAATGACGTAATGCTTCTTTACAATTGGCAACAGCCTACCCCTTGCCTCAAGTTCCAGTAAAGGAAGACTCGCCCTGCATCTCCACTGTGGCTTCTGTACCTTGTACACTAGCATGCCTTTGTGTGTTCAAAACATCAGTGATATATTTTAGAAGAATAGCAGGTTTTTCTGGCTCTGCCACTTAATCATTGGGTTGACCTACTAGCAGATCCCATCCATGAGTGATGAAAATAATACATTGCTTAGAGAAATATTGATATTTCCAGTAAAGTATCTATAAAAAATATGGCATAGTTCAATAAATTTTAGGTTCCCCAGCCATTCAGCCAATAGGATAGAATTCTTATTTGAAAACCATTTTCTCTTGGAAATTTGAAGTTGTTTCTTGATTATATTTTGGGAGCCAATGTTTCTTAAGAGAAAATTCCAGTGACAATCTGAAAGTTATTACCATATAGATGGGGTGTGTTTTTTTTTCCAGAAAACTTTTAGGATCTTCCCTTTATCCTTGGTGTTCCAAAAATTCACAATGATTATGTAGTTGTAGATCTTTTTAAAAGAATTAATATGGACACACAATGGGTCCTTTCCATTTTGAAGACTCTTGTTCTTCAATTGAGGAAAATTCTCTTCAAGTATTTCTTTAATAATTCCTTCCCTCCTAATTTTCTAATCAAAAGGGACCTTTCTGGTACTATATTTCTATTAGTTGATTGATGGACTTATAGAATATTTTTTAAATTTTATTATCTCTAATATTTTATCTTTTTTGGCCTAATTTTTTCTCCAGCTTTGAGGAGGTATGCTTGACAAAGAAAGTTTATGTCTTTAAGGTGTACAATGTGGTGATTTTATATACAGATATATTGTGAGATGATTACCACAATCAAACAATTAACATTTCCACTACCTTAGATAATTACTTTGTGTGTTGTCAGAACAATTAAGGTCTATTCTTTTAGCAAATTTCAAGTATACAATACATAATTATTAACTACTGTCGCCACCATGCTGTATAATACGTCTCGAGAATATATTTATCTTACAACTGAAAATTTTTATTCTTTGAACAATTATTTCTTCTCCCAGTTTCTGGTAACTACTATTCTATTCTTTGTTACTATGAGTTTGACTTTTTGAAATAATTTCCTATAGGAGATCATGCAGTATTTATCTTTCTGTGGCAGGCTTATTTTACTTAGAATGTCCTCTAGGTTCAATCATGTTGTTGCAAATGGCAGAACTGACTTCTTTTGTAAGGCTGAACAATATTCTATTGTTATGTACATTAAAAAAACATACCTTCTTTATTCGTTTATTCATCGACAGACACTACTTTGTTTCCATGTCTTGGCTACTGTGAATAATGCTGCAATGAACATGGAAATGCAAGTATCTCTTGAAGAGAGTGATTTTCTTTCCTTTGTATATATACCCAAAAGTGAAATTGCTGGATCATATAGGTAGTTCTATTTATAATTTTGTAAGGAACCTTCATACTGTTTCCCATAATGGCCATACCAATTTACATTTCCACCAAAAGTGTACAGGGGTTCCCTGTGCATCCTCACCAATACTTGTATCTTTTTACTTTTTGAAAATACCCATCCTAAGAGTTATGAGGTAATATGTCATTGTGGTTTGACTTGCAGCTCCCCATTGATTAGTGATGTTGATATGCTAATATGCCTGTGGACCATCTGGAAAAACGTTTATTCAGGTCTTTTGCTCATTTTTAATTGAGTTTTGCTATTTCGTTACTTTGCTATTAAGTGCTTTGAGGTTCTTATATATTTTGGATATTCTCCCCATATCAGAGGCATTGTTTACAAATATCGTCTCCCATTTTATAGGTCACATTTTCATTTTGATTGTTTCTTTTGCTAGGCAGATAGTTCTTAATCCCACTGTTTACTTTTGCTTTTATTGCCTGTATTTTTGTGTCATGTCAAAAACATCATTGTCAAGACCAATGTTAAGGAGCTCTCACCTATGTTTTCTTCTAGGAGTTTTACAGTTTCAGGTCTTTGATTCATTTTTTAGTTCATTTTTCTATATAGTAGGAGATAAGTGTTCATTTTCAGTCTGTTGCATATGTATATTCAGTTTTCCCAATATCATTTCTTAAAAAGAGTATTCTTTCCCCATTGTGTATTCTTGACACCTTTGTCAAAAATTAATTGACTGTATATGCATGGGTTTATTTCTGGGTTCTCTATTCTGTTCCATTTGTCCACTTTCTAGACTACATCTTTTAACTTTCTAATGATTTGATAACAAGTCAGCCATATTTTGTAATCCATGAGATTTTTCTTATTCTCTTCTTTTTCCCTTTTTTTTTATAGCATCTTGTCCTTGATTTGTAGTTCTTCTTGATTCTTCTTAAATATTTCTGCATGTGCCAATTAGAATTTATTTATTTATGTCTTAAAAATGATATCTGTCCCCCACTGTGTTTTTTTCTTGACTTTTTTAAACACCGTGGGTTTTACTCAATCATCTAGCTGGTCTTACCTTACCCGGTCACATCTGAAAATGAATCAACAGAACAGTCAAATAAGTAGCAATAGGGCTCTTCACTGGCTGGTTTCACAGTGGAGCGAGACGGCAGGAAGATAATTTTGCATCTTGGAATCTCACATGTCAGAATGTGGAGCACTTCACTTTGGGGACCCAAGTTCCACACTCAACACCTTAGTCTACCCAAGACTATAGAAATGTGTTACAGAGGGAAGGACCTTCTATTGTCTACCTCCAGGGTGGAGCTGGGGGAGGAGTGACACAGTGGGGATGATGGACAAGTGACCCGATATTTCTCTCTGTGAATTTCATTTTAGCACTGCCTCCATTTTTAGTCTCTACCTCATGTCATTTTAGGTGTTTCTAAGCCCTGAACTTCTCCAGGTGTCTGCAGGGACATAAGTGCTCCCATTGGCAGCGTTAGCTCTCCCCTTCAATGTTATCATCTGTCCATCTGTCCTACATTTCTTCCCCCAGAAACACATGAAATCCATATCCACTTAATGGCTGCCCTTCTGTGCTCTTCATTGTTGTGAGCTTACCTCTGCTTTGCTCCTTTACCATCATTTTAAAGAGATCTTGGGAAAAAGAGATGATGAATCTCTTTTACCCTTAACTCCCTATTACTCTTCGTTTTTTTTTTCTTTTCTTTTCTTTTTTTTTTTTTGCTGTCCTAAATTAAGGCAGATCATTACCTTTATTTTATTATTATTATCATCTTACACATTTTTATTGATTGATTTTGAAAGAGAGAGAGATCAATTTTTTTGTTCCACTTATTTATATACCGCTCACAAAAATTAGGGGATTATCGCTTCGAAAGTGATAGAATATCCCTTAATTTTTTTGTGAGCAGCATACATTCATTGGTTGATTCTTGTATGTGCCCTGACCAGAAACTGAACCTGCAACTTTGGTGTCTCAAGATGATACTCTAACTAATTGGGCTACCTGGGCAGAGGTAAAGCCTGCCTCTTTTAGTTGGTCTACTTCCATATCCTAGACATGTGTTTTAAAGTAGAAAATCTATCTTCTTTGGCAGTTTGAGCCCCTATTTTTTCCCTATTATACCAAGTTTCTATGCTTTGAGGTATTGACAACTCCCTCTTATGCATTTAAATCTTGGAATATTCAGTTTTATTTAATGTGTGGATATATAATATTCTAAGTAATAAAGAAGTGAATCACAAAAAATAAAAAAACACATGGGAATAGGCTTTAGAAAAATTTTTGACAACAAAAAATGGTCCAAGGATTTCTTTCCTTTTTTTTTTTTTTTTTTTTTTTACAGGGACAGAGAGAGAGTCAGAGAGAAGGATAGATAGGGACAGACAGACAGGAAGGGAGAGAGATGAGAAGCATCAATCATCAGTTTTTCGTTGCGACACCTTAGTTGTTCATTGATTGCTTTCTCATATGTGCCTTGACCGTGGGCCTTCAGCAGACCGAGTAACCCCTTGCTCTAGCCAACAACCTTGGGTCTAAGCTGGTGAGCTTTGCTCAAGCCAGATGAGCCTGCGCTCAAGCTGGCGAACTCGGGGTCTCGAACCTGGGTCCTCTGCATCTCAGTCCGACGCTCTATCCACTGCGCCACCGCCTGGTCAGGCCCAAGGATTTCTTTATAGTTTCATAAATTCTCACCATTTCAGGACTGAACAAACTTTTTGAGAGAAAAATCATTCGATGACTGTTAAGTATTTTTCAAAGAATTATGGGGATTATAGCTTTGTTCTTTTAATAAATATTTAGTATGTACTTACTGGGTAAAAAAAGACCTTGAACAGAACTTTCCATGGGAAAATTAAGTGGAACTTTCTGGGCCAGTTGGTTAAGAGTCAAGTAAAACTGAGTTTAAAAATGGATATGCCTAGGCCCTGGCCCATTGGCTCCATGGTAGAGCGTCGGCCTGACGTGTGGAAGTCCTGAGTTCAATTCCTGGTCAGGGCACACAGGAGAAGTGCCCATCTGCTTCACCACCCTTCCCCCTCTCCTTCCTCTCTTTCTCTTCCCCTCCCACAGCAAAGGCTCCATTGGAGCAAAGATAGCCCGGGTGCTGAGGATGGCTCCATGGCCTTGCCTCAGGCATTAGAATGACTCTGGTGGCATCAGAGCAAAGCCCCAGAGGGGCCGATCATTGCCCCCCGGTGGGCATGCCGAGTGAATCCCAGTTGGGCGCATGCGGGAGTCTGTCTGTCTACCTCCCCGCTTCTAACTTCGAAAAATACAAAACAACAACAACAACAAAAACCCCAAAGGATAGATAGGCCCATTCTACTTGCTCTAAGATAGCATCTCTGAGTCTTAGTTGCCTCAGTGATGAGTGATACTAATAATCTTTTCCTTATGGAGTAATCATGAGAGGTAGAAGTTAATTGTATGTAAAGAAATAAGCACAATGCCTGGCTGTTGGTAGAAATAAGCACAATTCATCAAATGGTAGCTGATTTGATTATGAGTTAAACAGCCTTTATAATGTCATTGCTTATCATATTCTTTAAAATATGGGGAGAAAAACACTTCTTCCTAGACACAGAAAAGATTGTGTTATTACACGACGCTTAGACTTAGCTCTCCTTGATGCCTCTTAGTCCCTCCACATTTGTTTAAGCTCATTCTGTTTTGCTTAGCCCTGAGAGTATTAGAAAACCCAGCCAGGCCATCACCTAGTCAATACCATTTAGCCCAATGAATTGACAAATGGTAATAACTCCTCAAGATTGTTTGTTTTGCCATTTTAATAATTACTTATTGAGGAATCACGGACTAATCTATGACATGACAGGTTTTGACTTCTCCCAATTATGTGCACATTATGAAATCTCTGAGTTAGAGCTGTTGTCCTTTGTGACAGAGGTGGAGTTTGTAACTCCTAATTTGCCTAATAAGCTGAGTTCAAAAGCCAGGCAGAGATGGGATTCTTTTGACAACACTCAGATTGGTTAAGGGAGCTATAAGCATATTACAAGGTGATGTGGAAATATGCAAATGTTGCTAAATGTGTAGGAATGACTATTTACTTCAGGCCTGCTCATTAACAACTGCTTAAAACTGGGCATGGAAAATCAGTTCTAGTCTTTAGTTTACAAACAACCATTACTTATTAAGCCCTACAATACACAGAGTACTCAAATGACCCAACAAACTGCTGATAGGAACACTGAATCTTTTTTCTTTTTAAGAAAAATCAATAGCTTTATTTTCCCACAATATACAGTTAGAGACGCTGAATCTTTAGTTCATGCATACACTTAATAACTTTGATTTTTCATGTCAGGCACTGTATTGGACACTGGGAGTCCGATGGGGGTGTGAAACATCCCTTTGTTCAGCATCTCCAACTGTAGGCACTTAGCCAGCCTTTAGTCCCTTAGAAGCCATCTCTGTTATGAGATTGACTGTTAAAGTATCACAGAGCTTATATTCAGGTCACCCTTATTTTGCTTAATAATGGCCCCAATGCTCGCGAGTAGTGATGCTGGCAATTCCATATGCCAAAGAGAAGCCGTAAAGTGCTTCCTTTAAGTGAAAAGGTCTGTATGTGTAGAAAAATCATAGCATAGCATCCACTGTGGGAGAGTCTTGGAATGCATCCCCTACAGATAAAGGAGACTAATCTACAGAGGTCCAGAGGCAAAGGAATGCCTGGCAAGGAGGGAATCTTGAGAGGTTCACTGAGGCTTGCAGTATTGACTGAGAAGTCCTGATTTTAGCATTTATCTCAACCAGGCTGTGAGTTCCTTACCGCTATGTGCTAAGTGCATAGTAGGCGGGTAGTAGATGTTTGATGTTGAATGAATTAATGCCTATATTATGAGCCCACTGATATGAACAGTTTCATACCCCCTTGTAATGAAACGATATCTATGAGTCAGCTAAAAAAGGGTGGGGGGAGGATAGAGAGGAAAAGAAGCGGATCTGCCAAAACAATTCAAGAATGAATACAGGGAAAGTAAATGTATCTGGCATCCATGTGAACAACAACAGACATAATAATGACGGTATGCAGCCCCCATACCAACAGCTAACCTTGGTTAGGTGGGTCTTACACACCATGGACTGTTCTAAACACTTTATAGACGTTAACTCTTCTGGTGTTTACAAAAACCCTATGGAGTAGATGCTATTGTTATCAGTATTTTGCCAATAAAAGTAAAGCACAGAATGATTTGAAAAGTTGCCTAACACACTGCTAGGAAATATCACAGTCGAGATTTGAACTCTGTCTTATTCTCAAACATCACGCCTTTAGCCATTTGCCTAGTACATCTTACTGACCCATCTTGGAAAGGGAGCTTACATCTGGCCTTATATTATTAAGTGCTATATATGTGATAGCTAATATTATTTTCCATATCAAAATATGCATGGGAGGTGGTATCACTGTAATTCTATACTTGCATTCAATTTGGGACCTTTCTTTGGTCTGAAGATTCCCCCACCTTGACCCCCTTTCTATTTCTGCCCATGAAATAGACACAAGGAATCAGCACTTGGAGGCTGTATTCTAAACTATGTTTGTTTGGTTCTTTTTCTTTCTGGGGAGAGAGCTCAAAACTTTCATCAAATTCTCAAAATGACCTGTAACCCTAAAATGTTAGAGTCGCTACTCAGGGCCTATGCTAATTTCCAGATGTACTTTCATAAACTTGGGTTATAATACTTCCATTCTGCATTTATTCCACTAATATTTATTGAGTTTTAAAATATATACAGCCTTGCTTACAAGTTCGAGGTCCATATTGCTCTTGAATTCTGGCTTCTGTAAATATTTTTTTTATTAAATAAGAGGTGAGGAGGGAGAGGGACAGATTCCCGCATGTGCCCCAACTAGAATCCACCCGGTAGGGGGATGCTCTGCCCATCTAGGGCTGCTGATCGGTTGGTCGGCCACTGAGCTACTTTAGTACCTGAGGCAAGACCATGGAGCCATTCTCAGCACCCTGGGCCAACTTGCTTGAACCATTTGAGCCATGAGGAGAAAAGCAAGGTGGGGGGAGAACAAGGCATGGGGAGAAGGGGAGAAGCAGAATGGTTACTTCTCATGTGTGCCCTGACTGAGAAATCGAAACTGGGACTTCCACACACTGGGCCGATGCTCTACCGCTGAGACAACCAGCCAAGGCCTGGCTTCCGTAAATCTATCTCACTAGTATACTAAACAACAGGTTGGCAACCTTGCTTGCACAGTACTTTGAACTTGTCAAATCGTTTTCCCACATAATGGGCTCAGTGCACCATAACACATGTGCTGTAGCTTCCAAAGGTGCCTATACTTAGAAGTTTCCCTCCAAAGAAGAAGACGATGGGAGAATGTGGTGGTGTAGGAAGAGGATGATTTATGCAGATTCTCAGTGTTTACAAAGGCTTCCTTCCCAGATCTCTGCAGCTGTGGGTCAGGAAGATTGATGCAGCCATTCCTGCACTCCCCCTGGCCCACGTCTGGCAAAAACCAGAGATGAGAGAGAAGAGAAGAGTTCTGTTACCTCTGTTGTGTCTAGGGCTGACCCTCATAACTTTTGAAAGTAGTCATTTCTCCCCTTGATACCGACCTTAAAACACTAGGGAGCTAAGCCAAGTTAACTTTCCAATAACCTTCTATTTACCCTCTTAAAAAGTTGAGGAGAGTCATTGGGGGTGGGGACTGGTCATTGGAACCAGGACACTGCAGTCCATGCAAAGGGTCTGTCAACAAATCACTGGGTGATCTAGGCATTTCTTTTCTCTAGGCGTCATTTTCCTCATCAGTAAAATAATAGGCTAGACCCAAGGATCTTTAAGCCACCTTTTAATCTGAACCTTGCTGAATGTATCTTTAGCATTATCCAGAGTTAGCCAAACTGCAAAGTTTAAAGGAAGAGTTCCTAAGACTGTTCTCACGTCTGACATCAACAATAAATCTTGGGGCTTTCAAAACTACCTTCAGTTTCAATAACTCTCTGGGACACACAGAGATCACAGAAAGCTATTCAACACGTGGTTACAGTTTATTTACAGGGAAAAGGTAGAGATTTAAGTCAGCCGGAGTTGGAGACGCACACGACAGAATCTGGGAGGGTTCCAAACGTAAAGTTTCCATTGTCCGCAGAACAATTTTTCTCCTGGCATTGATGTGTGACAGTATACATTAAGTACTGCTAACCAGGGAAGCTTACCTTAGCCTGGTGGTCAGAGTTTTCATTAGCATTCTATTATGTAGGCATGATCGATTAGCCTCTAGGTCAATGGTCACTGCGCAATCCAAAGGGCCCACGCTAAGTCACATGGTCTTTCTGGTGTGGACAACCCCCACTCTAAACAAAGACATTGCTATCAGGCATGACATAGATTACCTCCCAGAAGCCTAAGGCAAAGGCTAGACCTCATTTTGAACAAGGCCAATGGATGGACAAATATCCTAGGTTTTTTGTTCATTAAGATTCCCCTCCTGAGTGACCTTCATTATTAAGCAAACATACATTGACTCTTCTTTCAGATGGTACATTTGAGTAACCAATATGTGCCAGACACCGTTGTAGGGGCCAGGTGTATAGAGCAGAGAACAAAAACATTCCCATCTCCTGGAAAATTCTGTTCTACTGGCATAATAGCCCAAACCCGATAAACATATACTGTCAGGTAGTAATGCAGGGATGGGGAGTGGTGAGGGAGGAGTGCTATTTTATTTTATACAGAGTGGGCAAAAAAGGCATCTCCGGAAGGTTGATACTAGAGCAGACACCTGAAGGACACTGCTATCTCAAGGAAGGGCCTCAGGACAAAGGTTCTGGCGTGTTTGGCAGACAATAAGGATACCACTGTGTCTGTGTGTGGGCCAAGGGAGGGGTTGAGACAAAAATTGGGGGTACTGCAGAGCTAGAGCTGGAGCCCAACCTTTCTAGCATTTTAAGAAAGTTATTTACTGAATGAGTAGAAACCAATAAGTGCTTTGAGCAGAAAAGCAACATGAAGTGATTTGCATTTAAAATGACCATTCTGCCTGCTGGCATAGAAACCATTTTGTAGGGCGGTGAAGAAGGGATCAGACACTGCTTAGTGTCTCTTGAAACAACCATGGTGAGATGTGATGGTGTTCGAAGCATGTTAGGTAACAGCCATGAAGGTGGTTTGATTCTATGAGTATTTTGAAGTTAGAGATGGCAGGATATGCTGATGGACCGGAAGGATGTAGGGAATGAAACAGGAATCAAGGATGGGAAGCTGGGACAGGTGTGGGGGCAGCATGAGGGACTGAGATACCTTATTAGATACCTAGTGAAATGTCAGGTTCACTGTCTGTGATATTAGTTTGGAAGCCAAGGGAGTGGTTTATGCTCAAATTCAAGTGAGGTTTTGTCATCATGTAAGTAGCAAACCATGAGACTGGATGAGGTCACCTTGGATGGGACAATGAATAGAAAAGTCTAAGACCTTTGACCTCTAGATTGCTTGTCCAAAGCAGTGAGGAGGAGCCAGGGAATGAGCCTGAAAGGAGGAAACACGCATCGAGGTAGCAGAAAAACCAAGAGGAAGTGCTGCCTGGGAGTCAGAGAAGAAAGTATGTTAGGGAAGAGGGAGTGCCCAACTGCTCACACAAAACTCTTAACATGCATGCGTGAAAGGCAGTGGGATACTCAATTCAATAAGTTCTCAAATTGGCCCTGGCTGGTCGGCTCAGGGGTAGAGTGCCAGCCTGGCATGATGATGTGGGTTCAATTCCTGGTCAATTCCTAGTCAGGGCACACAGGAGAAGCAAACATCTGCTTCCCCACCTCCCCCCCCCCCCCAGTAATGGTTCAATTGGTTTGATCAAGTTGGCCTCTGGTGCTGAGGATGGCTTCATAGCCTCTACCTCAGGCACTAAAATAGTTCAGTTGCTGAGCAATAGAGCAACAGTCCCAGATGGGCAGAGCATTGCCCCCTAGTGGGCTTACTGGGTGAATCCCAGTCAGAGCACATGCGGGTGTCTGTCTCTGCCTCCTCTGTTCTCACTAAAAAATAAATTTTAAAAAAAGTTATCAAATTCACCCACTGATCATGTGACCATAAAATTCTACTCTTGAATCCAATCTAAAAGACTGGTAAAAGTTCTGTCTGATTCCTGTAACTGTACTTTTAAATTTCTCCACCTTTGGTGGAGATAGTCACAGTGCCCAGCTGTGAAAATTCCTTTTTTAAGGTCATGACAGCTCACTATCTGGCTTCTTCTCCTACCTGGAATTAAAGCCATAAGTGTTGAACTAAACAGTTGGCCTCTTAGGGTGATTACTATTACAGTGACTCAATTACACCTTTCTTGTTATCTGTTATATATTGTTATATGGTGTCACCTTAGCACTTTCAGGATTTTGATCTTTATTATTCTGTTAATTCAGCTTACTGGTTTTAGGAGAAAATGCAGATTGGGTTCAAATTTACGATTATATGTGATCTATATGTATGTGTGTATATATATGTTGGTATATCGATATACATTTTCATATCCATTTTGTATGTAGTTATGGGATGTATTAGGTTAATATTGCTTAGTTTGGTTTTAGCATTACAATCTAGTTCAAGTCCTTAGTAGATAGACATTTCTCTTTGAAAGAAATTGATAAAATTCATTTTATGAATGAAATAACACATTTGGAATAGTTCCTCTGTGCAATAGTCACTAGTCACGTGTGGTTATTGAGCCCTAGAACTGTGGTCAGTTTTGAGGGGTGCTGTAAGCTTAAAATGCACACAAGATTTCAAAGACTTGAAATGAAAAAAGAACACAATAATTTTATCCTGATTATATGTTGAAATTATAACACTTTTTGATATATTGGATTAAATTAAATATTTTCAGAAATGTTAAAATTATTTTTTAAATTGTTAAGAGTAATTTTATCTGTTTTCTTTAATGTGGCAACTTGAAAAATTGACAATTTCATGTGTGGTTTGTGTTATATTTTTATTGGAGAGAGGTGTTCTATGCATTTGACAACATATACACTTATATATGTGTGTCTCAATTTCCTGGTGTGAAAAAAATGACGTTTGATCTTTTCAATACAACCTTTCACCCTAAAAAGTATATCATGACATTAATAAAAGCTTTAACATTTTCTTACTATAAAATTTTCTTACTGCAAAAATGATGCCAAATTTTCTTTGACAAAATTTAGAACAAAAAATGTTCTACATTTTCTTTGACAAAAATAGGATCCAAGAAAAAAAATTATACATAACCACTATGAAGTATTTTTATATATTCCTTTTGGCATACACATGTTTTTTTAAACCAAAAAGGGGGTCAGGTCAATATATATTATTGTATTATGACTTTTAAATAACATAACATGAACTTCTATCCTTGCCATTAAATACCATTATATTTTCTCTGCTCTAATATACCTGAAGGATTTTTATACTCTCAGAAGTAACAGTGCTTATGATAGCAGTAATTGTTTTGTTTTCCTTTTATGTCTTTTTTTATCATTATTATTAATCAAGAGGCAGGAGGCAGAGGCAGATTCCCACATGCACCCCAATCAGGATCCCCTGGCAAGCCCCTACCAGGTGATGCTCTGCCTTGCTGAGCCACAGCTCCATTGCTCAGCAGCTGAGCTATTTTAGCACCTGAGGTGAGACCATGGAGCCATCCCCAGGACCTGGGGTCAAGTTGTTGCAACTGAGCCATGGCTGCGGGAGAGGAAGAGAGAGATAGAGAGAGAGAGAACAAAGAGCGGAGGGAAGAAGCAGATAGTCACTTCTTCTGTATGCCCTGACCGGAAGCGAACCTGGGACATCCACATGCTGGGCTGATGCTCTACCACTGAGCCAACCTTCCAGGGCCAAGTAATATTCCATTGTATACATATACCACAGTTTCTTTAGCCACTCATCTACTGATGGGCACTTGCCTTGCTTCCATATCTTGGCTATTGTAACTATGATAGCAGTGACTTTTTAGTCTTTAATACCAACTTTATTGAGATACCATACCATAAAATGTCATTCTTTTAGAGTATACAATTCAATGGCTTTTAGTATATTTGGAGTTGTACAGCTATTGACCTTACCTAATTTTAGAGCATTTTCATCCCTCCAAAGAGAAATCCCAAACTCATCAGCAGTTACTCCCCTTCCTCCCACCCCAGCCCCTAGCAACCACCAATCTACTTTGGGTCTCTATGGATTTTCCCATTCTGAACATTTCAAATAAATGGAATTATATAGCATGTAGTCTTTTATGACAGCTTCTTTTACTTAGTATAATGTTTTCAAGGTTTATCCATGTGGTAGTTTATATCAGTACTTTATTCCCTTTTATAGTTAAATAATATGTGCTATAACGATGATATGATATACAACAAATATATCATTTGGTTCATGTATATCATACAATAGATATATCACATTTTGTTTATCCATTTATCAGATGATGAATATTTGGGTTGTTTCCACTTTGGGGCTACTATGAATAATGCTTCTGTAATATTTGTGTGCAAGTTTTGGTGTGACTATGTGTTTTCAATTCTCTTAGGAAGATACCTAGAAGCGAAATTGCTGGGTCATATGGTAACTCCGTTTAACATTTTGAGGAACTGATAAGCTTTTGATATAATATTAGTAGCTAACACTTGTTAAGTATCTGTTATGGCTCATTTAACATTTTGAGGAACTGCCAAACAATTTGTGGCTACTCTGTTATGCAGTCCCACAAGCAGTCTGTGAGAGTTCCAATTTTGCCACAATCTCACCAACACAATAGTCGTGATTTTCATCTGAGAGGTTATTCATTCCTAAAAGGGACAAACTAGAATCTAGTAGTGGGTAGTTTGGAAAAAACTTCCAAAAATCCTGTTGTGACCTCAAAACACATACACACCACAGACACACAGAGCCAGGATTCTATTTGGTTGACTGTGGGTATATTATTTATTTATGTTAGCCTGAGTTACATGGAGATAATAACAGTACTTACCTTATAAGGACTATTATTAGACTTAAATGAGATACTACTAGTTAAAACCCTAATACGTAATACGCAACAAATGTTAGCTACTAATATTATATCAAAGGCTCAATAATTTTCTATTATATGAACACACCATAATTTGCCTAGCCAATTCTATTGGATATTTGGGTTTGTTTTCAGTTTTGGTCATTATTAACAATGCTCTGAGAAGTAGCCTTGTGGCTAAATTTTTGTCCACATTTATGATTGTTTACCTAGGATGAACTCTGTAAAGCAGTGGTCTCCAACCTTTTTTGGGCCACGGACTGGTTTAATGTCAGAAAATATTTTCATGGACCAGCCTTTAGGGTGGGACGGATAAATGTATCACGTGACCGAGACAAGCATCAAGAGTGAGCCTTAGACGAATGTAACAGAGGGAATCTGGTCATTTTTTTAAAAATAAAACATTGTTCAGACTTAAATATAAATAAAACAGAAATAATGTAAGTTATTTATTCTTTCTCTGCGGACTGGTACCAAATGGCCCACGGACTGGTACCGGTCCGCAGCCCGGGGGTTGGGGACCACTGCTGTAAAGTATTATTGCCTGGTGCATCTTAAATAAATTTGAAAGTCCTTTCCCAATATGTAGTCCTGTTTAAATTACACTGAAGTTTTCTTTGGGAAGTGTAACCAGGTACTGGACAATACTACTAAACTGGTTTTGTACATCCTCACCTTGTACCTAACAAAATATAAATTAAGACTTTCTTGGGCAGGACATCCTAAATTTAATTCTGAAACCACTGAATGAGAAATGGTATGAGAGGATGTTTTTTCTCAAGCTCTCTGATCTGGATTCCTGGATCTTTGTACCTTTTCTCCCATTGCATCAATGTCCTAACGAGACAGATAGGAGAGCTGTCCATGAAATGAGGCACACTGGAGGTTTTTCTTTTGCAGTCAGGCAAAGTAAGGGCAATGGTAAGGTGACAATGGAGTTGGAATAGCAGAAAAGAATGGTTCCTCAAGAGTGGGCGTAGACCTGATGTTCCTTACATTGTCAGGCCTCGGAGCCTTTTAGGAACAATTACACAAAGGTCTACCGTGGAGACTTCGTGCCCGGCCTGGAAGGGGTCGAACGAATGCAACCCGTTTCTCTACTGAATATGGGAAAGCTTCATGGTAAAGGTAGGATTTTATGAATTATTTAACATTATGGATGCTGTTTGGCTGGATGAAAGAATGCTCTGGAATTTGGAAGTCTTATGTGTCGCAAGATTGGAAGGGACTTGAAAGGTAACCGGGATGAGTAGAAAAATGTTTCAGCAAGTAATGTATTTCCATTGATGTGCTTGTAAATCTTTAACAACCAGCTCTCAAAAAACTAAGAAAAGAAAAGAAGTAGTTAAAAAGTCCTGACTTCCCTGGCCGGTTGGCTCAGTGGTAGAGCATCAGCCTGGCGTGTGGGAGTCCCAGGTTCGATTCCTGGCCAGGGCACACAGGAGAAGCGCCCATCTGCTTCTCCACCCCTCCCCCTCTCCTTCCTCTCTGTCTCTCTCTTCCCCTCCTGCAGCCAAGGCTCCATTGGAGCAAAGTTGGCCCGGGCACTGAGGATGGCTCTATGGCCTCTGCCTCAGGCGCTAGAGTGGCTCTGGTTGCGGCAGAGCAATGCCCCAGATGAGCAGAGCATTGCCCCCTGGTGGGCATGCCGGGTGGATCCCGGTCAGGCGCATGCGGGAGTCTGTCTGACTGCCTCCCCGTTTCCAACTTCAGAAAAATAAAAAAAAAATATAAAAAGTCCTGACTTGCCAGACCAGGTAGTGGCGCAGTGAACAGAGCATTGGACTGGGACGCAGAGGACCCAGGTTTGAGACCCCGAGGTCTCAGGCTTGAGCGCGGTCTCATCAAATTTGAGCAAGGCTCACCAGCTTGAGCTCCAGGTCGCTGGCTCGAGCAAGGAGTCACTCGCTCTGCTGTAGCCCCCCAGGTCAAGGCACGTATGAGAAATCAATCAACGAACAACTAAGGACCTGCAACAAAGAATTGATGTTTCTCATCTCTCTCCCTTCCTGTCTGTCTGTCCCTATTTGTCATTCTCTCTGACTCTCTCTGTCTCTGCCACACACAAAAAAAAGTCCTGACTTATACAGTATAGGGTTCTTTTTATTTCCATGTTAGAACTACACCACTATGGCAGACTTGAGTTTAAGCTGCCAACATGATAAAGCCAAGCTGGAAATGAGATGTGTATAGTCGTCACAATCAGCTCTCACCACCTGTACACATCAACTCCAGAACACCACTGTGTATTTTCATAAATTGCTCTACTTGGACAATTGAAGGACCATTTTACTGGGTAAAATCCATTAAGAGTCCAGAGTCTCTCATACAAAATCTGAAAGGCACGATGTTTTGTTTTCTTTTGTTTTCTTTCCCATATTGGCTCAGTGTCATGTTAAAGGGTCACTCGTGTGTTGGTATGTGTTGTAATATGTGCAGACAGAAATTGCAGATCTTGCTAGAAATTCACAACTCTGGGCAGTCAGCATACAAACCAACTCGGAGAATTGTGCCTTCAGTGCTCAGTGGTCCAAGAGAGGGTTTCCATGGGATTCCTCAAGAGAGAAAAGCGTGATTAATTCTGTTCAGACAAAATGCGAACATCAAGGGAGGATAATCCTAATTCCTTCCACTTGCACAGGACTTTGTGGCTTACAAAGGGCTTTTTGCAAAATGGTAAAATCTCATGCATCCAGTTCCTAGCTGCTCATTAAGACAGATTGATAGGTAGTAAAAGTCAGGTTTCTAGGTCACTTTTGTTCACGTGAATCAATGACCTGAATTGCGCCTCTCCACGTTTCTGCAGATGGAGGCCCCAATGAGCCCCTGCTAGGAGGGACTGACATTTTAGTGAGGCCTGGCGATGGGCCAAGCCTGTAGTAAGCACTTTCCTTACATTGTCTCTGAAGCCACTCAACAACCCTAGGAAGTAGTTCCTATGATTTTCTTCCATTTTGCAAATACAGAAGCTCAGAGAAGTTAAATTACTTGCCAAAGGTCGTAAAATTCATAAATGCCTGAGCTGGGACACAAACCAGGACTGTCTGACACCTAAAGCCTATATTAAGAATCTCCAGACTGGCTTAGGTCAAAGGTTTCAATAAAATTGTAGATATTTAACGTGCTAAATTAGACAGGATGACTTAAAAGGTTCCAGGGTAGGCAGCACTAACCTAGCTTGGGGGAGGGTATATGGGAGTGTTGGGGGAAGGGAGACCATGACAAGGGTAATAAAAAAAAAAGAATATGTCCATATGCTGTCATGCTAAATTGTGTAACTTAAGAAGGCTGTGCGTTTGTAATTAGCCTTTTCTGTGTCAAGCACAAGTCTGAAATAGGTCATCCTCCCAGAGGCCTCTGCAGGCTCTTTTGTAGCCTGTGCCCCCCTTTACATAAACTGTAAATTAGACCCTAAGTTCCATGATATCGCAGAGGTTGACTATACCTCTTATGCATTGATGTTGCTGAATCCTCGGTCCCATCCCAGTGGCTGACATGTGGGTGCTTAAATATTTGTTCACTCTTGGTGGTGATGATAATAGCTTAACAATAACCCACCACCTTCAGAACAACTAGGTGGTGATGATAATAAATACCCAACAAGTAATAGCAATTTATTCTTTCCAAGTATTATCTCATTTAATCCTCACAAAGACTCCATGAAGTACTGGTCTCCCTAATTTATAGATTTTTTAAAAAAAATACATGGCTCAGGGACATTTTGTAACTCACTCACATTTGCAATAAGTGGCAGAAAAATCAGATTTGCCTAATACTGGAGCCTTGGCAGCGAACACTATGCTATAGTAACACATCGCTATGGTTATTGGTTTATATGCATTTTTTGTATTTCTAAGAAAGCACATATTAAAATCAGATGATATAGGTTCTGTGAAGAAAAATACTCTGTTGTTTTAACCATTACCCTAGCACCTAGAACAACTCCTGGCATTTACTAAATGCTCAGTAAATATTTTTGCTGAGTATGCATACAAATATAGTCAAGAACAACTATTTCAATAGGACTAGAAGTCACAAACTAGAAAATTAGTGGCTCCCAGCAGATTTTGTTGTCAATTTTGTTTTATTTTGTTTTGCAAGCATTTTAATAAGGGTAGAACTACAGAACATAAAGATCACTGAACAAATTCAGTAATTTACTCATTTGTTTAAGAGATATCTCCACCCAACAAATATAATTGCACATCTACAAAGTGCCAGATGCTTAATATCAAGATATATTGGCTATGATTGACAAGAATAAGAAAACAACTATTGCAAAATGCAATTTGCCATGAAGGGGACAAATAGAAGATGCAGAGGCAGAAAATCCTAGAGGAAGGGACTCCGGTGTCCTCAGAGAATCCTCAGTGATGCAAGAACAGGTCAGCCGAGATGCTGAAGAATGCCCAGGACCCAAGGAAGGGACAGAGGGAATGTCATGTGCAAGTGCCAGAAGCTTTGGGAAAGAACTTGACATTGGCAGGACGAAAAGCAGGCCGCGAGTCTGCTGAGAAATGATCTCTGTAGTCCTCTCTCCACCACAGGATTGCACAGGGCTTCCTTCAGTCCCTTCCCTCCTTTACAACACGTCATTGTATTAAAACGCCAAGCCAACAGCTTTATTTTTCTTGATTTGGGGAGGAAGGGCTAGTTCCCCATTGTTTATTATAAGAAAAGCATGGTCCACAAAATAGAAACCTTAAAATCTACTTGATCCAAAAATACTGGTTGTGTTTTTTGGGAGGGGGGAAACCTGTAGTGTTGAATAAATGCAGGAGGAACTTTGCAGGAAACATTGAAAGAAAAAAAATTGGTAAGCCCAGACGCTTGCTCTGTGGAGGCAATGTTCCTCTTATTGGTTACAGTGGAAAATTCCTCAAGCACAGCCCAGGCCTACCTGATTCATCATACAGCTCTGTTCCACATGCCAAGAAGATAAGGGGTAGAAATTCCCAAATACTATTTTTCCAAGGCCTCCTGTTGCAACTTAAGTTTATTTCAACTGAAAGCAAGATGTCTTCTCGCCACTTTGAGATGAACATAGCTTTTTCTTCCCCCTCTACCCATTCTCCCCATTCCCTGCTATGGAAATCTACAAGAGAAATGAGACTGTGTAACTACAGATGAGCTGACCCCTGGAGCCCTGGTGATGGATACAGTTCATTGGAAAACCCAGCTCAGCAACTGGTGCCAAAAAGGATTAAATCAACTTGCACCAGTCTTCATCTGTTACTGGAATTTTATAGACGACTTTAGAACAAATACTCAAACAAGCACATAAGATGTAACCATCAGACAAGAATAACATGGAATCTCTTATAAGCTGAACTCCCCCCCCCCAAAAAAAAAAAAACCATATCAAAGAATATTCCTACTCTGCCCTCCCAGAGATGTGCTGTCGCTTCCTGGAGAAGGGGACAGTGCTGTTTCCACCTGCCTGAAGAATCTATTCTTTATGGAAATCTAAGGACAATTCCCAACCTCAGTTAAGGACTTGTTTTCTCATTTTTTTGAACTTCAAATACTGTCTAAATTGTGTTAGCCGAAGCATTGTATGTATATAATTAACTCACAGGTCCCTCTGGGCTCATCTAGCTAAAATCGAGAAGCTTAACTGAGCAAGACATTTGCTGCTATCTCTTGCAGTGACACCCAGTGAAATGAGTCCTTGCTACAAGAGGAAGCCAGGGAAATGTCTTTTTCCAAATTGGCTTTCTAGTGACTTGGGTTGCTTCATACATGATTTTGGTTTCTAGCAATAATGATTTAGTTTTCTTTCAAATACAGAATTCTCAATTTGGAGGGACATGGGGAGGGGATATGGAATTCGGTGTTTTTGTCCTAATTGAAGTAGGAAGACAGATCTCTTCTGTACTCACTGGATCTTTAAAATTCCCTCAGGGTGGCAGTGGCTCTCTGCGGGCTCAGGGCTCCCAGGTACCTGTCATGTGGCGAGCAAATGGCAGCCAGCCCTGCAGTGTATGTACTGTCTTCACAAGCAAAACCCACAGGAAGGCCTATGGCTTTTCTTGCAAAACCAAGTGCAAAGTGCTAGGGGAAGGTGGACTTGTTCAGACTGACTGTGTTGACTAGATTCATATGTAACTCAGCCCTCTGCTTCCCTCTGCCTGTGTAGACATAAATACCCAGTTAGATGTTTACGACTCTGTTTGAATGAAGAAATCGGTTGTGATGGCAGAAAAGTTCTGGTCCCTGTTCCCCCTTCTATTCCTAGCCCAGAGGGTTTAAACTAGGCAATGAGAAGCTCTTTTCCCATTCTGTCCTCTCTTTAAGGATCAGAACCCATCACGAGACTGCATGCATCACATAGTGGGAGCAAAAGGGACCTGGATGTTCACTTCCTGCCTACTAAGCGGACCCACTTCTCTTTGCTGTCCTGAGCGCAGTTGTCCGGAGAAAGGCTGAAAGCTAGGTGCTGTGAGTGCCAGAGTAAACGCCGCCCTCCGCCGTGTGGCACCGGAGGAGGGAGGGTGGGATAGCGCGTCTATGCTTTTCACCTGAGCCTGCAAAGCTCGCGGCTGACTGCCCAGGTGCCGGTTGGCGGCTGCGTGCGCCCCACTGCAGCAGAGAGCAGCCGCAGCCTCTGCCTCAGCCACCGCTGCTGCTGGGGAAGAGTCCTGGGGCTGCTGACGCGGTTGGGAGGAGCCTCGCGTTTAATGCACCAGCCGCCTCCAGCCTCCTGCAGCAGCGGCAGCAGCGGCGGCAGCAGCAACGGCAGCAGCGGCAACAGCAACAGCAGCAACGGCAGCAGCAGCAGCGAGTGCGCGCGTGTGGGTGTGAGGGTGAGTGCGCTGGCGCCGGCCGCAGCGCCCTGCCCCGCTCCCCGCCGGCTTCCTAGCCCCCGCCAGCCGGAGCCGCCCTCCCGTGGGACCAGCACCCTTACCCCGGCCGGGCCAGCCTGAATCCTGCCCCTGCTATCTCGCCACTGCAGCTCGGGTCCAGAAAGGCACCATTTTGTCGCGGCTGCCCGCTCTTCCAAGGGGAGGAGGGAGCTTTTTTTGCATTTTGGAGCCGCTGCCAACGAGGGGAACCTGTTGGGCATCTCCCCAGCCCGGCTTGTGAGCGCCTCCGGGGCGGCGGGCGGGACCAGACCCTCGGGCACGGCGCATCTGGGCACCGGAGGCAGGCGCAGCATCCTCGTTGGGAATTGGAGCTGGAGTGAGCGCACCGCGGGAGAAGCACCGCAGCCTCGGAGATCCCGAGTGGAGGAGGTGACAGCTCCATTGCTGGGTTTTTATTTTTATTTTTCTCTCCGCCTCCCCGTCTCCTCCTCAGGCTCGGACCATGGTGCAGTCCCACTGGCTCCCCTGCCCCCCTCTCCTGTGAGACTGGCTGCGGGGAGGGATCATGGATACTTGTCTGCCGGCTTCTGGTTCCCACGCAAGTAAGCCTGCTGTCAATGGAGGAGGACATTGATACCCGCAAAATCAACAACAGTTTCCTGCGCGACCACAGCTATGCGACCGAAGGTAACGCCAGGCCAGCCGCATTCCGCCGCTGGGGCCGGGCGCAAGTTGCAGATCGCTCCGCTCCGCGGGCTGCTGGGCGCGGAGTGGCGGAGACTCCTCGGGGCTGGGGCGGGGGCTCAGCTCGCAAGGGCGGCCGCCGGTGCGCCCCACATCCACCGGCTCCGCAGGCGAGCCCGGCGTTCAGCAGCAGGTGGACCCGGCGCCCACGGGAGTTAAAATGGCCCTTAGGGATTAGGCTTTTCAGGGTGGGGCTCACGGCTAGAAAAATGACCCCCAAAAGGCAGATGACCCTTTCCTGAGATGTCTTCAGGGGGTCTTGCAGGGAGAGAGGAAGGAAGAGGCCCAGAAGGACCCTGGGTCCTCCCCTCCCTGAGCGGAATGATGCGACTCTCTCAGTGGCTGTAGGGAGGGCATGGTTTCATTTCCTGCCGGCTCATCTCTGGCCCGGTTACCTGCTCAGACAATCAAACCCCCAAAAGGCCCTTTGCAGAAGGGCGAGCCCCTCTCTTGAAAGTGCGTTACAAGAAATGAAAAAGGTGGCGGAGGGACACGGGGTTCTGGCGGCGAGCGAATGAGTTTGACACGTGGGGCGAGCAATGCGATCGGTGGGGCCTTTAAAAATCACCATTATGAATTCTGCAGCAGTAGTTTCTGCTGAATCAACAGCCAGCAGAAAGCAAGAGGGTTCAGTAAGCTGAGCTTTGCCAAGAGGTGAAATTGTCGTCTCTCCCTCTCCCAGCTTGTTCTGATATTAGCCTGAGCGCAGCAGGCAGGGAAAAGTCAGCAGGTGGAACCCATTCCACCTTTTGTGTGTGAATAGAGTGGAGGCAATTTTTTTTAATACCAAAACTTTTGTTTTTTTGCTTTCATTTTCTACCTGTAAGCCTTTATCCTTAACCACTATATAAAGTGTTGCATTATCACATGGTCATATCCACCTGAGGAAATGTGTGTGAAAGTGCTGTAGGAAAAGATAGCCAGGTATGTTCATTTGAGACTATTATTCTTGGAAGCTAAAATGTCTATAATATATAACAAAATCGGGATTGGTACAGAAATGAGATGGCAGAGTAAAAGAGTTCAAGCTCTGAAAGAAATTGACAATTTAGAGGGTAAAGCTGGCATTTTAAATAAATATCCCTGGAAGTTTAAGATAAAACAACTGCCCAGTACTATTGAAAATACAGTCTCCATTCATCATTCCTATTGGAGAGCAGCAAGCCTAGTGTTTCCATGGTGGTAGACCGATTAAGCAGAGTGGTATCAACTCTGGCTTCCAGGAGCTTAGAGATAGCTTTTAAGATGTTTGATTGTCCCTCCCCCACACCAGGCACCATACCTGCTGATTCTTTTTATTTGCATGATGACAATGTGGATGGAAGTTGTTCTTCCTCAGTCTTAGTGCTTTGTCACGGACTCAGTTACCAGGTAGGCTATGATGAGCTCTGAGCATGGCATCCAAGAGAGAAGCTGGCCTTGGGTCTGTTGGCTTTTGGTGGACGCTTCTTCTGTTTGTGACAATAAAAAAAGAAGGCTGCTTTCGTGTGTTCTTTTATATTACATGACACTTCCAAGCACAGGCAAAGGAAACCTACTGAGCTGAGAAGATGGGCAAATCGGGGCTACGGGTATAAAAATGTCATCTGTAGAATAAAGAAATGAGTTAAATATGGCATTCCTTATTGCATTCAGGGCCCTAGATACTACCTAATCTTTGTTCCTATTTTACAGCATTTTTGTGAACTGACTCTGGGTAAAATATTTGGGTATATATAAGTCCAAAGTGAGGCAAAGAGCTTTCTAAAATCTTTCTAAATCAACCTTTTAGATATATCCCTGCCTCTTTCTTCGACCATGTAAAAAGGAGTTGGGTAGAGCAGGAAGTTCTCTAGGGTTTCAATCTGTTCATTTTAAGGTACATTTATGCAGTCATGCTGGCCAGAGGGCAAAGACTTCCTCTTTTCCTGACGAATACCTTACAATTGCTGGTACAGCTTGAAAGCACCAGATCTCAAAATATTCTTTGTTAAAATCCACTTTATGGAGGGGCTTACCCACAAAGTTCTCTTTTTTGTTAACTTAAGCCCACTTTTTGAGCAATTAGCTGGTAGGTCCTTCTGTAGACCTTGCTTTTTCTTTTTGTCTCCTTTGATATTTCTGCATTTTTCCTACCTGCCCAGATATGTCAGATTCTTTTTCCTCCAAGATCTTCTTCCCATTTATCTCTGATTTTTTCTTCCCTGTGCTCAGATCATGCCACAATGCAGTATTCTATTTAAAGCTGAAAGGTTTGTGCTGTGTAGTTAATGTGAAGGACTCTAAGCTCAATTTGCATTGTAAGTGGTAGCTGCCGGCAAGTTTATCCAGCTAAGAGCAATGCAAATGCTAAAGGACACTTTTACCCAAGATCAGGAGTCTCTGTCTCTCTCTCTTTCTCAGCGCATGATATTAAAGACATTCCTATGGCTCTTCTTTAATTCTAGACATTAAACTTACCACCCTTCCCTACCTTTTAAAAAAATCTTTTCTTTCTTTTTAAAATTACCACCTTTGAGCATCTTCTGTGTTCCAAGCACTATGCTGAGCTTTTTGTAGTAGCATTTTAATCTATCCAGACCCTGCTAACTAGGTTTTCTTTTTCCAATTTCAAATAATGAAACTGAGTAACAGAGGCCCAGAGATGATACTAATTTGCCAAGGTCATGCTAACAATCAAGACAAGAGCTTGTCTTCAAAACTCAAACAAAGACAGTCTGAAGATCCACCAGTCTCTTCCACTAGGAAATTCTGCACAGCCTCATTTTTCTTTAAACATGAACTACTGTTATGGGGAAGGTCATAATGGATTTACCACTGTGTGTAAATCACTGTATATTCCCATCTGGGGTGAAATTCTTTGCAGGAATAATTTGAAAGTGAGTGGAGGGGTTGTATATGAGGAAAAGCATGGGTGGAGTTGGAATAACTGCAAACACACACACACACACACACACACACACACACACACACACAAACACCACAATAGCTTTATTGGGTTTTTTCCATATTGAACTTTGAGTTTTCTGACCAACGGCTCATCCCTCAGATCTCTCTAATCTGCATGTAGATTTCTTTCTATGTATTTAGACTTGTTAAAACCAACTGAAACTCTATCTCCATTAGTTGTAAACTTTTCTAGATTAATCTTCCTACTCACAAACAAGGCCAGAGAGAGAGTAATCTATACAGGTGGAGTTTACAGGAATGGCAATCTGGTTAGAAGGGGCATCCAGAGAACACATTTTAAAACCTCTACTCTGTTCTCAGTTTCCTTAGCTATAAAATGGGAATAACAGTAGAGTCCCTGGCTGGTGGCTTAATGAATAGAGCTTTGGCCTGGCATATGGACATCCCAGGCTCAATTCCTGGTCAGGGCACACAAGAGAAGCGACCGTCTGCTTCTCTCCCCCTCTCTCCTTCTTCCCCTTCTGCAGCCAGTGGCTCAATTGGCTCAGGCACATAGGCTCCCAGGTGCTGGGGATGGCTCAGTTGGTCCAAGTGCATCAGCCTCAGGTGCTAAAAATAGCTCTATTGATTCGAGCATTGGCTCTAGACCAGGTTGTCAGGTAGATGCAGGTTAGAGAGCATGTGGGAGTCTGTCTCACTATCTCCTCTCCTCTCACTTAAAGCAAAAACAAACACAAAAACACAATAGAACCTATGTGCCAGGGGGGATTATTTAATACAGGGAGAAAGTATCTAAGACAGTACCTAATATAAAGCCAGACCTTAACCAATGCCCTCAATACATTATAGCTGCTGTTATCACTACTTAAGCTGCAATTTCATTGCAGGCATTGTTTTTCCTTGGATTGTGTTGATCTGGGTTTATCTTGAAGGGAAGGGCTAGTGAAGGTAGGGAAGAGGCCACACTAAAACCCACTACAGTATCTTCTTGGCTCAGCCACTAGCCATGGATCTTGCCATTTGTTAATTTGCCTTAATGTGCTTGCTGGTTATATTCTGATAGCAAGGAAGTTTTGTCTTCTTCCAGAGGCCTTTAAAAACCCATACTGTTTGTATGTATTAAAGGAAGAACAACTCTATTTATTCCATGTAGCTCCTTCCAATAATTGATTCATTCTGCCTTTACATCCTCATGGTGCTTTCAGTCTAGCAGAGTAGGTAGGCATTAAATAATTTTGCAAATAAATATCTAGTTTACTGATTGTGGGAAGTGATATTCAGGAAAAGCACAAGATGCCTTCGGGTCATATATAAGGTCATATATAAGACAGAAAGGCAGATCTAATTTAGATTGGGAGTTCAGAGAAAGTTTAAACTGAGAACTAAAGGATGAGTCAGGAATTAACAAGAACTGAAGGCATTTCAGGTAGAAGGGACAATCAGTACAAAACCCAGAGATAACTTGACCAGGCGGTGGTGCAGTGGATAGAGCATTCGAAACCCTGAGGTCGCCAGCTTGAGCGCGCAGGCTCATCTGGTTTGAGCAAAAGCTCACCAGCTTGGTGGACCCAAGGTTGCTGGCTCAAGCAAGGGGTTACTCGGTTTGCTGAAGGCCCGTGGTCAAGGCACATATGAGAAAGCGATCAATGAACAACTAAGGTGTCGCAACGCACAATGAAAAACTAGCAAGAAATGACTAGCAGATATGCTTCTCATATCTCTGTTCCTGTCTGTCTGTCCCTGTCTATCCCTGTCTCTGACTCTCTCTCTGTCTCTGTAAAAATAATAATAATAATAATAATAATAATAATAATAATAAATAAATAAAAATTAGAAAAAAAACCCAGAGATATGGTCAAACAAATTCAAGAACTAGCAAGATGCCTATGGCTGGAGTGTAGGGGACAAGAGGAAGTATGATTAAAACAAGACTGGAGCTTGCAGTTTACTTTAGAATGCACCACAACCTAGAAAGATTAAGGCTAGGATAGAGGGATGGATAAATGGATAGACGTATGATAAAGCAAGTGGAAAATGATAATGTCCAGGTGGTCAGTCAATGGATAGTCACTGGAATTATTTTTTTCAACTTTGCCTATTAGTTTGGAAATTTGTGTAATAAAATGTTAGAAAAAGGGACTGGAGAGGTATTTAGGGACCTGATCACATTGAGCCTTGTTGAATGTAAGGAGTTTGGACTTTATCCAAAGATGGATCGAAAGCCATTAAAAGATTCTGATCAGGAGAAATATGATCAGGTTTTTGCTTTTTCTTTTTTTCAAAGCTCAGTCTGGCTGCTCTGCAGGGTGGGGCCACAGGGCTGGGCAAGAAATGAATAGCAGTGAAAAAAGGCAATAATTAGGAGGTCTAATTATATACTCTGGGATGGTGGCAGCAGTAGAGATGGGGAGAGTCAGACAGATTTGAGATACAATGGATAGGACTTACTGATATGAAAGATTGGGAAGAAACAGAAGTAGATGGAGGTAGGGTCAAGGGCGACTCCCAGGGTTTTGCCATGAGAATGATGCCTAATGGGGCATTTCACCGAAACTGGAAAAAGACTTTGGAAATTGATTAGTTTGTGGGGCATGTGAGATATCTCAAATTAGCAGTTGGATAGTGGATCGGAAGCTCAGCAGCAAGATCTGAACTAGAAATATAACTTGGACATCATGCATATTAAAGGTATTTAAAACTATGATATGCCTGGGAGAAAGACACCCATGGCAGAATTTGAGCCAATGGGGAAAAATTACAAGAAAACTGATCTTTTACTTTAGAATGCACCACAACCTAGAAAGATTAAGGCTAGGATAGAGGGATGGGTGAATGGATAGATGTATGTAAAGCAAGTGGAAAATGATAATGTCCAGAATCTTTTAATGGTTTTTGGTGTGAAGAAATTGTTACAAAAAAAGTTGCTCACAGTGGAATGCCTTGGTAAGCGTAATTATTCAAATGACTCTACATGGTCATTCCTCAGCAATGTGACAAATTAAGGAGTCCAGTCTGGGGTAGGTTGAAATTAGAGCATCTCTTAATTTGAGATCTGTGTGATGTGTGAAATGTTACAGCTTCTTGGGGGCCCAGGAATAAAGGCTTTTCCCACCCTGAACACATTCAAGAAAGAGGGAAGCTATGGTGGAAAGGACTGGAAAGGTGCAGGAAGATGGCTTTCGGATGGGGAGGCCCTAGAGAAATAAATGGAGCTGATGTGACGATGGAGAGCTGTCTTTTAGTTCCTTAGGTTGCTTGGTGTATTTGTATGCAAATGCCCGGTCAGAATAGTGTTTCCGATGCATATAGATGAATGTAAAGCAATGGATAGATGTATGTAAAGCAAGTGGAAAATGATAATGTCCAGAATCTTTTAATGGTTTTTGGTGTGAAGAAATTGTTACAAAAAAAGTTGCTCACAGTGGAATGCCTTGGTAAGCGTAATTATTCAAATGACTCTACATGGTCATTCCTCAGCAATGTGACAAATTAAGGAGTCCAGTCTGGGGTAGGTTGAAATTAGAGCATCTCTTAATTTGAGATCTGTGTGATGTGTGAAATGTTACAGCTTCTTGGGGGCCCAGGAATAAAGGCTTTTCCCACCCTGAACACATTCAAGAAAGAGGGAAGCTATGGTGGAAAGGACTGGAAAGGTGCAGGAAGATGGCTTTCGGATGGGGAGGCCCTAGAGAAATAAATGGAGCTGATGTGACGATGGAGAGCTGTCTTTTAGTTCCTTAGGTTGCTTGGTGTATTTGTATGCAAATGCCCGGTCAGAATAGTGTTTCCGATGCATATAGATGAATGTTTGCCTTCTCTGCTGTTCTCGGAAAAATACGAAATGGAAGGTGGGCAGAAGCTGCCGCACGCTATTGTAAATGACCTTTCTGGGGACGGAAATGTTCTGCTACTAAACATAATAACCAGAGTGCATTGAAAATCACTAGCAAGTATTCATTATTAGCATCGAGGTCCCCAGGGGCAATCCAGCCCTTTAAGAGGGCCGGTCAGAACCGTGCCGATGAACCTGGGGTGAATAATATTAGGCCAGTCCTGTCACAGTATTGGAAATGCTCTATGGAAAGAGCATGGCTGCAGACTGACATTCCTAGACTCTGGCATTTGCATTTACTAGGAAGCAAGGGTCCAATTTACTCACTCAGCTGAGGGTAGAGAACTAAGTTTTCTCGAGTCCTGTCTGTATTCCAGGCATTTTCCTAAGGGTTTCTCATGAGTTGACTCACTTACTCACCTTCCACAGCCCTGAGAGAATGGTTGCATCAGCCCCATTTCTCAGATTAAGAAATTTCGAGGTTTGGGGAAGCAAAGAAACTTGTGTTAAGGGGCTGTACTTGTAAGTGGCAGAAACAGATTGGAAGCCAGGACCTCCTGGGCAAAGGGATGCTTTTTGCCCATCCCTGCTGCCTCTTGTCAGCTTTTAGTGGGGGAAATGCAGGCTGGGTTCAGTCCTCTGCACCCCCTCCCCATGGTGTCCATTCAGTGCTGCTGATTCCCTTGGCCCACCTCTTCCCAGCACCACTGCGCACGTGTCTGCACCTTCCCCCTTTGTCCCACAGGAGGGAGCTGAATTCTCCCACCCTGCGCCAGAATCCTTAGTTGCCTTACACCTGTAGGTTTTTTCTACTCTATGAAAAAAGAAGGCAAATATTTATGGAATAGAGCAATCGAAATATGAAAATCAACTGTGTTTTTATAGCCTTTCCATATCCCTCCCACCCAATGTGGTCCCCAGGCTGAGCTGGGATGGTCCCACCGGGCCATCTCGGTACCTGTTCTGCAAAACTGACAGCAGGGATAGAATTTCTTGGAGCAGAGCAAAGGAATGGGATAGAGGCAGCTGTGTGATGGCTGGTGTTCTGCACATAAACGTGGAGGCGTCTGAGGCCCCGCCTTGGCTAAAGGAGCACTCGAATGTGGCTCTCCCCACCCTACCCCCACTGATGAGTTTGCTTTCACCAAACTTGTCATGTTTTCTACCAAATTTCCTTCTTTTGCCTTTCCAGTAGGGCTCTAGAATCCGGCAGATAATCAGCTCTGCGATACCATACCCACTCTGACATAAGTATCCTATTGGAGGCTCAGATTCTTTTTACAAAACCACTGTGAGCTTTGTCTTAAGTAGTCCAGGAACCCTTGAATTCTATGCCCCAAGTTCACCATTGAAAGAGTTAGGGGTGGTGATGGTAAGATACACATGTGTGAAATCCATGGAAAACTAATCCGTGTTAGTTTTTTTAGAGAAGGAGTCCTGGTGGGCAATGGGAAGAGATGGGTTAGTTGTGGGGCAGGTCAGATTCTCAGTAGTGTGCTTTAGAAGAAAGTAAACTGATTGCTTACAGCAAATGTAGAGATGAAGAGAGACTGTGGGCAAGAGGCAAAACAATGCATGGAGTCTAAGGGACTGGAGGGGCCCCTGTAGGCAGGTTTTTAACCTGGGAAAAATGAGGTCTGCTAAATGGAGTGTGCCAAGGAGTACCTTCCCTGGGAGAGGACGATTTCAGGTGTGCTCGGCTGGATCCTGGATCCTGCTAGCCTCCTCCCTTGTGCAGTGGTGATTCTGCGGCTACAGAGTTTACAATCCATGTTAAGTAATGAACTTGAAGTTGTCACAGAATGACAGGCCATCTCCTCCACCTAATGGAGGGGGATCAGCTTGGTGATCCTCAATAGATGCCCAGGGTATAGAGGGTGGGAAAGGGACTATCGAAGCAAGAGGCCGAGCACTTGCAGGTAGTCTGAAACACAGAACCCTCGGATCCTGAAGTACAAAATATCACCAGGACGTGCTTTCCAAGAAGTGTTTCCCCAAAGTGGAGAGCTACGCGAAAAACTCCAGGAGGGCAACATGGCTCGTGGAACTTCACAGAACTCAAGCTGGGGCTGGGGACACCCAAGGTAGTGGGTCTGTTGGTTCAGACAGCTGTATTGTTGTCACTCACATTTCTCTCTGCCTTTATGTCTCTATAAGGCAAATAATATGTAGATGCCTTCTTACCTGGAAGGACTTGAGCATTCTACAAGTAGATAAAGCAAATTATGAATCACCCTCCATCTCCACACCCACCGCCCTTCCCTGCCCAGGGGCTAACATTGTCATTAGTTGGGTACACATCCTTAGAGCTACCTTTGTATGTGTATTTAATAATTTAAATATACATGAGCACATATACAATGGGGAAGGGATGGTTTTTCTGTATTACCGAAAGCAAACTGTTTATTTCCACCTTGCCTTTTTTTTTCTCCCACTCAACAATATATATCTGAAACATCTTTTCATGTCGGGACACCTGCGTCTGCCTTCTTTCTGACGGCTGCAGAGTGCCATGGTATGACTATACCATCGTTTCTTTAGTAATTCCCTTGTGGATGGATGGAAAATTATTTCTAGCGTTTTATATTATATAAGATGCTGCAGTGTGTATTCATGTAGATATGCTTTTTTTCATATGTTCTCCTTCCTGACTTTATCATATTTGGGGTCAATAAAGAGGTTCTCATTTCTTAGCAACATGGGCAAGAAGGACTCTCTGGCCCTCCATTTGTTCTCTGTGTAACCTTGGATAAGTCACTTCACTTCGTGAACTTGAATTTCCTAATGTAGAGCATGAAATACCTGGCATACCTATTTATACCTGCACGGTACTTTCTATACTAAGACCATTGCAGATTTGAGTGTTGATAATAATGATGATTGTTGGCCATTGTCAGAGGCTTACTATGTGCAAGGGATGGACTTTGGGCTTCAAAGTTTTTTTCTCAATCCTCATAATTCTATAGGTTGATACTATCCTAATACCCCTTTAAGTGAAAAGTTGAAGCAGAAAGGAGATAAGTAGGTGTCCAAGGTTCCCCAACAGTGAGTGGCAGCTCTGATCATTTCAATGTAGTGCATGGACACACCTGTTTAAAACAAGTCATGATGTTGGCACAGAGCAGAGATTTTTTTTATTTTCTTAAAGAAATATGCTTTTGAATCAATATCAATACAGAGGATCTAATTTTATTATGACTTTGAGAATGAAGGGAGGGAAAATCGGAAAGCAGTGGAGTATTCTAAGCACTGACATGGATCATATTCTAAGTGGGTATTATTCCCAGTCCTGCCACCATAATTAATCACTTTTACTCTCTAAGCTTCAGTTTCCTAATCCAGTAAAATGAGGTTGAAGGTGGGGGAGGGAGGCATGCTCTCTATAGACTTTTCTGGTTGGAAGTTTTCGTGATGCTCTATGTCTGTATTTGTGACCATAGAGTTCCTTGATATGTTCTGACGTTGCGCTCAGGGGCGAGTCCAGGGGACACAGGCAGAGGTTCTAAATGGTCCCCAAATTTCAGGCCTGGCTGTCCTTATGGATGGGTCAGATCATCCTTCTGGCAAGAAGGCTCTGGTGCAGCCAAGAGGTGGAGCCAGAAAGGGAAGCATCCCTTTGCCAAAAGCCGCTGCAGATGGAGGAGCCAGTCCGTCTGGGTGGCCCATGACTTTGAGCGGAGCCATTTGGCAAAGTTGTTGGCAGGAGCTGCCTTGCAGCGTGCATGCTGGAGACCGTGCTGGGCGGGAGTGAATCGGGGATGCGGCAAAGGTGGCTGGTGGAACAGATCATCATCTGGTGAGCAGGGCGCTGCTCGTCCTGCCACACTCACAGGCTCTTTTAGAGCAGGAGTCCATGAGTGAGGCCGAGCCCTTCACGACACAATCTGACAGGCACGATGGCATTTCTCCTTGGCTGTTCCTGTGTACTCCACGGAGGGGCTTATACACCCCATGTGAACCGGGCTCTTTCAGAAATCAGGAAGGCTCCAAAGTTTTCCCACTGTTCCAAAGCAGGACAAGAAATTCATCAATTCAAACAAAATCCGGTACTGTACCTATCACCATGGGCTATACAAGTTGTGCTGGGGACTATGGTGAAGTATAAGTTCTTGTTCTCAAGCATCTGTCCATCGATTCAGGCAGATGACATCTGGCCTTCTCAAAGCGTACTGAACCTTGTGCCAGGCTCTGTGAGTCTGTGCTATGTTTGCCTGTCTGCTGTCACCAGGTGGCTGAGGTGGCAGAATCAGAGCCTGCCTGGCACTAGACCCATGTCCAACAGTGTTAGCTCTGTGGCCTGGACAGACCACACCTTCAGCTGTGATTGTTTCATCTCCAAAATGTGTCTCATTGGGATGGTCCTCACTCATCTGGATTCATGATGCTCCCTCCTGTAGGCTGATGGAGGACCGCAGGGCAGCCAAGACACAAAACGACCTTTTGCACGTGGCCAGAGACAGCTGATTTTATAGCATCCTGGGCATTTTACCCTCATGAAGTAGGAACCGGGGTTCTGAGCCAGGCACTTCTCACGTTTCCTCCTCTTCTCTCCTGGAGACAATGGAGAACCTTTGTGAGAGGCGTGGCCATAGTCCTTGAGAAGGAAGTCCTTGAGAAGGAAGTTTTGAGAAGGCCAGAGTGTCATCTGCCTGAATAGATGGACAGAGAGATGCTTGAGAACAGAACTTACACTTCACCACAGTCCTAGCCTCTCACAAAGGTTGTCATCACCAAAAAGGCTGATTATTTTCTTACCTATAAAATATGACAGGAGACCAGGCCACAGGCCCCTTGCTCACACGTTATTGTTTCTATGTGAGAATGAAATAAATACCAAAGAATCCTTCTCTTGCATTTGGGACCGATAGTTGATAGTAATTTAGAAGAGTGAAGGCAGAGAATTATAAAAATGGTATACTTATTTTAAACAGCATTCTCTAGTTTTGATAAAGGGCTTGTTGACAAATCAAGGTGTAATCTTTCAGTATGGGTCTGCTATGTGCGGGTTATAATATTTTTCTCATACAAACCGTGACCCCTACACATAACCATACCTCTGTTAAGTAGTGTCCCCAATTGTTTTAGTCAACAGTCATTTAGGAAATATTTATTATATAGTACTAGACACCATGCTGGAAAAAAAAACCAGGTATAAAATGAAAAGGAAACAAACAGATATACACCCCACTCTCAGAGAGCTTGTATTCTATTGGGAATATACACGTTCAATAAAAACACCAACATAAGAATATGGCTATAAATCTAATTAAATTCTACATAGGAAAGAGGTTATGGAAGAACGAAATATATGTTCACTATTGAAAACTTGAACTACATAAAGAAAAGTGTAAAAAGAAATCAAATTTACCTCTAGCCCCAGACATAGTCATTATAAGCACTTTCTGATGTATTTTCTTTCGGTGTGTGTGTGTGTGTGTGTGTGTGTGTGTGTGTGTGTGTGTGTGTGAGAAAGAACCAGACAGACAGTAATGACTGAATACTGAAATTATGTAAAATGGTATCATATCCATTATTGTTTTAATTTTCTCCCAAGCACAATACTGTGAGCATTTTTCTCTAACATTCTATAGTTAAACCATAATTTTAACAGTCACCTAATGCAGAAAGTTTAGATTAGTTTCAATATTTTGCTATAATATTTATGTACAAATAATTTAATCAAAATCATCTCTATTAGAACAAGTTTCTAATTTCAGGATTGCTGAGCTCAGGTCAACAATTACGTTCTAGATAATAGTAATAAGTTGCCTTCAAAAGCAGTTGTATCCAGGATCAGGATTGCCTTTACACATACCATGGCTCTTTGTCACTTTGGTTTGGTCTCTGTTTTGCTCCTACCTCGCATTGTCACAGATTTTTAGTGTTGAATTTCAGACCAAGAAACGCAAGTGGGGTGAGGACTAGAAAAAAAATTCATAAAGTCATAACCCTGGAGCTTGAATTGATCCCCTTGCCCTTGTTTCCCCCCAAAGTCCCTGGTACTTTCACCCATTCTGAGAGGGGGGCGAGCTCAGTCCTCTGCTTCTGCCATTACATACATGGGGAAGGAGCTTATTCTCTGGGATTCAGTGCCCACCTGTATTAAGTAAAATGACATTCCTGGATCCCAGGCATTGGTTGTAGATCAGTATATGGAACCTGGTGACCCAGAAATGTTCATTTTTCTCAAACCTATGAGTAGGTAACCTCAAAGAATGACCCAATATGACAACCAGTATGGTGGTTTAATTGACTTAGCCTCTAGGGGGCGCAGTTCAAGTTTGACATTTCTGAAAGCTATGTTAACTTTATTTTATTTTATTTTATTACATGTGATTGAATGCAATTTCAACCGAGCCAAATCTGAGAAAACCAGACTCCAACTAGCACTGTCTTTACACTTCCAGGCTTTCTCTAAAAATCGGGAGCATGATTTAATGGCAATGAAAAGTGCAAATCTTATAAACTACCACTGGGATTATATTTTTAGTGCATAACTTTTAGTCCCTTTTCACAGTACATTGGCTGTCTGCATTTCAGCAATCTTTGGAGATTATAGTTTGGAGTCAGTCTGAAGTCATAGCTCATTTTGCTTGAGTATTTGAAGGCATTTTTCTCCCTCTGAAGTGTCTTGAGGCATTGAGATGAGAATATTACATTTTTTGAGGACATTTTTCATGTAAGAAATTTCATATGATGTAAAAATGATAAACTGGTTAGGATCTAAGTAGTCAGTAGACACAATTTAAAGGGTGCATGGATGAATGTATGTGCAGATGGAAGGATGGATGGAAGGAAGGATGGAAGGAAGGATAAAAGGATGGATGGACGGACAGTTGAATGGATGAAGATTTGGGTGGGTAGTAGGAGATCCAGTTGCTTCTTTGAAGGAGTAAAAGTATTAAAGCAGCTTCTAGAAAATTCATTTCAATTACTATTTGGAACTGTAAAATCTACCTCTTGTCGCTTTTCTCCTCTGTCTAGAAGGCAAGGGCAGGTATTGATGGGGTGAGTGCATTAATTAGGGCAGTGCAGATTCATAGGGACAGAATTCCAGGAATTCATCAATGGTGCTAGTTTGGAAAAGGAAGATACAACAAGAGAGGAGAAGAGCTCTTCTGGAACCCTGAGCTAATAAGAACTAGGATGGCTCAGTGTTTCCAGTTGAAATCTCTTGCCGTAAGGAGTGTTTAATTCCATTCCAGTTCCATAGGGTTAGCCTGGGTGAAACTGATGTACTACACTTTGGAAGTTAGAACCCTCTGGCCATATCATAGGATGTAGGGGAAAATTTTAGGTGCATTTCTATCTGGGAACAAGGAGTATTTCCCTACAGGTTCTCTGACTTCTTCAGGGTCAGAGATCAAACACTTGCTAAGGTCTCATCAGGACCTGGAGAACTCTGTGCACCATGGTGAGAAAGAAAAAAGCAACTTGGATATCATACTGTGGCTGCCAACATGCTTACTCAGCCCCTGAGCTTCCTCAGCACAATTTGAGATGGAAATTTTCCGATCAGAATTTTTCCTACAAGTCTCAGATACTTGGATTTGAGCCCGTTCTGCAGGCCAGGTTTTTCTCTTTTTCCAGTTACTTGACAAGCAGGTTGCCTTTGAGTCATTCACATGGATGGCCTTGATCTAGACATTGGCACATGCTGAAAAGGCAAAAAATATTTTCCTACTCTTGTTTGACCCTCCACGAAGATTCGTCCGTCCACAATTTTCTCCTGTGTTTATAAACCTTAATATGTTCTGCCTGTCTCCTCATCTCCTGAATCTGCTAACTGATCAAACCCCCAGGGTGGTCTGTACTAGGTCTTCACTACCCCAGGGCATTCCTGCTTCCTGGCCCCACACTCACTGTTTCCTCTTCCCTGGGACCTACAAGGCCTGCCTCAAATCCACATCTTCCTGTGAAGGTATTCCTGACTTTCTCAAGTTCTTTCATCGTGACAATGATCCTATGAGGTATAGGTATTTGCCCCTTTTCACGAATGTGAAAACTGAGGTCCACTCTCAGACAGCCATCCAGAAAGGGGCAAAGCTGAGTATCATCCCCTCCCCCTAGAAAGAAACTCCTAGAACGCAGCCATCATTGTTTTGCTCCTTTCATCTCTCCTTCAGAGAACAGCGCAGTGCTTGGCACATGGGGCTTAGTACCTTGTCTGTGAACTTGATTTGAGTTTGAGAGTAGGTTGGTAATATCTCTGTACTCAGGACAGCAGCCAGTGAATCCTCTTTACTTGGGAGTTTGAACTTGTGGATCTCTCTAAACATGTTGAAGCCAGGTTCTCCTACCCCAACTACAGTTTAAAGATGGGGGGGAGTATCAACAGATGTGCTGTATTATTGTTGCCATCACTTGGAAATGGTCAGATAATTAAAAGCACAGCTCATTATTTAGTCTTCAATCTATTCATTTGTTTACGGGTTTGTTCTTTCACTGGACTCTTTAGCCATCCAGCAAGTATTGATTGAGCCATTGAAACCTCACTTATGTACATGAGTTGGTATATGATGATATCAGTACAGAAAAATATGTAAAACCTTATGAATATTGTATAGGAGGGAAGGAGAAGTGAGCAAAAATAAGACTACTAAAAATTTAAAGGTAGTCACATCCATGATAAAAAGGGTGAGAGTCTTCTTATACAAACTTTCATGTATATACATAAAGAATTCCATAAAAAAATGGCCACCAAAATATTGATGATGGTGATTGCAGACTGGTGGAATTTAAGTAATTTTTACTATTTGTATTTTCTAAAATATAGGAAAGTTTTAAAATAAGTATATATATTGTTTGCATAAGAAAAACAATAAAGCTGTCATTATGGAGGAAATAATTCATGAGTGTGTACTGTGTGCAAAGAAGTAGTCTGTGTATATCCATGTAGTACCTGTTTACTTTGGTTCTTCCTTTTACTTTGAAGTCACATGAATAATTTTTCAAATGAAAATCGGTTTGAACAACCCTGGAAGCATAGTGCTAAGTGGACACTAGTAACTTTCCAATTCGGTAACAAGAGCCACTTTCAAACCTTTACCTGTAGGTCTGGGATAAAGGGCTTTGGCAGTGTTGGCCATTAGGTTCAGAGCCCCTTTGGTTCTTGTGTCTTGGCTGAAACAATAAAGGTAAGATGATATCTCTGACCTCAGTCAATCATTTCACAAGGGGGCTGGGAAAATGTCTGGGTGAGTCGGTAAAAATTGCAATGATGGAAAAGCCACCTAAGGAAAAGGGTCCTAGAGCCAATGCGTGGGTCAGAGCCAGTCCCTCTGCACATGAAGGATCTCACAGTCTGTGTTTATTGACACAGAAGGTGATTCTAATTACCCTGGAGGAATTTTTGGTATGTTTTTCCAAAGCCAGTCTTAAGATGTTTAACCAGTGGATTAGTGACAACCAGACCTACTGGCGAGGTCTACAATGGGGCAGCTGGTAAAGTGGAGTATATTGGGGCATGACTGCTAGTGACAGAGCAGAGGTATGTTTTATCAGAGTGACACAGGCAAGAAAATACCACTGGCCATTCATGAGATGTTCTTGACCTTGTTAAAGATGGCAAGCTGTATGTTTGAGAAGCCTCTGTCTTCTTTGCAGTCATTGATCATGGTCTAAGAACCTTCATAACTTCTGGATTTCTATTTTAGGTAAACTTGGCAAGATGATCTAGAGTCAAAGTTTGAGTGATTAATCAAGCAATCAGCTCTATAGCCCTATAACTGGTGACTTGAAAGAATGAATATGACTTTCCAAATAGATGCTTAAGAAAAATTTATACTTGTGATCTCTAGCTTTACCTGTTTGTGATGAACTACAAAATATTTTAAGAACTGTAATAGGAAAAGCGAGTTGATGGTATCACATCACAGAGCCATTTTATATCTGTCAAATAATCTGAGGAGAAACCATAGCCCAAGATGTATGTAAAGACACCAAAGAAATTATTTCCTTGATTTTCACATCTTTGCTTTTGAATCTCTTGGTTATATCCTTCCAATGAGATGTAAAAACACTCAATAGTACTAAGTACCATCTTTTATCCATCTCTTATCCATCTCGTCAAGTTTAACTCCAGATGGAATTTCTTTTTTTCTCCTCTCGGAATAAGAATGTCCTCATACTATCCTCTTTCATTGCTGTCCCAACCGATCTCCCAAGTTCTGCTCTCTCTGTGGACCTGCAAGGGAGGAAAACATGGCCCCATGGGATCTGAACAGGAATCCAAAGGCATCTTTAGCAAAATACACTGAGCTACTGAGAGTGTCTCTGTCCTGCTTGGTAACATAGTAGTTCAGTGATACTCCTTTTTGCTTACTCAAAAAGATTTCTCAGTCTATTTCATACCAACACCCACTGATTTGGGGATTTGCCCAGCTTGTAGGGAAGTAAGGTCTTTGGAAATAAATACCTTCTAGCCCTCAAAACAACCGAGTGAAGAGTTCCACGGGTGTCTTCAGTAATTATCAGTTTTATAGTCCTCTTTCCTCTTGCCTTTTAAACAAGTCTGTCAGTAAACCAACTCGGCTGACTAGGTTGAAATGTTAGCAGCCAAAGCAAGAAAGAAGATACATAAAAGTCATTCTGTTTTATGCTTGTGAAGGGGTTTTATGCAAAATATTTTCACAGCTCTCATCTGCTGTGCACAACAAATTTGGAGAATAAGTGTTCTTTCTTTTCGTTTCCTCAAGAGGAGGAATCTGAGATTCAGTGGAGTTAGTCAAATTGCCCATGATCACCTGGCTGGTCCATGGCGGAGGCGAGACGGGGGTCTGGAGATTCTGGTTCCTAGAATAGAGTTCTTCCTTTGAGACGAGAATATGAATAAACCAATTTAAAATTTTTTTATTTTTCATGACAATTTACAGTCAATATTGTATGAGTTTCAGGTATTCAGCGTAGTGGCTAGACAATCATAACACTTTACAAAGTGTATGATTCAATATTTCCTCAATATTTCCTGTACCCATCTGGCATCATACATAGCTATGACAATATTATTGACTATTCTCTACACTGTACTTGACATGCCCATGACTATTCTGTAACTACCAATTTGTACTTCTTAATCCCTTCACCTTTTTCATCCCCTCCTGTCTGGCAACCATCACTCTGTTCTCTGTATCCGTGAGACTGTTTCTGTTTTCTGTGTTCACTTATTTTTCTTTTTAGGTGCCACATATAGGTAAAATCATATGGTACTTGTCTTTCTCTGACTGACTTATTTCACTTAGCATAATACCCTCTAGTTCCATCCATGCTGTCACAAAGCGTACGATTTTATTCTTTTTTTGGCTAATATTCCATTGTGTAAATGTACCATAGCTTTTTGACCCATTCATCTACTGATGGGCACTTGAGTTGCTTCCCTATATTGGCTACTGTAAATAATGCTGCAGTGAACATAGAGGTGCATATAGTCTTTGAAAGTAGTGTTTTATGTTTGTTTGAATATATACCCAGAAGTGGTATTGCTGGGTCATAAGGCAGTTCCACTTTTAATTTTTTGGGAAACCTTCACCTGACCTATGGTGACCTATGGTGGTACAGTAGATAGAGCATCGATCTGGAATGTTGAGGTCGCCAGTTCAAAACCCTGGGCTTGCCTGGTCATACTGTTTTCCACAATGGCTGCACCAAGCTGCATTTCCACCAACAGGGTGTGAGGATTACCTTCTTTTCACATCATTTCTGATACTTGTTGTTTGTTGATCTATTGATGGTAGCCATTATGACAGATGTGAGGTAATACCTCCTTCTAGTTTTAATCTGCATTTCTCTGATGATTAGTGATGTTGAGCATCTTTTCATATGTCTATTGGCCATCTGTACATCCTTTTTGGAGAAGTGTCTATTCAGGCCCTCTGTCTATTTTTAATTGGGTTGCTTATTTTTTTAGTGTTGAGCTACATAAACCAACTTCACTGAACTCCCACCTAGGTCAAATCTTTCAGTCTTAGAAAAAAAATGTCCCTTCTTCCATTCTTGTTGTCTGTCTGCAAGGTGTTAGCCACCTACATCCTTTGCACAAGTTCTTTGGGTAGAACAAGTGGCAGAGCCTTTTGATTTGGGGGCTTGGGTGTGAGGTGTGTCTCATTCATAAGGTCCATTCATTGTTATTTTTGCCAAATGGAAGAGTCTTAGGACCACACTCATGGCCAGAGGTGCAAGCCTCAGAGAACTAGGGTTTGTTGATATTAAAGATGTGGAAACGCCAGTGAACTTAGTTCCATTTCATAACTACATTCTATGCCTCAATATCTACCTCATAAATATCTGTCATGTGAAACAAGTAAGAAAAGGGCTTGATCATCACCAGCACCATGGTTATCTCTGGAAATATAATATGAAGACAAAGAAGCAACATTTACTGAACGGTTTTTTATACACTATGTATATCTTTTGTTTCATTTCTACTTACATGAGCAGTGAGCTTTTGAGAAGATGGGCTTATTGCTGGAATCCTCCAATGGTAATTGTCCTTATTAAAATTGAGATGTTAAGAGTAATCACCTTCTACTGTATATTGTGAGGATTCAGTGAGAATAGTTGTACAGTGTTAGCGCAGTGCCTGACGTAGGTAGAATGTTCGATAAGGGGTTGTTTTTAGTATTTCTAGAAGCTTTAAGTGGTCATAAGTATTATTTACACTGGACCATACATTCTTTCCGCCCTCCAAATTCCTAGAGTTTAGTGTTATACTAAAATATATAGAGCCTGACCAGATGGTGGCACAGAAGATAGAGAGCTGGATTGAGATGCAGAGGACCCAGGTTTGAAACCCTGAGGTTGCTGGCTTGAGCGCGGGTTCATCTGGTTTGAGCACAGCTCACCAGCTTGAGTCCAAGGTCGCTGGCTTGAGCAAAGGGTCACTCGCTCTCCTGTAGCCCCCTGGTCAAGGCACATATGAGAAAGCAATAAATGAACAACTAAGGTGCCGCAATGAAAAATTGATGCTTCTCATCTCTCTCCCTTCCTGTCTGTCTGTCCCTCTCTCTGTCTCTGTCACAAAAATAAACAAACAAACAAACAAACAAACAAGTAAAGTAAAATATATAGAGAGGCATACCTCAGAGGAATTGAGAGTTCAGTTCGCAACTACCGCAAAAGAGGGAGTCATGATCATTTTTGTTGGGGCGCGGTAGGCGGGTCTTGCTTTTAGTTTGTTAAAAATGCAACATCTGTACAGCTCAATGAAAGTGAAGTACAATTGATAAAGAATACCTGTGTTTAAGTGGTTAAGAATGCTGAGCTTGGAGGCAGCTGGGTTTGTGTCCTGACTCCATCACTTGCTAGTTCTGTGACCTTGGACAAGTTATTTAACCTCTTTAAGCCCAGGTGCCTCTATAGAATGAGGATAACAATACCTGATGTCCTGAGGTGAGTATGGGCATACCTCGTTTGATTAAACTTTGCTTTATTGAACTTCATAAATGTTTTTGTTTTGTTTTTGTTTTTTTTACAAATTGAAGGCAAAGCCCTCCCTACCAGCTAAAAGATGATGACTCATTTTATTGCAATTATCGCTTCATTGCGGTGGTCAGAAACCGAACCCGCAATTCTCCAAGGTCTTGCTCGTGTTTATGTGACAGTGTGTGTAATGTGCTCAGCACAGTGCCAGGTACCTAGTAGGCAGTAAATGCTTAGTAATGGTAGGCCGTATATTCAGGAATAGGAGCACTGTTGTCTATATGTCCTAAAACAAACTCATTACTTTGAAAAGACTGTTGTTTTGATTATCAAAGGAGAAATAAGTTAACATCCCAACCCTAATCATCTTTGATCCAGTATCTGCTCTGGCTGGTGGTGACGGATCTCTTAAATAATCAATATAAGCTCAAATAATAGTAAATTAAATCTTGTGAGAGCCTAAGCCAACGGCTTCCCTTTTCTGAATGTGAAATAAAGCATTAGGAAACTAAAATGCATTATCCACTCTATGCACCATCAATAGGATAATTTTAGTATATGTGCTGCCAAAGGGAGCACAATAGCATAGTTTTAAACAGTAATAACTTTGAGCTATTAAAAAATTAATGGTAACAGATTAATTATAAACCTCTTTCTATATTAGCGGTATGTTGGAACATCCTATTAAGGCTTAATTTTGTTGCTTTTCTAAAATCTTTGCATCTTTATTTTTAGTACTACTTTTTGTATTGCCTTATTATAGATTTTTATCATAGATTCTCCTAGATTATAATCTTATACCTCTGAACACGTCATGAGGAAAGGAACCCCTTCTAATCCGGGAAATGACCTGCTCCTATTTCTGAAATGTTCGAATTGCTTCAAAGTTGGTCTGTGTACCAGAGCAGTCTCATTTTTTATTCTCCTAGCCCTATGCTGTGAAGGCTTGTCTCAAAAACGTAGTATCCCATGCACAAAGCCCCTCTTTACATGAAGATTGCTCTCCTAACCATTGCAGCCTCCTGACAATGCCCTACGTGACCAGTCACAGTTGTTTTCAACTGTGGTGTAGATAAAAATCATCGGACGTGTTTGTTGCTCAGCTCTTGCTGGGTTCCTCCCGGAGTTTTTCATTTACAGAGGTCAGAGATGAAGCCTGCAAGTTTGGTTTTGCAGACATTGCTCAGGCTCTAGCCCAGACTACTCTCTAAAAGCCACTGCTCTCCCAAACTGGAAGGCTTCCCCCTTCTAGCTGAGGAGGCTGGAGCCCAACGAGGTTTTGTTGTGTTGGTTGTGTCACCTTATCAGCCTGGATGTTGACAGACCGGGAGCCACACCTCCCACAAGGAGACTCGAGGGGGGTCCAGGGAGTGTGTAATGCACCTGTATGTTACCAAAAGTTGAAGCATCACTACATCCTGAAGTCTGGATCTGAACCCCATGTTTGTCACAGGAGCCAAGAGAGAACTCAAGACAGAGACTAGTGGCACAATTATGAAGCATGAATTATCCAGATGAAAGCACCTATGGAAATAAAGGTATTATTACTCTTCATTTCTACCGTTCTTAATACAATAGCAATGTGAAAGTGTTGACTAGCTCCAAGTGTGTGCAAGCTGTTCCGTGGAACCCAAATCGATTCATTCACCTTTAAAATGGAAAGGCTAGAAAGGACGCATCGTTTGACTTGCTGTGTGCAGAACTAAGAACATGTTTTGATGAAACATGTTGGTACACAGCAATGACAAATTGTGAGTGGGTATAAAATGATGTGGAAAGAGAGAGAGGGTGAGGGGAGAGCAGACCTTGCTTTGTAGATACTAGAGAGCTATGTGAAATAAGTTAGTATAGATCTATTAACACAACTAACAAAGAAACAGGTTGGGAGTCAGGAGGAGAAGAAAGAGACCATGTAGATTTCTTACCTTGAGTACCATGAAGAATGAAGGGTCCTACTACATGAGTAATTTTGAATTAGAAAGCAGATCGAGAAATCTCTATGTAGGAAAAACAGTAACTTCTCACCTGTATGCAATGTTTGGAAGACTTTTCAGTAAAACTCTTAAGTGGTCCCACCTGATTTGGATAAAGCAACAAAGATTTCTGCTAGCTTTTCACAGTATTGTCTTGAAGCTGTGTGGTGAACTGCTTCACCTTTACATTTGGCTGTATTTGACGGCCCTGGAAAATAAAATGTAGTACCAAAGAACCACATGTTTTATTGAATGTGTAGAATCACCAGAGATTCTCCCTTGAGCTAGAGTTTGTAACAGTGGTAGATAATAACATGGAGACAGATCGAAGAGGAAGACATTCAGAAAAGAGCTCCCTGTAAGGAAAGGAATGGGGGAAGAAACATTTCTGCAGAAATATTTATCATAGGGAAATGAAACTCAAAAGGTGGTCAGAGACTTAAAGGTATAAGAAAACAAAAATCAGATGCATTTATGTAAATGTATATATGGATATATTCTCTCTTAGCCTATAAATTCGAATATGTCAGCCATTGGTGCCCCAAGGGAACTGTGCAACCTTAGCTTTATACGTGTATAGATTCTATATGGGTTCTATTTCTTAATGTGCATTTTTTCTATAAGACGACAAAAGAGCAGGGTTTTGGGGTTTTTTTAAAATAATACTTTGGGGTGTTTATGATGTGAGGTAGAGTTCAGCTCTCTCCTTGCTATGAAAAATTTTACACTTTTCTGTCTGACCTATTTTTTTAAAAAGTGGTATATCTGTTGTCATTCTAATGTAGCCTCCTTTTTATTCCTTCCAAGCAAGTAACATTTTTAAAGCATTGTAATGCGGTATCAGATGGCGGTCTGAGTTTTATCCGGTTTGCTCTCAGTAATGCTACTTTAATGGGGAGGGGACTAGATAGATTTGGGGTAGATTTCCCTGGAGTCGCCAACTTTTATGCCCTCTTTAACTCTTCTGAGAGGAGGAGAGATGGGAAGGATTGAAGTATTTATTTGGTCATGTTTTTCTGAACTGTCTTGTCTGACTCAAAGTTTTCCAAAGCACAGAGCCGCAAGTGAGAAAGAGATAATTGAGAGTCAGGATTTTAAGAGCTTGTGTGGGAAAGAATGCCAAGGATGAGTACCTGCTTTTCACCATGCCTCATCGGGGGCAAAAGTTTCTGAAAAAGCCTTTCAAAGTACAAAGAAGGTGTCCTATTCAAAATGCTAAGGCGCTAGGAATGATGCAAGCATTGCACATAGCTGTATGAATAAGTGTGAGGTCTAAAATGAATGAGTGAGTGCATGTTAACACAGTGGGTCACTTGAAGGCATTGTTTCCACACTTTACTTTTTTCAGAGATAGAATTCATTAGGATTTAGTTAACATTGCCTTGAGTTTTCAATGTGAGGTCAAGGTTATTTTGTAGCGCTATGAAATATGATGATCTCTGATTCCCCAAAGTGCTCCAGTGAGAAATAATACTTCCATATATGTTGCCATAGATTGGTATGAAAGGAGTCTGTCACCTGTCCTATTATTTATTTAGTATTTATTGAGCCTGGTGCCGTACCTGGTGTCTTTCATTAAGAAACACATGGCCTGTCAGGGAAGGGGAGCGGAACACAGAGCAGCAGGCAATTATAAGGTAGTGTGAGAAGTTCTGTGCTGGGGAAGGTGCAGGGACTGTGAGATAATGGAAGAGGGCGCAGAGGAGGGTTCAAGAAAGAGATGGCTAAGCTGAGACCCAGATGACGAGGAGGGTTCAGGCTAAGGAAAGAATGAAAAATGTCCCAGCTAGAGAAAATGGTACAGTCAGTAGATAATGACTTTGTCCAGCCTGAGTTATTTAGTAGTTAGGTGACTTCAGGAAAAAAGTCTATCTTGGAAATGTAATTTTCTCATTTTCCTGTGGGGATGTTGGGTAGTGGTAATGATGGTGGCAGAGATGGTGGCCATGGCGGGTGGTGGTGGTGCAGGAGAAGAAAGAGATAAACAATAGCAGTTAAGTTTTAATGAGTACATATTATGTGCCATGTTTAAATATACTAAGTACTTTCTGTACATTAATTATCATTAGAGTTTTACAATAACTTTATGTGGTAGGTGCCATTATTATCTCTGTTTTACAGATGAAAATAGTGAAGTTTAGACAGGCTAAGCAGCTTGCTCAAGGTTAACCTGCTAGTAAGTGGAAAAGCTGGGATTTGAAGACAGGGAGTTGACTCTGAGCCTGCATGTCCCACTGTTACTATGCCATTATTATTTTTTTGTATTTTTTTCTGAAGTGGGAAGCAGGGAGGCAAAGAGACAGACTCTGCATGCGCCCGACCAGGATCCACCTGGCATGCCCACCAGGGGGTGATACTCTGCCCTTCTGGGGCATTGCTCTGTTGCAACTAGAGCCATTCTAGTGCCTGAGGTGGAGACCATGGAGCCATCCTCAGCACCCAGGCCAACTTTGCTCTGATGGAGGCCTGGCTGCAGGAGGGGAAGAGAGAAAGAGAGAGAAAGGATAGGGGGAAGGGTGGAGAAGCAAATGGGTGCTTCTCCTGTGTACCCTGGCTGGGAATTGAACCCAGGACATCCACACACCAGGCCAATGCTCTACCACTGAGCCAATAGGCCAGGGCCATGCTATAATTAATCTAACTTTTTCATAGAGCTGTTATAAAGATAAGCAGGATAACTCATTTGCTAGAGCCTTTTAAACTGCACAGAACTCCTAACCATTACCATAGGCATTGAGCTCAGGCAGGAGTCACGTGCGCTGTAGCTAGCTAGGCTAAAAGTAAAAATGGTTCCAGCCATCTATGGGCTGCCATTGCTTGCCTCGTTAGCAACTCCTCTAATTCCGCAGCCTCAGCACATTAGTAGTTAAAAGTGGCATTCCCCGGGGGACTTTCTTTTTTTTTTTTTTTAAGCAACAGCACATTAGATGAGATGGACCATGGATTTGCTCCCAAATGGCAATTGCTATGTTAGAAAGTCCTCCAACATTTCTGAGATCGTTAATCTCTGCTAATCACTCCTTGCCCCTTGGTGACTGCTCAGCACAAAACAAAAGGGAGGTTTGGCAGCTATCCAATTTCTTTTCAAGAATCTTGTCTTTTAATATAAATAATCCAAAGCCTCAAATGGCCTTAAAATTCTGGACTACCCACTTGACCTGTCCATATCTATAATCTCTATCCTGCCTCCACTTATTTATTTTTTTTTACAGAATAGACTCTGTTCCTGTCACCTTGTTATTTCTGACAGTTGCCAGCATGCTCCTTGCATTTAAGGACACTACTTAGCCCATGTGTTGTGAATTTAGGACTGTCTTTGCTAGTTTCACACAAGCAGGTCCCTATGGCTGGCAGTGCATTGGCACCATGGGGAATAATTGAGACTGCTGGGAGAGAGGCAGTTGCATAATCTTTGGGCACAAAGAGCACGTCTCCCCTACAAAGGGAATGGCAGTTGGACAATAGGGAGATCTGCAATGAACCAGAGTAATGGATTCTTCTGCATCATAGTTCAATTCTGGAGCCTAATTGTTAGTTTATTTAAGACCTGATTAAGGGGAGGAGAGGGTTCCCTTTGGAGGCTTGATTGAGTTAGTGTGAAAGGCAAGACAGTGTAATTCAGATAAACTAGCGAAAGGCAAACAGTTTCATGTATTAATGGTCACTAATGACCTGTAATCAAGCTATGATTTGTTAGGTTAAAAATAAAAGTGTAATTAGTTTATTTGCTCAGGACTGTAAACAGAAGAATGTATCAATCTGTTGATTGTTCGCCAGGGGAAACGGTAGGATGGGAGCATCCATCTTAAGCAAGACGTGGCAGGCACCTCAAGGGTTGTCATTGTCAGTTCCTAAAATTCTCCTAGCTGCTTCTGTGTGTGCCTGTGACTTCACCTCTTTCCAGCTCTTTGAGCAACCCCTTGTGAGTTTCCAGTCCTCATCAAAAAAGGGATCAGGACCCTGGCCAGTTGGCTCAGTGGTAGAGCATCGGCCTGGTGTGCAGGAGTCCCGGGTTCGATTCCGACCAGTGCACACAGGAGAAGCGCCCATCTGCTTCTCCACCCCTCCCCCTCTCCTTCCTCTCTGTCTCTCTCTTCCCTTCCCGCAGCCGAGGCTCCATTGGAGCAAAGTTGGCCGGGCGCTGAGGATGGCTCTATGGCCTCTGCCTCAGGTGCTAGAATGGCTCTGGTTGCAGCAGAGCGACGCCCCAGATGGGCAGAGCATCGCCCCCTGGTGGGTGTGCCAGGTGGATCCCGGTTGGGCGCATCCGGGAGTCTGTCTGACTGCCTCCTCGTTTCCAGCTTCAGAAAAATACAAAAAGGGAAAATAAAGGGGGGGGGATCAGGAAGATACTATCCTTGATGCCCTTTCTCTGTGGCTTTTCCTCTTGATTGGCAAGCCATGTCGATTTTAATTTTTCTCTTCTCTCTCCACTCTGGTCTTATGCTTCAGCTGGCTAATTTTCTCCAAGTACTACCATTCATTTGGCAAATATTTAACACATAATTATTGAGGGCCACTTATACTCCTAACACTATCCTAGGCCTTAAAGTTTTTAAGGATTATCAAGCAAGTCCTTTTTATTTATTTATTTTTTCCGAGCAAGTCTTGACTCAGTCTTTGCAAAATGCATACTCTCGCTGTAGATTCCTTTAAGACGTTCTCTCCCACTAACTACTCCTTGCATCATTTATCACTAAAAACCAAGTAAAGAATCTTCTTGGCATGAAACAGATACTCTGTTGAGATATGCCTCTTTGAGTAAAGGCACTTTGATCCTTTGGGCTACATCAAACTTGGCAGCAGAGATTTTGAGGGATTATCGGGACTCCTTAGGAAAAATATACCTGTGTTTTGCCTAGTCTTTTATTTAATTTGAGGAAGTAAATACATATAAATCCTTATGAGAGAGCATGACATTAGAACATAAAATCCTTTAAGCCTTCATCAAGTGAAAATGCTGTGATCTCTTTGATATTGCGGAGCAATAATGCTACAGGTTATCCTGGCGGGGCACCCAGATCACGTACGCTCATGCTGAAACAATGCGCATGATCTCACTCCCATAGAACATGACTTCTTTCCTTCTCACTGCTATTCACACACTTCTGAAATTCACTATTCTGCAGTGGCTGTCAGTCTGTGTTAGCTGTCTCCTGGACTTGAAGGTAAACTCCTTGTATCTCATGCTCAGCATGCGCCCCAAGCTCTACTAGCGCCCAGCATGTAGTAATAAGCTCAGTAAATATTTGTTGAGTGAAATCCAGGCACAATGGTTAGAGCTCGAAAACCAGGAGTATAGTATTTGGAATATTGTAAAAAAGCAACTAACTTGATAACAGTCATCTTTATTTTATTTTATTTTTTTACTTTTTATTAAATTTATTGGGGTGACATTGGTTAACGAAAGCATATAGATTTCAGGTGTACATCTCTATAATACATCATCTGCATATTGTACTGTGCGCTCACCACCCCAAGTCAAGTCTCCTTCCATCACCATCGACCCCCTATCCCCCATCCCTCTCTTTTTCTCTCCCATCCCCCTTTCTCTCTGGTAATCAAACTACTATTGTTTGTTTATGTCTATGAGGGCTTTTCTTTTTTTTTGCTTAATCCTTTCACATTTTTTCACCCTGGTGCCCAACCCCCCTACACTTTGTCAGCTGTCATCTGTTCTCTGTATCTATGACTCCGTTTCTATTTTGCTTGTCAGTTTATTTTGTTCATTAGATTCCACATATAAGTGAAATTATATGGTACTTATCTTTCACTGATTGGCTTATTCACTTGACATAATGCTGTCCTGGTCAGTTCATGCCATCACAAAGGGTAGGATATTCTTTTTTATGGCTGAGTAGTATTCCATTGTGTATATATACCACAGCTTTTTTATCCACTCATCTACTAATGGACACTTGGGCTGCTTCCAAACTTTGGCTATTGTAAATAATGCTGGAGTGAACATAGGAGTGCACATAGTCTTTTCAATTAGTGTTTGGGTTTCTTTGGAGATATACCCAGAAGTGGAAACACTGCGTCATAAGGCAGTTCCATTTTAATTTTTGCAGTAACCCACACTATTCTACACAGTGGCTGCACCAATCTGTATTCCTACCAACAGTACACAAGGGTTTTCTTTTCTCCACATTCTTGCCAAAATTATGATTTATTCACGATAGCCATTCTGGCAGGTGTGAGGTGCTGTCTTATTGTGGTTTTAGTTTGCATTTCTCTAATGACTACTGACATTAAGCATCTTTTCATGTGTCAATTGGCCATCTGTATGAACTCTTTGGAGAAGTGTCTGTACAGGCCCTTTGCCCATTTTTTAATTGGATTAGTTTTTTTTTTTTTTGGTGTTGTGTGTTATAAGTTCTTTATAAATTTTGGATATTAACCCCGATAATAGTGATCTGAAGGATTAAGTCTAGTAGATGATCAGCACCATCACTGACTTTTTCTGAATAGTTTTTTTTCATATTTCCATCCATATAATATCTATTTCTATGCATTGATAAACCATATCATAAATGGGATCCCCTCTTTCTTTGGGAACTACTAATGCCTAACGGTGATATTTCTTATACTTAACAGTAAGGTGATCAGTCGAGTTTCTGGTGTGAAATGACAATCTTCACAACCAAAAAAACATTTCATATTCAGGAAAACCTTAACAATAGCGTGGGTGGGTGGTGCAGTTATTTTGCATTTATTTATTCATTAGATATTTACTGGGCACTTACTGTGTGCCAGGTGTGTGGTTAGGTGCCAGGAATGTGGAGTAACCAAGCTCTCAGGGGAAACACATTCATCAAAGAATATTAAAGATACATGTACAGTTGTAACTGTGGCAGGCACTATCAAGGCAGAGTTTGTGGTGATTGAGGTGGGTTTAATAAGAGAATTGAACTTGAAAAGCTTCCCTGGTAAAGGGGTGATGGGGCTAACTCACGAAGCCCTGGTAAGAGGTGAGGGAAGGTTGACCCAGGCAGAGAGGAATGTGTGTACAGGGGCCCTGTAGGATTAGCGGCAGGGAGTGTGTGTGTTCAGAGAAGTAGAAGGTGACTTTTGTGACCTGAGTTCCCATGGGCAGGGTATGAGTCAGAAGCCACACATTGCAAAGCCCGGAGGCTATATGAGACCCTTATTGCTTTGTGTTGGAAGAGTAAAGGGAGACTGTTAAAATGTTTCAATGAGGGAGAAGATGGGGCGTAGCCACCCAACCTTGTTTCCTAAAAAGATCCTTCCGGCTGCAGTGTGAAAAGCAGACTGGAAAGGGTCCAGAATAGATTTAAGGAAACAAGTGATTTGTTCCTAGAAAACTGACAGAGCCGACATAACATATGCCCATGTGAGGCAGTCCCTGGATAAAGCAGGGACCCTTCCCAGAGATTCAAGATGAGCTGCTCCGTGTATAATAGAGACCTCTCCAAACTCCCTCTGTGTCATGCACACACACTTCCCCAGACATAAATTAGCATCTTTAATGCAGAGTGTCACGTGCGAGCCAGGTTCCCCTTCCAGCCAATGTGTCACTTTAGCACCTTTCTCTGTGTGCCTTACCCTTTGCCTTCAAAGGCAGCTCTGAGGTCTCATTTTCCTCCCCCGAAGTGTGAGATTGGTTTTCTGCTGTGCTGTTAAGAGTGATTCCCCCACTTAAAGTCTAATCTGCTGTGGCTTTGCGCCCGTTTGTCGGGAACTTCGAGAATATATTAAGACGTCGTACAGGGTGGAAGCTCTGTTGTGACAATGATTATGCCTATTATCTGTTTTAATAAATGTAAATTGCTGGGGAGACACAAGCCATTTGATGCCACTAGAATCCTTTGCAGGGAAGCCTGGATCCTTTCTGCGTGGCTTAGATGTGTCACTGTCACTTGCCCTTCACAGAGCTGAATAAACACACTTAAATCAGGCCTTGGTTAGGACATCCTCTTGTACTGTTGTCCTAATGAACTGTTGGGATTTTAGTCTTTGAGATCCATATTTGGTAACATTTGCACATTTTTCTGTAGTCCCCTTCCATCATTGAAATTATTGGGAACACACAATAGTCAGTCAAGATGTGTGTTTTATGTGCCAAGCACTAACATTGGGATACAACAGCGAGTAAGTCAATAATCTTGCCTTTTTTTAGAAGTTGACAGTCATTTCTCACTATCTGAGTGAGAATTTTAAAATACAAGTTCTTAGACATTTTGGATGGCAGGAGTCAGGAGGCCTCGTGAAGCCCTTTGGAAATTTGATAAAAAACTAAGCCTCCTTTCCAAGGGGGAGAAATGCTAAGAAAGCCATAAATATACAGTGGGATCTACAGTTCCAGAGAGATCATATGTTTCCTTGAAGTTCATCCCTCAGTGGCTGATCAAGCATTTCTAATCAAAAGTTAAGGTGGACAGATGTGCACAGCATAACTGAGGCGTGAATAAGCGGTGCTTTAATGGGCGGACGTTGTGCACCGTGCCAAGCGTGCAGTGTGGTGGCTCTGGCTTCAGAAGGAGGTGGGTAGGGCATATGGATGAAGTCCAGTTTCAGAGGGCTCACCTCTGAAGCTTGTCCAGTCCAAATCGGTTTAGAATTTTAAAAGCTTTCTAACATCAAGCCTCTTTATTACTAGACTGATCTGATTTTATTTCTGGCTAGTAGGAGAGGCAGCACCAGCTGTCTGCATTGTGATTGCCTCTTGTCCATTGGGAAGTTTGGGGGATTCTCACAATTAAGAAAATATGAAAAGTGCATTTAACCTGGGTTTTTTTCCTTCTTTCCTTCTTTCCTCCCTCCCTCCCTCCCTTTCTTCCTACCTACCTACCTAATAGCTCCTTTAAAAATGCTACAGAAATATCTGAGCCAATTATCTCTTTTACCCAGGAGTAGTTAGTGCTGCCTTTTGGATGAGATTGAATGCAGGTAGAATTTGTACCAGTAAATAATTAAGGAATTGAGAGAGAATTGTATGCATTCAAAAAGAGCAGGCATTGCTCTGGCCTGTTGGCTCAGCAGTAGAGCATCAGCCCGGTGTGTAGAAGTCCTGGGTTCAATTCCCGGCCAGGGCACATAGGAAAGGTACCCATCTACTTCTCCACCCTTCCCCCCTCTTCTTTCTATCTCTCTCTTCCCCTCCTGCAGCCAAGGCTCCATTGGAGCAAAGTTGGCCCAGGCACTGAGGATGGCTCCATGGCCTTGGCCTCAGGCACTAGAATGGCTCCAGTTGTAATGGAGCAACACTCCAGATTGGCAGAACATCGTTCCCTAGTGGGCTTGTTGTGTGGATCCTGGTCAGACGCATGCAGGAGTCTGTCTTCCTCCCCACTTCTCACTTGAGAAAAATACAAAAATAAAAATAGAATAAAAAAGAAAGAGCAGGCATTATTACAGCTAGCTTCTTCTTTGAGTTTTGGTGCAATTGACCTTTAAGTAGAAGGAGACACAAAGATCTGGAATAGTCCTCCCTAACTTTCAAAAGCCTTATCTCAAACCCACTTCCCCTGCCCACCCTGAAAAACCTCCTTGACAACGTCATCTTTTCTGAATCCCTGTATTGGAGACTTTAGTTCATAACTTAACACTTATACAATGGCATATTGGCCACTATTATATAACACACGTTTGTCTTGTTTCTTCTTCTGGTTGTGGTCTTCCTGAGGTCAGAGATTACATCTCCCCCACTAGAGAGTAAGCACCAGCAATCAGGTCAGGGATATATTTGTTTCTTTATTATTAATCCCTTTACAATGTCTCATACATTACAGGCAATCAACAGATAATTCTATATGAGTGGTTCTAATGTTTCAGCATCATTTATAGCTCTGATTGTTATGTTACATATACCATACCTACTGGTAATTGACAGGAAGATCAATTTATATTTGTTTTGCATTAAACCAAGTTAGAATCAAAGTAGAACTATTTGAGGTGGTGGTATCTGAAACCGAGTTTTAGTATCTGGTGTCAGAGTTGGTGAAAACTTGGGGTTTGGGGGAGTGTCTAGATTTATGGAGCCATCTGTTGGTTTTATTTTTAGTTATGCTCTAAAGCTGTACTTTTAAATCACAAGCTTAACTCAAAGGAGAGATTAATTTGGCTATTCTGAAGACCAAAGAATCTGTTTGTTAAGCAGTGACTATGGGCTAGGCATGTTTAGTTTCATGTGATATCTCATTTAATTGTCCTAAGAGTCCTGCAAAGAGTAATGCATAGTCTTCTTTTAGATATAGTAAAAGAAAAACAGATTCAGAGAGGTACCTAAAGTTAGTTTGCCTCTGTGAGGGCAAAGTGCCTGTCAGGTCAATATTGGCTGAATTAAGCTTTATCCAAGCCTACTCAATCAGGCAGCAATTGATCGAGGCTGAGTTTGAACCTGAAGTTGTTGGTATTCGACAGCCACCCTCTTCCCACTGCTGCCTCTCCTCTAAACAGAATCCATGTAGAAAAGAAACAGTATGAACATGATCGGCTCCTCGTTTTAGCTCTTTGTGCTTTCAGTTCAGGCTATATTAGACTCCAGTTTTCAGCATTTGGCCCCAAACATCATTTTCCTCCGTCTGTACTATTTGCCCAAAGATGACGCTAAAGATAAACTTGACTTCCTGGCAACAACTCAGAACAATTGTGTTAGAACACGCTCTTCCTGCTACCCCAAGGAAGCAAAAACAAACATTTGGAAAGAAGGGTAGATAAAGTAGCAGAAATGGCAACACTATTTGTATTTTATTTTCTTTCCTCATCTCCCCTCGCCCCCCCCCCCCACTAAGGTTGGGGTGTGGCTAGTGGCTGTCCAAAGACAGCAAAAAACTCAGCAAGTCAAAACTTTATCCTATTTTATTATTCTGGTTTGCAGACATTTTTAAAATTAAAGTTGGCATACAACATTATATTAGTTTCAGGTGTACAATAGCAATTCAACATAAATACACCTTACGATATTATCACTCCACGAAGTTCAGTACAAACACAACAAAAGCAGGCTCATAGAAACAGGGCAGACGGATGCAGCCTCTCCAAGTTACCCACGGCCATTTAATGTCATCAGCAGATTTAATGCCTTTTGCCTAAGCTACAGTAAAAATGAAAAGATATTAAGTTTTATAGGGACAAGCTCTATTTACACTTACCTCCTGGCCGACACACATACATGACTTTTAATTTTTTAAAAACTTGGATCTGCATTTTAGGAATCAATTTGAATCTATGATTTTTGGGGGGAGATAGTACAAAAGTAATGTTTGCTTTTCTGCCACCCTTACCAGCATCAAAGTGATGAGGCAACACTCTGAAGAAGAGTATTTATAGAGCATGATTAGGGCCAGCTCCTTATTTGAGGTTCTAGGGAGGGAAACTGGATGTCAGTATGCAGAGTGATCATCTGGTTTTCAGTCTATCAAACAGGAGAAGGGATGGTCTCGGGCTACTGTTTTCACAGGGAGGGTGCATTCCCATCTTTCAGAAACGTTGAACAGGGTAGAATGAAGATTGGGCTGAACCACTAATGCCTCTTCTGAGAGTTTCTGTGATTCTCACTTCTTAAAATGGCCTTTGCCTTTGGAAACTAGCAATCTGTTTTTTGTTTCTTATTTCAAATAAACTATGTAAGGAGAGACAGAATGGGGGCCCAAGGGGAGATGTATGATGAGTTATCAGTATAATTAAGACTTACTAAACAATGTCCAGTCATAAATATGTTACTGTATATCACACACACACACACACACACACACACACACACACACACGGATGGGCAGAGGGCAGACTCTTCACATACCCTGGGGCCTGGTCCCACACCCACCTTAACTCTCTGCGGCTCACCCTTGGGTCTAATCCACCCTCACCCCTTCATCTGTACGTTCTCCCTCCTGTTCTGTCTGCACCCCCTCGGCCCCTCCCTTCTTCCTGGCTCTAGGATCTTGAAAAATCACTTCACTACCCTGGGCCTTAGCTTCCTCTGCTCTAAAACAGAGCTATTAGTGGCTCCTACAATTTCATTGTAAGTGTTAGAGAAGAATATATGTAAAATACCAACACAGAGTCTGGCAAAGGGTGGGTGGCTATTCTTATTTTTCTCCTGTATATTTATTAAAAGATAAAGACTGTAACACCAAGATGGGTGTATGCTCGGCTCACTTTTTAAGGACATGAACACAGAAACTTCTCAGCAGGGGTTCATAAAATACTGAGAAAGACATTCTCTGGCTGCAGGATGGGACAGGGTCCTAGGGACCAAACATACCCCAGAAATCAGTTCAGGAATCCAAATCGCTTGTAACTCAACTTCTCACATGCAATTTTTCTCTATCCTGGGAGTAGTTGTTCCCTCTTTCAAACTTCTTGGAAGTGTGCTATCCAATCGGTCACCACACGCATGGCTGCTGTGCCCTCAAAGCAGGCAGGTCCCATTCATTTGAGATGTATTGTAAGTGTAAAATACACACCAGATTTCAAAAACATAGTACAAAAAATTTCTACATCTCTCATTAATAATATTTTATATTGATTACATGTAAAATGATATTTTGGATACTTTGGGTCAAATAAAATGTAAAATAAGTAAAAGATAAAATTGATAAAAGCTCATATTAATTTCATCTTTTTAAACTTTTAAATGTGACTCCTAGAAAACTTTAAACTACATATGGAGCTCACATTTTATTTCCACTGGATGGTGCTGTCCTTGTACCTCACTGTGCCCCTGATCACCTCATCATTTTCTTCTCCCTTCCCCCATGTGACTCAACATATTATATTTGTTGTATGAACTATATTTGCTTCTAAGTTATAAACTCCTCCAAGATACTATTTGCCATTATTATTGACACGATTTGTTGCCATGGCACATAACACCAAGTCTTCAATACATATTTGTTTGATGGATGGATGGATGGATGGATGGATGGGTGGATGGGTAGTTAGAGAGATGATAGGTGGATGATGGAGTGAATGGACAGGAGCTGTATTCCGAGGCTTTGTAAATGTCAGAAGAACATGGCCTGCTAATATCTCTGAGGGAGAAGGCAAGTTCAATGACTGCAATTTGTCAAAAAGTCGATTTCACCAATTCCATAATAGAGGCTAAAGAATATGTCCTAACAGTACACCTGTGTCTGCAGCTAGCTCTGTGGCCTTTGGCAATGACTTATCTCAGAGTTCCATGAATGTTTGGATTTTGCAAATGACAGAGACCTATCACTTATTAGGCAAAGCCATAGAACCTCCGAGGCATATGCCTCCCTGCAAAGTATGAGTACAGAAATGAGAGAGTAGTAGTCTCTGAAGGATTCATCTCAGGATAGCAGGCAAACAGTGCCCTTCTGGGAGCTGAGCGTGGTCAGCTCAACCTTACGAGATAGAAGTGAAATGCAGGATCTGGGAGCGTCCTTTCTTATTCTGACTCAGCACCTTTAAACAAAGGACTCAGAAAATAACGCAATTCTTGCCATGGATCCTGATCCTGTAATCGTGACAAAATAAGCTATTTGCCAGGGCATCATTGTCATATCCTTTTGGAAGGGACTTTGTTATCACATTAGCCAGACTCGTTTCCCAGAGAAGAGCCTGGAGAAGTGTGGAGAAGTGTGTGGTGAGCCACAACCAAAGCAGACATTGTAAGTGGTGTCACAGGAGTTCATGCTTCATCTGGGCCAGGGCTATGTGTGTGGTGAGCATGGGGAGTGAGTGAGAATTTTTTCATCTATTTGCAAATTTAACAAGCTGTGTATTGACCCCAGTGTGTTTGTTGGCAGCTAAATGGGCAGAGGGTAGGGGGCAGAATTACTTATAGACTTGATGGTGAATGTTCTGTTATAATTGGGCAGGATAATAATGATAAGAAAAATAATAGTTACTGAGGGTTTATAATGTGAGTAGTAATATGAATTATTGCATTTATACATCACAAACAACTCAGGGAGGTTGGTGGTATGAGCATCATTTTCTTACCCAGGCGTAGGAAGGTTTGTAACTTACCTAAAGTCACACAGCTTACAACTGGTAGAGCTGGGACTTCAACCAGATCATTAGGTTATAATGAACATAATATACAGGATATCTTTGATGGGAAATTAGCATCTTTTTTTCTTACAATAGAGCAGTTTCTGGTTAACAGGAAAAGGAGGGAAGGCTCCGGTCGGGTGGTTCAGTGGATGGAGCGTCATCCCCTCCCTGCTCAGAAGTCATGTGTTCCACCCCCACCCCCAATCAAGGCACCTATGAGAAGGAATCAATGAGTGAACAGCTAAATGGAAGTTGATGCTTCTCTCTCTGACCCTCTCTCCCCATCTCCCCCTCATTCCTTCTCTCTCTCTCTCTCTCTCAAATAAAATAAAAAAAGAATACGAGAGAGAGAGAGGACAAGACATTCTGCCAGCCTCACTCACAAATGATGAATGCTTTACTGGTTATCAGTACCATGGAGCCCGAGCTGCAAAGGGAGCATGGGATGGTGGAGATGCATAGGACTGGCACTGGGACCCAAACCTGCCCAGGCTCTGCCAGCTTACACCCTTTTCTTGACCACCTTTCCTCCATCTATAAACTGAGAGCTGGAAGACACTGAGTTCTAAGCTTTTGTGCAGTGTTCTAGTTCTCTAGCTCTTCAAAACTTAAGGAAAAGGAGGGGCACAAGCAGTAGACATTGCACCCCTGGTTTAGTATGGACAGTTGACAAACCAAAGAAGCACATTGTCCCTGGAAATGAACCTGCCTCGTGAGGGTGGGGCCTAGGGTCGCTCATTTGCTGGTAGGGACTTGATTTTAGCTTGTAAACTGGCAGCCTGGGAACTCAGTCTCTGAACTTCTGTTTGTCTTGCCACATTTCGCATTCTCCTTAAGTTTCTTGCTATGTTCCTGAAGGTGCATTTTGTTATTATTCTCTCACCAAATATAACATATAAAAAATAAGACACTAAATTGAATTTTTTTTAGTCATTAAATTATTTTTTCTGCCAAAGTATCAGTACAAAAGGGCAAATAGATTCTTCCAGAATTTTTCAGAACATTCATTATCCTGATCTGTGAAATCCAGTTTGGGATCACTCATTAAAGAATTTGACCTTTCCAAAAAAACCCTTATGGTTTATGAATTTTTATATTTAAAGTGCGGTCAGAACTACAACACCAATTAGAGGGCTGAGCCTTGATAATGAATGGAACCAGAATAATGAGGATGTTAGGTGAGTTGACACAAGTGAAATGTTTATAGCTAAGTCAAAACAAAAATGGTTTGAAATACTTAATGGACCAAGATGTGTAAAAGAATAGTAAGACGTTGGGCTCTTGATCCTGATAGACTAATTCTAAATTCTTATTCTGCCACTGATTAGTTATAACCTTAGTCCATTCGCCTACCCTAACCAAATGTCAGCATTCTCATCCATATGAAGCATGAATAATAATAATGGGACTTACCTCCACATAGAGTTATTATGAGAATGAAATGGATTATGTATGTCAAGCACCCAAGACCTTGCCTAGCTCATTCATGCCCCCAATAAATGTTAGCTATTTCTATTATTAGAAGACAAGTAATTAACCATGTATAACAAGTATCCTTTTAAAAATTCTAGATATCGTAAATTCTATTTTACCAAGGAGATCATTAGGCGGTAGATTAACATAGCAGAGATGTTTAAAGACCATTTCACCAGGTCTGTTTTAAAGTCACATTAGCTAAAACCCTGGCTGTGTATAAAAATGGTGGTCATTTCTTAATTTTAAAGAAATCAACTTATCCATGTAATGAATCATCTCTAATTTCTTTGCAGTATTGTGTGAATATAAATACAGTTCTGCACATTGAATCATTTTTCGTTCTTTGGATGTTAACTATTGATTGTTAGGAGGCCAGGGGATCAATATTAATAAATGTTTGACGTTGTCAGCTGTGCTGCTGCGGAGTGGGGAGGAGATTGGAAAGGAGAGAGAGACAGGCAGATGGGACACACACACACACACACACACACATACACAGAACTTGTGAATTTATTACTTCCTGTTCATCAGAGCTTAATATGAAAATGCCTGGGAGAGTGGAGAAACTGTTTCAACCTGTCATTCCCACAGTAAGTGAGGTGTCAAGATTTCATAAGTATTGAATGCCCTGAAGTTAGATACTACTTTGTCACACTGAAGGCAGAGTCGAGGTGGAAAATACCGGGTTTCCATTGCCAGTGTTCAGAAGGGGAATTTGGGATGACCGCCCAGACAGGTTTCATTCCAAAGTAGCCTACGAACTTTGGTTCCTTCAATCCTAGCATGCACTCTTGCTGCGCCTACTAAATGGCTTAAAGATGAGCATGAGATTACTAGCTAGTTAGTAAACATTCCACGAGAGGGAAAGTAGCACCAGTCTCTCTGCCGCTTATGAAAGCAGATAGATAAAAAGCGCTTTCCAGATTGTGCTCACTCAAAGGCCCACGTGCTGCCCATACATGCAAGGTGTGTTGTTGCAGATGAGCTTGATATATTAGCCTTGAAAGCATTTTAAAGGGATGAGCTAATGTGGAAATTTCAGGGACGATAATGGCAGAAACAAAGTAAGGCTCAAAAGCAGCCTGTGGAGTATCTGGCAGTGTTTGAAGTAGTTGGCTCTCTGATATTAACAAAAGTGTGACAATGAGGATGAATGTGCCCCCCCCCCATCTAGTTTGCAGAGAGCATGTGGGGCATAGACTTCAACTGCTTTGTGAAATGATGGTACAGTAGCAAGTCACCTGATGACCTTGGAGACAATAAATAGTAAAGTTAATATACAGAAGGTATCATTGGTCAATTATAATACATATGTGCTACATGCAGCTTGGCTAACCAAGCTGAAAGAAGAATGAGCTGGTAATGTTTAAGGTTCCGGCACTGTGGTTGTTATATTTCAGTGTCACTCAGCCTTATTGAGTGGATATGATTATGACGATGAAATCATCATAGCTAACTTGCATATGGAAGTTAGCCTGTTTCCGATCGTGTGTTAAGCATCTGACATAAGTTATCTAATTTAGTTTTTACATTCCTACAATGTAAATATAATTCACTCTATTTTTTTTTTTTTTTCTGAAGCTGGAAACGGGGAGAGACAGTCAGACAGACTCCCGCATGCGCCTGACCGGGATCCACCCGGCACGCCCACCAGGGGCAACGCTCTGCCCACCAGGGGGCGATGCTCTGCCCCTCTGGGGCGTCGCTCTGCTGCGACCAGAGCCACTCTAGCACCTGGGGCCACTCTAGCGCCTGGGGCAGAGGCCAAGGAACCATCCCCAGCGCCCGGGCCATCTTTGCTCCAATGGAGCCTCGCTGCGGGAGGGGAAGAGAGAGACAGAGAGGAAGGAGGGGGGGGTGGAGAAGCAAATAGGCGCTTCTCCTATGTGCCCTGGCCAGGAATCGAACCCTGGTCCCCCGCACGCCAGGCCGACGCTCTACCGCTGAGCCAACTGGCCAGGGCCCACTCTATTTTTTAAGGTGAGTAAACAAAGAACTATTGGTCAAAATCTCCCATCCAGTATTCAACCCAGGTCTTCCTTTTAAAAGTACTGTGCATGTAAAAGTAATAAAAATAAAATATAAAATAATTTTTCAAAAAAGAGGACAAAGAAGGAGAATGTCTATTGTGTCTTTACTATACTAGGCACTGGCCTATATATTTTGCATAGACTATCATATATCCCGCACCATTGTACTCTACTGATTTTAATAATGAGAATATAGAGGCTTTAGTCAGTTAAGAACTTGCCCAGTTTTATGCAACTGGCAAGATGCAGACAAAGGCTGTGGGATCAGACCAGTATGAGTCTAGAACCTAAACTGTTAACTGATTTGCCTATAACAACATAGATTATCATAATGTTAAGATAGTTACATGAATAAATGGGGTTTCATAGGGTAGACCCTCCCTGGGTTCTTTTTATAGTCTAAGACAGGGGTAGTCAACTTTTTTATACCTACCGCCTACTTTTGTATCTCTGTTAGTAGTAAAATTTTCTAACTGCCCACCGGTTCCACAGTAATGGTGATTTATAAAGTAGGGAAATAACTTTACTTTATAAAATTTATAAAGCAGAGTTACAGCAAGTTAAACATATAATAATAATCACTTACCAAGTATTTTATGTCGGATTTTCTCTAAGTTTGGCAGAATAAATCTTTATAAAACAACTGACTATATTTAAGTCTATCTTTTTATTTATATATACTTTGGTTGCTCCGCTATCGCCCACCGTGAAAGCTGGAATGCCCACTAGTGGGCGGTAGGGACCAGCTTGACTACCACTGGTCTAAGACATCCCAGATTTTTGTACCCATCTGTTTGAACCTGTCACCTTTTGCCTCTTTTGTACAGGTTGGTGGTGTTTATTTCTAGGACTCAGTATGGTTTCCCTGTGAAATAGGTCACAGGTACTTAACACACTGCCCCCAGTTGGCCTGGAATTTCCTTTCCATGTGGCAACGGAGTTCCCATGGCAGCCCCTGTGTCCCGGCTAAGTCTCTAGTTCTCCTTTAGCTGTGCTTGGCATCACGAGAACAATGTGATTCTACTCATGTTGCAGACCAGGCAGGAAGATATGCTGATCGCTTGTCTTTTTAAATACTGTTATCCATCACAGACAAGCATTCCCATTAATACAGTGTGTCCGTAAAGTCATGGTGCACTTTTGACCGGTCACAGGAAAGCAATAAAAGATGATAGAAATGTGAAATCTGCACCAAATAAAAGGAAAGCTCTCCCAGTTTCATACCTACTCAGTGCAGTTCGATGTGGGCTCATGCACAGATGTTTTAGGGCTCTTTAGGTAGCTATCCCATATAGCCTTGACAGACTCGTCACTGACTGATGGCCTACCAGAATGGGGTTTCTCCACCAAACTGCTGGTTTCCTTCAACTGCTTATCCCACCAAGTAATGTTATTCCTATGTGGTGGTGCTTTGTTATAAACGCACTGATATTCATGTTGCACTTTGGTCATGGATTCGAATTTAGCGAGCCACAGAACACACTGAACTTTCCTCTGTACCATCCACATCTCAACTGGCATGGCCGTGGGCTGCTCCGCTGTATACACAGTGTTACGTCATCATCTGTGCATGCGCACATGCTGCCACATCATCCTACAGAAACTGGGAGGGTTTTCCTTTTATTTGGTGCAGATTTCACATTTCTATTGTCTTTTGTTGCTCTCCTGTGACCAGTCAAAAGTGCACCATGACTTTACGAACACACTGTATTTCTATGCTAAAAAAAACCCCATAAAACCACATTTTGTACTTACAAAGGATCCCCACCATAATGTAATTTATCCATTCTTTTTGTGATAAATCACATATTAAAAAATAGTTTTCCTCTTATTCACCTTATAGATGATGATAATTGTTTTTTTAAAAAACAAAGGAATGGTTGGTGTTTTTAAACTTTGGCTCAAACAAAACATGACATGACATGAATGGTTAACTGTGTCGGTCTGGTCTTGGCAGAATGTTTTTCCTACTCATTAAAATAAAGTTGAACTAAGGCTGTAATCATATAAAGTCACATTAAATAGTGGGTTTTTTTCTCTTTTCTTCCTATAAAGAAATATCTAATGTGTCAATCAGTTATTTGTTGTCCCCTTTTCTCTGTGTTAGAAAAAGAATATGTCTGATTCAAAAGACTGTCCAGTATCAAAGTTTATTTCTCCTCTTGAATAATTGCCAAATTGTCTCACTCCTGATTTCTGGTGTCAGGATTTGTTTCATGAAATAGAGATTGTTAACTCATCAGGATGTGTTTGCATTTGTAACCTTTGTAAGGAGTTATTTAAACCACAGACACAGGTAAATTACATCTGATTTAGAACCACGCCCGAGAATTCCAAAGGGGGGAAATTCCTCACAGTTTGGTTTTCAATGAAAAACAGGATTGTTGTGTTTTTAGTGTTGTCTGTCTTGTACTGGGGGAAAAAAAAGGAGCTCATCTTTTTGTCCATAGAGTCACCCTCTGGTATTATGTCCATCTGGCTGTCTCTTATAGCTCTGGGCCTCTTAGCTCTAAGAGTGTACCAGGAGCTATTAATAGCCAAATTCTACAACAGTCTGCTGTCACAGATGGAATCTGACTTCTGAAGATTAAGACCACAGAAACTCGTTACAAAGAAAGCAATACATTCTTGGGCATTTAGTGCAGTTAAGCTATCTATAAATAAGGACCATTTTATAAGCAATATACCAACCAGCCTCTGATTCTAGTTTGTGGGCATCACTTATTGATTTGGTCTTTGATATATAAGGTTCCTTTTATGATGATGTATGGCTCTGTAGTATCAATCCAAACGCTATCTGTAAAATTGCAAGAGAACATCTTGTTTTAGAAAAAGTAATAGTTAAGTTGAGAGTATAATAGAAAATTTCATCACAAAAAAAAGGAAAAAACACCTAAAAAAATGTGTCATGGATTGTAGAATCCATGAAGCTATGCATGTCCATTCAGAAGGGCTGTGACTTAACTACTTGCACTGTGACCATTGCAGGACCCAGGACCCCCCACCATGAAAGAAGGCAGCCTTGACTGTTATACACACGTGCACGTGTGTGCACACACACTCTCCACATATATCTCTGGAAACTCTCAATTCTTTTTGCCCTGAGCAAGGTAGAGATTGGTCTCTCTCAAGGAATTGTCTTAGTATTTCTATTTAAGAGTATAAAAAGAAGATGGAAAAAGGGATTAAAGTCTATTTCTGGACCCTCTTTCTCCGTGATCCCCTTGGTTCCCCAGTATTTACCAAAAGAATTAAGGGATTTATTAAATCAGATTAACTGCTTGTGTCATCTGTTCCACACTCAGTAATATCAGAAATCCAGCGAGGCCAAGAGGGGAGAACCCAGTGTTGTGCATAGAATTGATTCTTTATCAGTACTTACTGTGTAAATGAAAGGGAGAGATTTCCATTGCTTTCTCATTATGTTAAGATGTAGGTTCCATGAGGGCAGGGCCTTATTTGTTCATTTTTCTAACTCCAGCATCAACCACAGTGACGATTTTCACCCAGTGTGCCACAAGAATTTTTAAAACATGCAGTTGCTGACTCTTCAGTCAGGAGCATTGACCTCTTTTCCCTTAGATTATCCAATAAAAAAATATGACCATAGACAACACAGTAGCCATCTGGTGCAAATGAATCAAACCTACACCTATTTTTTTGTCAGATTGGCAAAAAATAATATATTTTTGTGTGCCACAGAATTTTAGTAATTAGTTTTTGTATGCCGTGAGATGAAAAAGGTTGAAAATGGCTGTACTACAGTAAATGTTTTTGAATAAATATATTAATACAGTATATGGAATTCAGGCAGCTAGCATGCTCTTAAAAAGGAACTCATAAATTCTTTCTTAGCTCTGTATCCTTTCACTTTTATTTCCATTTAAAGTTTTCTGATCAATGCTGCCTTTCTTTATATACACATATAAACAGAATTTCCATACACAAATCTCCTATGGTACTTGAAAAGTAATTCCCATGGCAAATAAATTCACATAGGAACGTAGTTTATCTGCTTGAGCTAGATTTGAAATTTCCTACCAATAGCTGTTGTAAGGGCAAGGGCAGGGGGTTGGGCATTCATGTGGTATAATACTCTCTGTCAGTTCAGCAGGTTATTTATTCCTTCATTCATTCATTCTGATTATATACATAAGCCCCTGTGACCTGCTCAGCACAAAGACACAATAGGGAATATGACAGGAAAAATAGTCTTGGCTTTGTGGATCTAATAGAGTTTCTAAGTGAATGGGCGGGGGGAAGCAGAAACTCTACAAGCAATTTCAATGAAGTATGATAGGTGGCAGCTTCATTTTAAGCAGTTATTGAGCACCTACTATGAGTCACTCTCCAGTAAGGGTGAAGAAATGAGGTATAAATATATTGATAATTATGTATTATTAGTATATATTAAATAGCTATATGGGAAAAAGAACAGAGATCCCAGGACCATAGGTGTTTGTTGAGGCATGTGCGATGTGGGCAGGGTGATATAAATACAGGGAAAAAATTAAATTACCATGAGTTAGAGCCATCTGTGACTATTCATGGAGGAAGGAGAATATCATTGATATCTTTAAAAATGGAAAGGATTTAAAGAGAAGGAAAAGGAATTGCACAATAAATGCAATTAGAAAATAACAATGGCAGAGGGAAAGGGGTTGGGGGAGGTAGAAGAGTAAAAGGAGAGTAAATGGTGATGGAAGGAGACTTGACTTGGGCTGGTGGTGAACACACTACAATATACAGATGATGTGTTGTAGAATTGTACATCTGAAACCTATGTACTTTTTATTGACCAATTTCACCCCAATAAATTCAATAAAGTTTAAAAAACTAAAATTTAAAAACTTCAAAATATTTATGTATTTAGAAATTAAATTTATTTGGAAATTAAATTGACCAATGAGGTAACATTGGTCAATGAGAATATGTAGGTTTCAGGTAAGCATCTCTATATCATTTGAAGTGTTGGTTGTATTGTGTGCCCATCATCCAAAGTCAAATCACCTTCCATCACCATCTATTTGTCCCTTTTTTCAAAAATTAAATAAAATTACAATTGCTAAAGTTTCTAGACTTTGAGTTCTAATAGATAACAAATCACCCACCCAAATACATCTTGTTTGAATCCCTTTATGATGCAGGGAAATCACTTCTAATCAGTTTAGGGATGCTGAATTGGTCATTGGTAAGGCAGTGCACTCGTGATTCCAATTTGTTCTGCTGATTTGTTGCATCAAGGAGTATTTACCTTAGGTTAGAAGTCACACGCAACACAATGTACAGGTGATTCATTATAGAATTGAACACTTGAAGTCTATATAATTTTATTAACCAATGTCACCTTCAATAAATTCAATAAATTTTTTTTAATTCACATGGTAAAGATCATAGTAATTTTCTTTGATCTCCCTGTTCCCCAAAGAGCTTGTATTCATTGTGGCCTCTAAAATGCTATAATGTGCTCTCAAATGTTCTGCTCCAGTAGAAGAGACCCAGGAAATTTTGACCAGCTTCTAAGTTAACCCGCCTCAGAGGATCCATTCAGATATAGGGGGCTGTAGATATATAATGATTAAGAGAATAAGCTTTGGATTCAGAGAACCTGGCTTCAAATTATGGTTCTGCAGCTCTTTGTCGACTTAGGCAGGTTATTTAATCACTCTTAAATCAGTTACTTTATCTGCAAAATGAGACTGTTCTGAAGAAATTAGATAGTCTCTGTATACATAGTGTGCTGACTGGGGTATTGTTTCAATGAAAGCCAAGATCTCAGAAGGAGATGATGATGAGCCTAAAGATGGTTTGAGTGTGGATCTTAGTTTTTGATGATTTGGGGGGTCTGAATTCCACAGTTTCCCACTTTCTCTGCCTTCTTCCAAGTCAATCTCTCGTTACATTTATAAACTCCGAAGATTCCCTGGGTGTGTTATGGGTTCTCAATTTCCTTAGGCCTGTTCTGAATTGAAGAAGACTACAAAAAATTTATAATGCAGTGTCAAGAATATCTTACTACATGTGATATAAATATATATATATATTGATGTGATAAATGCTTACAATTTTACAGCGTGTTACAGTTTTCAAACCACTTTGAAATACACCATTGCATTTGACCCTTCTTAAACATTAGTGACTGGGTGGTAATCACTTATTTTTACAGATTAAAAAAAAAAAAAAGAGTCACAGAGAGTTACTTGACTCAATCAAGTTACCCAGCTAATAAGTGATGAAGCCTAAATTTGAGTCCATATATTCTAGCAAGCCCATGAGTATTTCCATACCTCCTAGACTGCCAGGCTATTTGGAAAGAAAGAACATTTACATTACAAAGAAAAATGCAAGCAAGTGCAAATTGGTGTCCCTCAATCTGGTAATATCTGAAAATACAAAGAGTAAAAGGACTTTATTGAGATAGCATAGGAAATCAGAACATTAGGAAATTCTCTGTGGGTTTTTTTCAAATCTACATGAAAGTGTGGGTCACTGCATTGTGACATACTGTGTCATGTCTGAATGTGTGTCTCCTGAGCCAAAGGGGACAGAGCTGCTTTTTCAGAACCACGGACAGCTCAGCAACTCGGGTTGTTTCATATACAGCCTGAACAGCGTCCTGCCTATTTGATAGCATCAGCTCTGTGAAGCCCAGGGGAGCTGACCTGACCTTGTAATGTTCACTCAGAGAAGAACGTAAATTTAAAATATCAACGAGTTGCATTAAATGCTTATTCAGGAGGTTTCATTAGTGTCAATAAGTATGACACATTCGAAATTATTGATTTTTTTATTTTTCTCAATTTAGGACTAGTGAAGCCCAATTAATTACTGTGAAGTGTATACAGCTTCCTTTCTATCTCTGTTAAATCCCAATTCAATAATTACCATAGTTGAGTTTCATGAGTCTAGTTTTTTTTGTTTGTTTGTTTTGTTTTTTAGTGTGCACCCCTCCTCCACCAATGCTTTTTCCCAAATTCAACTATTCATTGTATGGCTAATCCCCCTCTGCAGCGATAAGGACCAAATGGAAATCCATAATGCTAATTTTGTAGCTCTTGAAGAAGGGGCCCAAGGGAGTCAAAGAGCTGATTCATAGATTGAAAAAAGTAGAACACTGCCATTGCCTAAGCACTAGCTTCTCTCATTGGCCTTAAGACCAAAGAGGTATCATGAGGAACATTATTATGTGAAGCAGCTTAAGTTCTGGGCACCAATCTGGGCACCTTTCCTACCATTTATTTTTCCATGCCATGAATCTCTGATTTTTAATACTGAGTTGGGGGGATGAGGCTAACTAACTCCATGGTCTAAGCTTTTGTCATAGATCAAACCTCACATTCAATAAGCTTTTTGATTGTCAGTAAATTGTGCTCTTATCAGATTTTACATAATTACATATATCCCATTCAAGAGCTGTTTTCTGTAACTTCTGTGGCTTCTGATAAACGGGACTTTGTGGCTCAGCTGTTATAAAGTGGGAGAGAGAAATTCATTGGGAGAGAGCTTGGAGTTTATGCCTGGATTCACTTGACATGCACATCAACCACCAGAGAGCCAAGAAGGAGATGGATTCCCAGCCCTAACTGTACTTGAAAGCAAGGACCATTATAGCACAAGTTTAATTCAATCTTTTCCAACGTTGCTTTCTCAAATTAACCTGAAATTAAGCAGTAGAGACTGCTATTCTGCTGGGTTTTAGTCACTCTGCTAGATTACAGGTGGGCTGCTGGGTGAGGTTATTGCCTCACGTTATTAGGAAGAAAAACTTAGGAGGATAGGGAGTAAAACTCTCAACCTTCTGCATGAGAAGAATGTGTATTTGGCATGGCTAATTGATTTTTTTCCAGACTTTTTAACTTAAAAGTAGATTAGACACTGTGACATTAGAAACAAAATTTCCAGATCATTTTAAAGTTAATCCTGGAAATTAAACTACTTTAAAGATTCATTCTTCCTCCCCTGGTGCACGTTCTGCTCTTCCTGTGTGTATCCTCTAAGTTTACTCTCTGGCAACGGAGCAAGTCCACTGTAAGCAGTGACATGCAGGCTGTCAGATAAAATCTCCAGATTGAAACCAGAGTAGAGGGCTGAGCTCCAAGCTGGAGAAGCATATGTGACCCCCTGGTTCAGATGGAAGGAGTGCCTGCAAACCATCCCTTTTGCCAAAAGACTCAGCTTTCCTTGAATATAAATAAAAACAAGTCCTTTGTTCTCAAAGATGTATGAACGATGTTTAGTGTTAACTCACTTCTTCCTATGAGTTTTGATTTGGGACATTGTATTGTTTTTAGTTTCAACGATGTTCTATCAATCTAGATTGCAAATGCATGGGATCTCTCAGGTTGTTTTACTGATGATGAAAGAAACTTATTCATCCATTTGCAAATGTTTCCTGAATGTCTACCAGGCACTGTGTTCTAAGTGCTAGAGGTACAGCATTGAGCAAGATCAACAAGTTCTCTCTCTGTTCTCATACCTGTTATATTCTAATGGGAGGAAGGATTCAAAAAATAAAAAGAATTTTAGATGGTAATACATGGTATAAAGAGATTGAGCAAGTTAATGATATAACAGTATGGGCTGTGAGGAACCCACATTAACTAGAGTAGGTAGGAAAGGTCTTGACACTGAGGCCTAAATAACAGAATGGCACTAAGATGGGGAAAATCTAGGGAATGAGAGGAGTTGTCATATGCAAAGGTCCTGAGGCTGTAATGAGCTTGGAGTATGAAGAACAAAAGGCCAGTGAGGCTTGAGCATAATTAATAAAAGAAAGAGTGACAGGAGGTGCAGGCAGGATCCAGCCATGTAGAGGCTTAGAGGCTGTGACAAGGAGAGGTTAGTGTGAAGTTATTGGAATGCTGAGGAGCAAGAATTATACAATCTGACTTACACTTTTCCAAAAGGTCTCTTTTTCAAATTTGTGTTCTCATTTGCAAGGCTCTGCTCCAAGTTGGGGATCCGGGTCGTGTTCTTGAATAATACTGATTTGTTATTTTATAAAATCCTCTTCTTGTCAAATAAGCATATTTTACAAAATACCCAGCACAGTGCAAAGAATTGGACAGCCCAGCCATTTTTTAGATGGACTGCTTTTCTAAGATGTGAGACAAAGTTTTACATGTCAGGTAAGGTTGGAAGGTTGAATTTTAATCTGACTTGGGCCACTGACTGACCTGGTGTCCTGAGCGATTGAAGGGACTGAAAACTACATCCATTCATGCAGTAAACATTTATTAAGTTTGGGCCCCAAGGGGTCTAAATAGGTTTAATAATAATAATGGTTAGCATTAGATTAGGTTTTTAACTAGGTGTTAGGTATTATGCACATTTTTATTTCCTTCTGATTCCAGTCATATCAAGTGACAGGAATATTTTCCGTTTTTGAGATGAGAAAACAGGGACTTAAAGACTACTTTCCCAAGCTGATAAGAGAAGGCTAGAATTTCACCCAGATCTGCTTGCCCCCCAAAGCCCGTGCTGTGAGAAGTTCTGTCTTTTAGGATGCCAAGCCCCGTAGAAGGCCAGTGCTAAAGAACCGTGATGGTACATTGGGACCTGGGTGTGTACCGTGATCTGACAGACGAGAAGGGAGGAACAAGTTCAGCTGGTTTTTTAAAGGAGGGTGCCTTGAACTTGATCTAGAAGGATAAGGAAAAGCTTCAAGGTACATTACGGGATGGTATGGTGGTGAAGGAAGGACAACTTAGGAGAAAAAAAAATAGCCTACCCAGAGTTCTGGACTGTGGGTGAGACAGGAATGGAATGAGGACTAGCAGGCAGGTTAGTGGGACTGGAAGATGTGTGTTTGCATGTGTGATATTTGGGGGTGTTGGAATGTGTGTTTATTTTTATGTTTTTTTCTATTTGTGGATTTCTTGGGAGGGTTTTGATGTGTGAAGAGGCGATGTGGTGTGTGACATAGTGGACGGTGGGATGTGGCTGGAATATACCCCTGTCTAGAAGGCAGAGTGACCGGAAGGAGACCTGTTAGGAAGCTAGTGCACTAACCCAGGTAAGAGACGGTGTGGGCTAGCATTGAGGCAATGTAGAGGAGGGAGACCTATTAGAGCAGTATTTTAGAGATAGAATCAGTAGGACTTCCATCCCTATCTACAAGGTGCAGTTGAGGGAGGTGCTCACAATGAATAAATCCTGGGCCTCCAGTTTGGCAGTGGTGTGGATGGAGTCCTAGGAACTTAAATGAGGGAAGTGGGAGCAGAGGCAGATTTGGAGAGTGAGGTGGGGGGGAATTTGGGACCAGTGACATTGAGCAGCCTGACATCCACAGGGAGATGCTAGGTTTGGAAAGACATATGGTCCAGAGCTCAGAGGGGGCACAGCCTAGAGGAAGAATAATGGGAAAGAAATGTCCCCACACAGCATGGCCCTTCTCGTCTAATACTGCAGTGGTCTTTTATGATTACATTGTTCTCTTAAATAGCATTTAAAACCCCCACTGAACACAGGAAGTTTTCTGAAGGAGTGGTTTGTGCCCTTAAGAAAACATTGTCCAGTTCTCAATTATCCACACAAGAGCATCAGTGGCAGTTGTTTTTATTCTTATACTGGCTATTCATTCTACCAAGCAAGCTATTAAGGAGATCTCTATTATTTCCCCCAAACAAACTAATTTTAATATATATGTATCCAAGAAACATGTAGTTAGGTAAATCTTAAAAGGGAAAGTTACATGCATTCCAAAGCTAAGTAGAGCTGGGTTCTTAGCTCTAGTGAACATACAGTTTCAGTACCTTTTCTGGAATTCTCCTTTGTCTCTCTATTCTTCCACTAGTTGAAACAATCATAGATTGACACTTTGGGGATCTCCATGGTCAAAGGCAGGTGCCATGTTGCAATCCGATTGGGTTCTGCTGTCCTATGACGGTGTGTCTATCCACACACCCCCATCCCTCCCCAGCGTTTTATTGACTTCAGATTAATTTCTTGAGACTCTACCCATCCTGATGTTTTTTATCTTTTTCAAAGACTCTTATTGTGACAAGCGGGGTCCTCTCCATGTGGCCCCCTGAAAAATTGTGGCGATGAAGCGTCTTTATCTGACAAAACAGGAGAGCGAGAGCCTGATGCAGAGAGTGATGAATCAGCGCTGATTTACAGATTTTCTTGGCCCCGAAATAGTTCATTCTCAAAATATATTATTATTCAGAGCAAGGCCTGAGCAAGAGAAAGAATTAGAGCTGATTTCCAGCTGGAGATTTTGTGTGGGAGAAGAAAGCCGGCGTTGATTTGTAGGCATAACTGACCTCAGTAGGAGTGTTTGATTTTCAGATAGGGAGAAGGCCATCTGTGGGTTCTGGAGGAACAAGGCTGGATAATAGCTCTTTACAGCAGGCTGTACTCTGGTCTTATTGGAAAACTTTTGCAAGTCTGGTCTTAGTTCATCCTCAGATATTATCCCTATGTACAGGGAAGTCTGAACTCAGAGATTACATGATCAAGTCAAGGTCACCCAGGAAGGAATGATAGAAGATGGACTAAAACCCACATCTGCTGACTTCCAGGCCAGCGTCTTTTCCATTGGCTACTTGTTAAATGGTGCCAAGCTGCCATGACTGGCTCTATGATCTTGGCCAAGTCACTTAGTCTTGCTAAGTCTCAGATTTCTCATCTGTGGAATAGAAATAATGAAAGACATCCTGGGGTCACTGATAAAATTGAATGACCTAAGATGCACGGGAATAGTATCTGCACATAGTAGGTGCTCAGAATAGATGAGCTCCCTTGAAACAGTGGGGCTAATATTGGCGATGCTTCTCTAAGATTGTTTCAGTAAAAGCTTAGTGGGTTATAAATCCTGGGGAGTCTCTATGTGGAATGAAGGTGAGGAGAAAATCTAGACCATCTGCCAAGTGAAGGGAGCAGAGACTGAGTTGGAAGTATTGCAAAAATCCCCATGATTTTTTTTGTACCTATTTTTTTTACGAATGTCTTTAGATTTCAATTCATTAATTTATTCAACAGATGTTATTTGAACGTCTCATGTGCCAGACATGATTTTGGGTGCTAGGGATATATAGCAGCTGAACAAGATAGCTTTGTTCCCTGCCCTCATGTGATTTAAAATCCAGTGGGAGAAATCAACCTTGATCAAATATTACAGAAGGAATATAAACTCCCAAATCTGAAGGCTCCTTTCTAATGGAGTAATAATAAGCTGTGCTGGGCTAACCTGGCTTACCCTTGTGTGACTGAGGAAGGCTTCCTGGAGGAAATGACCTGTAAGCTAAGGCTTGGGGTTGGAGCAGCCATGCCAGGGAAATGGAGCAGCATAAATCAAAGCCAGGAGACAGAAAGGCAACCATCACTTTGGAGAAAAGGAAGTAGGTCCGAGCAGCGTGGGTAAGTGGGGGATGGCATCAGATGAGGTCGGGAACAGTGGGGGGCAGATCAGGCAGGACCAATGTAAGCTCGAGGAAAAGCCTTTGTGGTGTTTTAAGCAGGATGTAGACTTGTCAGATTTGATGATGGCAGAGCCACCCAAAGGGGCATATACACAACTCAAGTAGCACAGTCTGGGAACCCCACACTCTTCTGGCATCTCACCTACCCTCCAGGCAACAGTCTCCTCTAACGCCAAGGCCTTGGGGCAAAACCTAAGGAATAATAAATCTGAGTTACTGGCAAAGGAGATGAATACAGTTCCTTAAAGGTCAAATTGCTGATGGGAACCCACCAACCAAGCTGTGCCCATGCATGTGATAGTCTAGCTGCTGGTAGATTTATACACATTTAATATTTTCTTGGGAGCAGCAGGGTACAGGTGGAATCCTGCTTCTGCTGCTGCTGCTTCTACAAACTCCCCCTCCTTTATATGCTTACTTGTGGATTCATTCATTCATCCAACATATATTCATAAGTTAACTAGTAATCTAGTTAAAGATATAAGATATATTCAGTAAATTACAAGATTGAAAGAGGTGAGTACCATGAAATATAAGAAATGGAGTAGAGCAGTGATCCCCAACCTTTTTTGAGCCATGGAATGGTTTAATGTCAGAAAACATTTTCATGGACCAGCCTTTAGGGTGGGACAGATAAATGTATCACGTGACCGAGACAAGCGTCAAGAGTGAGTCTTAGACAAATGTAACAGAGGGAATTGGGTCATTTTTTAAAAATAAAACATCGTTCAGACTTAAATATAAATAAAACGGAAATAATGTAAGTTATTTATTCTTTCTCTGCAGACCAGTACCAAATGGCCCATGGACCAGTACTGGTCCGTGACCTGGGGGTTGGGGACCACTGGAGTGAGGGCCCTGGCCAGTTTGCTCAGTGGTAGAGTATTGGCCCAGTATGTGGGTGTCCTGAGTTTGATTCTCCATCAGGGCACACAGAAGAAGTGCTCATCTGCTTCTCTCTCTCTCTCTCTCTCTCTCTCTCTCTCTCTTTCTCTCTCTCTCTTCTCCTCCTGCAGCCATGGCTCAATTGGAGCAAGTTGGCCCCGGGTGCTGAGGATGCTTCCATGGCCTCTACCTCAGGCACTAAAGAAGAGCTCAGTTGCTGAGCAACAGAGCAATGTCCCAGATGGGCAGAGCATCGCCCCCTAGTGGGCTTTATGGGTAGATCCTGGTTGGGGCACATGCAGGAGTCTGTCTCTGCCTCTCCTCCTCTCACTGAATACAAAAAAAAAAAAAAAAGAATTGAAATGGAGTAGATATTTCATAGGAAGAGAGGATCACTTCTAGTTTGTTAGGAGGAGGTAAGAGGTGGACAGCAATCAGGAAGGGACTTATGGATGAGACAGCGTTTGATAGGAACCTTGAAGGATGCAGGAATAAACAGATGTAGGGGTGCAGGGACGGACAATGAGAGCAAAGACTGAGGAAGCATGAGATGAGTGGAACAAAAAGTCTGGTTGAATTTTAACTTGTGTGAAGCAAAGTTCTTGGAAGATAGGTGAGAGTCAGGTAGGAGAAGCTGCAAAGGCTTCTAAAGAGCACCTCTGGATGGTGTGATTCAAAGCTGAGGGATCCGCTGGGAGTGGGGTGCAGAATGAATGACTCCAAAGCTCCAAGCCCGTGGCATCAGGCACGTTGGCCTCGGGTCTGAACCCACTGGGCCCAGATCTAGCGTAGAGTTTTAGTGTAGCCCTGAGTCTCACTTCAACCCTACTATGTTGTATATCTGGGGCAGCTATTTTTATTTTTTCAAAGCCTTCTCAATGATCCCAGTGCAGCCAACATCTGGAAACCACTTTCCTATACCATCCTACATGCAGGCCTCACAGCAACCAGCGAGGCTAGTCAAGTTGCCCGTAGTACCAGTGAAGTTGTAACTTGTTCTGATTCTCATGGTTACAAACTGGGCTGCTTCAAATGGTGCCTTGGGAAGCCAACGCCCTGATCTGGATTGATCATTTATACTTGATACTAAAATAAATTATGATGATGAAATGGGTGGCAGAAACATTTGACGACTATATTAAAGAGCTGAAACCAAGCCCGGTAGGGAGATGCACCAAGAGCCTTCTGTATACACCAGGCGGTTGATGATAATTTCCTAGGGGAAGTGAGCTTGGAGAGGGGGAGATTTTTATTTTACATGTTTCCATCTATTTAAAACGTGTTTTACAATAAGCTAACATTACTTCCATCATTAAAAACCGTAATTAGAGACTTCTAAGCAATGAAAAAGGACCTTTGCAAGTCATGTCCAGTGCTTAGACAGAAGGGAAGCAGTAGCCTCTGTCCTCAGCGGTGACCAGGCTGCACAGTGTCAGGGGTGTCCAGGTCAGATGGGGAAGAAAGAAACATCTTAAGCTTTCTGCTTGATGGCATTGGGAATGCTTACCTTGGGAAAAACAACGCCTGCAAGATACGTACCTGAAATGTCATTCTGATTGAGTTTTCGGATGACTCACAGCTGGGAGGAGGAGCCAGGACTGAAGGATCTTGACAGTCCAGATGGATGGGCCAAATCTAGTAATAGCACGAATGCAGGGGCAATCAATGCCAGTATCTTCACTGAAGTCTGACAAAGCCACCTGTCTGCAGGCAGGGAGGGGGTGGCCCTGTAAGAGCCACTCATCAGAACAAGCTTTAGGGGTCTTAGTTAACTCAAAGAGGGAGTCAAAAGAGTGCAGTGGCTGCCAAGAGAAGGGGTGTCTGGCAGCATGAACAGAAATCTGTGTCGTTTGATTCTTAACCAGTGTATGCATCAAAATCACCTGAGAAGCTTTTACTGATATGCTCAGCCCCCACCCGAGACCCAACTGTATTCCAGTCCAAGGGAAGGAGGGGTCGGATTAAGCACATGGGGTTTGGAAGTGCTGCCCCCTTATAGGCCTCTGATTTTTAAAAAATTTTTACTTATTTGAGAGAGAGAGAGAAACATAGATCTGTTCTTGTATGTGCCTGAGGACGATGCTCTATCCAACCAAGCTACACTGCTCACAAAAATGAGGGGCTCAGGGACCATGCAGATGCTCCAGTACTTTCAGCCTTTTGTGTGGTGCATTTTTGCCAATGAAATAAAAGTTGGTTTTGCATCTCATTTGCATAATCAAACAACTTTCTTTGACTTGTCATTTGCTTTTCTGTTGTTTTTCTTTAGTTAAAAAAAATCAAATGCTTCTTTTTTTATTGCTTCATATTCATTTTGAAATATCCCCTAATTTTTGTGAGCAGCATATTTGGCCAGGGTTGGGCCTCTGCTTTTTAAAAATGCATCTAGAGCAAGGGCGGGGCCGTTCTCAGCCTCTTCCCTGTTAAAGGACCTAGTCTGAAATTTTGATTTCTGATTAGAGAAAGGAATTTGTGGGCAATATTAGTTTTCATTCCAAGTTGCCCTCTTATTCAAATGGTTTTAAATAAAAAAATAATAATAAAGTTTTTTAAACTTTTTTTATTTTTATTTACACATTTTAGAGAGGAGAAACAGAGAGAGAGAGAAAGGGGGGAGGAGCAAGGAAGCATCAACTCCCATATGTGCCTTGACCAGACAAGTGCAGGGTTTTGAACCGGCGACCTCAGTGTTTCAGGCTGGTGCTTTATCCACTGTACCACCACAGGTCAGGCTATAAAGTTTAAGTGAAATTAGGATCATGTCATATGCAATATATTCTGTGACTTATTCATTTAATATTCCAAAAGGAACATTTTTCTATGTTCTTCAGCATGATTTTTAATAGGTATAACTGTCCATTACAGGATATGTTCCAAAGTTCACCAATTTTCTATCGTTATATACCTGGATCTTTTCCAAAGTGTATCACTGCTCTGAAACACAATGTACATGATCGTGTGATACTACACTTCGAAGAGAGATATTTACTCAGTGGAGCGGCCAGATTGGTGGGAGTTTTGTAATCCTGACAGAAGGAACAGCTGAAAACTTTAGTCTGAAGATTTAGTGGGGTTGGAGGGGTGTGGTAAATATCTTCAAATATTTGCAGGGAAATCAAACAGAAAAAGAATTCAATTTGTTTTTGCTAGCCTCAAAGGGACAATTGGGTAAAACTGCTAGGAAGCAGCTTTCAGGAGAAGGTAATGAATTTTCAAATAATTAAGTTTTGAAGGTCTTGCCTGCCCCATCCTTGGGGATATTGGAGGGTGAGTTTGCATTTGTAAAGGAAGTAATTTAGGAGCTTAGAATTTCTTAGGGGGGGTGAGGTGGTGGGTTTAAAATCGAGTCACAAACTCCAATGGCCCAAGCTACACCCCAACAGTAAATAGATTTGTTCAGCTAATAGACTTTTCTAAAACAATTTGAATTTAAACGCCTTTAGGCAGAACATTTGCTTCTTAATTAGCCACAAGCCACACCCCTCCTTGTTTCTTTTACCTGCCTGGGCTCCTGAAGGCTTTTGAGTTTTCCACCCCTAGTCCTTTAATACTGTGATCATCATGTATTCATTCATTCAGAGGCTTACGGACCACCTCCTACATGCTGAATATTGGTAAGGTGCTGTAGATGTCAATAATGAACCCAGTAGCCATCTTCGCCCTCAGCAGGTTTACTAGGAGAGCTTGTGGGAGAGGGTGGTGCTGAAAGACTCAGATTGGAGGAGGAGTATAGGAACTCAACTGCAAAAGGTCTGATTAGGACTAGTCGGTGTTACTAACAGCCACATGTGCTGTGACTTGCTAAGACAAGGCACCTTTATAACAAGGTGCCCATGTCCTCAAGGAGAAGGGACCATCCTGCAGGCATTGCCGTCCTCTCTGTCCCCCAACAGACTGGCGTGGGCAGAGCCAGCTTGCACATCTGTTGGAGATGGTCTAGAGGAGATTCTTCCCTGTAGGGGCAGTATGATGCCTTCTCTGTCCCTGTCCTACCCTAAGAATGGATCATCCATTCAGAGCAAGCAAACAGCATTGGAAAGGTTGATAAATGATAAAAACTAGCATTGCCCACTACCCCCCCCCCCAAATTGAAGAATGTAGAGGTGTGTGTGTTTTTTAAGTTGACTCCCTTTGCTTCAGTATATATTTCAGGAGGGAGGTGTTTTACCTTATTCTGTTACCTATAATCTGTTGGAAGCACTTATTGAGGGTATGCTTTGTACTAAACTTTTGCTGAGTAGTCCATTCATTCTCATGGCACTCTCTGGTTTGTAGAGGAAACTGAGGTTCAGAGAGCCCACACTCAGCAGATGCTGGAGCCCAGCCTGTGCTCTGTGTGCTCCAAGTGAGGGCTTTTACCACCAGTCCACTGCCTGCTCCTGATCCTCACCTTGTCCCATCTGTCCTCCCAATCCCACCCCACCTCTGCTCTGGGATCTCCCCTGGCTCTTCCCTCCGGCTCTTCCCTCCGCTCATCCCTCTGCTCTCTCCATTTCTGTCCCCACTCACTCCAGGATTCTGCTCTTGCGCCCGACAAGGAACCCTTTGTCCCACCATTTTTTCTTCCTGCTGCTTAAACAAGTCCCCTTATCTTTTGATTATTCAGCTATTTGGGAGCCAAACTCGTCCAGGTGGCAGATTTTTTTTAATAACCAGAATAGCAGCAGAGCAGAGCAGTGGAAAATGGGAGGCTTTGAGTTTGAATTAGGAGGTGAATTTTTAAAAGGAAGTGCTTTATTGATGCTAGAAGTTTTAAAAATTGTCTTCCCATATGGCTTACTTCAAACCACCAAGGCCGTGGCAGCTGCTCACACTTGGCTGGATTTCTCCCCTCGGAGAAGAGCCACGCGGTGACCACGCCTCTAGCACGGCTACCACTTGACTTCCACCAGGAAGGCATCTCATTTTCGGAGTGATGTGCTAGTTGGTACACAGTTATAGGAAGAAGCTGCTCCTGAGGCTGGGTATGACATAAGATTCATCCTTAGTGACATTTCTAAAAATGTATTTGCAAATAATTTAACCTCCAAATTCTTAATGTAGAATTTGAGTTGGTATGTAGGCTCTATATGCGTGTGTAAAGGGAATGTTTTTTTAAACAATAATAAAAAGGGCCCTGGCCAGTGTGCTCAGTCAGCTGGAGTATCATCCCAAAACACTGAGGTTGCAGGTTCAATCCCTGATCACAGGAAATGACCAGTGAATGCATAAATAAGTGGAGCAACAAATTAACATGTGAATGCATGGATACTTGTCTTTCTTTTTCTCTCCCCCACCCTCATCTCCCTAAAAGCAGTCAATAAACAAAAAATAATAATAAAAGGCTAGACTTATTAGGTGCTTCCTGTATAATAAGCATTGTTCTATAGCATCTACCTATATATATCTATATACAAATATGTACATATGTACATAGGCACACACACATGCACTGCAATATAGTAGAATTTATTTAATCCTGAACCTAATGCTATTCTCATAAATTCAGTTAAGAGAGGATGGCTTACCCAAAGATACACAGCTAAGTATTAGAACCACAGCTTCTCAGGTCTGCTGGACTCCAAAATCTTCGCTTCTGGACCACGAGGAAGAGAAATGATATTACTGTGATGCTCTCACAACTGAGACACCACATATATAATGTTTCTGCCTTTTCGAGCCCTTTCACATATATTTGAATTTCATGCCCACTCGTGAGCCCAGAGAGTCAGGTTCATGTTGAGCTCCAAGGAAACTAAGGTCCGGAGAGGTAATGAGACCCTCCGAACGTCACAGAGCTAACTAGTTAGCAATAAAAGCCTAAACTCAGCCCAGACCTCCTAAGCCCCAGTCCCTGGCTTCATGCTGATGAGAAGGCTCATTCAGGCTCCTGATCCCTTCGAGTAAATCCAACAATTTCTCGTGTCATCTTCACCAGTGACTAGAAGTTCATTTAACAAATATTCACTCGATTACTACTGAATAGTTTCAGGAGCCGTGCCAGGCTTAGCAGGGCAGTGATGGACACTATAGGCAGGTGCCGTGATCATAAGCTTACAATCTACTGGGAGAAATCAACCAATTGGACAAATAATTGCTGTCAAGTTTGATGGACATTAAGGGAACAGATAGCAGGAGGATGGAAACCAGGTCTAAGAGTCCAGAGAAGGAGAAGGGGTAGCCAGGTAGCAGTGGAAGGAGGGGACAGAGTTTTCCAGACAGAAGGAATACTTTGAGCAGACAGATGAGTTGAGGACAGCATTTAGTAAAGACTAATATAGAGGAGCCATAGAGATTCGAAGCCAGCCTCTGCGAAGTTGTGGTGCCTCAGCAGTGGAATGAAAGGGAAATGTCCACCTCGCTGGGTAGAAGCCTAAGGTTCAAATACTGGCTTCCCCATTCACAAGCTGTGCAACTTTGAGCGTGTTCCTTGATGTCTCTGAGTTTCCCTATTTGGAAAGGGAGATGTTAACACAAGCCATTGCCAGGTTCATCATTGGGCTTGCAAACAGTGAATGCAAAGCACCCAACCCAGTCTGAGCAAAAGGCACCACTGCCCACCAGCTGCTCCAGCCTGGGACACGGGAGTCATCTTTGAGTCCTGGTTGTTCTGCACCTTGCAACACTCAACAGCTGGCAAGTTTGTCCTGTACTCCTGCAGAGACTCCTGCAGATTCCTCCATTTATCTCTGTCTGCCCTACTACAGTGTGTGAGTCTAAGCCATGCTGGCCTCCCACCTAGACTAAGAACACAGCACCTACCCACTCTCCCTGCTCCCGCTCATGGCCCCAACCCTGACCTTAGTCTTCACACATCAGCTAGAATGATCTTATAAAGACATGAAGCACACATCCTGTTGCGGCTTCAAACCCTCCCATATCTTAGTAGAAAAATCTCAACTCCTTATTAAAGCCAGCCCTGCACTCTCTGGCTTCTGGCCACCTCTGACCACCTCCTGGCCTCACCTCCCACTCCTCACTCGCAAAGTTCTGCCTAACCTGGCTAGCTGCTGCATCCTCAGGTTAACGCTGATACACTACCTCCCCGAAGAGGGGCTTCTCTGACCACTGTATTCAGTAAAGCCTCCCAGCCTAATTTCTACCCGGGGCACCTGATTTCTTTCATCCACGCCATTATTACAACTCATCACTAAACATTTGTTTGGGTGCTTATAGATTGTCTAGATCCCTTGCTAGGCTGAAAGCTCTATGAGGCTGAACTGTACAGTTAGGAGCCCGATGGATCATGGCACATATCTGGCACAAAATAGGCACTTGGTCAACATGGGCTAAAGTAGAGAAGTGAAAGTAAGCCTTCAATAAATAGTAGCTAGTGTTGTTCATTAATATCGTCAGGAGACTACGATGGTGGTGTGTCTGGTTATGAGCACTTGCTAAGAATTACTTTCTGTCCCCATTATTTGCCTCAATTTCTAAGGCTGACAACCCCACAGAAGGCATTTCACGTGATGGAGAAGGGGATGGTCATTCTGAGTCAGCAGGATCCCTAGAGGGAACTGCCCCCAAAGTCCCTTAACATTGGATTTATACGAGACCCAATTTCCAGGCAAATCCTTGGTATGTTTTCTGCTCAGACCCTGGGACCCAGGAACATTCATCACCAGAGAAGTGGGTGCTTGTACACACTCCTGTGTTAGCAGCTGGTATTTCTGCCTCGAGGAGTTTACATTTACAAGGTAATAATACAAGAGGTATTAGAAACCTGCAGATGGTCTGTCCGATAGAGATAAATGTTGATTGCGAACTCCAACACGGAAGTGGCATTGACAAGAAGTGTTACTGTGTAATTTAAGGCCCCATCGCGATGTCCCTGGAGATGCCTTGGCCAGTCAGTCCTGTTTTATTTCAGGGAGGAAATAAAACTCAGCCTGATTGGACGTTTTTTCTCCCCTGACAGAAATCAGGTGTCATGGTAAATCATAAAGGCCAAGGCTACAGGGCTGGCAATGCATACCAGAGCCCGAGTCTCGTCTGTGAATGTGGTCTTTGAACTTGAAATCAGGGTCAAGTTTGGGGGCTCTCATCCTATTGGATAGGCAGAGTCTCTCAGTTTTTCCCCAGATGGCCTCTTACCCTTAGTGGGGGGGGGGGGGTGCTGAGATGGCTTTTCTCAGAGTGTACACTTAAAGGTAGAGTCATCAATGCTCAGAAGTAGTAAAGTAAGGGACAAAACCAATGACAGAGTGATTAATATCAGCAATTTGATTCTCTAAAATGACATGGTTCAATAGAATTCACACTGATGATGGAAATATTCTATATAGCTGTCCACCGTGATACATGTGACTGTTGAGCACGTGAAATGTTACTGATGCCAGGAGGAACAGAAATTTTCATGTAATTAACATGTGAATAGCCACATGTGGCTGCTGATAACCACAGCAGCCAAGCTCTAAAATATTGTCTGATTGGAGGAAGAGTAGCAAGAACAGCTTGCAGGACACAAGGTTGCGTGGGAATACCTAGGAGGAAGTGCCTTGAAGGTTTTAACCAAGTGGCTGGGAGGGCATGTCGTGTGGTGGTTGGAACACATACTCTGGTACCAGACAGGTCTAGGTTCAAACCTCAGTTCTGCCAAGTGCCAGCTGTGTGATCTTAGGCACATTCCTTCTCTAAGCTTTGCATTTCTCATCTGTAAAATGAGGATGAAAATAGCACCTGCTTCCCCTGGGCTGCTTTACATCTTAAATCACGTACTCTAGGAAAGCACAATTTATGTCTTTGAAAATTTGGTATAGCGTCTTTTCATATGAAATAGGATCCTCTTGTGTAGCTAAACCCGTACTAGATAGCAGTGTTGGTGAGTTCTGGGATCAGAGCTAGAGGAGGGACCTAGAGAACTGATTGGACTTATCTTGACAATAAAAACTACAGTTATAAACAACAAAATACTGCCATGCTTCCTCAGCTGTGAGTAGGAAGTAGCGCGTGGCTCATGACATGGGTGTTCTGTGAACGTGCAAGGCACTGGACCGTTTAGAATAGACCTGGGGGTCTTGTTAAATGCAGGTTCTGATTCAGTGGATCTGGGTGGGGACCAAAGCTCTGCATTTCTCCCAGCCTACCCCCTCCCCACCATGTTACAGATGCTACTGACCCAGGGTCCCCACCTATGAGTACCAAGATTGTTAAGCACGTAGAGTCTAGGGCACTAGGGCATGAGACCAATTCCCTATTTTTCTGATGTGGAAATGGAGACCCAGAAGGGAAGGCTTAAGGTCATGGGACAATTAGAAGTAGAGCCGTGCTGGAACTAAACTCCCCTGTTGCCCGCGTCTGTGTCATGGGCACTTTGGCCCCCCCCCCCCCCCCCCCCCCCCCCCCGCCCCAAGGCGGCTGCAGTCTCTTGCATTACATGACAGTCAGCAGTTTGCAGAATGTGCTTCTATCCTGTACTTCCTTTCCCTTTGTCCGCCAAGGGTAATGAAGGGCGGAGATTACTCCGCCCGCCCACTCTCTTGCCTTTAGCAACCGCCAGGTCGGCTGCAGCTAGCATTGACCTGTGCTGGCTCTTACCCCAGGGTTCCCTCTGTTACACCAGAGCATATCCGTCCCTCCGTTCTTCAGCTTGAGGGACCTCTGGGCTGGATGTGATGATAATGGCTGACAACAGAAGTCTTTGCAGGGACTTAGGAGTCAGCCTGCATTTAGGAAGGCACACGGCAAAAAATAAATAAAGGGGGGGGGAGGGTAAAGAGAGTCAAATGTCTCTTTTCAATGTCACAAATGGAGGATTCTAGAGCAATTATTCCAAGCTGAGTGGTAGCAGTGTGCTTAAAGCCTTGTGCGAGTCCTTTTGGGGAGTCTCGTTTTATCCCTAATAAACCCGAAATGAATGGCAGCCAGAGGTGGGAGAGGTGGACAGGAGGCACCAGGCTCTCGGGGAAGAGAAAGTGTTCGCTTGGTAGACACGACCTGCACTGTTCCTTAAATCACTTGGTGAGAGAGATTTAAACTTAGAAGAGTTATGACCATTGTCCCTGACTCCAGGTGACTTGACTAAAGGTATGTGTGGGGGCAGATATGCACGGATGAGTGGGCATATTTTCCCATATGTTTGGTGGCATACAGACAGTCCCTGGGTTATGAATGAGACAGGTTCTGTAGGTTTGTTTTTTAAGTTGAATTTGTATGTAAGTTTGAACAGGTACATTTACCTATTTAAATGCAAATTAGATGTTTGTCTTAACATACTATTTATGTCTACCTTTCTGTGCATATAAATACTTAAACATTTTTCAATCCAGCCTTAAACAATCTTGGATGATGCAGGAGATGACGGACTTGTTGGAGAGGATGGGATGGGTGTTAGAGGATCAGGGTCTGATTCTGCTGCTGGGGTCAGTTTCTTGAAGTCGGCATTGGGGGAGGTTTGTACAGAGCTTTTTTTTTCCTCATCCTAAATGGCCCTGTAGCATCTCAGGCCTTCGGTAACTGGACAGTAAACTTTGGTAAGCCTCTCTGTATTGGGACCTTGCTTCTCTAACTTTGCCATTCCTGCTTCAATGAGATGAAAAGCATCAGCTAACTCTTGTAGAAAACTTTTTCGGTTCTGGAGTTTCTAGGTCCCTGTTTTCTTCCCTAAATACTATCATCTGCTGCTCTAGTTCCTTAAGGTCTTCACTGGTTAGTTCTCTGCCATGGGAGTTGAGTAACTCTGTGATATCATTTTCACTGATGTCCAACCACAGTGTAGTACCAACAGCCCTCAGGGCGCCCCGTTTGTAAGTACGTGTTATATGTAAGTTGGATGTTTGTAACTCGGGGGCTTACTGTTCTCAGTTTATATTGTCATCTGCCTATTACACAAATGTGAAATGTGTTGTCAGGATGAGTGAAACAGCATCGGCAAGCCTCCAGAGAGTTGTGAAAGATTTGGCCTTTTTCTCAATGTTCCCTCCTTATCTGCTTCAGTGGCCACAGTAGGGTCAGTTGTCTGGGTCTTTGCCATCATATCATTTGGATTCTAAGAGATAAATGTGAAGAACTAGGAATTCAGACTCGTTGAACTGCTGATAGTTGTGGACTCTGCCTATCAGATCTAGGCCAGAGATAAAGCTACATATTTTGGGGTCCCAGCTTGGCTGAGCCAGCTACAAAGCTTTCTGCGTGAGACACATCCACTTTCCATAATCTGTTTTTGGGATGCTTTGTGAGCCAGTAAAGTATCGTTCAAAGTACCACTTTCAAACAAATTCATTTTTCTGTGGCCATATCTAATTTAACCATGTTCCATTGCTGTCAGTGAATTCCTTCCAAAGGTTAATACCAACACAGAACTCATTGAATAGTTAGGCTCTGGCTAGCACAAACCTTGAATTGTATTAGATGATGTCACTTCTCCATCTTCTGCCTAAGTATCTTCTTCGGTAAGTGGAAAAGATGTATCTGCTTTCCATTTTCAAAGCCATTGATTTTTGCTGCAATTAGAGAATGAAGAGCTAGACCAGGCAAGGTTCTTTCCCGCTTTTAAAAACAGCCTTCCAGGAGTCCAGCTGTTTTATCGGCTTTCTCTAATTCTAAGGGTAAGGGGGCAAATGGTACTTGAGTCAGCATGCTGTCGTTGCTGGGTGCATCTGTGGTCTACGGAAAGGTCTGCAGATGACTTCGTGAACAAATGACTCAAGGTCTCCAAATGGTTTCCCAGTCTTCGACTTGCCATGAAATGAGAGCGGTGGCTATTTCTGAGCACAGTGTGACCTGCTTTCTATTGATCTAATCATCTGGCTAATCGCCCTCTGCAATTAAATCCTTCTCCTTGCAATAAAGTTAATCTCTTCCCTACACATAAAATCTGACTCCCACCGCTGGAGCGAGGAGAGCGGCTGTTAGTTATGCTACCATCTTGGGACCCCACAGCTTCATTCTGAAGGTGGAAGCAACTCTTGGAGTTTGGGAAGTTGCACCCTCCTCAAATTAAAGTGTGACAGTGCTGTTCTTCACTTCTAGACGCCCCCTACTCGGCTGCCTTGCTCCTGCTCAGCCTCATTTCTTCTCTAGAACCCAGCAGGGAGTGTGAACCACACTGCACATTGTACTTTTCCTCCAGCAGCCTGCTGTTGGATGTTGTCAAAGCCATTAGCATACACTTTGCAATTATTCTGTTGGCCTCTTTTTGTTCCATCCTGAAAAGATCACTGTCCATTGTGTAAAGAATTCATTTGGTGAGTCCACAATTGCTTCTTTACCTTTAGCGCAGTCTTTCAAAGGGACTTTTTGTTTTTAAGTGAGGCAAGGAGGCAGTGAGACTGACTCCCACATGAGGCCGGACTGGGATCCACCCAACAAGCCCCGTCTAGGGCTGATGCTCTGTCTATCCGGGGCTGCTGCTCTGTTGCTCAGCAACTGAGCTATTTCAGCACCTGAGGTGAGGCCATGGAGCAATTCTCAGCACCTGGAGCCAACTTCCTCCAAGCATTTAAGCCATTACTACGGGAGGGTGAGATAGAGAAAGAAGGGGATGCAGAGGAGTGGGGAGCAGATGGTCGCTTTTCCTGTGTGCCCTGACAAAGAATCGAACCTGGGACATCCACATGTCGGGTCAAGGCTCTACCACTGAGCCAGCCGGCTAGGACCACTTCTTTTGCCTCTAAACAGATCCGGATTTTGTCTTTCTAAACAACACTAGAAGATTTATTCATTCACTTCACAAACATTTTTTGAGTGGCTAGTTACAACTCTGGCTGTCAAGGTGTTTACAAGTGTAACTGGGAAGACAGTCCATTAAAAGGTAAGGGTCCATCACCCAAAGTCAAATCATGACACACAATATGATCAACAGTTCAAATGCTATAGAGATCTTTACTTAAAACCTATGTATTCTTATTGATCAATGTCAATCCATTAAATTTAATCTCTAAATTAAAAAAAAAAAGTTAATCTCAAAAAAAATAAAACAGGCAAGGGTCAGGAATTGTGGGGCAGAGAAGGCAAACAGCAGAACTATGAACTTGAACACTGATGGTTTTGGGTTCCAGTTCTAGGTTTGGCAAATATTAGTAATGACACCTGAACAAGTTACTGATCTTCAGTAAGCCTCAGTTTCCTCATCTTTAAAAATACAAAAATTCCTATTTCATTTGGGTTTTGTGAAGGGTAGAGTCAGATAATATATCTTAAAATGCCTATAACAACATCTGACACATTACTATGAGCACTTACCAGTGCTCAATAAACGTTAGCTATCATTGTCACCTTACTTAATCCTTACAGTTGTATGAGTCACGTCCTGCCTTTCCCCCCACTTTATAGATGGGAAAACTGAGGCAAAAAAAAATTGTCGAAGATCACATCATTTACAAATGTCAGGCTTACCACTCGAGTGCCTGACACTATCAGTCATATATTCACCATTACCCCAGGCTGACTGGGCTAAACTTTTCTTATATTTTCAAAAGCTAAATATATAACAAGGTTTTTGAGAAAACTTGCTATTTCTGTCAGTGATGACCCAACTGAAGCCACATGACTTAGCTAGAATACAACATTTTTCAAACATTAATTCTAATGCGTTTCCCCCACCCCCAATATCAAGTGAGTGTTTCTCTTCACATAGAGAATTTTTATTAAATGCCTAATTAAAACCGGTTGAATTCTCACTTATAACAGTGCTCAGTTCTGACTTTAAATTTAACGACGTGTTAAAATATTAATGACCTTTATCTTTAAAAGTGTTTCAGCTGTCCTAAAGCTAACAAATGTAGCTGATAATCCCGAGCCGTGGAACGTTCTCCCACACAAGGCACTTGCTGGGGTGTGTGTCCTGCTAACGGTGGATTTTATACAGCCCTGACAAATACACAATGTAGGAAAATTTTGCATCACAAATTGCATAGGGATTTGGTCTCCTAATAAATACTTTAAAAGTGCCCAAATTCAAGCTAAGTAACAATAGCTGTAAAGCCTTTGGAGGGATTGACGGTATTAGGCAAGTTCTATGGAGTAAACATGACTCTAAGGAATATTTGAATCATCAGTAGGTTAAGTTCATGCCTCCTCTCTCTGTGTATTCTCCATCCTATAGCATGAGCATTCCTTATGGCTCTGGCCTTATTAATGTTGATAGTGGAGACAGGAGGAAAATTTATCCAAGGCTTAATTCTAATAGCCAGGTTGGACTCTGTCCAGTTCCCCAGAAGTCCTTTGGGTTCAAAGCACTTGCATAACTCACGCTGGCTTCTGAGCCTGGGGCACGACCTGAAGGTGGGTCTTTTGTGTGCCGTGTCCTTTGTGGCACAACCTCGATAGATCCTTGCTCCACCCACACCATGACTGTGAGTGTCCGAGCTGAGGGACGAGTGTTCGCCAACCTGCTGACAAAACCCTACTTGGAGAAAATCCCATGTCTTATCTGGTTAAATAACTCCGACCATATGCCCAGGTCCCAAAGCCTGGGATTTCTTTTCAGAGCGAGTCCGAATGTGTCGATTTGCATCACCTGGGGATATTGTAATTCCAAACACAAGTTCATTTTCACATAACTCATTATCTTCCCTTGGATTTGGTACTTAATGTGAACTTTGGCAACAGATGGAATGAGATGATGTTCCAGGAGCATTTACTAATTCTTTTGTGCTTACAAATACGCACACATAGTGATAATTTGCACTCAAATGAAACTTCCAGAGCCAGGCAGTGCCCTCAGGTATTCATTTGCCACCCCCTGTTGAGTTCTTGGGTAAAATTTAATTATCCAACAAATTTGGGGGTAGCTATGCCAGATGTTGGGTACTGACCCACACATTTCAGATGGAAGGATCCAGCACATTTCAGAGAGAGCAGGGAGAGCAAATTTGGGAGGTAGGACTCTCAATGGACGGAAAAGGGGCACAGAGCTGAGGCTTGAAACTGGTGATTTCCTCAGAACCAGATGGTACACCGTAAGCCCCAAGAACCACGAGGCATTTGGGAAGGTCATTCAGGAAGGTCTGGGGGCACCCCCAACCTCTCTCAGACACAAAGAATCTCACAGTTTAGAACCAATTGAGGACTCTGCTTTTGTCTTTCCACAATAAAAGCAGAATTACCCAGTGGATTTGAATGACAGACACAGGCAGCTGCTCCTTCCTCTCACTCCAGCGTGGCTTCCTGGGGCCACTTGGAGCACTAACTAATCTTCAAATTTGCCCTTATCGACAGAGAAGCTACCATAATTATAATTTGTTATAGTAAAGTGTGTTAATAGTGTTATGATAATAGATAACATGGATTACATGTGGATTCTCTAGTAGACACTGTGCTAAGCACCTGTGTATCTTTTTTCAATCTCAGAACAACCTTATGAAGTAGGTAAGCATCATTTTCCCGTTTTGTGGCAAAGTGAACAATTCCGTCTCACAGTATAACTGCTTGAGGTCCAACAGCTAGGAAGAGGCAGAGGCAGACAGCCTGCCTCCACAATCCATGCCTTTCCCCATTATCCTCGGGGCTGAACTTTTTTTTTTTTTTTTTTTTTTTGTATTTTTCTGAAGCTGGAAATGGGGAGAGACAGTCAGACAGACTCCCGCATGCGCCCGACCGGGATCCACCCGGCACACCCACCGGGGCGATACTCTGCCCACCCAGGGGCGATGCTCTGCCGCAACCAGAGCCACTCTAGCACCTGGGGCAGAGGCCAAGGAGCCATCCCCAGCGCCCGGGCCATCTTTGCTCCAATGGAGCCTTGGCTGCGGGAGGGGAAGAGAGAGACAGAGAGGAAGGAGGGGCGGGGGTGGAGAAGCAAATGGGCGCTTCTCCTATGTGCCCTGGACGGGAATCAAACCCGGGTCCCCCGCATGCCAGGCTGACGCTCTACCGCTGAGCCAACCGGCCAGGGCCCTCAAGGCTGAACTTGACTTCCCCATCTGAGGGATAGAGGGACTCTGCCCTGCTCCAGTCTCCACTCAAAGGAGGACCCTGTTTTGTGTTATGCTCTGTGTCATCCCCACCTGATTCAAACACAGCTGATAGAAACATGGCCAATCAATAAACTGGTTTCTTACCTCTGATATGGCCGAGAACAACAACAACAAAAATTAGCAGAACCTACCAGATTCCATCTCTTAGGAAGTTAGACTAGAAAATACCAGCAAGTTATTTCGCTTTGAGAGCCTAAGATGAAATGAAACCATGAGGTTACGTTGGGGCTATGAAGTATGAGACAGCAGTGAATATGAGTAAGCAAAGACATTCACTTGGTTGAGAGAGTATCAGAGTACAGACATTGAAAAGCAGAAAGGTTGTGAGAAAAAAAAAAAGTAGCCAGTAGTCAGGGATGCTTTTCTGGTTCTAGTCCATGGGGATCTTTACATTATAGAGTTGTAAGGGTAGAGTGAAGTAATTTATGTAAATCACCTATCAGAATGCCTGATGCATAGCTAAGTGATCAATACAAGTCAGCACTATTATTATGTTTATTATTATTAGAATTTTAATGTGATTTGTCTTTTATTTGTGAGATACAAAAGAATCTCTCCTTGCCAGCTTACCAAGGGGAATCCAGCTAGGGTTATGAAAAGCCATATTCTTCATCACTGAATTGGATTCCTTAATTGTTATAATTTATAATTCAAATTTCAGTTTATGATTATCTTCGTTTTCTTTCAAATCGATTCCACACCCACTAATGAACTATCATGTCTAGCAATGGGGAGCTATTCCCATAATCTGTTTTCTTCCAATCCCCCTTCAGATGCTAATGAGAAGTACCATGGAGATATCAGCCATTAGTATACATGGGCTAATGTAAATCATGGACTATGGATCATTGAGCATCTTTGTTGTAAAACAAATGGCCTGTGGTCAGTTAATCATATAAAGAAACATCTCCGGGGTTTCTTGGCTTTATTCATAACCCCTAAATTCGTTTGCAGTTCTATAAACAGAACATCTGTTAAAATATGTGCAGAAATTACAGTCACAGTCATTAGCAGAGAGCTATATAGTTTTGGCAGATCCTTTTAAAGCCTTCCATGGTAATCTCCTCTCTGACTCATACCTTATTCCCACTCTTGCTGAATCTCTTTTGTCCCCCTCTGTTCTTTTGGGTTACAGCACTTTTAACCCAAAACTGAAAAGTGGACATGTGTTGTCGTGTCTAGGTTAGCACCGTGACGTTCTGCAGCATAGCAGAGTAAATGTAACCCAAACATTTCCTTGCAAAACCATATTTTTGGGTATGCAATATGCAAAGCCTTAAGCAGTCAGACAGTGAGAAACCCTAATTGGTTTCACACCTCTTTTATGGACCTTGGACTCTTGCAGAACTGCATTTAACCGAAAGTAAATAAAGCTTAACACCTGCACCACCCCCAATCTCTCATTCATTCATTCGTTCATATTCTCTCTCTCTCTCTTAAATTTTTTCCTGTGTTCATATTTAAATTAGGCTGGTGCAATTAACCGCTAAAACAAATACCAGGAGAAATATGGCTATTGCCAGGTAACAGGATTTGATATAAGAACCTGGACTATCCACCTCCTTGTTTAGTGAAGAAATCATTACTCCACATAAGAACTAGGGAGTAAGTCAACTGTCCTTAGCTGTGGCTTTGTTATTTCTGCCGTGAGATGGGAGTCAGCAGACATTCTCTACAGAAATTGAAAAGTCACCTCTGAGTGTTCAGTGTGTCCATCACCTATCCTTATACATGGGTTTTATAAAGTCTTAGATACAGTCAGTCTGGTTGAGCCTACATAGAGTTTTCTAAACGAGTCCACTAAAAACACAAACAAAAAAAACAGTGCAGTAATGTTCCCAAGAGAGCAAATTCTGGGGCAAGACAGGCGTAGACCTGAATCCTAGATCTGTCTATTGTTTTCTGTATGCCCTAGAAAAGGTTAACTCTCAAAGCTGCGGTTTCTTGTCCATATATTAATACCTACCTATCTCATAAAGTTATAGAGAGAATTCAAAGAGGAAACCCAAGCAAAGCTACTAGCCATCAATCAACCTGCTACACTGTTAAGTGCTAAGCCAATATTTGTTGTTAGTGGTATTTTTATTGTTTTTCTTTAGTACCAACACATGGTTAGATTATTCTGGGTAATGATTTTTTACATCAGCGGAACTTTCTTTTTGAACCACTTAAATAATTTAATTCAAGCATTCATTTGTCCAAGAATATCTCTGAAGCACCTGCTCAAGTCTCAGTACTTTGCATGTCGTATGGAGTGTGAACATTTATCCTCTCACACGTCTCCATCAGTGAGGAGCTCATGGGTACCAACCGGCACAGAATGTGTTGTAGGGAAGATGCAAACCAACAACCAATGACTGGAAGTTGTAAGAGAAATAAATGACCAAGGGGGGGGAGTCTTTGGGGGGGGGCAGGGGTTGGAAGAGTCTTGACAAGGTTCAATTTCATTGGAAGATGTAAATGTCAGATGAAGGTTCAACAGTGTGGAAAAACTTGGGATAAAGTAGGCAAGGAACTGGCCAATTTGCCTTCTAGGGGAATCAAGAAGGATTGGAGGGTAAAAGCCAATTAGAGGCTCAAAGCCAGACTCCTTCCAGTCCCTGAAGAAACGGGAGTGAGGGGGATAAAAATGGAAAGCTCCTGAGAAGGAGACTTACAATAAGACACCTGCCTGTCAGCGATCGAGTACTTACTGGAAGGGGAGCTCTGAAGGAAGATTAATGGCTTGTTTGTGTGTTTCCCAGCCTGCACCTGAGACAAGCTCCATTGTTCTTTCATATTCATGGCATTTACTGGCACTTGTGGATACATGGGTCCCGCCAACCTCTGAACTCCAGGAGCTAAACTGCGTTTCTTCAGGCGGCAGCTTTGTCAGCTTTCAAATGGAAAATCGCAGTTGTGTGTTGGAGTCCAATTAAAGTGTCAGGCTTTGAAACAAACAAATACGATAACAAAGAAGGGGATGGTGTTTTAAAATTAGGTTCTTGGGAGTCCTCCATTAATTTGAAGCTCACAAGACAGTTGCTGTGTGTTCAGTAAGTACCACCTGATGACTAACGGCTGGAGGCAGGAGCTGCCCAGCAGATAGATCTCTCTTAAGTACACGGTTACATATACATCTTGTTGTACTCAGCACGGAGGCAGTGTCTTTGGACTTTACATCCTTTATGAACATTAATCCCTCCAGAGGCCAGAAAGATGGGTATTACTGTCCTCCTGCTAAAAATAAAGGAAAGAATCAAAGTGAGAGAGCTGACTTAAAAAGCCCGGATGGTGAGTTCTGTCTACCCAGACCCACCATAGAATGCTCAGTACATACAACACTGCAGCATAATTAAATAAACTGTGTCAATACCCAGAGGTTGTTAGTGGGGTAGCTCGTGGAAATGAAGAAATTAGCAACAGCGGCATGGATTTTTTTAAAAGCAATTATTTGCTTTATGTAATGACAAGGACCCACAGATGGTGCAGCCTCAGGTTCTCAAGCCTCTTGAAAGCCTTAGAGCAGAATTGTGTTCACACTACAGATAAGAGCCGGCAAGGATGCATTCTGCGGATGGCAATGGAGCCAGGCCTGTTATGGGTCGTGGTGGATTGTCTCCATGCTGTGAACACACGGTAGGGATGTTGATTTAACCAAGAGCTCACTCCCAAAAATTTCAGAAAAGTTTAGCTGATTTTATAGTTCCGCCTATGGGATGGGGTCATGGGCTGGTAATGTCAAATGGATTTTTCTTATTGCCAGTGGTTTTATATCTAGTCACTATCTCTACTACCAAGGACCAGAGTGAACCTTAGACAATGGCCTTAAGCATACGGTGAGCGTATTCACCAAGAATCCATGGCCTAAGTAAAAAGCAAGCAAACAAAACACTTGTGCTTCCTGTCCAGCCTTAGAAGCTGCAGGACAAAGAATGCCCTTTGGCAATAGTAGCTACCAATAGAAGCTGCCTAAATTTGGCCTGAGTAGTTACATTTTTTATCCTGGGCTTGTTGATGGTGCTATTCACATTGTACATCTGTGCATTCACTCGGCAAATCTTTATTAAGCATCAGTTTTGGGCCAGGTCCTCTGCTTGGCATTTGTTGGAGAAATACTGTGTTCCATGGGTTATCATTACCTTGACTTCAGGGGCTCTTGTCTTCCTTGCCTCTGTTTTCCCCTACAGCACTTGGCACAGAGTCTGGCACATAATGGGCATCCCATGGATGGGGAAGGGGGCGGAAAGCAGTCTGCCACTTGCAGCTACTAGAGCAGTCAGATGCCAGGGAAGTGACATTTTATCCCCTGATTACCTAAAGCCAGCCCTTAAAGAAAACAGCATTGCACCTAGAGAGAGCAGGTGGGTGATTTAAGTTCTACTCCATTCTTTATGGTAGCTGTCTTTTAAGATGACTTGGCTGCAGGACAGTTATGCTCAGATTCGAAAACATGGAGGTAGATCCCTTCACCAGCACATGTGGCAGACCCAAAGGGTTCCCTTTATGTTTGTGTTCTTTTTTTTCCTCAAGTTAATAAGAAAATGATGCAACTGCATTTCTGAAACCCTCCCAATGTCAGATCATGGCAGTGCCGTTAGGAGGGTGTTATCATCCGTGGGGGTACCATCATTTGAGTCAGCAGGAAAAACCACTGAATGGATGGCTGCAGTGTCAAAGGGGAAACAGAGATGCTTATCTGGCAGTAACTGAGCGGCTGAGTGCAGCAGTGAAATGCAAAGTGGTGAAAAATAGGGATAGACAGTGTGCGCCTTTTCACCCAGAAGAGCTTGTACATAGATAAAAATAGCAATCACTAACAATGGCAAAGCACTTACTGTGTGCCAGACGCTATGCTAGTAATTTTGTGTGTTCTTAGCAGTCTCTATGAAGTAGATAGTTTGGCCCCATTTATAGATGAAGAAACTGAAAATATGATTGTGACCAGGCAGCTGAGAGCCCATGATCCTAATCACTAACACTCCATGGCTGTGTATACTTCACATGACATGGTTAAAACAACGAATGTCAATGGACAGTTGTTGGATGGAAATGAGAAATTATTCCTTCTTGCTCCCATGTTTTTATTTGCACAGAGAATGTTTGGGGGGGGGGTAGAAATCACTGTTTCTTTCTTGGTTTTCCCACTTTAGAAATTAGTTTAATTTCATTTGATAGCCTTTCAGTGGAAACAAATTGGATGAGTCAGTGGTTCTGAAAAAATTCTGAAATTAAAATGAAACTACACCATATTAATGCGATTAGTCACATCACTAAAAGAGAGACAATTTGTAAGGACTGTTTTCAAAACCCTGAGTAGAAACAGAAATCATTAGGCTGTGCAAACATTTGGCAATGGCATTTGGTATTGGAGGAAATCATTTATGCAATTACCTTTTGATTCTAACCAAATTGGGAGCAAATATTAGCTATTTCCCTCGTGTTTTTCTGGGCTTACTCAACTGCTTAAATACTTGAGTTATGTACATTGTCTTTCTGAGAAGCTCTCTGTACAGCTAGTGCTTGACTTATGACCATGATTGGTTCAGACAGACCGGTTGTAACATGATTTGGTCGTAAGTTGAGTAGGCTATATGTACAGTACTGTGAAATGATATTAAAATCTTTAAGTCATATTTTATCATAATTTTCTTTCATTATTGTTATATATCATAATTTTCTTTGTTCATTTTATGCCATTTGTATCATCTCTACACCATTTTGTTTCTTATTTTTACATTCGTCAGGTTTAAGTAAAACACTGCATTACCAGTACAACTGGCTTAATATTTGCAAAGACAATTTCCTCTTGGCAGACATCTTGGGAGGGGTTTGATGAAAAATATCCAAGACACAAAATACAAATTGCTGTACTAACTCTGGGATAACAGTTGAAATGGTGCACGCGGAGATGGTAGTGCTGCCGGAAGCTGGTTCGCACTGTCATATGCCCAGCTGGGCAACGCTTGCTCTGCCAGATGCCGAGCAGTCGTGACTAGTGATTGTGGTCGTAAAGTCGAATGGTCGTAAGTTGCATAGGTCGTAAGTCGATCAATATTTGTCCTTGTCTTTCTGGTCAGAACTAGAAAGGAAGTGGTAGCTTAAGTTCAATGGTATTCTGCTTTGCAACTGTCATTGTGAAGATACTCAAATAAGCACGGCTTTCCACTGACAAAAACAAGACATAAATTCCTCACATCTTTTTAACAAGTATTTAGTAAAGACCCACTATTTGATGTGCAAAGTTGAAGCACCATTTTATTTACTAATATGAATAAGTAAAGAAGATTGATTTATCTTAAGAAATTGATTACTAGTTAACCAAAGAAGACTAAAGATCATAATGAAGAATATCAAACAATTTTTTCATCAAGGTAAGCTGCAGTCATTAGCCAAATACAGAGATCTTCCTTTTGTCCCAGTCCTATGTGGGAAGTTAAAATGAGGTAAAATCCAATTTCATTGGTCTTTAGGCGTGGAGAGCTACTGAACTGAGACAAACCAAAGTAGATTTCCTATGGCGGTGTTTCGCAAAAGGGTGCTCAGAATTTCCTGAGATATGTGTCCACATGAAATTCCCGAGCTCCAATCAGTATCTTCTGAAGCACTCCACTGTCTAGAATGGTTGCCTAGGAACCGGCATCTTCTAACAAGATCCCCAAGTGAATCTAAGTATGAGGACCACTGAGCCAACTGTTCTTCTGTGTTTGATACAACAACTTTAGCTCTTAGCTTTGTCTGGATATTGTATTCACAGCCCAGGTTAGCTTCAGGGGCAGGAAACTGAATTATTTTAGTTAGGTTGGCCACTCTTATGTCTTGCACACTCTCCTTATCACTGGTCCTAAATGTCCATCACTTGATTAAACATACCCACTTGGGAACAGGTGGCAATATTAAGTGATACTTAAGAGCACAGACTCTGTAGCCAGACTGCCTGGGTCTCAGTCCCAGCGCAGCTACTTCTCTGTTTCGAGTCAGATGAGCACACTCGTTCTTGGATAAGTTCCTATGTGAGCTTAACAACCCTTAAGCTTTGATTTTCCTCAACTGTAAAAGTAGGATAGCAATAATAACTGACTTCATAAGGTCATTGTGGGATTAAATGAGTTGATTAAATAAATTAGTCCTTGGATCCACTCTTCTTATCTACATTATTTCCTTATCCCATCTACTTTTTTTTGTGTGTGACAGAGACAGAGAAGGGGACAGATAGGGACAGACGGACAGGAAGGGAGAGAGATAAGAAGCATGAATTCTTTGTTGCGACACCTTAGTTGTTCATTGATTGCTTTCTCATATGTGCCTTGACTGGGGGGAAAAGGGGGGCTACAGCAGACTGGGTGACCCCTTGCTCAAGCCAGCGACCTTGGGTTCAAGCTGGTGAGCTTTGATCAAACCAGATGAGCCCGCTCTCAAGCTGGCGACCTCAGGGTTTCGAACCTGGGTCCTCTGCATCCCAGTCCGACACTCTATCCACCATGTCACTGCCTGGTCAGGCTTATCCCATCTACTTTTGTGACTTGAAACCCTCTCTCTATGCCGACAACTCTCAAATTCATCTTTAATGCAGTCCTCTCTCCTAAACTCCAGAATTATATATCCAACTGCTTTTTCAGAAGCTCTACTCAGGTGTTCAGTAAAACACCTCAGACTTCATAATTCCCAACTGAACTGATTATCTCCTGAGCAAACCTCCTCTGTTGGCAACTTCCTCCTCCTAGTCCTCCAGCCAGAAATCTTAGAGTCATTCTTGACTCACACTCCACACATAATGCAGCAGAAAACTCTGTCAGCTCTATTTTTTAAACCTCTCCAGAATCCAGTCTCTCTTTGCCATGTCTGCTGTGACCACACTGATCCAGGCCTCTGTTAACATGCATTGCTGCAACAGTCTTCTGCCTCTACCCTTGCTCTAACCCCCAAACCTACCTTCTTACAGTAGCCAGATAGAGTGAGTTCTGCAAGAATTAAGGTCAGAGCATGTCACTCCTCTGTTCAGAATCTTCCAATGACTGTCCCTCTCACTCAGTGTAAAAAAGGCTCATTGTGGTGGCCTGTAAGTTCCTGCACTGTTAGCCCTTCAGTTTTCCCTCTGACCTCATTCCTATGCTTTTCCTCTGCTCAACAGTCTTCTTGCTGGTGCTTCAACCACCAGCCTCAGGCCCTAGCACTTACTCTTTCTTTTGCCCGACTGCTCTTCTCCCTATGTAGCCAATTTCCTTCCTTCCTTCAAATCTCCCTCCATTAGAGTCTATGCTACAAAATGGTATTTGTTTGTTTTGCTCCTTGCTATGCCCCCCTAAATTGCCAGAACAGTACTTGGCATATAATAAGTGTTCAAATATTGATTGAATGGACGAATGCATAAACAATTCAGAGTTGACTTAGAACCTAGTTTATAACTTTCCAAAGGTTTCTGTCTTGGTTCTTGGGCTGTTTAACATTTCTGTTGCTCTGTGGGTCAGTGATATTTTATTTAAAGGACTGCCACATTCTGCTAAAATTGTGCTTATAAAAATGACACACACAACATAAGTGTTTAAAAGAAAGTTGCTTCAGGTAAGACTTGATCCAGAGCTTAGCTATGTTGCCCTGGGTTGATAGTCTCTCTGTAGACCCAGCTGCTGTTCTAGGCTTTGTATTTGCAGAGAGAAACTAGCTCCATAGGCCTAGTTTGGGTTCACAACTCCTGAAATCCTTAGGAAGGAATCTCCTAACATCTCATTAGGTCTGTGTGGATTCTCTGCCCATTCCAAAATCTATTTCCTATTTCTAGTGAGATGGAATGCCTGATGGACTTAGGCCAGTTAGGTCCTAACTTCCATGTTAAGGGAGGAATCGGTGCCACCCAAATTTTACTTGAGGATGACAAAGGGGACTGTTGGCAGAAGAAGGGAAGAATGGTTGCTGATGAGACAGCCAATGGTCTGGTATAATGGAAGCGAGTACATGCTTATTAAATTAAACATGATAGCATAAGGTTTGGGAATTCAAGCCAAAATAACATATGGAAGAACTGATGGATTTCTTCATTCATTCAAGAAGTGGAATAGCATCTGCAAAAGCACAAAGGTATGAAAATGTTTGACATGTTTGGAGAGCTGCAAGGAGTTGGTGAGAAGGGAGCGAAAGCATAATAGGTTGGAATCTTTTCAGTATAGCAACAGAAGTCTGGACCTAACTCTCATTGGTCCAAATTGGATTAATTTTTTTATACCTGAACCAATCACTGTTGCCAGGGTGCTGGAGCTCAGGCCTTAAAGCTACACACACACACACACACACACACACACACACACACACACACACCAGATTAGACCGAGAAAAGGAAAAGTAGGACTTTATTAACAGAAGAAGGGAGAATTGATGCTGAGGAGGTACCAGAGCAGAAAAAGTTCTGTCAATCATCTCAGGATCTCAGGATAGACTAATGGACCAAGATATATCAAAGTGATAGTAATGTAGTTTTAAAGTTGTATGACACTGTACGTAGTGATGAGGTGAGATATGGTGTGAGAATTGTAAAATTCCCTGTCACATCTGTTCAGAAACACCTATACCATTCCTCTCATTAATTTTTGAGTTATACATGTGCCTCCTTCCGAAGGACAGAGAACAGAGGCGGGTTAAGGTCGGATGAGACCCTGGGCGCAGAAGAAAATATTGGGCCCCTTGTTATTAGAAAAAAAGTGTAAAGTTGGGGTCCTTTAGAAGTTGGAGCCCAGGGCGCATGCCCATTGCGCCCGCTGTTAAATCCGCCTCTGACAGAGAAACAAGTCCCGAAAGACGGTGGCCAGGCATAGTCGAGTCCTCTGAGACTTTTCTTCTTTTTCATCTTTGTTTTGGGGTTTAAAGGATGCTCTTTTGAGTGGAAGGAAAAAAGCCTAAAAGATAACTCACTGAAAGCGGTGACTGAGACCTTTGTCTTCGCTACTGTGCTTGTGGATCGAACCAGTGGGTTCAGAATTAAAATTTGAAGGTGTGACCCTTCCTCGAGAGTTCATTTTATTCAGCCTCCACCCACAAACACCAGTCCCTTCTTTTCGATGCTAAGTGTATTGTGGTATGGACAATCCTAATATAATATCTTAGCCATTGGTCGGTTAGCTCAGTTGGTTAAAGTGTCGTCCTGAAATCCAAAGGTTTGCCGGTTCAGTCCCCAGTCCGGGCACATATGTGAATTGGCCAGTGAATGTACAATTAAGTGGAACAACAAATGAAAACTTCCCCTCACCTTCTCTCCTCTGTCTCTAAAATCAAGCAAATGTTTTAAAAAGTTGACTTTTAAAAAATAGTTTATTCTTCTTGGCATTGCCAGATTTTTGGAGAAATAAATGAGGCTGTCCAAGAGAGGGTGTTGATGGCGAGAGGACCGGGGACATGAGGATTAACCCCGTGACTTTGTCCTTGGGAGGAATATTCAGGCAAGGCTGCCTTACAACTCTCAGTGAAGGTGTGCTCGTGCGTGAAAGTAACTGTTGGGGAACCTGTCTGTGCTCGTGCCAAGGCTCCGTCATGTGCTCACCCCCCTTTGCACGCCGATCCATTGCCTTGCTGGCGTAATTAAGGACTCCCAGTGCTCCTGCCCTAGTTTCTAGTCTGTGGGTGTGGAGAGCTGCCCTCACCCGTGCCAGCCCCCAGCATGCTCCCTTGTTAAATTATGCATATGCTAATGAAGTGTGAAAATCAAGCAAATAACAACTCTTTCTAATCACTTAAAGTCCCAAGAGCAAAGGGGCTTTTTTTCTGGTCTCTTAATTTTGGGGTGATTGTTATGATTCGCAAGCCAATCAGAAGCACAATTCTCTGGGTGTTTCTCCTCTCTCAGTTCCCTTCCACAGAAATGAGGGTAATTGGCATTCTGCCTCCAGTGAGAGGCGTCTTCTGGAAAACCAGTGACCCACTGTGCCCTTTTCATTTGCATCTGGGCCTTGGTAATCCCTGGTTTTACATTCATACACAGAGCAGTCCCTAAGGGCAATTAACCAGACTGCATTATTTCCCGCCCCCTGGAGGACCAGTGTTTGAGAACGGCCCCCCAGAGATGCTGCACACAAGGCCCTTGTGTTGTGATTACATTTTACCTTGTCGGTTCACTCATCATCTGAGTCCTTGGAAGTCCACCCATCATCCTTGCAGACCAAGTCATGTTCTCTGTCTCCCTGAGTTGGCCTCTGTCTGCCTCTCTGACCATCCTCTACACCCACCTCCTCATCACTTACATTGCACCACCTTGGGGCATTTGCATTTTTGGAAAACTTTATGCACAAATCCTTATAAATAGCTGGCCTCTTTCCATCCCTTCAAGTTTCAGCTCAACTATCACTCCTCGGAGAGACCAACCCCAACTCCCTAGTTAATGTCAAGTCCCAGCCATCCTTATCATAAATCACCCCCTCTTTAGTCCCTTCAAAGCTCCCATTATTGCCTCCTTCCCCTTGAAGGCAGGGGACCTTGACTATCTCCTTTGCCACCATATCACCAGGGCCCAGCACATGCCTGGCACACAGTAAATGCGACACGTCTTCGTATGCATACATCAGTGGTGTTTTGCAAGTATGTTAGAGCAGTTTCTCATGCTGGAGAGGAAGGTTTTGTTTCTCTGGCTGTTGCATTATTTGTTCCTCCAAGAAAGGAATTTGTTGCATTCACATTTGTTTTTCATGGTGAACAGGCAAGCTAGATATCCTGTTGCTACAACTGTGTAACTTGACTCCCGAATCATTGATGATAGTGAATATTTTACTGGAAGTTTTATAGAGAGAATGGAGGTGTGTCACCTACTCCATGGCCTTTTATTTTTCTTGCTCCAATGACTTGCCCATTTGCCTCCCCCCCAAGTTTCAGGTATCCCCCCACCTTTTCACCCATACGTGCACTCAGAAATCCTCTTTCTCCCTCCATTTTTTTTTTCAGAAAAATACAGCTGTTGTCCTCAGATTCCACCCTGCACAGCCAAACAAAAGTCACAGTGATCTGAAGCAGCAGCCACCTTCTGTTCCTTGAGCACACTCCTTAGGGACCTGAGTTCATTCCAACATATTTGAAATGAATAAATCACAACATAGATATTATCTGGGTCCCGATTGATCTGAGCCCTTCTTTCATTTTATTCATTTAGTCAACAAATACTTATGAACGTTTGTGCCAGGTGCTGGGGATACACAATAGTGAGCAAGATGGATTCGCAGATGCTAAGGTCTCTGGGCAGAATGCAGGAGGAGGAAAGAAGGGAGAGGTTTGTGTGACTCTAACCCCCAAGCAGAAGTGTACTTCAGGTGTTACAGGGGTTCTAATTGTAAACCCGAGTACTGTATTTAAAGAGCACCCTCTTCGCCGCAGATTTGAAAGTGCTTTTCCAAATTACTTAATGCTAAGATTATAGGTTTATCTGCCAAATTCAACCTACCTACTTTGGAGAGAGCAATTACTCTTTTATTTTTTTTCTTTTTACCCAGGGTGAGCTAAAGAGAGTAATGTGCTTGGTGAGTGTGGAATTTACTGTCATTCCTAAAATTTGGACAGAGAATGTTGAAGCTAAAGTATAGTTTTCTGAGCTTCAGGGTTTTTTTTTTTTTCTTTCTCCTCCAAGGCACTAAATATAGCTACATTCAGTGGAAACCAGTTTGTAGCTGAACCACAGGAGAAAGCCTCAGGCAACGCTAGCGTTGCTAACACAACAGCCTGGAGGAGAGAGAGGGATGGATTCCCACCACCAGCTGAAAAACCTGGCTTCCAGCGCGCCTGCGCAGTTCTAACTCTGCCTCCTAGAGACAAGATGAGAGAAGAGTTTGCTACTCAGCTCCTAACCACAATGGATAAATAGCAAGAAGAGATATTATGGTTGGGTCAGAGATGTTTTGTGTTATTGAAGTTGGATGTTATCACACCTGTCAAAATTTGAGCTTAAAGAAAGCAAAGTACGGGGTTTGGAAAGCGGGTGTCCCCTAATCTGAATTTGTGTCTGGTGGAAATTGGGTTCTTCCACAGAGTCATAAGAAAAGCATTTTAGGGACCCATGCATGGGAGGATGAGGTGTAATAGTAGAATTTACTGGAGAAAAAACAAAGGACTGGCCCCAGGGGCCTAGTGTCTCATCCATGACCAGATGGCTCAGCTCTGTCTTGGAACTGAATGAGTCCAATCTCTGGAGCCACAAGCCCGCCCTTGTCCTCACCAAGCCCAGAGGACCAGGGCACAGAGATGCAGAACTTCTGTGTCTCATTTCCCCATCTGCACCTTCACTGCCAAGACAGCACTAGGACTGTGACCAGTGCTGCAGCTGGGCCTGCATGGCTGCCCGGCTCACATGGCTGCTACTGAGAGAAAGAGCATGTGACTAAATGGACAAACACGTGCTACCTGGACAGGCTTTTTTCAGCTTTAACTGTATTAACTCAGGCTTGGGAGAGAGCATGCTTCCTTTCAAACTAACCAATCTCTTTCCTGGCTCTTCCCGAGGGCTTGTGCTCGGTCCTCCCCCTATCCAATCCGGTCTTTTTGCCCAGGTTTTTCTGACCAGGCTCCGCCCCTTTATGTGGCCACTTTGTCTTCTACTGCACATGCATCTAAGTTTTGCTGTCATCTGGTTTCATCTTGGCTTCTGTGGTGCCTGTGCCCAGCAAGGAAATTTCCCCTGCCATTTTGTCCCTCCCTCAGTAATCCTGGCTAATAACTGGTTGTCCCCTGGGGAGATTGGAAAGCTGAGTCTTCCTGTCCACTTTGGGGTTTAAGTTCTCAAGGTGGAGGATGCAACTGTCCCCTGGGGAGCCTGTGAACACTATGGCCTCCTAGTGAACCAGGCTTCATGTCCAATGCCGTTTGCTCCCTTCCTTAACTAACTAGCTACCGACACTAACAAACTCGGCCTCGAGACGACTTGTTTGGCCTGTAAAGAGTTAGCCCAATGTTTAAAGATTTTTAATAAGTTGCCAACATTCAACAATAACATGATTTTTAAAAATAATCATATTTCCATCTTCTCTTGAAAAATCTGTTCCTCTGGCCACAGGGAGCACAGAGACCCTTCGTGGTCACTGCTGGACCTGCCTGGGGCAGCAGAGACCCTCAGCAAAAGATGTCTGAGAATTCCAGGCTTTCATAGTCCCCACGCAGCCCACTCCACTCATGGAAATGACCTGCCTGCCCTCTGAGTTTGCGACCCCCAACATAAAAATAACTGGGTGGTTGTAAGCAGTGTTTTTGTTTGTTTTATTTTTAACAGCCCTAAATGTCAAATCCTAAATCTGCTACTAAAGAGCCAGTGGCTCTGGGCAGTCAATGTAAGAAAATGCTTAAACCTGTAGAGAATTATGATGAGTTTATTTGAGCCAAACCGATGACATTTGCCAGGAAGAAAAATCCTGGAGGATTGAGAAAATGCACCAAAGAATGGCAGCTCTGCAGCTTAATTTATACATTACAAACGAGGAAGTGGAAGGAGTTACATGAAATCCATTGGTGGTAGGTTAGGGAGGCGGCAGAAAGCAAAGTGGGGAAATCTCTGGGATTGGTTAAAAAGTAAACAGAATAGACACATACTTCTTTTATATTGGTGGGTACAGGGTAATGACAGTTACATGATAACAGTAACAATGAGGGGGGCTTGTTGTCTCTGCTCTGGTGCAGCGAGGGGGTCTGGAAAACAGAAAATCACCCTGACATTCCAAAGGTATGTTATCTAGATGCACAAAGACAATAATAGACAGGTTCAGTTAAGGTAAAGATTTACCTTCGTCAGGGAAGATGCCAGCCTAGGACATGACTACCCGCCATGACTCACTTTTAGTAAGAAAGTTTTCATTTCAGACCATCCTACGTGGTTACTTTAGGTCTGGGTTTGTAAGGCTGTCATGCAGGCCTCCCCTGAGCTTGTCAGGTTTAGTATGCGGCCCCTTTTTTGTCCACAGGGCAAATGTCAATGTCCTATGCTTCACTGTCTTCATCTGCAAAATGGGTGTTTGTTATGGTAACTCCTACAGAGTTGTGAGCAAGAGAAACCCCAGAAAGCATGTGCATTAGACTGGGATTACAAGAAGCAACGAGTGGATGACAGGTATCATTAGCTTGGTCAAAAGAAACATTTCCTGAGATAGTCGGATTACAGAAGATGTTAGAGGTCCTCTCCTTTTATTGCTTCTCTCTTTCTCTGAAGATTGATTTGTAATACGAAGGAACTTGCTAGGTTACATCATACAAAAATGGGTCTGCAGTTTTTCCTCTGCCAGTTTTGGGGGTGGGGAGCTTCAGGGAGAGGCAGGGACAATCGAGTGAAATCATCTCTCAGAATGATACTGAGAAGCATTAACATGTGTGAAGGAATGAATCAAACAGATTGTAAAACAACAGTAGAGAGTTATGAACTAAGAGTTCAGAGAAAGCAGAGGGCAAAGTATCTGTCTTCAGTTACCTGCAAGTAACCTGGCCCCAGGATTGGCACTGTGGCAGTGGTTATCTGTAGCCCCCAGGTGGGCAGAGGGCTTTGGCAGCCAAGAGTTTCAGGAAAGGGCAGTGTCTTTCCTTATCAGGATGTAGAAGGTGCCAACCCTAATTGTTGGTACCTCGCCAACTATCCCAGAAGCCCTTAACTTGACAACCTGGGTGAACCACAGCCATGAATTTAAAGTAGTGTTTACTGAAGCGCGTGCCACAGAAAAGAGGAGAGAGGGAGAAGGGAGCAGGTCTAGAGTCACCGTAACGAGGGAGAAGGGAGCAGGTCTAGAGTCACCGTAAAGCTCTGAAATCAACCTCGTGATGGTGGTGGAGTGGGGGTTGTTTCCAGAAGGAAACACATGCTTGGGCAATTTTTATCTTCTGTTTGCTTCTCTCTTTACAAGTGTAGGTTGAGTTTGGGCAGAGAAATCTGCAGTCTTAGTGTTTAGATAATTTGGGAAATGTTCAGTACTCCTGAGGAGTGCTGTCTTGAATCTGCTTTCCACTGGAGTTACTAGTGCTGATGTGGTTCTTAGTTAATTAAAATAGGTCTGGAAGAATTTTCATTCATGACAGTTTTTCAGGGTGATATGGAAACATCCTTGACATAAATGTAATGACTATATTTTATAAATGGATACATCAGAATTCATCCTATAAGGAGATTGAGACTGTACTCTTCTCACGTTTTTACTGTTAGTTACTGAGATTTCATTTGGAATTATAGATGCATGCATGGATGGATAGATGAATAAACGAATGGATGGATGGATGGATGGATGGATGGATGGATGGACGGATCTTCAGTGAGAAAACCTTCTTTGCACGTAGTTCCACAATACAGGCAAAACTAGATGTTGGATCTTATTTCCATTTAAAGAAGCAAAGGCTAGATTAACCAACCTGTTGTTCTCCTTGGCATATGAAGTTGTGAGAACCAGTGATTTATTCTCTTTTTATTTTATACATTCAACCGACATGTGAGATTCTGTTCGGACCAGGCACAGAGCGAAGCTTGGGATGTTGGAAAAAAATGAGGAGAAATCTAGTTTGGCTGTAGCATAGGATGGGGAGAGGAATATGCCAAATATCAAGGCAGAACATGCCATTCCTTGGGGTTTTCAGTTTGGGTTTATCCCGGCAACTGGAGAGAGTCACTTTGCTGTTGAGCAATTGGCCTATGAAGCCTGAAACCGTGCATCCTGAGGTATCTTTTGTGTCCCTTGTGATACAGGGTCTGGCAGTCAGCAGACACTGGTTCTCAATTTCAGGAAGGTAGAGACTGTCATTTTAAATAAATTTTGCTATTTTTTGGCTGTGTAAATATTATTCATGTTTTCAATAATTTCAAATATAAAATATCTTATTGATTCAGCAGATATTTATTAAACATGTACTGTTTCTCAGAATGTGTGCTAGGCACTGACCCCAGAGGCCGCAGAGAAAATTAATATTTTTAGGGGAAAAAAAAGATTTTTGTTTTCTTCTTCCAAAGCTTTACAAAGTGTTCGGCATATAATAGGTCAAAATAAGTTGTTTTATATTAAAGGGATGAGTGTTTTACTGTAGGAGAGAAAACTCTATCCTCGGTTACATCATTCTTTGCCATTTTGGGTTTCTAAAACCAATTAGATTGAGCCATTCTGTGTAATACAAAAAAGCTACCTAATATAGTGTCCAGACTCTCAAATTCTAACAGAAACCAAAATGTGTCCCGTATAACTCAGAAGCAGACTTCCCCCTTGTCCTCAGCCTCATCCGTAATGCATATTAAAAACCCAGGAAATTATCCTGTCTATTCCAGGCATTGGACTGATCAGAGGGAGGGAAGCACACACCTGCCTTATGCCGAGCCTGTAATATTTCCAGCAGTATCATCTGAAAATCTTCATTTCAGTCTAGCTAACCATGCAGTGCAACCTGAGCCATAAATTGAACCTGCGAGGAGACTATGACCAAGCGCACATCTGTAATGTTTATGAGATCTAAGGTCATTGCCGAAAACAGCTAGGAACATCGTTGTAATAGACTGTTGGCCTCTAAGGAAATTATTAATTAAATTTTATCTTCTCCCCGGCATGCTTCAGTGCCACCACTATGAGTCTTTAGACCTGGGGAAACTACACCTCGGTAATAACTGTCCTTATCTACGGGCTGACAGTCATTTAATACACTCCTTTGTCTGACACCACTCCTGAACCAGAGTGGGATGTCAAGGTTTCTGCAAATGCCAATGGCATGCCTCACTGTACCGCATGCCCAGGGTTCAGATCCTATCATAGGAAATCTAAGAGTTCACAGTGAGCAGAGTCATGCATTTTCTGGAAGTGAGAGATGGACACAGTCCTGTTTCCAGCCCGTTCAGTGGCCAGGGTTATCCACAAAGAGCTCAAATAACTCTCAAAAGACCAAAGACAGAGATTCGAGTGGCACTGTATTGACACTATTTTTATTGGCTCTGGCTTCCACTGCAGGCTAGAGTAGGACATTTCTGAACTGAAATGTCATTTCCAGCTACTTTCTTTGCAAGATTTCCCAGGTGGATTGGCTCAGCCCACGAATCAAATGGCATTTTTGTTGTCCGTAACTGCTTGCGGTGTCAGCCAGCTGTGCTCTCCCTGCCCACACTAGGTCCCCTGCACTAAGTGTTTTCTGATCAGCTGGCCGTCGTTCTGAGGACCCACGCAGCAGATTGGCGTCCAGCTCTGTTTTTCCATAGTTGGGTGGCCCTGCCGCACTAATGGAGATTTAAGCATCTTCATTTCAGGCAAGACAGCAGGTAGAGGCTATAAGGCACAGATGTGTTTGATTAGATTCTGAGTTTTCCAAATCATTACTTAAACATGCCTTCTGTGGCCTGGCTCTGTATTTTGATGACTGGGCCATTTGCCCCTACTTTCTGAATTTGATCCACTGACCTATCTCCTGGCTTTCTAGTTCTCTTTGTTACAGAACACGCCTGCTAAAGTCTAAGGGAAGTGAAAATTTAACTCGAGACAATGCCTGAAAGGGTGTGCTGTGTACCGTCAATAAGACCTAGAATGAATAAGACACAACCCCCGGAGGAAGAAAATCAAGAAGTGACAATGCTGACAGTAGCCACGACAGCTTTTACTCAAATTGCCTCAGAGTAAGCTGCATATTTGAGGTTGGCAGCACATTTGGAAGCTACACTTGCATCTTTATTATGGCCTTCCTAATCATGTCATGTCCCGGATGTTCTCGTTTAGACAAGCTAGTGCAGACAGGGTTAGAAGAACTTCATTTTCGACATTGCCATAGAGGACTCTGGTCCACTCTGGAATTTGAAAACTATTTTAAGGTGATCTGCTTTTTATAAGCACTATGGACAGGTCGGGCAGGAGATTGATACATAAAATATTTTCAGTGGAGATGTCATTAGACCAGGATAGTAAACGGTTATTAAAATGCTCGAGCCATTGCCTTAAGGAAGAAAAGAAGTAGCTTAACCTTGGGAATGTTTCTGGTTGTGTGCAGTTGTCATAGAAGCTTAGACTCTTAAAGTGGAAGGCATTTCAGACCCTCATCTTATCCAACATCCTGCCATTTGTATAAATTCCTCCTAAATCTCACTGCTAAGGGATCATCCAGTTTTTTCATGAATATCTTTAATGCTAAAAAGTTCAATGCTTCATAGCAATGCCACATGTTTTTAACATTTTTATGCTTTTATTAATATATCAGGCATAACTGGTGAAAACAGTTTAATCAATTAACTTTTACATGTTCTAGCTATATTAGCTAAAAATATATCTAAATTTCAACATGGAAAGGGCATATTTTCTTAATTATGCATTGAAACATTTAGAGGTTTTTATGTATGTAATAACGTGTTGCTATTACTAATTTCAACAATGATACTTGTATATTTTATTTACCTTATTTTATCTGAATAAAATATATGTAAAAATTGCCATGTTTACCATTTTAAAATATATTATTTAGTGGCATTAATTGCATTCACAATGTTCTACAACTGTCACCACTATTTCCAAAAATTTTCCATACCTCAAACAAAACTCTGTACCAATCAAGTAATAATTTTTCTTATTTTCTCCTTCCCCTTATATCAGTAGCTTCTAATCTATGTTCTGTTTCTATGAATTTTCCTAGTCTAGATATTTCATATAAGTGGACTCATATAATAATTGTTCTTTTGTGTCCAACTTTATTCACACAGTGTAATGTTATCAAAGTTCTTCCACATTGTGGATTGTATCAAAACTTCATTCCTTTTTATGACCGAATAGTATTTCATTCTACTAGTCTTGAACCTTCTTGAATGAGTTTATTTCTGAGTATTTTGTTCTTTTTTGTAAAAGGGATTGTTTTTCAAATTTCCTTTTTGGATCACTCATTGCTAATGTTTAGAAAGACAACTGATATTTATGTTGATTTTGTATCTTGCAACTTTGCTGAATTTGTTTAGTAGCTATAACATATTTTGTGGTGGATTCTTTAGGTATTTTTAGCTGTAAGATCATGTCATCTGTAGATAAAGGTAGTTTTGCTTCTTCCTTTCCACTTTGAATGCCTTTTATTTCTTTTTCTTGCCTAATTGCACTGACTAGCACTTTCAATACTATGTCAGATAGAAATGATGAAACAGCCACTTTGATCTCATTCCTGATCTCAGCAAAAAGCTTTCAGTCTTTCACCACTCAGTGTGTTCTTATGTATGTGTCTTTTACACGTGCCCTTTATGATATTCATGAAGTTTTATCTCTCTTCCTAATATATTGAGTATTTTTATCATGAAAGGGTGTTAGATTTTGTCAATTACTTTTTCTGTATCAGTTGAAATAATCATCTGGGTTTTTTTCTTCATTCTATTGATGTGATATATATTTATTGATTTTTAGGTATTGAATTACCCTTGAAATCGTAGAACAAGTCCCTACTTGTCAGGATGTATAATCTTTGTAATATGCTGCTGAGTTTAGTTTCCTAATAATTGTTGAAGATTTTGTATCAGTATTCATATGGAATACTGATCTGTAGCAGTTTATTAACTTTTCATTAAATTTATTGGGGTGACATGGGTTAATAGGATCATATAGGTTTTAAGTGTACATTTCTATGATACATGATCTGTATTATTGCATTGTGTGCCCATCACCATATATTTTGGCCACCCTACCTTTCCCCCACCCCCTTGTAGTTTCTTAATAATGTCTGGCTTCAGTGTCATGGTAATGCTGACCTCACAGAATGAGTAAGGAAGTGTTCCCACTTCTCTAGTTTTTTTGGAAGACTTTGAGATGAATTGGTATTCTTCTTTAAAAAGTTGGTAGAATTCACCATTGATTACATCTGGCCCTGGGTTTTTCTTTCAGAAGTCTCAATTACTGACTCAGACTGCTATTTCTTCTTGAGTCAGTTTTGATCATTTGTGTGTTTCTAGGAAATTTGTCCAGTTCATCTAGGTTATTCAATTTTTTCAAAGTATTCTCTTATAATCCTTTTTATTCTGTTAGGTCAGTAGTGATGTTTATGCATTCTTTATATGTGTGTGTGTGTGTGTGTGTGTGTGTATGCCAACATTAGGGAGTTTTTTCTTGTACAAAAATCTGGATCCAGTAAGCTTTCTGCTATTTAATTCTTGATCTCAGATTGTATTTTTAAATTCAGTTTAAGCTAAACATGCATTGCTGGTGCTGCCAGTAATAACAGTAACCATAACTACCATTTGGTAAATGCTCTCCACATACCAGACACCATGTATGAAACAGTGTGCCAATATCATCTCAGGTGACTCCTACAACTCCATGGGCTAGTTATTACCATCCTTTTCTACCAGTTTTTAACAAAACCAAAGCATGAAGCAGTTATGTCACTCACCAAGGTAGAGTGTCCAAAGATCCCAGAGAATCAAAAAAAGAGATTTCATCTTACTTAGGGTTAGTCCAGTGTTTATGATTCCACAGAATTCACCAAGCCTACAAAATGTATATTTTCTGTCATGATTTTGCTATAAATACTAAGATATTTTCTCTCTCTTTTTTTAAAGATACATTCTTTTCATTTATGGCTGACATTTCCCCTGGCCACAAGCTGCTAAGGATTGTCTAGGGGTGGGGCAGGGGAATGTGGACAGGCTGCATATGTGGGGGAAGAGATGATTTATGTAGGCAGGCTGTCACTGGCTGCTAGACAAACATTATTTGGATAATTCATATTTTTAAAAATATCATAGCCATTAAAATTAGTCCCTGTGGTTAAGATATTTCAGGCAAAGCTGGATCAATGGGGAAGCCACTTTTCCTCAAATACACATTTAGGTGCTTCATTTAATATTTGTAAAACAAAACGTAGAAGAGACTGCCCACATGTAACAAGCAGCTAAAAGGAAGTTGAGGAAGGAAGGAAGGAAGGAAGGAAGGAAGGAAGGAAGGAAGGAAGGAAGGAAGGAAGGAAGGAAGGAAGGAAGGAAGGAAGGAAGGAAGAGGAGGGGAGGGGAGGGGAGGGGAGGGGAGGGGAGGGGAGGGGAGGGGAGGGGAGGGGAGGGGAGGAGAGAAGGAGCCCTGGCTAGTTGGCTTAGCAGTAGAGTGTCGGCCTGGCATGCAGGAGTCCTGGGTTCAATTCCCAGACAGGGCACACAGAAGAGGTGCCCATCTGCTTCTCCACCCTTCCCCATGTCCTTTCTCTCTGTCTCTTCCTCTCCCGCAGCCATACTCAGGTGCTAGAATGGCTTTAGGTGCAATGAAGCAATGCTCCAGATGGGCAGAGCATCACTCCCTGGTGGGTTTGCCGGGTGGATCCCAGTTGGGTACATGCAGAAGTCTGTCGCTCTGCCTCCCTGCTTCTCACTTCAGAAAAATATAAATAAAAAAAAAAGGAATGACCTACGGGTTAACAGGTTATTTCTGGGCTCCGTGTATTGTTCAGTCCACTCACGCTGTAGTTTTTGAGACATTTATCTCTGTAGTTTGGTTCTAGTTTGTGATTTTGGTGGATGTACTAACTCAAGGAGGACATTACCAGGTCTCCCTCATCAACCACACCCTAAAAGAGGAGTTGTAGAGGTGTGAGACCATTTCCACAGCTTTAATTCAAACCCAGATCATGTAAAGCACAGTCTGAGATAAGAGCCCAAAGCCTGGTTCTGCTTTGTGCAGACCTTTTGGAAAGATAACGTGGGAATTTAAAGGAGAAAAGACACCGCTGCCTCAGAATTATATCAGATGTACTATCATGGAAGGTGCAAAAGGAGTTCCTGTAACACAGACATTGGGGCACATGATGTTATTTCCCATAATCCATCTTGTTTTCCAAGTCTCTCACCATCAGCCGGATAATACTATTTAATCCCTTATGCTGATTTAGAATTCCATCAGAGGGAAGTAATGTGTTTCTGTTCTGGAGGTTTACTATGGTAAATGCATTACTGGATTAACCTTATCTTCACTACTACAGGGGTCTTTTAGGTGCTCACACGATTTTAAAATAAAACAAAACAAAAATCTATTTGAAAACTGTGTATTTTTCACATCAGAACTATTTTGTGATGTTTATTGAGTGCTATTGAATATCTGAAAAGCTGGAATCTTGTTCTTTATGAACAGCTGAGCCTTAGTAATAAAAAAAAACCTACACCATCAAAATCTTTAACTGATCTGGGATCAGTCCAGTGTGATGCCCAAATGAGGGTTTCATCCTTATTCTTTTGTGTGTTTTAATATTCTGATAATGAACAAAGCTGGTTATTCTTACTTTTGTTGCCACAAAAGCCTTTGATCAAAAGAAATCTTAGTTATGGTTATATATAAATAAAGCAGATGAAGGCGCTGGGTGAGGAAGGGCTTACTCTGCGCTAGCTGTGGCCCTTGAGGGATTTAAGGTGAGACCTCTGCAGAGCAGTTTTCTGGTTCCATCATGGAATGCACTTCTCTAAAAAGAATCAAATGCATTCCTGTCGAAAGATTTTAGACAACACAGAAGAATAAGACAAAAAGGTTACTATCCCTTTTTACCTTCACTCCTCTAGAAGTCACTGCCATGAACAATTTTGTGGGTCTCATTATGGATCTTTTGCTTATATTTAGAAATAAACATATGTATTACTAATTAAATATAGAGCTTAAGGGTTTTAAAATAGACATTCTATGCATTTAAGCTTCATAGAAGCAAGGGGTTTTGTCTGTGTCATTGACACAGTTTATCCTCAGTGTCTAGAACAGTGCCTGACAAATAAATCATCCATATATGTTTGCTGGATTAGAGACTGAATTATCCTGCAACTTGTTTTTTGTGTTTAACAGTGAGACTTGGAGATCCATGTCAGTCTTTTTAAAGATAGTGTTGTATTTAATAGTATGGATGGCCCTGGCCACTTGGCTCAATGGTAGAGCATAAACCCAGGGTGTGGATGTCCTGGGTTTGATTCCCAGTCAGGATACACAGGAAAAGTAACCATCTGCTTCTCCACTCCTCTCCCTCCTTACTCCTCCTCCCCCTCCTCCTCCTCCTCCCCCTCCTCCTCTTCTTCTTCTTCTCCTCCTCCTCCCCCTCCCCTCCCCCCTCTCTCCCTCTCCCTCTTCTTCTCTTCTCTTCTCTCTCTCTCTCTTTCTCTCTCTTTCCCTCTCACAGCCATGGTTTGATTGGTTTGAGTGAGATGGCCCTGGGCACTGAGGATGGCTCCATGGAGCCTCTGTCTCAGGCACTAATTGCCAAGCAATGACCCTAGATGGACAGAGCATTGCCAGTAGGGGGCCTGCTAGGTGAATCCCGATTGGGGTGCATGCGGAAATCTGTTTCTCTGTCTCTCCTCTCACTTAAAAATATATATAGTATGGATGTTCCAGGGCTTACTTAACTTTTTTCCTATGAATAATTCTGGTTATTTCCAGTGTCTGTATAAATTAGTGGTCCCCAACCTTTTTTGGGCCACAGACCGGTTTAATGTCAGAAAATATTTTCACGGACCGGCCTTTAGGGTGGGATGGATAAATGTATTACATGACCAAAACAAGTGTCAAGAGTGAGTCTTAGACCAGTGTTTTTCAACCAGTGTGCCGTGAGACATGGTCAGGTGTGCTGTGGGGAAATTAAACATGGGTCCCCAAACTATGGCCTGCATGCCGGATACGGCCCACGGAGGCTATTTATCCGGCCCGCCACCAGCCACCTCCATCCGAACATAAACATTCCCCTCACAATCCCTACAGCTATCAGAGACAGGAAGAGTGGAGGCACAGGGAACGCTCACTGACCAATCACCTTCTAGGATTCATCCCGACCACTAGCGATGAACCAATAGTAGGCTGCCTCTCATCCACACCCAGGAAGGTCCCCATTCGGGCTGCCACACACTTGTCATTGTGTGGCCGCGGCAAGTAGTTGAAGCTGCTACTCCTCCCCATGGTCCCGATTTCTAATCCTGGTCAGGACTGGAGGTAAATGTTACCACCACTAGATGAAGCCTCAGCTTCAGCTGGTTATGTCTATCCTGATGGTGTATATAGATATTTGACCTTTTTCTTTTTAAAAAGGCCCCCGCAGAGGGTGATATACAATGCATCACAATGTTATCTAACTTTAAAGCTAAAGTTTGCTGATCTTCCTCTGGACAGCTTTTGGTTATCTGTTCCCAAGGAGTTCCCCATTCTGGCCAACAAAGCTATTTTAACATTACTCCCGTTTTCAACCACATATCTATGTGAGCTGAGCTTCTCAAGCTTGACTGCGATAAAAACTAAAAACAGAGACTGAGAACTGTTGAGGAAGAGTTTCGTGTGTGTCTTTCTACCATTCCTGCCAGGATATCCCTTTTGTGTTCATCGAAACAGGCCCAGGTTTCACACTAAGTGAGTATAAATACATTTAGAAACTATATTATTAACTATATGTATAATATGTACTGTGTTAGAGTGTCATTTTGTGTCATTTTGGTAGGTGGTGTGCCCCAGGATTTTGTAAATGTAAAAAATGTGCCGCGGTTCAAAAAAAGGTTGAAAATCACTGTCTTAGACGGATGTAACAGAGGAAATTTGGTCATTTTTTAAAAATAAAACATTGTTCAGACTTAAATATAAATAAAGCGGAAATAATGTAAGTTATTTATTCTTTCTCTGAGGACCAGTACCAGTCCACAGCCCGGGGATTGGGGAGCACTGGTATAAATGACACTTTGTGTACCTGTGCCTGCACTTCTGTAGGATAGCTGTCTTAGAGTGTGATTTCTGATCAGATGGTATGCACATTCTTACTTTGTGTGTATAAATTCTTGAAATCCTTTCTCTTCTCCTGGCAAATGAGAGCAGAGATAGAATTCAGCTTGGGAGTTTTTTATGGGCCAGTATGTGGTTATATTATCTCCACCCTTATTCTATTGGCTAGAACTCTTTCACATGGCCTCTTAACTGCAAGGGAGACTGGGAAATATGGATTAGTTGTGTACCCAAGAAAAATGGAAAGCTTGGTGAGCTTCGAGCACGTCTGTCACAGGAAGGGAAGCTGGAAATGTTGTTTGTACCCGATCATGTGCCTGGCTAAAATGTGATTCCTGTAAGAATGGAAAGACTGGTTTTGCTAGACAGCTCATCATCTGCCCCTGCTCTGTTGACATTTGAGTTTGTATCTTCTGGTATAAATCATCATTCAGGGCAAGCCTCTATATTTAAACATGGAATTTTCTCAGAATTTATGTTGGACTGAATTTTAGCTAAATCAGAGTATGCTTCAGGTCAACAGGCTCTTATGGAATTGACCTGAAAATGATTGACAGCACAAGATGGATCTTTTAAAAAAAAAAATTGGTAGCACCTGTTCACAAGGGATTTATTGTGTTTAGAGATCAGAAGCCGAGACCTTATCACCTGTCTCCAGGTTGTCAAGCCACTTATCATGGCCTTTGAAGTTTCTGTATTGGTGCTGAACGATGACCGAGCATCACAGAGGTATTTTACTGCTCTTTCATTAATCTCGGTCATTGACGATGGCCAGACCCTGGGATTAAGCCTGCCTCCAGAGTTCTGGCACTGGGAGCTTTAGGTCTAAGATATGAGGACGTCTTTGAATGTCCTCCTCCTTCCTCTTCCATCTGATGTTATCTCATAATAATCCAGCCAGAGTAAAACCTTGGTATGGTTTCTATTTATTTGTGTTCTCCTTTACACCACAGCAAAAGCCATCTGTGAATTTTCAAAATGCTGAGAAGAGAGCCCTGTGGAACATGGATGGCCCATCATGCATTAGTAAACTCTGATTTTGATTAATAAAGAATGCCACTGTCCATATGGGGCTTTGCTTTCTTATAAGAAGGTAAACAAACAGATTGCTCCCTGTAGGCTAAATGTGGTAGAAGGCTGCACATCCCCCTGAGCCCCCTGTCCCCCAAACACACTGACACTCTGCTGACGCCTGCTTGTACTGACACCGTTCCCTGACACCAGCTCCCATGTGTTCTCAAGTCCCAGCTCAAATGACACCTCTTCTGTGTTGGGAACCTCCACGCCACATAGCAAGTTTACTTGTTTCCTCTACTTTGACCTGTCGCCCTTGACATTTTCCTCTAACTATAATTGTGTAAAAATTTTGGAAATACAGGAAAATATAAAAGGAGGAAAATTAAATTACCTATTAACATACCACCTTATAACTTCTGCTAATATTTTGGTATATACCTTTCCAATATATTTAAGTATGTTTCTGTGTTCAATAATTAAGCATGTTTATACATATATATGCATATACATACAATATATATACTATATAAAACTAATTTATATAGTTTTTTTATTTATTTATAAACTTTTATTAATTTTAATGGGGTGACATCAATAAATCAGGGTACATATGTTCAAAGAAAACATGTCCAGGTTATCTTGTCATTCAATTATGTTGGATACCCATCACCCAAAGTCAGATTATCCTCCATCACCTTCTATCTGGTTTTCTTTATGCCCCTCCCTCACCCCCTCCTCCTCTTCCTCCCTCCCTTCCCCCACCCCCCGTAACCACCACACTCTTGTCCATGTCTCTTAGTCTCGTTTTTATGTCCCACCAATGTATGGAATCTTGCAGTTCTTAGTTTTTTCTGATTTACTTATTTCACCCCGTATAATGTTATCAAAACCCATCCATGTTGTTGTAAATGACCCGATGTCATCATTTCTTATGGCTGAGTAGTATTCCATAGTGTATATGTGCCACATCCTCTTTATCCAGGGCTTTTTGGTTGTTTCCATGTCTTGGCCACTGTGAACAATGCTGCAGTGAACATGGGGCTACATGTGTCTTTACGTATCAATGTCTTTGAGTTTTGGGGGTATATACCCAGTAGAGGGATTGCTGGGTCATATGGTAGCTCCATTTTCAGTTTTTTGAGGAACAACCATACTTTCTTCGATAATGGTTGTATTACTTTACTTTCCTACCAACAGTGGATGAGGGTTCCTTTTTCTCCACAGCCTCTCCAACACTTGCTATTACCTGTCTTGTTGATAATAGCTAATCTAACAGGTGTGAGGTGGTATCTCATTGCAGTTTTGATTTGCATTTCTCTAATAACTAATGAAGATGAGCATCTTTTCATATATCTGTTGGCCATTCATATTCCTTCCTGGGAGAAGTGTCTGTTCATATCCTCTTCCCATTTTTTTTATTGAATTGTTTGTTTGTTGTTGAGATTTATGAGTTCTTTGTATATTTTGGATATTAGGCCTTTATCTGAGCTGTTGTTTGAAAATATTATTTCCCATTTAGTTGGCTGTCTGTTTGTTTTAATTTATACAGTTTTTTGCTTAGCAGTATACAGTGAACAATTTCATATGTCACTAAGAGAGCTTCTAAATTACAGTTAGATTTTTAGTATTCTGCCTATGTCTAGGATAATTTTTGAATTATTCTCTATACTTTTACATCTAGGTTGTTTCTGTTTTTGTATTTTGTTATTGCTAGTATAAATAAGTCTGTGATAAACATCCTTTTTGATAAATCTGATAAACTCCTGGTTATTCCTGGAATTGGCTTTGAACTGGAGTAACTAGGTCAAAGACAAGTACATGTATATTTCTGATGCTTTTGATGGTTTTTGCAAGGCTTTATTATAACACTTATAGACTATGATAATTATGTATTTACCTGTTGTTCTATCCCACTGAGCTATTATTTCTTTCAGAACAAGGATTGCTTATGTTTGAATTTATGTCATCTGAAACAATGCTTGGCCTATATTAAATGTCAATAACTATTGAATCAATGAACGGAGGGAAAAATTGGCATGTGGCTCTTGACACTTGAAGTTTAATAAGCTAATATTGATCCTCTTTAAAGCAATATTTCCCAAGGTGTGCTCTATGTCACTCATTCATTCATTCATTCAGGAATATTAATTAACCTCAGCTATGGTCTTGAACTATAACAGTGACAGCTGACCAAATGTCCTATCTTTACCATACTTATGACTCTAGTGAGGGAGTTAGTCAGAACATTAAAAAAATGATAGTTTGTGATACACATGCAGGAAACAACTGGGACATTATCATAGAACAGTGCAAATTTTAGCCTGTATCAGAATCAGCTGGAGGGCTTATTAATGCAGAGGGCTGGGCCCCATCCCTAGATTTAGCACAGTGGTCCCAATCCCTGGGCCGTGGACCGGTCCTGGTTCATGGGCCATTTGGTACCGGTCCACAGAGAAAGAATAAATAACTTACATTATTTCCGTTTTATTTATATTTAAGTCTGAACGATGTTTTATTTTTTAAAAATGACCAGATTCCCTCTGTTACATCCGTCTAAGACTCACTCTTGACGCTTGTCTCAGTCACGTGATACATTTATCTGTCCCACCCTAAAGGCCGGTCCGTGAAAATATTTTCTGACATTAAACCAGTCTGTGGCCCAAAAAAGGTTGGGGACCACTGATTTAGCAGGTCTGAGACAGGGCCTGAGTACTTGCATTTCTAACAAGTTCTTCAGTGTTGTTGAGGCTGCCGTCTGGGGACCACACTTGCAAACCACTATGGTAAGGGAGTAACAGGTTGAGAACGAGGGCGGAGAGGGTTGCTGTGCAGGCAGGTGGTCACGAAGGCTTTGTCTGGAGAGTGAATAGCTAGGCTGAGACCTGAGGGATGAGGAGCCATGAAATATTTCAGACACGTATTTCAGGCTAAAGCAAGAGCAGATGTCATGGCCAGAAACAGGAAAGGCTTGGCTTGTTCAGCTGCTGAGAGGAGGCCAGGGAGGCTGGAAGGTACTGAGGAAGAGAAAGATAAAAGGTGAAGTCGTTGGGTGGGCTCTGCCTCAGCCCGTGTCAGGCCTTTTGCCGTGGGAAGGAGTTTGGATTGCACCTTAAGGCAATGGGAAGACAACAAGAATTATGAGCAGAGAAGGAATGAAATACAGTTCATGTTTTAAGGACATCACTCAGTTGAGAGGAGAAATGATAGAAAGTTGTCAGGAGTGATGTGGAAAGACCCGATTTGGAGGCCATGACCGTGGACTTGAGTAAGAGATGAGGTTGACCTGAGCTATGGATGTGGAATAGGGGATAGAGTGCAGTTATAACTGTTTCACACTCTCCCCCACCCCACCCCACCCCACCCCTTACATGTTTGTAAAGCGTTGGCTAGCCCGGATTTAGAACAAAGTTTTAACTGCTGGACATTTCAGGGTCTCTAAAATGAAAACATTCAGTGTAAATCTCTAATAAGATACTTTCCCCAGAGCACCTGCAATGATTACTATTTCAGCGGGCACTAATAGTTAAAGCATCCCCCGTTCTGAAGGCTCTGGCCCTCTGGGCCTCCAGGGCAGAGTCGTCCAGTGGGGAGGTTCACCCTGTCCCACGTGAGACTGAGCTGCAGAGCAGGGCAGCCAGCACTTTCTCAGCTAACATGGAGAAGATCTTAAGAGCCTGGAGCCTCGAACACCTGTGATGTGGACTGCTAGCCTCAGGCAAAATGCGAATTGAAAGAAAGGCGCTTATAGACTAGATGACTGACGAGCCTGTGAATTCTTTGCATTCCTTGAACCAGTAAGACTAGAAATGCACATGGGGTCCAAATTTTGAGGGTATGAGACACATCCATCCACTCTCTAATATGCCTGTTTTGTGGTTGTCACCCCAACCTAAATGTTTAGTGAAGTCTTGACATAGGAAAGGAGAAACTCAAGAATGCTACAGGAGATTCTTCATGCTGTCACTGCTGTCGCTAAGCGTTGCGTGGGTGTCCCGGGGCAGAGGGGACGTGCAGTAGCTTCTGCCTTGTCAATCCTCAACATACTCTATGTGCATGACTTTGAGGGTTTAACCTCACTGAGCCTCAGTTTTGTCATTCAAAGATGAAAATAGCAGCACTCACCTCACACAGTGCTCACGAGGATTGATGAAATCATCTCATAAAGAGTGTAGCACGACATTAGTGACCATGATGGTGCGCTATTGTTATCAGAAAGAATGATGTGTTTTCCTCCTTAGTTTTGTTCAGATGTTCACTTGGCTCTTTTCAGAGGCTGGAAACCCCAGGCCCCTCCTCCTCTCCACCCGCTGCTTGTGGATGCAGTTACACACTTCTTCCCACTCGGGATGGAATTTGGCAGGGAGTGATTCCCTGAAAATGGTCCTCCCTCTAACCCAGTGGTAGTCAACCTGGTCCCTACCGCCCAGTAGGGGGCGTTCCAGCTTTCATGGTGGGCGGTAGCGGAGCAACCAAAGTATAAATGAAAAGATAGCTTTAACTATAGTAAGTTGTTTTATAAAGATTTATTCTGCCAAACTTAGCGAAAAATCCGACATAAAGTACTCAGTAAGTAATTATTATTATATGCATTAACTTGCTGTAACTCTGCTTTATAAATTTTATAAAGTAAAGTTACTTCCCTACTTTATAAATCACCATTACTGTGAACCGGCAGGCAGTTAGAAAATTTTACTACTAACAGAGATACACAAGTGGGCAGTAGGTATAAAAAGGTTGACTACCCCTGCTCTAACTGCATGTTAATTGAGAGAAATTTTCTCGTATAGTTTTCCCTCAGGCATCTAGTTTAAACCTAAAAATACTGTAATGAAATGTTTGGGAGTGGGCGGGGGTGGAATGTGATTGTTTATCATCAGTGAAATACATCACAGATGACTGAATGGGAGGTAGAACAACTCTCCATGAGCAGGTGGAGTTAGCAGCGAGTCCTCCTGCCTTTAAGCGGGGCACGCATCCCCAGAAACATGATGAAGGCTTTTTATAAGGCTCCTTGGCTCCTCCTTTTCTCATTTCATTATTACTGATTAATAATCATTTTTGTAAAAAAAGGGGGGGGGGAGTTGTATTTACAGCCCATCATCTTAACTTAATTTTTTAATCGCCAGATTGGAACACATGGAAAATCTGAAAAGATCTGTCCCAAACAGCTGATCTAAACACTTCCCCAGGTGACTGCTGGACTTGAAAGTCACGATGGCTTAAAGAACGTTGATCCAATGGAGGCCATTCTGTGTGTCAGGGGACCTTAAGTGATACCTTCCTGGTGGCTGCTTGGGAGAACTGAGTTTCTCTTATCAAGTTTATTCCCAGCACTTCCTATGGTGCAAAATCTGAATCAGCTATCTTCTCTATCAATCTGATATGGAAACCCGGTTCTGAAGATCAGGTACCCGGGCTGAACATACTGGGAGGAAAGCAGAGAGGCCGGCATGCTGAAGGCGAAGAGAGAATGTGTGGGCTTGTCGTTTTCAAGTTGGGCACAATCGAACTACTTTTCACATTTTAGAGGAGTACAGATGTCATCAATAATAAGTCAGATGCCAACAGAAAGGGTTTGCGATCACTTCTCATTGTGCAAAGTATATATTGTTCCCTCCATGTTCCTGGTACAGCCCTTCGAATTCAGGCCTGACCTTAAGGCTCGAAGAATAAATGAGAATGCACTTACTTGATTTCTCTTGTGATGTTTATCTTCCTTATGAAGCTTTTTCTTATCAGAATGGTAGTAGTTCTGAAAGTTCTCCTAGTACCATGTGGGAACCCACACACAATGCCTAGACATGGGATTCCTGTGCTGAGGAATATGAAAGTATTCAGAAATGAAATGAAAAATCATCTTTGGCAGGGGACATATAGTATTTACATCTATGTGTCTAAGCAACCTTTTAAAAAGTAATACTAGGTTTTCTACAAGATATCAAATAAATCTTCCACATCTATTTGGAACTTAAAGAAGAGAAATTTGTTATAAAATAGTGTGTATGTGATACTGTGAACAAAATCTACTTGCTGTTCTCAAATCTCTATTTACAATTGTGTGTTTTCTATCAAGAGTTTGATCAGTGGCTTCAATTAGCTCTTCTATCTGAGAAGAATAAAATTCTTAATTGTGTTACAATGAAATAAAGTAGCTTAACATAGCTTAATATTTTAATAGCTGAAGATCTTTATTAGGTTTAGATAAGGCATAGTACAAGCATATGTATATATTGTATGTATGTGTGTATATAATGTTTCTTGTTTTTCTCTTTCTTGAGAGGGATGAAGATAATCCATATAGACAGAGACATATTGCTAGCACAGTTGATCACCTCTTGAGATTAGAGGGAGTTTAGTTATCTTAACCTTAGCAGACACCAAAAGGGCCAGAACCTGTGACCTCTGTGTTAAGGTCACTTACCGAGTAGAGATGCATAATGGAGAGTAATGAGCTCAATCTTGCAGATGTATCAGAAGTGGACACATATGTGATCAAGGAGTAGGTACTCTGGGGTAACAGGGAGAATAAGAGCTCGGAGATGCCTGCTTGAAACAGTTTATCCATTAGGGAATGATTAAGTGTCCAGAAGTCATCCTTGGTTGTACAGTCAGTCACTGGTTTGGGCCACCCAAGAGAGATGATCGATTTGTGTATTTGCTTAGAAAGGAATGAACTAATAATACCCTAAATACTTTTATGGAACGGTAGCCTTTTTCCTTCCATCTTGAAGCCAAAGTGTCTTTAGTGGCTCTCCTCTTCTCAGGGGATGTAACCTTGAAAGCGGAACCACAAGGCCTTTGTCACGTGGCACCTGCCCACAGCACCAGCCTCGGGTCCCTGCACCCCACATGCTTTGTATTCTTTCCCCCTGTCTTCGATGTGGTTCTGTTTGCTTCCACTGCCCTCTCTACCTTTTCTCATAAGGTTTACTCTGAGCTTATCCTTCAAACTCAAATCAGTTTCCATCTTCTCCATGTTGAACTAGTTGCCCTACTCTGTGTCTTGTATATTCTCTTTTTCATAATCTCAAGAATTATATTAAAACTGTTTAAGTTCTTGTAGGGAAGGCCCCTTGTCTTATTCACTTTGGGTCTCCAGCTCTTAACACAGTATGCAGTACATGATAGGTGTTCAGTAAGTATTCTTTGCACGGAGCTATGGAAACCTGCACTGTTGTAGCATTTATGTGCAAGTTTAGTAAATGGCTTTCACTACAATTTGGCCTCTCTCATCCCCTTCTGAGCAGCATAAAAGCTGTTCTAATAAGCAACCATTTATCAAGCATCAGCCAAGAGCCAGGTCCTGTGCTGGGGGCTTCACGTGCATTAGTACTCACTGAAACACCAAAACAGTCATACCATTCTCGGTTTCTGCGCTTTTCAAATAAGAGCACAAAGGCTCAGAGAGGTTGGGGAACATACCCAGGGATCCTCAGCTGGCATTTAAGCAGGCTGTATTCTTCCTACTCCACCACACCGGGAAGCAATCGCTGTGTGTGTTCCTGTTCATAATCCAGCACAGTGCCCTGCCTGTGCCCGCAGCCTCTTCCATTTCCTGCTTCCTGTTTGCTTACTATACCCTGAGCAGTATGGATGTCAGTATCAAGGGCATGATTCCAGAGTTGCAGGTTGATATTTTAAGTGTGCGTTCATTTCAGCCTGTATTGATTTCTCCCCTCTCTACTTTGTTATGGCCAAGTCCTCAGAGCAGAATGTAACAAAACCGGCTCACAGAGCTGCTCCTGGGGCCAGGAGGGTCACAGGTCACTGCACTGATGTGTGGGGAACATTAGCCAAATGACAGAGGCTCTACTGGAGAACTCTGTGACTGAAGTCAGATGTTGGTGCTATTCTACACGTGTTACTTATTACCTGCCAGCCTTAACTTGGTCTGGTTGGCCTCCAGGACAATGACGCAAGTAACCCGGGATTTCTGTGACTCCACAGCACCTTAACCACACACTGCATAGTCGGTTCTTGTCTACATGTCTCTCTTCCCTCTTATGAAGTTCTTAAACACAAAGACTGGGTCTCATCCATCCATCCATCCATCCATCCATTCATTTACTCATTCATTCATTCATTCAAGTCACAATTATTAAACACATATTGTGCTTCAAGTTCTGTGGCTGACTCCAGATAGATGGAGATGACTAGAATGGATTAGATCAGAACTCTATCCCCAAAGAGTTTGCAGACATGTGAGAATCAGCTACTCATAAGTGGTTATGAGAACTCTTAGCTGTTTTATTCATCTCTGTTGCCCCCAATCCTAGAATAATAAGATTTCTGAGCACTTTTCTTGAGTGCTGTATGCCTGGAGCTATGTTAAGTGCTTTATGGAGTCATTATCTGAAAAGTTAGCCTCATTAGCTAACTTTAAATATGTCACTAAGGTGGCTTTAAACTCAGTTTTAGAGTTCTGCTATCAGTAGTATTATTATACCCATTTAATAAATGGGGAAACTGAGTCATCCAGGAAATGTTTGACAAAGTGACTTCAGGAAGAGCCATTGAGCCCACATTGTTCAGAACTGCTTATTGTCTCTTAAAATCTCTCCTATGAAAGATTTTATTCAATATCTTGCAGTAAACTGTTCTTGTGTCTTAGCCAACATCGTGAACATTTTTTTCTTTAACATTGTATCCACTCAAGGAAGTCTACCAGTCCCAAGAGCATCTTGTATGAAATCATACCATTCCATTATGTTTAAGTGGCCATTTGGAGTGAGAGCTGTTTAAGAAGAGCCATCTGCCTAAGACGTCTTTAGGTTGGACGGTTTAGATCCCCAGATAAATTGCAAATGTGGGGCTTGTCAGCTCTTCTTCCACCTTTCCCTGCTACAGGTCCAACAACAACTCTTTGCAGAGAGCTCAGTGCAGTTTGCTATCCGACATATAACTTAAACTGGTGATTCATTCCCGCTTTCTTCCCTCTCATTAAACCAGCAAAGTCCTCCTGACGTTAACACGCATTGGGCATTCACTAACACCAGGCATCATGCTAAAGACCTGACATATATTTTCTCATTGCTGTAGTTACTCTTTCCCATTTTATGGATAGGAAAACTGAGGCTCAAAGAGAGATTGGGCATGGCCAGAATTTGAACCCAGATGATCTGACTGCAGAGTCGAGACTCACAGTTACTATCCTCCAAATATTTTCATTAATCCCCATGGCAGACAACAGTAATTCTTTAAATATGTGTGTTCAGGGTGGGAAGAGTGCAGTTTAGAAAGTCCCCATGGCCAGGTTTGTCCAATACGTGCCTCACCCACAAAACAACAGCAGAGCATGCAGAGCGCTTCCAGTGCGCCTGCAGCTCTGAGGTCCCTCATGACCTCTCCAGCTGCTCAGTCTCTTCCTCCTTTAAACTCAGAGCACATTTAGTTTAAACGCTTAGTTGACAGTTCATCATGTCTTATCGCCTGCCATCTTCTTGAGTATCTTTCCTGTCCTTTCCAGAGAGAGTCCATTTCATCCCAAATAGCAGCAGCCTAACCCATTGCGGGGTACATGGAGACTTAGTAAATGTCACTTGTTTGCTTACAGAGAGGCAGGATAGATTATTGGAGTCTGGCAGCAGATAGACTCAGTTTTCTACTTACCAGCTGTGCAGCCCAGTGAAAATAAACTCCATAGATTTCATCTGCAAAATAGAGATAAAACAATACCTTATAGGGTTGTTGGGACTATAAAGAGGATACATACAAAGCACTTGGCAGAGTTCCTGGCACATAATAAGCACTCAATAAATAGTAATTATTAATGTTATATTGTTATTACAGAATAGCTGAATTCATTGGGTGTTTGCTGCGTTCCATGCTGGGCTCAATGCTGTGTCTGTAATTATCTCATTTAATTTTAACATAATATAGAAAAATGTTGTCAGATTCAAAACACCTACCATTCTCCTGTTTACCCCAAAGTTATTTAAGAATGCTGGCTGCTCTCAAGGTCTTTCGGGTAGTGTTCCAGGCCAGCCAGGCACAAATATGGTATTGCAATACACGATTTGTATATCATGGTAAGTGTTAGACTTATTACAATAATTAACAACTAACAAGAGCTGAACCACTGGAGTTGACGAGTGTTGTGCTTTTTTATGCAAACTTCAGTGGATTCAAGATAATTATGAGACCGTCAATCCCTCTCAGTTCTGTCCCTGTGACCTCCCTCAAGTGAAAGAGAAAAGACAGTCATGAGAAATGGGTTTGCCCAATCAGAGCATCCAGGTGCCCATGTCATCAATGCATGCAGTGTGATCTGGACCAGCATGAAGCATCAGTTCTTTAGTGTACCAGTCTGGGTACTCTACAGAGAAAATAGAGCGGGTTGGGGTGTGAAATTATAATTCAGTGCTAATTATAAGCTAAGCATCTCCTCTCTGTATTATAAAAGTGTGCTTTCATGGTTGAGAAAGGAATCCTGCAGAGCACAAAGGATCTTTGGGGCAGGAAAGCTATTCTGTATGAGAATACAATAGTGGATACATGTTGTTATACGTTTGTCTAGACCCATGGAAAATACTCCACCAAGAGAACACCATGGTATACTCTATGTACACCCTAATGAACGCTATGGACTTTGGGTGATAGTGATGTGGACATGTGGGCTGATCAGTTGTAACAAATGTACCACTCTGGTAGGAGATGTTAATAATTGGGTAAGCTACACATGAATGGGGTTAGGGAGTATACAAGAAATCTCTCTACCTTCTGCTCAATTTTTCTTTGAAGCTAACACTGCTCTGAAAAATAAAGTCTATTAAAAAAAGATGGAATCTATCCAGTTAATGAATATGTATTAAATATCTGCTACATGCCAGATAATAGATTCAGTAGACACCTAAAATAATTTATGCATGTCCTCATTGAGAAAAATTAGTGTATATCATATCTGAGCTGAAGTCTAAGAAGGGAAATAAGCAAAAATACAAACAGCAAACATTTTAATGAATGTTGCATGAAGAGATGAATAGAGGATATTGGGAGTAGAAAGGAGGGGGATGCACCTAATTGGACCTATAAGGTAGAGGTCAGGAGGGCTTTCTAGAGGAGATGATGCCTGAGCAGGGTTTTGTAGAATGAGTAGGAGTTTTCCAAGCCCATGGGGATGTGAGTGAAGGTGTTCATGTGATCAAATAGAACAGATATAATTCTGTTGCTCATTAGCTAACTCTAAATATGTCATTAAGGTGCCTTTAAACTCAGTTTTAGTTTTCTGCAGTGGTGTTATGAAGTTGGCTCAATTAGTGTGTATAAAGCATTCAGTAACCTTTGGTAAAAGGTGAGAGGTAGAAGGGAAACATATTCCTTTTCAGCATAGCTTTCCCAGCATCTGATTACATAAGGAAAATTCCCTGAAAGGTCATTTCTAAGAAGCAGTATTAGTCTGGTGGCTCTTAAGCCTTATGTAACTTCCTGGAACAATGCAGCAGCAGCAAGGGAAAAGAAAATGACATCAATGTGGAAATAATAATGAATTTAAATCATAAGCCTTATTGCCTTACTGCAGCTGCTGAGGATGAGACGAGCAGGGAGCTTCTAAACTTAACTCTGAGACTGCCTGGAAGCTTCTAATTAAAAGTTTTCAAATAAAATCAATACGTTTAACAGATAAAAGAGCAGATGGCTTAAAGAAAAGGAGCGAAAGACTGCATTAGGAAAGCGTTGGAAAAATATGTTTTTAAAGCCATGTAGGAGAAAGCAGGGGTTGGAAGTGGACACATTTAAGAGGCTGCAGAGGCAGGGTTAGGTCTCGTTTTGTCATCAGTTTTGCTGTGAAATCTTAGTTTGTGGCACAGCTAAACCTATCTGCTGCTCAGAATTCAGACCTGGGAAATGGGAGTGATAGTCTCTGCTCTCACAAAGTGGTGGTCCTCTGTTTCCCTAGAGTGGTTTTTGCTGTGTTTTTTTTTTGTCTTATTTCATTCAATATGTGTGTATTGAGCACCTACGACGTACTGGTACTTGGCTGGGTATGGGAATTCAGGGTAAGCAAAAAATCAGACAGGGTTGTTTGCCTCCAAGAAGCCAACTGAGTGCAGAACTCATTCATTAGGTAATTAGCTTATTAAATAATAGCAACCACAAATATTTAGACGCTTTTAAATGCTAAGCAAACAGTTGATGTTATTTGATGAGGATGATAATGCTGTATTTGTGTTTTATTAATTTGATCAAATCTTTGGCATACATTACCGTTAATTCTCTTGGCAAATCTTTGAGGTAGATGTTGGTAATTGTTAACCAAGACAGAACTGAAAATCGAAGAGTAAGTGTGCTCTCCCAGAGTCACAAAGCTGGTTCATGGAGCAGCCAGGACTTGAACCCAGCTCCTCCGAGGCTAGTTTGCATGTTCTTTTGCTGCAGCAGGTTGAAGCTTGGGGGCAGTCATTTAGAATTTCACTCATCTGACCATTGTAGAGCTCCAATCCCAAAAGAATGCTTGTATGAGCAATTTCAGAAAATGCTCACATCACTGATGTTAACATGGAGAAGTAGGGGGCAGCCTTTTAGGCAGAAATACTGCATCAACAGAACTATGATGTGGGCAAAACAAACTGGAATAGAGTTGTGATGCCAGCCCTTAGTTTGGACAGGTCTGTTCAGCTATCACGGCGAGCTCTGTGCCCTTCCTTGGTCATCTTCATTTGAACATCAGTTGGCCTACATTGAGTTAGCTTCAGCTCAGAACCTGGGAGGGTTCTCTTTCACCTTGCTGCCTTGTGGAAAATGGAAGTTAGGCTCTAGGGGTTTCTGTGGCCTTCAGAAGCCAAGGCGAGGTCAGGGCAAAGGGGCCCACTTGGGTGCATATCGGGTTCTCGTTATTGCAAGAACTTTCCTACTTCTTGGTCCCACAGGGTAATCTAAGTACTGTTATAATTTGGGATACAGGAACTATTCCAACATTCCCTCGCCCATATCACACCTATATGCAGATTTCAGATATCAATACATTAAATTTGGGGACACTAAAGGGAAAATCCATAATGACCCCTTTTTAAGACATGGAACCATTAGTGCAGCCATCTGTGTTTCCAGGACACCCTGTGTGTCTAAAAGCAAGGCCCTCCTCAAGGTCTCATCAAATGGTGCCCCTTCTCTGCTTCTCCACGTCTTTCCTGTGAACCCCAGAGGCACCTGGTACTTTCTGCTGTCATGTGTCTCGTCTGTTACTATGTTCCTCTTCTAAACACTCCATTCACCATCCTCATCCCACACGACAGCCGGTGCTATCGCTAAATAGATGTGTATGTGTATGTAATAGATGTTTATATTTATGGTACAATTATATATAGGAAATTTGTACTAAACACCATACATTTATATGAAACCATGTTTGTGTCTCTGCTTCAAACCTTCTGTGGCTTCCCTTTACATGAAGGGTAAAACCTTAACACTTGACCATGGCGTACATACCCAACCTACCTCTCTCCCTTGTTGTTCGTTAGTTTCTCAGCCCTCACCCCAAGCTCTATCCTCCTTCACGGCCCCCTCTCAGCTACCCCATCCACTGGGACAGCTCTTCCCACATGCTTTGAAAGGCTGGCTTTTCTCATCCTAAAATCATAGAATACCCTGCTCCCTCCCACTCACCCCTTCATAGCCTGACCCCTTATTTTTAACCCCCTGTTACCACTTCCTTAGCCTTTTATTTAGCTTTGTTTTTGTAAGCCTCCTGAGGAGAGGGACGCACCTGATGTGTCCCTCAGATACTAGGTGGGTAGGCACTGTGCCCAGCAGAGGTCTGCTCAGTAACACATTGAATGAATAAATGGTGGACACATCTTGCTATCCATCCATCCTACACCGTCACAGTAACCACGGTCACTAAGTGTAGACCGTGCCCCAGGAGCTCTCCTAACGCTCGCTGCATGAACTCACCCACTTACTCCTCATGAAAACCCTATGAGGTTTGCACAAATAACATCAGCATTATTTTTACTTCAGATGAGAAAACTGAGAAATGAAAGAATTGTAAACCTGTAACAGATAAATAATTTGCTCAAAACTGTGCAGCTAGAAAATGACAGATCCGGGATTCAAATGCGGGCTTCCTGGCTCTGGAGGCCCCGCGGTCACTTCGAACCTTCCTGCTTTCCTGGGGCCGAGAGTCATGTGTACACTTGAACCCATGAAAGAAAGTTGGACCGATCTGCAGTGTGGGGAAATTAACCAGCCTCCCACCTGCTCCAGTGTACGTACTCTTTCCAGCCTGGGGAGTCTAGCTCAGGCTTCATTATTTCTTTAGTGTGTCCCTATGAAAGGAAAACCAGAGTAATCTCTGCAGATGCTGGGATTGAAAGAATCATTGTGCCCTCATCAGAAAGCATAATTAAGAGTCTCTCTGCCTGGCAAATGAGGCAGTGAATGCTAACGCACTTTGTAGAGTGTAAAACGCTCTATAAATGTTTAGTTACTCGTATTTTCGGGCTGCATGGGCAGTGGCTTATGTTTCAGAACTGCTGGTTCAGAATCTTTCGGAAGCACATGTACCCAATAGTCAAGGAAAGGAAATGGCTCCCGTTTATTCCCTCCCAGCATCCTGAAAACTGAACAGAAATCCATTCTTCCCCTGTTTCCAAAATCCAGGGTCAGAGATATGCAAATTTAAATAGGCAGGCTGCTTTTAAATGATACATGAAAGGGATTTTTGAAATGAATGTGCTGTGATTGAATTTCTGGTCAGTCACCCAGAAGGTATTTTGCGCTAAGCTCAGGACCCAATTCCACTGAAAATGCATGAAGATATGGTGCCTGCAGCCCGTCTAGCCATAGCCGGCAATCAAGGTCCTTGCCACATGGCTTCCATTCACTGATGCAGCCACCCAGGCTCAAAGCTGAAAAACAATTTAGCACACGCCGAAAATAAATCTAGCACAAAAGTTACTTTTAAAAAGTCCCTTTCCTGACAACAAAATCTCTTTGATTTTCAACTCCTTGATAAGACCAGCGTGCATTAATATATAACTTGGCTTTTTCAAAAGAGTTACCTTGGTCACTTTTAAAAGAATTTCGTACTCTATGGAACTAAGAATATTGCTAATCAGTGTTGTGCAAATAAAGGTCTCTTTGACCTGCTTTACCCATAGATAAGAAACGGGAGTAAAAATAATCACTTATTGTACATGACTTGGGCTAGGTTATTTTTAAGAAAACACTAACAGGAGTTGGCCTTCTTAAATAAGTTGGAGAGTGTCTCTACTCACCCTGTTTATTATTAAACAAGTTTGCTAAGCAACCCTTTTTCTTGGAGATGATCAAAGGTAAGCCTCAGCCTTATCTGACCATGAAATTGCAGAATAGTGGAATTTTAAATTATATTTCTTCCCTTTTAGTAGTTTTTTTTATTATGCCAGTAATGCATTTATAAATTCCTATACAACAAACATAGAGACAGAACAAATAAAGCTAATTTCACCTTCGCTATCCCCATCCCACTCCTCAGGGGCAACCATCACAGTCTACCTATATGTCTCTGTTATATGTATTACATACATATATTGATATGTATGTATATATATTGATGTAAGTATAAATTATACTAGTTGTTGATTGCTGTCACGAAAACTTAGTGGTTTGAAATCACAAGCCTTTACTATCTCACATTTTCTGAGAGTTGGACCCTCCGAGTGGCTACTCTGGGGGTGGGGGACAGGTTCTGGCTTATGGTCTTTCAGGAGCTTATAGTCGGAATGTAAGGCTACATTCATCTGAGGGCTGGGCTGGATGGGGATTGGAGGACCTCCTTCTCTGCTGACCCAAGCACATAGCTATTGGCTGGAAGGCTCGGTTCCTCACTGGCAGGACCTCTGCACAGGGCTCCTTGAGTGTCCTTACAACATGGCAGCTGGCCTCCTCTAGAGCAAGTGATGAGACAGCAAGGGAATGAAAGAGAAAGGTCAAGGAGGAAGCCACAGTGCAGTTTTAGGACCTAGTCTTAGAAGAGTCACATCTGCCATATTCACTAGAAATGAGTCACTAAGTCCAGCCCACATTCAAGGGCAGGCTAAGTGAGCTTGGCTGCTAAGGGAGGGAGTAGTAAAGAGTTTCTGGACACATATTAAAACTACTGCTGCTGGCATACCACACATATAGTTCTGCAATTTGCTTTTTACATGCAATTGGTCTCATTATGGACAGGTTGTTACATGTGCTGCCTTACTCTTTAACTGCTGCAAACTATTCCGCTACCTACTTAACCATCTCCTCTTGATAGATATAGTTTGAGATTGAGCTCAGATTTTTACTCCTTCAGATATCCCAGCAGTGAGGGGGTTTACGCCGCTTACACATGTCCCAGGATCTCTCTAGTAAAAATACACTGAGGTGGAATGGCTGAGTCGAAGGGTCGGCCTATCATAACAGTTACTGTCAGGTCACCCTTGAAAATGGCTGTTCTGATTCCCAACCCCTTCATTCATCCTTCACCTGGCACTGGGGAGACTCATGCCAGATCCTTCTCTGGTAAAGTATTGTAGGGGACTTGCACATTATTTTAGCCCTTTTCAAGTTTGGGTTTGTGAGAGGCCTGAGAAGGATCCCTTTGGACACCCACTTCACTCATGACTGCAGCCTCTTTTATTCAACTCTGCTTGATTTAAGCAAAAAACAAAAACAAAAAAATCTAGGAGCTTATCTCTCCAGAGACAGGGAGGTTTAGCTGCTGTTTACAGAGGACTGAACTTCTCAGGTGTGAGGTGCCCCTGGAGAGCCAGGTTCATTCGTGTTCATTCATAATGACTTCCTTGATCATAGAAGCAGCTGAAGAATCACATGCGTGAATCCAGCATGTGAATTTCAGCGCAAAGGAGAATGCCATTTTGGTAGCAGCTATTCTTGGACCTCGGTGGCGCCTTCCTATTGTAAGTTATTGATGCATAAAATCACTGAATCCTCGGGCCCCTCCCACTCTATAACTTCTCCTTACTTTAAATTCAATGTCCAGACTGACTTCCTTCCATTCAAGCTGCCAGTGGCCTTGGCTGGCAAGAATCATTAACAACAGCTACCAATCCTGAGACAGCTGAACTGCACAAAAGGATTTGGCGTGATTTATTTCTATTTATTAACTGTGCCCACTGCCAGTGAGAATAGTTGGCCAGATCTAAAATGGTGTCATGGAGGCAACCATCATTTATTTATTCACCATGTATTTATTGAGTGCCTACTGTGTGTAGGTCTTGGGCAGTTTGCTATATGTGGGGGGCTGGGAGGGATAATATAACATGATCCATACTCTCAAGAATTTGAAATCAAATGATCGTTCTTACTAAATATGTAGTCCTTCTTGTAGGCCAGGCACCGTACTGTTTTAGACTTGAATACTTTTCATCCTGACAGCAGCCCTGTTAGATAGGTAGGATTGCTTTTACAGATGGGTCATGGTAAATGCAGAACCCTAGTTCTGTCATGAATTAGCATGGCTTATCTTTAAGTTTATAGCCCAGTTGAATCGCAGTACCTGAGATGGCTGGACTAGCTCAGCACCGTGAAAATTGGGATCTATCATCACCACATGTGCCTGCTCAGAGATCCCTGAGGCCCATAGTGGTGACTCCTGGGCTCCCTGACAAAAGTGGATCCCCGGATCCCACACTCTCAATACTCTCCAAAACTTTCTTTCTGTATTCCTGGCACAGGGGAAGTCCGTGCTTGTGAGATTATTTATGGTGGCTCCACCACGGGGCTGTAAACTCCATGAGGGTGTGGACTGTGCTTTTTCTGCTCACTTCTGTTTCCCCAGAGCCTGGCACAAAGCTTAGACTAGATAATCACTGTTATTTCTTCCATCAACTGACTGCTTTAGTAAAGGCTCTAAAAAGAACCACTGTAAAGAAACTCAGAGACTTGTTTAACTTGTCTCACACTTTCCAAGCCTTATTTAACAACATGTATTGACCATATCTTATGGGTCAAGCACTGAATTAGGTCATGAGAATATAGCAATAAACTAAGCAGACATGGTCCTCTCCTCTTGGAGCTTGCGTTCTAGTGGGAGATCCAGATGATGGCTTTAGTCACATAAAATAAGGAAGATAATTTCAGATATTTGTAAATCTTGAGAAATAAAATTAAACCAAGGGCTGCTAATGAGGGTTGGTCAGGGAAGACATCTCCAAAGAGGAGACATTGGACTAAGATCAAACTCATGACAAGGAGCTAGCCTTGTGAAGTTGTAAGTACAGAAATGAACTTGAACTCAGTAAATGTATCAGTTCCTTAGGGCGAACCCCTTGGAGCCATCCTCCACTTCTCTTTTTTGTGCTCCTGTCAGCTCTGTCTCCAGAGTGTTTCAAAGTGGTCGCTTCTCCCCACCCTCACTGCTACTACACTAGTCCAAGCCTCCGCCATCCCACCTCCTCGCAGGTCTCTGCTTCCATGTCTTCCCTCGCTGTCTGTTTTCTGTAAGTCAGCTCGTGTCCCTTCCCTGCTCAAATCCTTCAATGGCTTCTCCTTACACTGAGGAGGGTAAAATGCTAATGTGAACCAGGCTTCCACCATCTCACGTTATCTGGCCTCCTCTCCTCTCCAGCCCCACTTTCTACCACTCGTCTGCTCCGGGCACACTGCCCTTATTGCTGCTCCACAAATAGGCTGAATATGTTCCCACCTGAGACTTTTTACATTTGTGTTTCTCTCTTGCTAAAAAGCTCTTCCTCCTGCACTTCTGTAGTTTGCCCCATCACTTTATTCAAGTTCTGTTCAGATATTGACGAGAAGCATTCCCCAATCTCCTATTGAACATGGCAGTCACTGTTATTCCCTATGCTTTGACTATGTCTCCTCACACCAGGTATAATGTTATATTCATCTGTCTTCTCTGCTATTAGAATATAAGCTCCAGGAGGGTGGGAACTGGGCCAGCTTTGTTCACTGTTGTAATCCCAATACCTGGAATAGTGTTTCTCAACCAGTATTGCTTGGATGGATGGATGGATGGATGGATGGATGGATGGATGGATGGATGGATGACAAAATGCAAAGAATTTGGGTCTTGATGTGTTGGGAAAATGGAAAGAAGGTAGAAGTGGGGAGAGAAAAGGGGAGGCCAAAGAGGCAGGCTGGGGTCAGACTGTAAAGGACCTTATAAGTGATTTTAAGAATTTCAAAATCATTCTAAGAGAATCGAGAAGCTGTTCACCTCTGGAAAGCGTCTGCTTTGTAATTCCTCTTAACAAGTGACATGACATTTGGAGAAACATTGATCTGTCTAACCTCTTCTGCATTATTCTGTGTAATGCCCAGAAAGAGAGCTTTGCGCTGCTCATTGATCCTATCAACATTTGCTTGAGAGGCTGTGGATTAAATAGCACATATTGAATCAGCTACTTTGAGTTGTTCTATAAACTCGCTTCCCTGGGGAGCCATCGCTGACCTCCCAAAGCAGAGTTCAGGGTCCTTCCTGTGCTCCTGCAGCTCCCGCTGTTACCAGAGAGTGCAGGACTGCTTTGCGATGTCTATCTATCACCCCCTCTGGAGCGTAAGCTCCTTGAGGCAGGGGACCTTTTCTTGTTGCCTTTTGTAACTCAGAAACCACAGAGAACCTGCCGGTCACCTGGATCCAGCCCACCAAGGTGTGTGCTTTGCCTGTTCTGTATGTTAACTCAAAGCAGCTGCCAACATTTTAGGTATTTTTAAATTCTGTTGAAAATTTCTGTTGAAAACTTGTAAGACCTACTAATGCTGTTCCCAGGGTCTTAACAACTAAAGGAATTGAGTGGCAGCTGCCCAGTTTGTAGGGGCCATGTTTTCTCCAGGAAGCCACCATCTTCACCACTCCCTATTATCTTCTGAGGTTGAGCTGGAGAGTTTGTCATTCAACACCTGATTGAGTTATTGTTTCTTTACAGTAGAGAAATAGAATTCTGTGTTCAACTTGCCATCAGAAGATGGCTGCATGTTAAACCTGGTAGGTAGGTGGAGCCCCTTTGGGGCAACTGAGTTTGTGACCCTTGTCCTGAAATAAGCAAGTGTTATATTTGGTGTATTGGCCCTGACTACTCAGCGTAGTAAAGATGTTATTTCTCCCCAAATTGATATGTAGATTTAATACAATTCCTATCAAAATGACACTTCTCATATTTTTGCATATATAGATAATTAGTCAAAATTTTATGTAGAAAATCTAATAAACTATAATAGCTAACATGACTTTTTAATAAAGTGACAGGAATTAGTCTAATTCTGATGCTTATTATATAACTACAGTAATCATGACTGTGTGGTATTAAGAGATAGACTCATATCCATGGAACAGAACAGAGAATCCAGAAATAGACCCACATAAACATGCCCAACCAATTTTTAACAAAGGTGCAAAAGCAATTATTTTTTTATTAAGTGAGAAGCGGGGAGGTGGAGGCAAAGACAGACTCCTGAATGCTCCCCAACCAGGATCCATCTAGCAATCCCTCTACCAGGCGATTCTCTGTCCATCTGGGGCTGGTGCTCCGTTGCTCAGTAACCAAGCTATTTTAGTGCCTGAGGTGAGGCCATGGAGCCATCCTCAGCACCCAGGGCCAACTTGCTCAAACTGTTCAAGCCATGGCTGCAGGAGGGAAAGAAAGAGAGAGTGAGAGAAGGAAAAGGGATGAAGAAGCAGATAGTCACTTCTCCTGTATGCCTTGACTAGGAATCAAACCCAGGACTTCCACACACTGGGCCATCACTCTACCACTGAGTCAACCCGCCACAGCTGCAAAAGCAATTTGAGGAAAGATGGCTTTTCATCCAATGGTGCAACCTCATATCTACAGATGAAACATGAACTTCAGTCTCAGTCTCACAGTTTCTACAAAAATTAATTTTACATGTATCAAAGACTTACATGTAAATTGTAAAGCTAAACCTTTCAGGGGAAAAAACACAGCAGAAAATATTCAGCGTCTAGGATAAGAAAAAGGTTTTTACAGTTGACTACAAAACACAATTCCTAAAAGGGAAGTTAGATTAATTGAACCTCATCACAATTAAAACTATTTGTTCTGCAAAAGACCCTGTTACGAGGATGAAATGATAAGCTACAGACTAGGAGAAAATATTTGCAAACCACATATCAGACAGGACTAGCCTCTAAAGTTTATAAAGAACCCTCAAGCTTAGCATAAAAAAAATAATGCAACAATTAGAAAACAGACAAAAAGACATGAAGAGATGTTTTACCAAGGAGGACATACAGATAGCAAACACAGCAGAAGGTGTTCAATATCATTAGCTATTAGGGAAATGCAAATTAAACTTACAATGAGCTATCACTACATGTTTATTACAACAGCTAAAATAAAAAACAGTGACAACACCAAATGCTGGTGAAGATGTGGAGAAATTTGACCACATACAGCATTGGTGAAAGTAAAATGGTACACCCACTCTGGAAAACAATTTGGCAATTTCTTTAAAAACTATACATGCAACTGCCATATCGCAAAGCAGCTGTATTTCTTGGCACTTCTCTTTGAAAAATAAAAGCTTACGCTCACACAGAAAGCTGCACACAGACCTGTGTGTGGTGTTTATTAAAAACAGCATTATTCATACTTGCCCAAACTGAAAACCACCCAGATATCCTTCAGTAAGTGAATGGTTCAACAAACTGTGGCACCTCCATATCATAAAATGCGACTCAGCCATAAGAAGGAATGAACTAACGATACGCTCACCCACCTGGATGAATCTCTAAGATTATGTTTGCGTGCAAAAGGCCAATCCCCTAAGCTTATGTACTTAACGATGTCTTCTCCTTAACCCCCAGCAACCGCTAATCTGTCCTCCATTTCTATAATTTTCCCATTTCAAGGATGTTATTAAGTGAAGGCTACATTACTGGTTGCCGGGAGTTAAGCAGGGGGTGGGCGCTGGAGGGAAGTAGGTAGGCTACAAAAAGGCAACACAAGAGATTCTTGAAATGATGGAAATGGTCTGTATTTTGACTGTATCGATGTCAGCATCATGGGTGTGATATTGCACTATAGTTTTGCAAAATGTTACCATTGAGGGGAACTGGGTGAAGGGTACATAGGAACTCTCTGTATGATTTCTTATTTACTTTTTTAGATTTTATTTATTCATTTTTATTAGAGAGAGAGGGAGAGATAGAGATAGAACAGGGGGAGGAGAAGGAAGCATCAACTCCCATATGTGCCTTGACCAGGCAAGCCCAGGGTTTTGAACCGGCAACCTCAGCATTCCAGGCCAACGCTTTATCCACTGCGCCACCACAGGTCAGGCCTCTGTATGATTTCTTAATACTGCATATGACTCTACAGTTATCTCAAAATTAAAAGTTTAATTTTAAAAAATCATATAGGCCTTGGACATCAGACAGCCCGGGCAGTTTGTTAGCATCCCTGAGCCTCAATTTCCTCTTCTGAAAAATGAGGATCCTACAAGTTTCCTGCCTTCGTTGTCCTGCAGATTCGATGAGGTCAGACAGTGACATTGTTGGGGTCAGGCCCGTGGTTAAGAGCCCAGTAAGGGGGAGTTTCTTGCTGCTGCTGTTGCTGGTAGAGACTCCAAAGCCAGGGTCAGCCCTGGGGCATCTCAGGGTAAGCCAAGATTGGTGTAGGACAGAGGTTCCCACACTGTCTCAGTTCATGTCACCCTTAGCGTTGCAGTAAATTTTTTATATGTTAGTCCTGGGCCAAAAGGAACACATAACATGTCTGTTTATTAAGTCATTAGGTCCAAACTAGAAGTGTGTACACCCTAACAATTTAGTAACTGAAATAAAAAGGAGTAAACAGAAATGGAAAGAAACCCTATTTTCTTTCATTCTGAACTGCAGTTACTCAATGAAATCTGAGTCCCTGTGGGGCTCTGCCTCACATCCCAAACCTTGGAAATAGATTGGACCCGCATTGGACCAATCACCCGCATTGTCAGGTCCACGCTATTTGTATTTAATCATATTAGTTGCCAAAACCCAGCTTCGCAAAGATGCAATGTCACAGAGGGAACAAAGCACACGCTGATGTGGAAATGGTGAGCTCCCTGGGGCTAGAGCTCCCAGTGTGTGACAGATGTTGAATAGTGTTTTTCCTTCAAATTTTAAAACATCTTGGAAGCCCCCCTGTGAGTTTGCTACGATACTATGGGGCGTTTTGGTGCAGAGATTGGAAACCGGTGGTATAATGGTTCATTCAGTCCCCTTCCAAAGCAGAACAGAATAGACCCAGACCAAAAACACCCCTTCTGGATTTTCCCAATTGGAATGTTCCACCAGCAGGACATACCTGTGTCCCCAGGATGGTCTCACAGCCAAACTGCCCACCTTTAGGGGACAAGAGACATTTGTTCTGACTTGGCCAAGGCAGAGGAGATGGTTAGGCATGGATGCTCAATGTTTAGATGCTGCTTTGGATGCATTCTCTCTTATGCAAGGCTCACTCCAGAGATTGTAAGCAATAAGCGCTTAGACGACAACAAGCCGTCCTCGCTGCTAAGGTCACAGAAATAAGTCAGGCCTGGTCCCAGCCCCTGAGTAATGGTCCTTCCACAAATGACAGGCAGCTTTTATTATGGAAAAGCAAGAATTAGCGAAGTTAGGAGTCCTCAATTTGAGTCTGAGCTCTGCCCTGTGAACTGGTTAGGGCACCCTTCCTGAGCCTCAGTTTCCATATCTGCAAAGTGGGAGATCAGATAGTTGCCTAGCACCTTTATCTCCCAGGACCGAATGAGATAAATAGCACAAAGCCAGCATGTATCTTTGACACCTTTTTAATCCCTAGTAACCAACCCAGGCAGCGCTGCCCAGGAGCGAAAAGAAATTCAAACAACAAAATGTATTTCTCATGCTTCTCAGAAGAGACGGGCATGTCAGGAGGAGGGGAAAGGAAGAAAATGCCAAAAGATTTTATAATGTCAGTGAGGAGCTTAGGGGCCAAGTTGTACCGTCCCAGGAGCCTCATTCTCCACTCCCTTTTTCAGATTAGAGGGTAAATGCTTAGAGACCTAAACGGATCCAGTCATCCCCCTGTTCCTTTTTCCTCTCAAGTATATCACTTGAAAGAGATCAACTTCCTCCTCTACGTCCCCCCCTCCTCGTTCTGGCTGTCACCCAGGGGCTGTTTAATCCATCCAGCGAGTATCAGGGGGGTCGTTTTATTTATTTTTTTACTCCCAGCCCAAATGCCGTCCCAAAGTCGAAGTTAATATATCTTCACAGATGTTGTGTCATCCCAGGCGCCGGTGATAGATGTTGCTTCATCGAGGTGGATCTGACTGGGATCTCTCTCTCTTTCCAAGAACGTGAGATAATAGGAAAGACCATCACGCAGCTGTTAATGTTCCTCTCAGAGTGGGGAGGGTTCTGCACAGTCGTGGGAAGCCGTTCTCTGCGTTCCCCAGCCTAATTGTCTTGATTAGCACGCGGCATGGCCATCACAGGTGTAGGACGTAATAGCTCTATAAGGTTTTCATAGCCAGGCCAATTAAAATCTGTCGTCGAGCCAAGAACTAACAGTGTGTGCTTCCTAATGCCAAAAGTCAAAACGAGTTCTCTAAATAATAATTGCTTGCATTTCTAGGACAACGTCTGGTTTTAAATCACACCTGTATTTCCTTTGACTCATTTATTTTTTTCTCTTGTGGAAGGCAAACGATTTAGGTGGGGAGACCAAATTTCAGAGAGATTCAGTGACTTCCCAAATTACAGGACCCTGGTAAGTGGGCCAAACGGCTCGTGAGAAAGACAAGTCCTTAAAGAAAGTTCTGCTGACCAGATGGCAATAACGAACATTTATTAATCACTCAACAATTTACAGAATGCAATGGCATTTATTTTCTAATTACATCTTTCCTGGTCGCTCTATGTATCAGGTCTTGAATCTCCCATTTTTCTGCATAACACCTTGGAAGATGAGTTGAAATCCTGCATCTTGTTTTCAGGTGGAGGGAACTGTGGTTTCGGTGGTTACGTCACTTGGTCAGGGGCCTACAGTGACCACGTGATAGAATTAGGTAGGATGAGGACCCAGGCCTCCTGATGCTCTCCAGTGTTCTTTGCCCACCACTCTATGCCCTGTCGTGTCTCTAGGGCAAGGTGCATTTGAGAGTCGTGAGCAGATAAGGCAGTGTAGCCCACATAGTGTGACAATGACACAGATGCCTCCTCTCGCCACAGTGCCCAGCTTTGGACAACTGAAGGGTTTCAGTCAATGATTTATTCTCCTAGTGAATTGGGAAAATGGACAGTTTATATTCTAAACCAAATACAAATGTGACCCCTGGTCTCTTCACCACCTGATCTCCATGGTGCTGACCCTGTGCGCTTGGGGAAGGTATTTTTGCTGCCCACTGGGAGCCCAGCGCCGCATTTAAAGGGCCCGAGAGGCTTTCGATAGCCCTGAAGGCAGAGGATCAATGTCTTAGCAGGCCAGGATGGCTCAGAAGTTGACAGCCAGCCAGACAAAAGGAGAAACGAGCTCGAAGCTCTTCGCCCTTAGAGCCACACACAACTCCTTGCAGTAAAATGTGTTGTTTTTTGTTTCTTAGCAATGAGGAATGAGGAGGAACCCTCTTTGGCTCTTCTGTTGATTTTTTTTTTTAGGTTCAGACTGAGCCCCTGAGTACAAATGATTTGCCTGGCTTGTGTCCCAGTGCTGATGGCGCGCGCAGCCCGGTTCCCTGGTGACACGTGTGGGGGTGGGAGTGGAATTTCATGTTTCTCGCTGCTGGAAGGGCAGTGTTGTCCTGGCATTGTTCACTCTGAAAGCCTTCTTCAGTCCCCACGGGGTGTTCTGGCTGGAGGGGGGATGAGAATGGATTCTGTGTGCCCCGTGCTGCGTTGAGCCCAAGGTCCAGGTTCCCTTCATCTACAGAGCCAACCATCCTGGTTTCCTCAAGAGCTAATGGCTTCCACGGGCTCTTTGGCTGCAAAAAAGTCTGCATCTGCTCTGCCTTGCCATCCTGAAGCTCGGGATGCGGCGGAAGTTGCCAAGTTGACATCTCAGCACAGATAACTTCTTTTATTAGGAAAGAATGAAAATTGAAGGTGGGGGGAAATGTAGAAATAGCTTCATGTTCTACGTGTTTTGCTTTATATTTCTAAATAGTATAGAAAGAAAGAACAGGTATCTATATATTTATGTAAATGCATACGTATTTATGTATAAGCGAAGATGTCTATCTGTGTAGGCTTTTTAAGTGTGTGCCATTTTAATAAAGATCTTTCCAAGCATGGCATGAATCTGTCTACACTTGGCTCTGCTTAACACGGTGTGATTGATTTCTGCCTGCTAACCTGTGATTCCTGCTCAATGGGGAGACTCGGTAAGATCAGTCAGGCCCTCTCTGGAATGTCGTCGGCCGATCCTGGTTTTAATCTTGGTAATCCACACACCCCTCAGCGTGGAGGCGGAGTGCTTGGCAGCGACGTTTGCTCAATGATTTGTGACCATATTTAGGGCGCCCTTTAACTTATGACGTGGTGTTCAGTCCCTTCTTCTTTGGGTCTCATGGTCTTTGCCTTTCCTCTACCTTGTACGGCAAAGGGCCCATTGAAAGGCAACTTGGCAGAAGTCAACTTGCCAGGGAGGAGAATTGGGATATGTTTTCAACAGAATTAGAGAAAGATACAAAAAAAAAAAAAAAAAAAAAGCATGAAGCTGTGTGAGAGATTTGCATTGGATTAAGCTAGAGGAAGGAGGCATTAGAGTCCAGAAGTAAAGATGCCATCAGTGACCAGGCCAAAATTAATACCAATTCCTTCTATCAACACACAGGAGCTACATCAGTTTTTCTTTCTCTTGAAAAGGACCTCTCACACATGTCATTTGAGAGAGCGCTACACATGCTTCCTTCTGATAGCCTCATTTGATAGTCTTCTAAAGTTTGGCAAACTCACGCATGTGGGGAATGTAAGAATCCTAAGCATTTCCCATGACCTTCTCATCTAGCATACATTGAAAACTCTGTCAGAATGTCCTATCAGTGGCACCCACCCACCCATCCTTTCCCACCAAGCTTTTAGCCTATAAGACTGTTGTTAAAAAGGATTCAACGGTAATGTACACAGAAGGCATAGCATGGAACCTGGCTCGTGTACTGCTGTGTTGGTTTACTAGAACTGCTGTGCGAAGTATTGTGAAGCAGTGACTTAAAGAGCAATGCTATCTATCATCTCACAGTTCTGGAGGCTAGAAGTCAGAAATCAAAGTATTGGCCGGGATGGTTCCTTCTGAGGGCCGTGACGGAGAAGCTGGCCATGCCTCCTTCCCAGCTTCCCAGACTTTGCTGGCAATCTCTGACTCTCTTTGACTTGTAGGGGCATCTCCCTGTGTGCATGTCTCTGTGTCCCAATTTCTCCTTTTTATAAGGACACCAGTCATATTGGATTAAAGACCACCCTAATAACCTTATTTTACCTAGTTACATCTGCAGTGACCCTGTTTCCAAATAAAGTGACATTCTGAGGTATGGGGGGGAGGCAGGACTTCAACCTATGAATTTTAGGAGGATACATTTCAACCCATAATAGTGACTGTTATTTTTGTTAGAATTGTGATGTTATTCTTAGCTTGTCATGATTTCCTCTTCACTGTGGATCTACCCTCTCTATTACTGCACGTTAAAATTTGCAGAGAAATAAAAGAAATGAAAAAATTGGAATGTCGTTGCATAGTGTGACTGGCTGGAAGATTGTAGTACCTGTCCACATTGTCAGGACATCTGTGGTCCTGGTCAAGGGGACGGGGACAGTGGGCCAGCCCCACCAGCAAGGCAGCAGAGTTTGTCACTTAGTTGCACCCAGAGCCGCCCAGAGGTTTGGCACTCTCTCCAGCCTTAAGATCCTGGTCCCCTCCCACAGTGAGCGGGCAGGCAGCAGCCTGCCCGACCTTGGCAGATGGTGCGCAGTCCCCTGTGCCACAGGCGTTGTGCGCGTTTTAGATTTATTAAAACGCCCATGAAAAAAGAAATACCCTTTGGAGCAATAAAGTCCCAAATCAAGCAATTTTCTGCAGTATCACAGCAAAGTCCCCCCTGCTGTTGTTGGAACGGTTAGCCAGTAATTCTTCAAAACGGTTTTCTTCTGACACGTACACAACATTTTCCTTTGTAAGAAGGTGAAGGCTTGATTCCTCCAGAGCCCATTACACAGACAGATCGGCCCCTGAGATAATTACAAGAAGATAGTCTAATGGGCTCGATTAAGGAAATCCCATTACCTTTATGAAGAATCACCGTGAGGTGCCAAGCCAGACAAGTCTCCCCACACACAAAAACAATACGATTTCTTACCTAGCAGCATGGAAACTGTATTCAGTCCACCTGTTTATATTTGGAAATTAGGCTGATATTGATCTGTCAAAGCAAGATTGTTGAACTCGAATATTTTTACTCCACTGTCTTTCGAAAGAATTTGGGATGACATACAAGGGCGTATCAAATATGACATGCTAGAATAAAATAAAAATTGGGCAACCTAAAATCATGGTTTCTCAGTCTTGGGAAGCCAACTTTTCAGCACAAGTGGGACTGGCGTCTCTAGAAACTCTGGTAGATGGCAACCCAGTTCTTCCTGATCAGACATGACCTTCAGGTCCTTGGACATCACTCACCACCTCCAGAGAGAGGCAGCCCCTTGTCTATTACCCCTGCCTATTGATTCCAACCTGGCCTCTACACAGATAAGAGAGTCAGAATATACTCAGGGGTCCAGAAGGAAGGATGCTGCCTCTGAGGCCACCTTCCAGTCTCAGGAAGAAAAGATGTCTATGGCCATGCGACACTGTCAGCTCATGATTTACCCCAGCTCCTGTCCCCTGTCCCTTCCCCTTCTCCAATTTCAGATTATAAGAACACTTTTTAAAGTGTACGTGAAAATGTTTTGGAAGGTGAACAAAACACTAAAGGAAAGTTGTTTCCACTAAAGGAAAATTAAGAGGGTGCATTTAGCTCCTCTCTGTCCCACGCCCTCTTAGTGTCTAGAGCAGGCAGTTAGATGGAGCAGAATGGTTGCCTGCTAGTGATGAACCTTCCTTCCTGAGTGTGTTGCATCCTTACCAACCATGTATTTTCAAAATCCCCGTGGTGAGCGTTGGAGTTCTCTGAGAAGTTTTTAGAGTTTGAGAATCCCAGGTCCTGCTTCCTAAAGAGTCTGATTCAGTAGAACTGAGGCCAGGCCCAGGAATCTGCATTTAACGTGTCCACTGGTGAGCATGAGTTTTATGGCCTGTGGAACATAATTTGAGAAGTGCTATGCTCTTCTGTGATGGTCTTCTTTTAGAACACTGATTTTTGCATATTTGCTTTACTATCATGTCTTCAAAGTGAATTTTTTTCATGTGTGGTGTCTAAAGAAACAAAACGAAATCATTGTTATTTTTTTCAATTATGACACTATATGTAAAAATCAAGATTCTGCTATTGAGACCGAATTATACATATTTTCATGGCTATCGATCAAGAACTTTTTTTCCTCTTTCTGTGTGTGAGTGTGTGTGTGTATGTGTGTAATCTCTGTCACTTAAAAATTCATTTTAAGTTTGCCGACCCGAATTCACAAGACCTTTTCTTTCCAGCAATAACAACCAATAGTAACCTTTTCTCCCTTGGGTTCCGTGGCTCTGGGACAGCTTCATTCTTCCAGTAGTGATTTCCAAGCTCCTTATAGCTCTACTTAGGACATGTTTCTTTAAGGGCATGGTAGCTATTAATTAGCTGCCAGCCTGGGGACAGGAGGGAAATTGCTGTGCCACCTTTGAGGATTCTCCCCCCTTTTTTTGCCAACATTGTTCTCCCCACCATAGGACTGTTCTCTTTCACCTCCTTTCCGTCTCTTTCACTTGGAAACATTTAAGTCACATCCACATCTGGCTAGCCATTTTGCTACCTTTGGTGCAGACTGTCCTTCAGTGTTTTACCCCTGAGAGGTCCTCCCTAGCCAACAGAGCACTCCAAAACTTCAGCCCCCAAGGATCCCCATTTAGATGGTGCTTCCTGATCATTGTGAGGTCTTCACTTAGATCCTTTTGAAAACTTGATGAAAGTGGTATCCCTCACTCTTGAAAAACTGCACATATTTACAGTCCAATCTTTGCATGTAATTTGGGGAGGTCCAAGGACTCTAAGTGAAGGACCTCCTAGGTAATATGTCCTCCATAGACTAAATCTCCTCCAATCTACCAAGGGTTGCCAGACAGCATTCATGAAAATAAGTATTGAGCACCAATTATCCAGCGAATACTTCACGAGGCACTGGGTTAGATAAGAGAGAAATAAGATAAGAGCCCCATCTTAAGAAGCTCAGTATGGTGACAGCAGTAGATAGAAAAACAGTGACTGTAGAATGTGAGAAGCACCATAATGAAACGCAGCCAGGACTACAAGAAAGTGTCATGCAGCATAATTCTCACTTCTTTCTCTATAAGCTGTTGTTGTCTCTCTTCCTATCACCCATGAAGATCTTCCTCATGAGCCTCAACCTTACTTCTCCAGGAGCATCAGGAGATGCCTCTTCTGTTGTCCAGCCCTGGCACATGATGCTTCTACCATGTTCAACTTCCTTGGTCCCCCAATGTGTCATGTTCTGTGGGTCTTCCTATAAACTGGCCCCTCTGCCTGGTATTCTTCCCTCCTCCATTCTTCACCCTTTGGCCAGGTTAACTTTCATTTGTCCCTTCATTTGACTTAGAATGCTTCCTCCAGGGAGCGTCCCTTGATTTCTCCAAGTTCAAGTTAGATCCTCCTCTTTAAAGTTACCATAGCACTCGTTACTTATCTTAACTCTTATCACACTACAGTACAATTACCTCTTCATCTCAAGGGCAGGGACTATCATGTTCACAGTTCCAGTCATACAATCTAATGCATAATAGTTAATAAATATTTGAGTTAATTAATTTACTAGTTAATTTAATAAAAAATCCTCAACAGAATTAGTCTTAAGCCTTTCAAGTATGTCAAAATGGAAAGCCCTCCTCCTTCTCTGTCCTCTGAGAAGAACTGTTTATAATTAGAACCTTGACAGCCGTCTGACCAAGCTGTTCTTTGCCTATAACAGATCTGACTCTCAGTTACTTGTTACATAGAGAAGCAGGGACAGAGCCAAGACCAGCTAATTAAGAGATGTTTGCCTGCAGAATACTTTGAAGAGTAAAGATATGTGAATTTCTTCCTTCAAGAGCCTATTGTTGGGAACACAGAGTGTCCCATGTGGAATTTCGATAGTATGTAATTTACTGCTAAATTATGTAGTAGAGAAGATAAAATGGTATTTGTCATCACCAGATTACACCTGAGCCAGAGCATTCTAATTGCTTTTGTTCATATACCATTTTGTGAAATGTACCTATGTACATACCTAGAAAGGAGTGATGCTGGGGGTGGGGGTGAACTAACAGAGATGTCCTCACTTCTCGCAATAGCTGCTATGAAGCCATTAAATTACCTGGACTTTAGACAGATGGGGTTTGAATGTCAACATAACCTTGGCCAAATTACTTACTGTCTCTGAGTTTCAGTTTACTCATTTATAAAATGACGGTGATAATAGTAACTGTTTTAGCCTGCTCTGGCAGCCATGACAGAATGCTGTGGACTGAGTAGCTTAAATAACAGGAATTAATTTCTCACATTTCTGGAGGCCTGAAGGCCAAGATCAAGGTTCTGGTTGATTCAGTTAGTGTAAGCTCTTTTTTGGATTGCAGACAGCCACCTCCTCATTGTGTTCTCACATGGCAGAGAAAAAGCAAACACTCTGCTATTTCTTCCTAAAAGGGCACTAATCCCACCCTGAAGGCCCCATCCTTATTACCTCCCAAAAGCCCTATCTCCAAATAGCATCACACTGTGGGTTAGGACATCAGTATATGAACTGGGGATGAGACACAAGCATTCAGTCCATAATGGAAACTACATGCAAAGAATACAACACCGTGTAAGCGCTCAGTTGTTAGTTGTCACCCTTGCATCTGTTTTGTGCAATGATGCCCCCTCAGCTCTAGAACGATGCCTGACACATATTTGGTGTTCAGTAAATATTTCTGGAATGAGTGAAATAATTCATTATTAAATCAGGTAATGACTGATTATTCCAATTTCTGAAATTCTGGAGTTGTTGGGTAGGATCCTGCTTCTGCCACCCAGCCTCATCTGCCGAGAATGGGCCATTCTGGTGACTAAATCGTCCCTTGCTTTGACATTAGTGACCCCAGGCCCTCCTTAGCCACTTAGCAATGCCCATGGTTTTATGTTTCCCTAATGCTTTACATTTTTCCATCATACCCAATGTAAGACTCTTTTTTCCCTGTCCAATTTAATAGTATAAAGCCTACTCTGATTTAGAATCTCTTTTGCAGCTAATCGAACCTTGCAGCATTCTATTAGCTCTCTGTATTTGCTCTAAGCCCAACCTGAGGCATCTGGGATTATTATGTAATAACTTGGGCTCATTTTTGGTCAGTATGGACCATCCCTTTCATTCTGCAAATACCCTCGGGGTTCTCTTTCTGTTTTCAAGGGATGAGAGAAGGGGTTAGAAGGGCTGTGGTTGAGGTTTGGGGAAGGGGGAGAGGAGTGTTTGCTATGAGTTATTATCCCACACTTATCGGTATTAAACTGGATTTGACAACTCATAGCCTAGGATTTAAATGATCTAAATCCTTCTTCACTTGGCAGCGCGGTTTTCCCCGTCATTTATTGTGCTACCCAATTTATTATCATCGGCACATTTGGAGGCTTGGCCTGTGGTACCTTCACAGTCAAGTGATTTATACAAATAATAAAAAAGCTGGGGGTTCCCAGCAAGGAGATCCAAAGCAACTCCCCCTCTTTCTTTCCTCTCATCTGACTCTGTTCATCTATGCATTAACCGTCGACCTCTTACCTCTTCTCCTAGGAAATTCATCCTCAGTTTCTTTCTGGGCCCAGGAAGAAAACATTAGTGGCAGAGAGAAGGGAGGGTAATGAGAACTGTGATCTAATTCTAATAACGGATATCATGTCTTTATATATGGGGGGGGCACCATAGAAACCTTGTTCATACATTATAGAATTTCTATGGTCAAAGTAGGCATTAATTTTATTGTATTTGATAGCTGAGAAAATTGAGACATGTTGTGTCTTAGTCTCACTAGAACAGTAAGAGTGGGAGAAGGAAAGATCGGAGACTTAGCAAAGGGAGAGAATTATGCACACAGTGTTACCAGAAAGAATACTGGTCTCAAACGTGTGGTGTATCAGAGATGTGAACTCTGAAGGCATGCATGCAGACCTGGAGGTGAATGCCAACTTTCACCTATTAGCTCTGGGAATATGAACATTTAACCATTCCGTGCCTCAGTTTTCTCATATATAAAGTGGCCATTAGCAAAGCCTCTGCCTAGGCAATTGTGAGGACTGAATGAGGTATCACACTCAGGGCATGTCATACATTTCTGCATCTGTAAAATGGAGATAATAACAGTACTTTATTTTACCTTAACAACCTTATGAGGTCATAAGTATAAAGCACTTCAAATCGTGCCTAGATATGCTTATAAATGTTACCTGTTGTGGTCCTGACCCATTGGCTCAGTGGTAGAGCATGGCCCCATTTTGTGGAAGTTCCGGGTTCAATTCTCAGCCTGGGCACACAGGAGAAGCAACCATCGGCTTCTCCCCCCCCTCCCCCCCTCTACCTTTCTCTTCTTCTCCTGCAGCCATGGCTGCAATCGTTCAAGCAAAGTTGGCCTCGGGCAATGAGGATGGCTCTGTGCTAAAATAGCTTGCCTCAGGTGCTAAAATAGCTCAGTTGCCAAACAACAGAGCAGCAGCCCAGATGGGCAGAACATCAACTGGTGGGGGGCTTGCCGGGTGGATCCCAGTTGGGGCACATGCAGGAGTCTGTCTTTGCCTTCCCACCTCTCACTTAATAAAAAAAAAAATAAGTTAACTGTTGTTACTACTACTATCACTACCATTATTGTTGTCATGAAGCAAACTAAAATTCAAAACAGAGGGTAAGTTATCCACCTGTATGTTGCAAGGACCTGAGGTAGGGCCCTAGTAAGCAGGAATTGCCCATAATAGTGCTTACAGCTTTTCTTACTGGGAAAAACGACATCTGTTTCACATTCCCTGCCCCACATCTACCCTTGCCCTTCTCAGACTGGATGCCAACTGGCCTGAGGGAGGTTTTGTCTAGAGCCCTAGTCCAAGCTTAGAAAGAACAGCCTTCCTTCATCATCGTCTCTCTAATCTCAGACCTTAGTGAGTTTACTTTTATGAGGCCATGTGTTTCTTGCTGAAAACCAAATGTTGCTGGGTGGGCTCTAGAGATCATATTCACTGATTTAAAATACGGGGCAAGGGTCACTCTGTTGGGAGCATCTGCCACCTTGAAACTAGACAGAAGTCCCTCCCTCCATACACAACTTTATATATTGCAAAAATATTTCTGTTGACATTGACCTCAAGTAACCTTTAGCAATCCCATAAATGCTTATTTTTTTAAACCCACCCAGCCCTGTGCTTTGGAAACACAATAAATTTAATCTCATGTTCCCATATAACTTGCACTGAATGTGCTACTTGAATGTTTCTAGTTTAATGGAAGAGTCTCCCCCGCAAGATTTACATTTGCAAAGGAAGTGATGCCCAGAGTTCACAGTGGCCTAGAAGTCCAAATCTGGCCCAGATTTCTCCCATAAACTATACTTAGAGCCAAGAGGAATGGTGAATACTTAAAAAATATGTTTGCAGTGTGTACGTCAATAATTTATCTGCAACGTATAGCATTGCTCTCAACACAACTCATCTTTGCTGATGCACCAATAGCAGAAAGTGGACTTTTGAATTCGTCTTCTTAGCTGACTGTGTGGTCTTGAGCTAGTTGTTTACTTCTCTAAGCCTCGAGTTCCGTAGCTGTAAATGTGTGTTGCAGTAGAACCAATCTCCTAGTTTGACCATTTGAGGAGCGCATGAAAAGATGCAGTTAGACTTTGTAGCCCTGTCCCTGACACAATGCACTCAAGTGTCAGCTCTTTGTTCCTCTTTATTGGTTTGCGTGTTCCTAACCTGCTTCCGTTCAGTATGTTTACTGGTGCTGTCTTTGTTGGTGATCATCGTGCAATCGTGATGGTCTTACTATCGTCCACGGTAACAGTCATGAATTGGACCTTTATTGTCTTACGAAACCTTTTCTGTTTACGCTTACACGTCTGCAAGGTTGTCCTTTAGTCCTAATTTCAAGGTCATAGTCACAGTGGAAATTCCAAATCATGCCTCCTTTCTATTTCTGTCCAAACCTTCCTTTCCATCAACTGTCACTTGCTTTTTGTGTGCTCTGTGCAGGGCCAGGAGTTGCTGTGAGTTTGGAGCTGAAAGCCTGAGGCATCAGGCACGGTATTAGCATTCAGCAATGCTATCACATGTGTATTAAGGAGAACTTTGCAAACATGTTTATGAGTGTCTGTTTGTTAGAAATTTATTGTTTCTCTCTGGTCAAGAAGATGTTGTTGAAACTCTGCTTCTCGGACTCAGCCCTGTGCTGAGTGGCTACCCTCTGACCTCTCATCAAAACTGAGAAACAGGATAAATAAATGATGATTTCAGCTGCCTTCTCTCCTCCCGGGGTAACGAATGAGTCAGCATTGGGGACTTTGCCAAGGGGTCTGAGTCATAAATATATCTGCCATCCTCAAAAAAAAAAAAATCACAAGAGGTTGTTTTGAAACAGTAAATGAGGAAAGAGTCCTTGGGCCTTATCTTAACCATCAGGTCTGTGGGAGATATTTATGGTCCTAACTTTGGAGGTGGAAGAGAAAGGCCATAGCCAACAATCCAGATAAGAGAAATTGGTTTGAACTCATTGTGAGATGATAAACTTCTTAGAGGAAAAACCAAAAAAATAAAAAAATTAATGCACATGGCGACTCCACCCCCAAATGCTTGCAGTCCTGTTACATTTTCTCCCACCTTTGCAACCTTTGCAAAGAGCTTCTCGGATGCCAGCCCAGGGGCCGCTCCCTGGCTTGCATGATCTCCCTGCAGCCTCACAACCAGCCTAGGAGAAAGGAAAGATTATCTCCAACTGTTTTACAGGAGAAGAAATTGAGAATGAGAGTGACTAGCTCTCCTAAGATCTTATCCCTAATAGGTGGCAGAACTGTGCTTTGAGCCCAGATCCACCAACATCAAAGCCCTGAGCTCTTAATTACGTACTTACTTACATATACTCTTTGGGGGCCGGGGAAAATGAGGAGGGTGGGGATAGGAACGTACAGAAATGTAAGTTGGCCTTCTCTCCACTGCATAGATGCTGATTATTTAACAACAGATATTGTACAGTATGGTTACAGTCTTTGGCAAAACAATTTGAATTTTCTGCAAGTGCAAAATAAACAGAAAGCTCCTAAATACATGTTATAAGACCCTGATAAAGTGCCCACAGAGACTGAATTCCTGGGGATGCATCTAACATCAGGGACCCAGCAGCACGGCAGATTTTAAATGCCCGTAATTGCAGTAATAGCGTATACCGAAAGTGCCCCGTTTTTGTCTTCATCCATTCTAGCTTTTTACTTGGAGTGCAGTCTGTCATTACTTGGAGGAATGTCTTCATGATATGTATACTATTTTATTTATGAGGAGATTAGCAAAATAGGAATGTTGGAGTTGCTAATAAAGAGGCGACTGGAAGAGGAGCCAGCTGGCAGGCCACGTGTAGCTCCGGCAGGGAGATGCGTCTCATCTGCGCTTTTCCCCCCAAGCTCACACCGTGTAGGCGCCTGGAGCTCTCCCCCTCCTCCTTCCCACTAAGTGTCTCCAAAACCTCATCCATTTCTTCGAAAAGGCGAGAGTATCTCTGTATTCTGCTTGGACTCCCAGAGACTATGCAGCCTGCTCTTTCTAATGATAAATGTGTAGTCTTACCCTAATGTGGGCCCATTGCTTTGCTCAGATGGAAGGGGCAACAATGTTAACCAGCAGGTTGTGAGTCCAAGAGACCCCCACCCCCCCCAGAGATCGCTTAATGCTGTGATCCTGGGTGTGAAAAGAACGTGATCCCTTGGAGAAATACACAAACACCCTTCTGGTTTTTACTGCTCGATAAGTAATCGTTCTTATTACTAAATATGGACAAAGGGTCTTCTTGTAAAGTATTGATATTACATTAAGAGGAGTCACACAGTAGGATAGATAATGCTAGAGGCTGAACCTTTTTTTTTTTTCTTCCTAATTCTGAGCTCTAATAGACAACACTTACTAAATCAGTGTCTCTCTCATTCCTGTCTTTGCTTTCTTTTTATTGAGGAGTCATACTGTCTTTTTCAAAATGAGTTATTTTGGCCTATTTAAAATTATACATGCTCTGCCCTGGTTGGATAGCTTGATTGGTTAGAGTGTCGCCTCGACATGCAGAGGTTGTGGGTTCAATCCCTGGTCAGGGCACATGCGGGAACAGATGTCTCTCTTTCTTTCTCCCTTCCTCTCTCTCTCAAATCACTCAATAAATTTTAAAAACAATTATACATGTTTCTTACAGAAAACTGAAAAATAGAATTATCTCAGTGAAGCAGAAGTAAAATGTAAAGCCTCATAATTCGGTTTTAAATTCCTTCCTATCCTATTATTTTTTAATGCATATGTTTGACATGGTTAAGGGGACCCGTGGTTTCTTAAATAAAGTATATGTGAGCTCATGCACTGAGATCTTACTCTTGCTACTGTTCTCCATGGAATGAAAATTAATATACAGTTGATGAATTTTGAATTTCCTATAAGGTGGTTTAAAAATTGAGTTCCAAAAGAGCCTCTTTGCAGAGCTGAGAACGCGGTGTATGCCAATTCTATAGGATGAATGCTAATGCTGTCATCTGACAGTCCCTATGGACAGAGGTGATTAAGGTTGGTTGAGGCCTCAGGTGCAGAAGAACATACTGGGCCCCTTAAAAAAAAGGGAGACCGGGAAAATAAAAATACATGTTAACCATATTTTTAAGTAATTAAAGAATATTATGTACTACTAATGTTAAAATTGCACATGTGACACCAAATATGGTGTCATTAGAAAAAGTATAAAGTTGGGTTTTGCGGGGTCCTTCAGAAGTCAGAGCCCAGGGTGCGTGCCCAGTGCGCCCGCCGTTAAATCTGCCTCTGCCTATGGAAACGTCTGTATGAACCAGAGGCAGTCCTGCCTTAGTGTAACTATGAGGGCTGTGGAAGTCCCTGTGTTCAAATGTGTGCTTAGCCACAGAACAGGTTGTCTTTTTGGAATCTGGAATTTTATCTGGCCCACTATGCATCCTGAGGATTACCCAGCAGTGTTTATGAACATTATGGACTTTGAGTAATTCACAAAGCAAGTCTGTGCACAATGCTTTCCAGAGTAGTTCTCTCAGAGAAGATCCCATGAGCTTAAGATTTAGAATTGTGTCGCTGCTAAGATATCAACTTTAGGGCCAGACTGCATGGGTTTGAATGTTGGCTCTACTACTAACTGACCTTAGGGTTTTAGGTGAGTAACCTAGCCTTTCTAAGCCTCAGATTCTTTATATGTAGAATAAAAATAATAGTGCCAACCATAGATTTGTTAGGAGGATCAAGTGAGCATATATGGTGCATAGAAGAAATCCTAACATCTTGTTTGGTAAATACCAGTTGTTGCCACTGTTGTTAATAATCAGTGTCTGCTCAGCCACACCCCCTTCTACGTGTTTCCAAAAGGATCCCTTCTGGACTTGTATAAACTTCCTGGGAGCAAACATTCCCATGCTCTACTCTGTCCTCATCAGCACCTGGGACAGTACCTGGTTTAGTATGGATGCTGACTGCTTACTCCTTGGTTCAAATCCTCATTTCCTTCTGGTTATTTGGTGATGAGTGGTGACTTGACTCTGGGCTATGCAGAATGGGTGTGTAATACGGAGAATAAGGCGTTACAGATGGAACTGCGCTTTGCGCCTCTCCTCCCACATCAGTTCCCTTGGACTCGCGACTGCCCCCAAGATACAGAAGGAGCAGGATGGAGGACAGGACAGACCGTGAAAACCTGCTCCTGTTGCTGGGATTTGTTTCTTATTTACATGACTCCCCCTCCATACAACATACGAGCCCACTGATGCTTTACGAGGGCAACCTCAGCCTCTCAGAGTTATCTTTTCATAGTTGTCCAATCATGATGTTCGCTTCCTCTATGTGCCGTGCTGGGCTTAAGGGCAGCACAGTGAATGGGAAAGACACAGGCCCTGCCCTTTTAGAGTCTAGTGGGGATGATGACCAAACGGGTGGTGTTAGTGTGACAAGGTCTGTGCCAGGGAATTCAGTGCACCGTGGGAGTCCATGGAGTATCACCTAACCAGTTTGAAAACTAAGTGAGGCCAGTGATTTAGTGCTAGTAGAAAGAAAGCAAAACCCTCCTTCATAAAATGTAGTGCAGGAACAGTGTCATGGGTATGAAGATTTTCTTCTGTACGATCTTATATTTTCTGTGCTAAGAAGAGGATAGTACATTAAGAATCAGGTTATTTATTTTTATTTTTTGTAACTCAGCATTTTATGGTCAGCTTACACCACCTTCAACATATGGAGGAATTAAGATCATTTCCTCCCAGGGCTGGCTTTTCTGCATTTAGATGCATGCACACACATCCTGGCTTGCAAACGCCTGCATCCATCTCCCCATGGCTGGTTGTTTTCTTCTTCCGAAGTGCTTTTCTTTTCTTTGCTTTGCTGAGAGTGTAGCGGCAAAAAAGATAGTTTCTTCATGCTGTTTTTCCTTTCCATTTGCCTGGTTAAAGACTGGCTTAGCGCAGAGGAAATCAAATCTAATCTTCAATATATTTAGCATGAAAGCAATAAAAAGCATTAATTCACTCCAGAAAGAGTGAAATACAGGCGGGTACTCAAAGGAAGCATCACCATGGAAACTGTTTTCTTGAGATCCTGGGCTCTCCAGGCTCCAGGCATGACTAAGTGGAGAAAGGAAGGCGAAGGGGAGAGAAGAAATACCCTGCCCTTTCTGTTGTCGCTAAAATGCCGCAGAGGAATTGGCCATGAATTATTAATCGCATGAATAGAAGTGGATATGAATTGGAATTATTAAAACTGTTGTCTTTTAAATGAGGGTGTAAGAACACACAGCGAACTTGTTCCTCGGTGTTCTCCTTCCCTCGCTGTCAAAGGCCTATTGAGCGATCAAAGAGCTCTCCTAAGGTCAAAAGTTTTCAAAGAAGCACCAGGAATTACGATGATTACAGAGTCATGTCAGCTAGAACGCAGGTAGAATGCTCTTGTAGGTACCTTGCAGACATGCTTGCTTTTGTATACCATTTCAAGTCAGCGGTGGTTTCAGAATTTTTGCAAAGATATTACATATATAAAGATCAGAGGCCAGTTCTTGCCTTTGGGACCATGTTAATGGGATATGATGGCATTTCCCTACAGAATGTCTTGAGGATTAAATCATTCAGTATTTAGGTCAGGTGCGGCCAACAGTTTTTGCCCCCAGGCCAGATTAGAAAGAAAACTTTTTTCACGGGCTGGATGAAATATTAAAATTTAAAAATGTTAAATACAGCGTGCGGAGGACCTGGGTTCGATTCCCGGCCAGGGCACACAGGAGAAGCACCCATTTGCTTCTCCACCCCTCCGCCGCGCTTTCCTCTCTGTCTCTCTCTTCCCCTCCTGCAGCTAAGGCTCCATTGGAGCAAAGATGGCCCGGGCGCTGGGGATGGCTCTGTGGCCTCTGCCTCAGGCGCTAGAGTGGCTCTGGTCGCAACATGGCGACGCCCCGGAGGGGCAGAGCATCGCCCCCTGGTGGGCAGAGCGTCGCCCCATGGTGGGCGTGCCGGGTGGATCCCGGTCGGGCGCATGCGGGAGTCTGTCTGACTGTCTCTCCCTGTTTCCAGCTTCAGAAAAAAAAAAAAAATGTTAAATACAAAAACAATTTGTTTAAACAAAATTTTATTATGTAATTTGTTTATGAATAAATGTGAGTGAAAAACATTTTAATATATATTATTATTTTTAATATATTTTAATAAAACTATAATTACATACCGTATAAATATCCAAACTGTATTGCAACCCATCAAAACAATATTTAATTAATAGAATGAGCTTGAAGGGGTTATATCGCAAATAAAACAATTATTTTGTTTTACAAACAGCCTGGACACGTTTTTGGTTATCAACTGCAGCTATTGTCTATGCTACAATGCCACTTGATTCAGCACATTTGACCACAAAAATAACGAATTGTTTGACCTTGGGTGCGCACTGGCAAACTCCACCTAAAAGAATGTGGGTTTCACATGGCCGCTAAACGTCAAACAGTTCATATCGAGCACAGATGAGTCCAAAAGTTGTAAATCTTTATAATGGGATTTTTTTAAAAAAAGAAGTTTTGCGAATCCCTTCAACCAATTATTGGAAGTTAACCCTTGATTAGTCACACGCGAAATTCTTTTCCGCGTATCACTATCTTCTTAAATATCTTGATTTCCAATAATCAAAGATACTTCCTCTTCTGAGTAGCTGAGATTTTAAAGTAGTGGAGAATATTAAAAATTTAATCGTGGGCCGCATAAACTCATTATGCAGGCCGGATTCGGCCCACGGGCTGTATATTGGCCATGCCTGGTTTAGGTGCATGTGTACATCTGTCACAAGATGCTCTCTTTTCTTGCTTTCTGCATTTTTACCAATTTATAGATTTTTCTCACTATAACTACATAGTTGTATTTAATAGCTCTCATAATAATAACCACCGAAGAGTAGGTGCTTCCTGTGAGTCAGTCACTGTACTGAATCCTTCGCATGATAATATTAGGCACGTGGACTTTTATTTGGATATGATTATGTTTTCTGTAGCAAAATGACTAATTCAATACATGTTCACTAATAAAATTTAAAAATTAAGTTCTTATGTAATTCTTATAACAGTCCTCTGAGAAAGTCCCCATTTTACAGATGAGAAAACAGGGTTTTGAGGATGACAGTTGATGGCACTGGATCGTGGAGCCGCTGAGTTCTAAAAGCTGGATATGAAACCCCATATGAATCCCAGGTCCGTGGTCTTAATGTTGACACTGAGTTTTTAGCCTCGAGGACAAAGACAACCTGAATGTTTTCACATTTTTCTCTTCTTTTTATTGAATTTATTGGGGTGACCCTGGCTAAATAACAAAACTATACAGATTTCAGGTGTACAATTCTACAACACATCATATCTATACTGTATTGTGTGTTCACCACCCCAAGTCAAGTCTCCATCCATCACCATTTATCGTCCTATACCCTTCTCCACCTCCTCACACCCTTCCCTCCAGCAATCACCACACTGTTGTCTGTTGTCTTGAGTTTTTTTTCCACATCCTGTCCATTTGATCTCTGTGCAGGCCTATAGGTACCAAGGGTCAGGGCACATAGGTAGGATCTCATTATATTCATAACAAATATTTATTTATTTATGTATTTATTTTTGTATTTTTCTGAAGTTGGAAATGGGGAGGCAGTCAGATAGACTCCCGCATGTGCCTGACCGGGATCCACCCGGCATGCCCACCAGGGGGCAATGCTATGCCCATCTGGGGCGTTGCTCTGTTGCAACCAGAGCCATTCTAGCGCCTAAGGCAGAGGCCACAGAGCCATCCTCAGTGCCCAGACCAACCTTGCTCCAATGGAGCCTCGGCTGCAGGAGGGGAAGAGAGAGACAGAGAGGAAGGAGAGGGGGAGGGGTGGAGAAGCAGATGGGCGCTTCTCCTGTGTGCCCTGGCCAGGAATTGAACCCGGACTCCTGCACGCCAGGCCAATGCTCTACCACTGAGCCAACCAGCCAGGGCAACAAATATATATATTTAGAATCCACCATAGTAATGGGCATAGTGCTAAATACAGAAATTAAAAATGAGATTTAATCTTTGCTTTACAAGGAGTTTACAGTCTTCAGGAAATGTTGGCATGAATGAGTGAACCAGACAAAATAGGGTTCAAAAAAGAAAGGTTAGGTTTGTGGTTGGCCCTTCAAGAATGGGAAGAGCTCCCAACAGGTAAAAGAGACAAAAAGGAATAGAAACTTAGGATAAGACAGTATGATTTGGTCACAGAGGATGGGAAGAGATTGTGAACCCATGAGAAGATCAGGGTGTGGGTATTAGAAAAGTGAGTCTGAACAAGTAAGTTAAGTGGGCCAATGGGTGAAGAATCTTGAACTCTGGGGAAAGAGGTCCGGATTTTATCCTATCAGCACAAATGAGCTTTCAAAGGATCTTATTTATTTACACTGAAGTATTAATTACTTACAGAAAAATGCATTTTTTCTCGTGTTCAACTTAATGATTTTTACATATGTATATAGTCACCATGACCAAGATCAAGGTATAGGACACTTTTGGATTCCATGTCCCCTGTCACTTAATTCCTCCCCACCCCCAGAGATTAGCACTATTCTGACTTCCATGTGAGCGCTCAAAAGGAAGTGATAAGAAGGCAAATGACATGATGAAAGCATAAAGGGAAGTTTAATGACGTCGATATAACATCAAGTGTCGAAGTGAGAGATTTCAAATGGGGCGACTGGCCAAGAGGATGTTATAATGTTCACAATCCCTCCATCCATTCATTCAGTGCAGTAGACATTGGACACTTACTATGTACCAAATCCATACCTTGGGGATGCATACAATGATAACCAGCGTATGCTCTCAGTGAGAAGACCAACAAATAGGCAGTTACTTCATATTGTAGGAAGTGCTGAAATAGGAGGACGCAGAGGCTGCACTTAAAATGGGCCCCTTAACCCAGAACAGGAAAGTCGAGGAAGGCTTCCTGGAGGAAATGTCCAACCTGAGGATTGAGGACAAATAGAGGTTAGCCAGACCAAGGGGGACATTGAGGTGGAAATGGTTCCAAGCAGAGAGGACACATTGTACAAAGGTGCACAGAAGGCAAATGGCATGGCTGTGTTGAATAGAGGTTTGGGCAAGGAAAGAATGGAAGAAAATAAGGGGTTTTTCAAGGGAGAGGAGCAAGACTTAGTACAGGGGTCCCCAAACTACGGCCCGCGGGCCACATGCGGCCCCCTGAGACCATTTATCCGGCCCCTGCCGCACTTCTGGAAGGGGCACCTCTTTCATTGGTGGTCAGTGAGAGGAGCATAGTTCCCATTTAAATACTGGTCAGTTTGTTGATTTAAATTTACTTGTTCTTTATTTTAAATATTGTATTTGTTCCCGTTTTGTTTGTTTTTTTACTTTAAAATAAGATATGTGCAGTGGCATAGGGATTTGTTCATAGTTTTTTTTTTTTATAGTCTGGCCCTCCAATGGTCTGAGGGACAGTGAACTGGCCCCCTATGTAAAAAGTTTGGGGACCCCTGACTTAGTAAATGATGCTATGCCACAGGGACCACATCAAACTCGGTGTTTTCAATGCCGGTGTGTAATTGTGGCAACCCGACGGTGCAATGGTCAGCCTCCATTGATCAGAAATTTCAGATGTTCCAGGAGACACGTTTTCTCATTGTTGGGGTTTTTTTAATTTTTTATTTTTTTGCAAGCAGCCCACCTGGTTTCAGTCATTTCTCTTTGAACTTGAGCCAGAAAAACCAGTCAGGCAATGAGACTTCCAACATCTTTCCCCTACCTTCTTAAGATGAAGTCATTTTCTTTTTCTGTGTACATTTCGCCTCTTTTTCTGGAGTGCTCTGGGCTGTTCCAAGCAGCCCTCTCTTCTGACTTGTCCAACAGGTTTCCTGGTGCGGCTTTGAAAAAGCTGTTGAGCCCTAACCAGCCCTTTCTCTTCTGTCTATCAGCAGGTAACACCGTAAGCAGGAAGTGGCCTTTGTAACGCTGTGGACCTGAGTTAAGCCTCAGCCATGTTATGAACTCTCCTTGTGACCTCAGTAGGTGACTGTTTCTAGGCTTAGCTGCCTCATCTGGGAATGATAATACCCACAGTGTAAGGTGGGAGTGATTAAAATACAATGCAGCCCATCCCCTAGGAGAGCGTCTAACTTGTAATAGGTCTTTCCTCAATGTTATCCAGAGGTAGGAAAGCAGAGTGTCTAAGGCAAGGCCGAAGGCTCTCAGAGGAGACTGCCTATGTTAGAAGGCTCAACCAGCAGCCAGCTGGGAAACTCTGGGCATGTCATAGAAGTCCCCAATGCCTCAATACTGTCATCTGTAAAATGGGGGTGGAGATAATGACATCTTCCTCGTGGTTTGACTGTGAGGGTTAAATGAGTTAATGCATGTAAAGTGCTTCATATAGGAGGGTGTGGTGTGAGTGTGTGCACACGTATGTGCGTGCGTGCGTGTGTGTGTGTGTGTCTGTATCCTTATTAGTAGTGTTCATATGCACATTGATAATTGTTATTTTTGTACAGTACTCAGCCATGTCTGCGAGAGTGGAGGAGCAGTGCTTGCCTACCTTGGGGGGTGGTTGCCAAGAGTAGCTAATGAGAGGTGCTCGTGGCTCAGTGCCAGCACACAGTGGGCCCCCAATAATGTTTGCTGAATAAATGAGAGCCAAGTGCTCTCTCTAAATATTTTCTCTAAATGTTTTATCTTAACGATCAGTGGGAGCTTCCACAAGGAAGGAGGTGCCAAGGAAGTTCAGAGGGTGGCAGCCTGGGCTCAAGCCTGGTGGCTTCTGATTATACTGAACAAAGTAGATTCAGATCAGTCTGTTCGGTGCCATTGAAACCATGCCAATGAGCAGCAGAATGTGATTGAGTGTTGGGGGGCTGCCAGGATCCCAATCAGAGCAAACCCTACCTGTCTCCTGCACCCTCCCTCGGCCCTCCCGGGCGTGCCTTACCTCAGAACAAGCGTCGGGACGTCTCACCAGCTCAGGCCCCAGATGTCTGAAAGACTTTTGCAGACAAGGTAATCAATCCATTTGGTAGCCAGATGCTGTCTGAAATTTTTCCTGCTACAGCACTGTGAGTTTCTAAATTCATTAGAAACATAAATTAATTAAACCTAATCAACAGTGGGTGATGCACAAGATTAAACAGTGAAAAACAAGTCCATTTCCAACTGGGTCAGAGAAAAACAGCTCCGCTTGGGAGGTGGAAGTCAAGTTAACCCTTCTGTGATGTTCTCAGAAATCTTGACCAAATCGGAGGTCCCAGGTGAGGCTATGGCGGTTTTATTTTTTTCCCCCACACTAAGGCTGGCCTAGTGGGCTCACTGACTTCTGAAGAAGTAAATTTTGTGTTTTCTAAGGATGGCTCTGGAGCGGTCTTACTCTGTTATGCGCTGGTGCAGGTGACCTCTATTATGCCGTTACCATGAAGGACCTCCAGCAGTAGGTTCTGCAAAGGGTCGCACAGTGCATAAAGCAGTATTTCCCAGTATACAGGCAGAAATTTGACGGCAGAGTGAAGCATTCTCCTTGACTCCACACTAAAATAAGTTACCTGGGTTCAGGGTTCTTGTCTATCAATGCTGAATTCCCAACACCTAGACTCGTGCCTGGCATATAGAAGGTGCTCCATAAATGTCTGTCAGGTGAATGACTTGTGAATGAACTTCATTTCTAATTTTTGAGACTTTAATTCGCCCAGATGAGTCCCCAAGGTGGGAGATAATGTGTAAACTATTTCCCAAAAGTGATTTTTTTTTTCACCCAAGGAACAGCAGCTTGAGGGACTGGTGATCCATAGGTTATATTTAGAGAACTCGGCTCCAAAGCATTGTCATATTGTCCAAAGCTTGGTCCCATATCCTCCACCCTCAGTCTAAATGGAACTGGAGAAGAGTTAGGGTAAGTAAGTGGTGAATTTATGGGTTCACCTTTTGGGTGAGAAGCTATTCTCTAAGCACATGCTCAAGTGAGTGCAGAAGCCAGCCTGTAGCTGTGGAATAACTCACTCTCCACTTCGGTTTGCCAGTGCAGACAAATGGCCCGAGGCTGTGTGGATTAAGGGGTTGTTTCCTTGCATGCTGCCTTGTAGAGCAGGGGTCCCCAAACTACGGCCCGCGGGCCTCATGTGGCTCCCTGAGGCCATTTATCCGGCCCCTGCTGCACTTCCGGAAGGGGCACCTCTTTCATTGGTGGTCAGTGAGAGGAGCATAGTTCCCATTGAAATACTGGTCAGTTTGTTGATTTAAATTTACTTGTTCTTTATTTTAAATATTGTATTTGTTCCCGTTTTGTTTTCTTACTTTAAAATAAGATATGTGCAGTGTGCATAGGGATTTGTTCATAGTTTTTTTTTTATAGTCCGGCCCTCCAACGGTCTGAGGGACAGTGAACTGGCCCCCTGTGTAAAAAGTTTGGGGACCCCTGTTGTAGAGGTATTAGTGTCCAAAGGATACCCACAAATAGTCAAGACCAGCAGCTGCTAACTCAGATGCCCTTAGAGGCCAATGAACATCAAAGATTAAGGCAGAGAGATAGAGGAAAGCCTCAGGAGGATGAATGGGAGCTGATGGTCAGCCTCAAGGTTGAGGGTACGCTAGGGAATGAGGAATGGAGGGAAATCCAAGCCCTTGTGCCCGTCTAAATGGAGCGACCCAGCTTAGGAGTGGCCATAAGGCACTGCCCACCCAATGGTGCCAATCTTTTTATTTTTCTAATGAAACTGAAAATCTGGATTTTCTTGTACAAGATTTCACAACTCTTAAATATTGCAAATTATTCAAAAAAAATGGGAAAACTTTGTGTGGGCTAATTTTGCAGTGCCAGAAAAACCAACGCTGCTGGTCAGATATGACCAGCCATCTAGTCTCATCTAATCTGCATAACTCCACTCCAATAAAGGCGTACCATTATTCTTATTGTACAGAGAGGGAAATTGAGGTTCAGAGAAGTCAAGTAACTTGTCCAGAGGCACGTCAGTGGTAAATGGCAGAGTCAAATGGCACCTCTGACATCTACAGTGATGTCATTAACCATTCACTTGATTACTTCTACGTAAAGCATTATTCTCACTCTTATTTGGTGCTTGTGTGTGTCAGACACCTTTCTAAATGTTCTGCATAAATGTCCTCACTTAATCCTTGGTATAATATCCTCCCCACTTTACAGATAGGTAAGTGATGGGGAGAGAGAGGTTAGATGTACCCAAGATGAACCAGCTAGTAAGTGGGGAAGCTGGAATTGAGACTGATTGTTGAGAGACTGCTACTGACTACCTCCTAGAATTAGTTCTCAAACAACGCCCTGGGTGAGGCCTATGGAGCGTGCTCAGCCAGTCGTTTTCAGTGGACACCAACCCTCAAGTTTCCATTGTGTACACTTTGGGGATCCTGAGCCTAAGGGTGTGGCTGGTGCCTCTGGGTAGCTGCTATTTCAGCCACTATTCCATGTGACGCCCTGATTCCAATCACTCAGGCAGCCTTCACTGTGTCACTTTGCTAACTCCAGGCATAAGCAAAGACCGACAGGCCCTAGAAGCTGGCTCAGCCACTAATGAACTGTCTAATCCAGAAATCCCTTTTCAGCAATCCAGCAATCCAATTCAAACTGTGCGTTTGACTGAAATAGTTCACTGGGTCAGGCTTCTTGGCATAGATAGATCTTCCCACCCAGTCTCTGGGGTTCTTTCTTCCTGAAAATTGAAAGGGTGGAGGCTGGCTGAGACAAGGGCTTGAATTTAAGAATCAGAAGGCTGTGTATACCTTTTACAATGCATGTGTTTTCATGGGTAGGATTCGCTAAGAAAAATTCAAAGAATAAGGCCAGTTGCATTGGTTTTTAAATTTGTGTTATTTTCTACAGCTGCTGCACCCAGTTTGACTGAAAACCGTGTGTGTGTGTGTGTGTGTGTGTGTGTGTGTGTGTGTGTGTGTGTGTGAATGATACTAGGAAAAAAGATATGAACCCAAGTAATCAGGCAATAACTATTCACAAACATTCTAGAAAACTGGACTTTCGATGAACACTGATTGTGTCTACTGTGTGTCAAACATTGGCTGTGGGCCAGGAATATTACAGTGAAAAAAAAAGTCAGCTATGATCCCTGCCCTGGTGAATTTCACAGTCTGATGAGGAAGTAGAAATGAACAATAAACAAACTTATACTGATGAATTTTGGTAGATGTTTTAAAGAAGAAAAAGAAGAGGGTGCTATAGAGAGCAATGCAGAGTGGGCAGGGAGAGAAGTCTAGGCAGAAGAGAGAGGAGCACATTTGCTTATAAACGCCAGTGTCGGAGGGGCCTGGTATTTCTGAGATCTTTAAGATAAACTGGTGGGGTGAGAATGTAGGGAAGGGGGGCCGGGAACATGATGTAAGGTGAGGTTTGAGAGGTAGGAAAAGACCAGTTCACAGCAGTTCCTTAATAATAAATTACCAAAAGGCTGGATTAGCCCAAGACTTCCTCAGAACGGCTTCTGGTCCATCTTACTGTGAAGAAGAGGATGTGTTTGTGAGAGGCAGGTTTGCACCTATGCCTGTAGTGCTTAAAGGTTTTTTTCCTTCTATCGCCTGATAAAATGTTGACATTTAATTTCTTCCCACGGACTTCGCAGGAAATAATCAATGCATCACAATGAAAGCTAAGAACCCGGCTGCAGTGTGGGTCTGAGAGAAAGGAATTTTCTCCTGCAGTGAATCCTGGGTGGGGCAGAAGGAGGATGACAGTTGTTTGTATGAAAAATAATACAATTATTAACAATACTATAAGAATAAACACTGTTTGGGGTACTTACAACTGTAACCCTCCCTTTGCCCCACCGTGTAGTTGTTGGCTTTTTTGTGCCCTAAGCTTTTCTATACTCTCCAAAGGCAATAACTTGGGTTGTTAGAATCAGTACTTAAAAATAACCCCCCCAAAAAATGTCCTGGCCATATAGCTCCGTTGATGAGAGCGTCGTCCCAATGCACAGAGCTTGCTGGTTCAATCCTTGGTCAGGGCACAAGCAGAGACGGATTCATGTTTCTGTCTCTCTCCCTCCCTTCTTCTTCTTCTCTCTCTAGAGTCAATAAGTAAAGAGAAAATTTTTTAATAAAAATGTCCCCAAAAGTAAAGTGCTTAGAGACATAGAAATATGACCCTGTTTTCACTCCTGACCCCTGTGCCTTGTGTAGAGGAAAGGCTTCTGAAAATGGCCGTGGTGCTTGATTTCTCAAGCACTGGCTTTATTTCAGAGCTGTCCCAGGCTATGCGCCTAGAGAGCAGTGAACCATTTTAAAAAAATAATAAGCTGTAGGCAAAAGTGGAGCATGTGTAACTTTAAGTTTCCTGGAAAGCTGTCATATGCCTTACCCAGGCCACCAGTCAGCTGTCTTGTGAGAATCCTAAATCACCAAGTGTGGACCGTTTATGTCAGGTGTGCTAGGCACAGAATAAAACCCTAGATACTTCTAAAGATGCTGTCTACTAAAGAAATATGACTATCTTCAGGGAACTTATAATCTAATTAAGGAAACAACACACATGCACAGTATATTCAAGCTGTCTATCAACATTTGTACCGTCATCCAACATAAATGAGCCCTGCCCCATATGAAGATGCCAACTAGGTGAGTGATGTTTCCCATGGAAACTGTCCTTGCTTGGTTTCTAAGAGAGACTAGTTTCCGACTGGATTTTCCCTTGGAAGGGAGGGGAAAGAGGATAAATATTAAGAGAACGAATTCCAGGCTGAGGGATTCATGGATAGAGTCAAAGATGGGTAGAATAGGAGCTCTGCCCTATTAATGAAAAACATTTCAGTAAGAAAAATAGAGCAGGGGCACACAGGAGGGAAAATGCCGGTAGTGTGAGAAATGTTTAAAGAATTGTAGGAGTCATGAGGAGGGAGGGATTTTTTTCAATCACGGGAGCTCGCGGAAAGCTTTATGGAGTAGTGGTACTGGCCTTGACATTTTCATACATTCGTTGGGTTTTTCATTCAGCCATTCAAGAGGAATTTTGGAATTCTGTGCAAACCTCCTATGGACCAGTTCCTATGCTGGGTCCCAAGAATAAAATAGTGAAGAGCTTGCCCTCCAGGAACTTACTGTCTAGGAGAATAAGATGTCAGCACGTATAAGTAATGGGACAGAATGTCTTAGGGAAATGAAATGGCATGAGTTGACCAGCGAAGACCATATTTGCTTAGGAAGTCCAAAGAGTTCCACTTTGCTAAAGCGTCAGGTGTGTGAGGAGAACAAAAGCTAAGATGGAAAAGTTAAGGTTGAGCCCGGATCTACGCTGCCGTGCTAAGCAATAAAGCTTGTACCTCTGAATGGAAGATTCAGACAGGATCAGGAAAAAATAGGAATGACAGACAAAGGAGAGTGGGGACGAGAAATAACAGGAGGCAGAGGAAAAAGAAATGGGACCCCAGAGAGGCAGCTCAAGAACGTGGGCTTTGAAATTAGAGTTGGGTTGCGATTCCGGTTGCGCGATGAGCCTCCTAGATGTGGCAAGTTCTGTAATGTCTCTGGGCCACCACTTCTTCATCTGAAAAATTGGGAGAGATACTGAAATCATGGATTTGAATGACAGCTAAGTGACATCATCTAAAACACAGAGCACAGATCCCGGCCAGAGCAGGTGTTCAATAAATGAGGATGATAATAAATACTGAGGAAGCGAGAATATATAAAGAGCCCAATACTGTACCCAGCATGCAGTAGGCCAACTCAAGAAATAGTAGCCTCAAAGAAAAATTGTGCTTTTCTGTTTATACAAGACCCAGTGATAGCGTTCAGCAGCTTCGTAGGAGCTCAAAAATATTTGCCCCGTAATGGATATACAAGTATCCTATTAAGGGGACTCATTTGGGCTAGAGATTCAAATTCAGTAGTCATCAGCATCCTGATGGTACCTAAAGCCACCAGGCTTCCATTACAGAAATGTTCCTGAAATGAGTATAAAAATATTTGTTTTTGTAAATTGCCCATTTTAAAGGCAGTGAGAGAACTTGTTATTTTCAAGGCTGCGGTGAATCATTTTGTAAAGAAAATTACATTAGGTTTTATCTTTTGAGTAAATCTCTTGAATCCTGTGTTAGAATTACTTCCTGTCAAGTGCAGTTATGTCAGCTGAATAAAGGCATAACTGAATTACACACACACACACACACACACACACACACACACACACACACATATACACACACAGAGAGAGAGAGAGAGAGAACAAGAAAAATGGTGCTTGTCTAAACTGTGCAATCCTGGTGTCTTTCTGAGACCTAAATATCTTGAGGTCAGGTTAATAGTGAGTTAATTTCCCGAGTCTTTGTGAGACAGTTGCAACCCTCTCCCTGTAGTCCCAGTTTCATAAAGGAATGTGCAGCCAGAAGACTTTTCCATTAAAGATTGACTTCCCGGAAGGGAGAGCTACAAATCATTTGGAAAGTTCCTGGCACCATCACCTGAGTGTGGCCATTTGCAAAGTGTCTATAAATCTTCCATGGGGCAGGATAAGAGTGTGGGTATTTTTTCCCGCCTCTGACAGACTTGTTTCTTTCTATAATAATAATAATAGGAGTGATGGTGAAAGTTATCCAAGAAAGGCCATAAGCGGGTCAGGCTGGCCATGGGGAAGTGATGTGGTGGTGGACGTCTCATTGTTTTTAAGTATAAACAGGTGAGCAGCCTTCTGCCTGGTGGGCAGCTAGGAGGTAATGGCCCCTGACCAGGGAGCAGGAGAAAGAGAATCCACTTTGCTAAAGCGTCCACTTTCTGCTCTCAGCTTCAAAAGAAAAAGAAAGGAGGGAAGAGAGAAAGGACAGAATGAAGAAAAGAGAGAGAGAAAGGGGAGGGAAGGAAGAAAAGAAGGATAAACAGAGAAAGGGGAGAGAGGCGAAGAGGGAGAAAGAAACAAAAAGAAAACCAAGAGGTTGTTTTTCCGCCATAGGGATCACGTGGATCTCCGCAATACTGATTTCTGGGAGGAACTCTTACTAGATAGTTTGAGAATTGTGTGAAGGTAGGGTTTCAGTAGTGTTTTTCTTCCTATCCTTTGGCTGAGGGTGGAAATTGAACCTGTGCAGATTTTATTTCAGCTATAAATGGTGGACCCATCCTGGTTACTGGTTTATTTATCCATCCATGTATTCGTTTGTTCGTTCATTCATTCATTCATTGAGCAATTCCACTCTCTCTCTTCTTCACCATTACTTTATTTTTTCCCTGGCTGTTGAAACTTTCTCATCGGCATATACACATGCTATTGTTCCTATGATATCATAACAACACTCTCTTCCCCTCATTTCCCTTACCGTTCTTCTCTTCATTTCTTTGCTACTCTTTGCAGCAAAACTGCTTGAAACTGGATTCGCTGTCTCCAGTTCCTTTCTCTCCAACCCTTCCACAGACACTATACTTGTCAGTCAAAAGTTACCTCCATAATTCAAATCCAACGGTCAGCTGGAGACTTTTACCCACCGTCCAGCTGTGTCTGTCATGCTTGGTCAGTCCCTCCTCTGCACCTCACTGGGCATGCAGGACGCTCAGCTTTCTGGGATTTCCTCCCAGCTCGCTGGCTCCTCCTTCTTTGTCTTCCTGATCATTCTTCTCTGCCCAGCCTTTTAGATGGTGGAGTGTCCCCGGGTTCCCCTCTCTGTCCTCGCCTCTTCTTTTTAATACACTCACTCCCTGGGATCTCCTCCAGTCACATGGCTTTAAATACTATCTGGAAGGATGCTGATAGCTCCCGTATTTATATCATCAACTCAGACTTCTCTCCTGAACTCTAAACCCTTATTTCCCACTAGCTCCTCAGCAGCTGTGCTGCTAACCCTCTCATACTGCACATGCCTGAAACTGAATGTCTGATCTTTCCCCCAAACATCAGTTTCACCTAAAAAAACTTCCAGTCTCAGTGATGTCAGCTCCGCCATGCCAGTTACTGAGGGCAAAAACCTTGGCGTCATTTTTAATTTTTCTCTTTCGTACCCCCATAACCAATTTATCAGCAAATCCTATCAGGTCAACTCTCCATTATGTATCCAGAGCCTGACCACTTCTCTGCACCTCCCCAGCCAACGCCATGGTCGGAACCACCAGTCTGTCACCCGGATTATCTCAGCACGCTGTCTGACCCCACCCCAGCCTTCCACAGTCTGTTCTGAACACAGCGGCCAGACCGATGCTTGTAAAATGTCAGACCTCATCGCTCCTCCCTCCAACAACCTTCTGCTTCAGTTTTTCTCACTTTTTACAAGTGCAATAAGACATACCTAACACAAAATTGACCATTTTAGCTACTTTTGAGTGTACACTTCAGTGAATAAAGTACTTTCACATTGTTGTGCCCACTTTACTTTTAGTAAAAGCCAAGGTGCCTGCTGTGGTCTGTGACTCTGTGTTAGGTGACCCCCTCGTTTCTCTTACCACCTCCCCCCTTGTTTGCGCTGCTCCAGCTATGCTGGTCTGCTGATACATACATGCTTGTCTCTGAGGGTCTTCCCCTTAGTGTCTAGACCCTGGAGTACTCTTCCTATAGAAATCCACAGAGTGAACTCCTCATCTCCTTCAAATCTTCTCTGTCATTAGAAGGGCCTTCAAATCTAAGCCTCTTCTCCCATACTCAGCTGTATCTGTTTCCCTCCGTACATAACCATATGAAGCAACTTATCATGTTCATTGATTATCTGTTCTCCACAAGTAGGATACGAGTTCCCTAAGGACAGATAGTTTGCCTATTTTATTAATTGCTATATAGCCAATATCTGGAATAGTGCTTGACACATAGTAGGCATGCTCAATGAATACTTGAGTGAATAAATATGGAACTATGAATGAGCCTATCAGCATTCAGTCCTTCCCAGTTGTTCTACATTTTCTGTTATTCACTGGTATCTAACCTGCTACATGAACATGAAAGAAATATATTTTCTAAATATTCTGTTTTCAGTGGATAGAAAAAAAAGGGTGTACTGTAGTGCCTTTGATGAACATTTATTAAAGATTTGGTCATGCTGGCGATGAAGATCAACAATAGTTTATTCTATCTTTTATTGTTTACCTTCTGTAAAGTATTCAGGGTTTTAAATTATGCACATTATCTAAAGAGAGAAGGGAGGGAGGGAGGAAAGCGGAGAGAAGGGAGGGAGGGAGGGAGGGATAAGAAAAGGAAAAGAGAGAGAGAGGAAAATACTAAGTGATTCATAGACTTGTAAATGGCACGTTTGGCTCTAATATACATACTTTCCATGGTCTTTGCTAAGACATTGAGAAACGATCATCACACAATTCCTTGGGAACTGTCAGCAGCATCTCTGTATTGTTTGTCATGGGAACCTCGTGTTTTTAGAGGAAAAACCCAAATCCTTCCCTACTGTACTCTTCATTTCTTTCTGTAGGCCCATCTTGCGTTTAGCAAGGGGACATATTGCATTCAGTGTTCAATGTGCGCTCTAAAGAAATACAAGAGATTTCTTGACTGCAGGGACCTTCCGTAGTGGCCTTCCTCTACGTCAACACTAGGATTCTTACTCTGTGACTCAAAGACTTCATTATAGGGTCATTGAACCACATTTTTACTGTATCCCCAGTCCTCTCTATTGAAAGCTCCTTGAAGGCAAAGAGCAGATGTGTTTTGTGCGTTGGCATGTCCCTGGCACTCAGCCAAGTGACATGCACATAATAGCTGTACATTTAAAGAGATGCCCAGAACTATAGGCCTGTTTGCTTTAAATGCCCTTTGGATCGTCTCACTGCCATGCCCATGCCCACTCCCAAGTAGCACCATATTCTAGCACCCTCTCTTCACCAGCCCATCTGTTCTCTTCTCTCCCTATGATTCACAGGACTCTTAATTCCTTGCCAATGCTACAAAGGCTTTTTAAGATAAAGCCTGTTCTTTACTGATCAATCTATCTGGTCCTAAAGTCCTAGTTTTCCAAATAATAACTTCCCCTTGCCTCATAGCCCTTAAAAAATCTTTTCTGTATTCCACCAACATAAATATTTTGTTCTTTGGTCTTTCTTTAGGGTAACCAGTCTGTATGTGTTGGTCCACTTTGGTGTGGGATTTCTTGGGCTCTCTTTCAGTCATTCACTAAACAAAACAAAACAAAATAATGAAGAAGCACCTGTTATATATTAAGACACTCAGCTAGGCACTGAAGGTTCAATGATGAATACATTCTATACGGAATTTACAATTTCAAGGCTGAGGAAGGCATTTAAACAGACTCTGTTACCATTGCAGTAAGTGCTCATGGAAAGTGGTGATAACCGTGATGTAGGACAAGTGTGAGGCGAGGTGAGGCTGCATCATAAAGGGAATTGTCTGGGTTTGGGGTGAAGTCACGCAAGGCTCTCCTAAAGCAGTCACATTAGAGCCGACCCACAGACATGGGGAATTTTAGCTTCCACAGTGCAGATGCCATGTCTTACTGATGTCAGAGCATCTGGCACCACAAAAGTTTTGACCAAAGGCATGCCAAACAGACTCCATGCTAAGTGTGTGTGGGTGGCATACTTCCTGCCCAAGAGTGCCTATCCCCCTGCCTGTGTGATGAGATTTCCCATTTTGGACCTGAAGTCCCACCGACTTTGGGGTCAGCAGTAGGTGCCCCATGTTGTTTCATTTTTTTTTCTTTTTTTCTTTTTTTTTTCATTTTTCTGAAGCTGGAAACAGGGAGAGACAGTCAGACAGACTCCCGCATGTGCCCGACCGGGATCCACCCGGCACGCCCATCAGGGGCGACGCTCTGCCCACCAGGGGGCGATGTTCTGCCCATCCTGGGCGTCGCCATGTTGCGACCAGAGCCACTCTAGCGCCTGGGGCAGAGGCCACAGAGCCATCCCCAGCGCCCGGGCCATCTTTGCTCCAATGGAGCCTTGGCTGCGGGAGGGGAAGAGAGAGACAGAGAGGGAAAGCGCGGCGGAGGGGTGGAGAAGCAAATGGGTGCTTCTCCTGTGTGCCCTGGCCGGGAATCGAACCCGGATCCTCCGCACGCTAGGCCGACGCTCTACCGCTGAGCCAACCGGCCAGGGCGGTGCCCCATGTTGTGTAGACGATAGATCTGCATGACTGACAGAGTTTGCATTGCCCAAGCAGTTAATTACTCCTCTGCTTTCCAAAAGAGCAGGTGACAGATGGCAGACACCCTGACGGCAGATTCCACTGCAAGCCACACAGGCTTGGGGTTAGTAGGCAAGTCTGGACTGCCATCAATTTCCCACTGCATTTTTTGGTACCTAGATGGCTTATAATTTTTAAAGCTCCTTTGCCATGTAGGTAAGTTTTGTTCCAGCTGCAGGAAGATTCTCTCTTCTCAGTGTCTGTGTTGCAGAAGCATGTTGGGAATGAAAGGTGATCTCCATCCACCCCCACGGCCTGGGTCGTCTCACACCTGGTCGGTGCTGAGGCTTCGGTCGGCGTGGGGAAGCTGTGTGCGTTTTAATGGGAACAGCACAGCATTCATTACTCACCTGCTTCCTGCCATCTGGATTGTCACAGCTCAGCAAGCATGGTGGGCTTCCTGCATATTACCAGGGAGAACTTGGCTCCTGAGGAGGGCATGGCTTGGTCCCTTTGAAGTCATAATTTTATGATGGACACCATGATTAATTAGTGTGGGGGGCATGCTATTCCAATAAACTGCTTTCATATTTGATGGTCAAAAAGTAATGCTCCATTTCCACACAGGGGAAGGGAGATAAACAAACCATCTCAATACCGGTACTGGCAACCAAACACATGCAAAAAAAAAAAATGGTTGCGGTAAAAATACAATGAAAATGTGCATGTTTGTGAGTGGAAATTTCCATCCAACATGCATTAGTAATCTGATCCTGCTCAAAGAGCTATGAGGAAAACAAAAGATAGGAATACATGTCCATTAGAATGTATTTAAATGCAAATAACAAAAAACCTGTGGTTCAACAGTGGCCTAAACCACTAGTTATCTATTGTTTAACAAGTCCAGACACAGGCTGTCTCTAAGGCAGGTTGTTGTAGTTCAGTGCTATCATCAGAGGCATTGTCCTATTGTTCCATGTCATACACTGCCTGATAGGCTCTTTAAGATCTTCGGACTTACTACCTCATGATCACATGATGGCTGTCACAGCATCATGGGCTCTGGCCACATATAACCACATACAAAGGCAGGAAGCAAGGAGCAGTCAGAGCTGCCAGAAGATATCCCCTTACTCGCTTCCTTCCTTTTATTCAGGGAAGAAAAATCTTTCTTAGAAATTCTGTCGTTTTGTCCCCCAGCAGTTTCCTATCTGCCTCATTGGCCAGATCTGGGTCACATGGCCATCCGTAGCCATGAGGAAAGCTGGGAAGCAATTATCTGCATTTTTCAGTCCCTCTAGTAGGAGGCAGGCAAGGACAAAAGAAGTAGCCAGCCAAAGGCCTGACCTGTGGTGGCGCAGTGGATAAAGCGTCGACCTGGAAATGCTGAAGTCGCCGGTTCGAAACCCTGAGCTTGCCTGGTCAAGGCACATATGGGAGTTGATGCTTCCAGGTCCTCCTCCCTTCTCTCTCTGTCTCTCTCTCTCCTTGCTCTCTCTCTCTGTCTCTCTCTCTCCTCTCTAAAAAAATGAGTAAATAAATTAAAAAAAAAAAAAAGAAGAAGTAGCCAGCCAAGAGTGTGCCACCACACAGTACCTGCCCTCAATGAACTTGGTCTACAGAGGCAGACTGACATTTAAACAGCACCCATTTTCTAGCATGATGCTTGTGGTTAAATAGGAAGCAGCAGTTGTGAGAAAATCTGAGGATCTCAGGCTGTTGGTCCCTCTACCTGCCTTTTTTCATATAAGAGGAATCCCAGCACCAAGTTCAAGTTAAGACCAGTATACAAAGAGTTAACTATATTCAAATAAAAGGAAAAGGATTTGGTCTAAATATCAGACACTGATTGGGGATAAAGAATAATTCTGGACCCGAAAGTATTACAGAAGATCGGGACAGCAAGCATGTAGCATATCCATTGCCTATGCCCATGCCCGTGGCAGACATGACTAATTGATCACAACACTCTCCCACTAAGCCCTGCTATGACCTCAGAACTCTTCTCAACAGTCAGAGTCTTCCAAGTGATAAAAAATTGGTAAGCAAGATTAGATCTATTTGTTATTGCTACTCAGAACTTTATATTTACCACTGTCACTGGGACCAAGCTAAAGGAATGTGAGAAATAGGGTCAAATGAGGAGGTTAATGATGCTGAGCTGGACTCCAATACAGTCCCATTTAAAGACAAAGGGCAAAGATCAAAGGGCAGAAAACTTCCCGCATGAACCTAGTTTGTGATACAAGTTGGCCAAAGTTTATTGATGCATTGAGCTTCCCACCACCCTAAAAAACAAAATGGTGATAATATCTAAGCAGTAAAATTATGAAAACCAAAACCTTTGAATAGTGAGAAAATAGCCCTTGGCTCCAAATGAGTTGAGCCGTATCTGTAGAGACCAGTCGTACTAAGGCACTCACTGTATTTACACCACATTTTTAACTTTTGGAAGCTCTTATATACCTGTCAGCTCAGTTTATTTTCATAATTTTATTCCTTTTGGAATATCATTCACTACAGAGGGGCAATAAGAAGACACATTTTGGGGGTGGTGAGACTGTTCTCTATCATGATCGTGATAGTGGATACACATCTCTGTGCATTTCTCCAAACCCATAAAACTGGAAGCCACCAAAAGTGAATTTTACTACATGGGAATTAAAAAACAGAAAACTTTTTAAAGTTCTAAAATTCACTGAGATTAATGCTAAAATCTCTTATTTAGTCTGAAAACCAAGTACAATTGTCTATGAGTAAAAATTGCGTATGTATTTATGCTCATGGTAAAAATTAGAAAAAAAAAGACTATAAGAAAATAAATTAACCATCCACATTCTGCACTAAAGAAATATCATTTTGGCCTCTTCCTGACGGACCTTTTCCCTATATTTGTGAATTTACCAGAATTAAATGTTATGTCCAGTGGAGTCATATTGTGGGGAAGATTTTATTTTATATTTAAGCATCTTCTTAGTATTACTGGAAGTTTTAGTAAGTATGTATTGCTCTAACAGTTTTTTTAAAAAAGATGTATTTTGAAATGAAAATACTTTAACAAAATAGCAATCATCTTATATTGTTATTGCTTGATTCTCTCTTAAATTTTACAATATGTTAACATCAACAAGGCTATTTTGGCACAATCCCAGTAGCAGTACATGGGCAGTATCAGTATCTTGCTTGGCCTTAATCAGACTTCTTTTTTTCTTCTATCTTAGTAAGAAAAATGTGCCAACACACTACTTCAGTTATCAAAACTTGCCAGAGAAAACTTTATCCAAGAAAATGAATGGTGACTTTGGATCATGAACCAGAACCCAGAAAGGAGTCCACGGTTTTATGTAGATCAAAGGAATATTTTTCATTCTCTCCGGGGAGCCTAAGAATCCCCTGTTGGTTTAATCCACAAAGTCATTGCCAATCTGTCCAGAGGCCCCTGTGTAGGGATGACAAAGGGTATACATGCTACCCCCCCTCACTGCAGGGCTCATCACCAATTAATCACTGCACTTCAGGCTGGGAGGAAACTTCCAAACCCTTCTCAACACAAGCTTTCTGCACCTTTGCCATGTGTTTTGAAACCTATTTTCCATCCTCACTGAAGAAACAGAAAACTCTGTTTAGAGTCAATCTGGAGTATGGATTAGGTGGAATGAGTCGGCTGATACAAGTAGGGTAAAAGACTTTATAGTATTATTTACAAAATGTTTCTTAGATGAAAGATGAAACATTTAATGAATTCTGAAGACTAAATTGCATTCCCTCTCATTTTAATCCCTATGCCTATGATTGATGCTGAGTAAGGTATTGTCCCATCAGAGGATTTGGGTTTAGGTCCCCTCTAACGTTGAACTGAGTCATCATTTGGTCCAAATAGTCATCCTGCTGTTTGAATTGTACATCGCCTAATATTCCAGGTGCCTGCCTCAGCCCAGGGCCTTGGCAGCACACAGACTCGAGCCCAGCATGGTACTGTGGGCAAGAGGGCATGGAGCAGGGGATCCCTCCTTCCCCCACCTCACCATCACATGAATATAATTGCCAACTCAATTTCTATTATTCAGGAAAATGGAGTCTTATATATGGAATTACTAGTTTCGGACCTTTGTGGAATGCTGAGGTTGATTTTTTTTTTCTGAAGTGAGAAGCAGGGAGGCAGAGAGACAGACTCCTGTATGCACCCAACCAGGATCCACCCAGCATGCCCACCAGGGTACAATGCTCTGCCCATCTGGGGCATTGCTCCATTGCAACCAGAACCATTCTAGCACCTGAGGCAGAGGCCATGGAGCCGTCCTCAGTGCCCAGGCCAACCTTGCTCCAATGGAGCCTTGGCTGTAGGAGGGGAAGAGAAAGACAGAGAGAATGGAGAGGGGGAGGGGTGGAGAAGCAGATGGGTGCCTCTCCTGTGTGCCCTGACTGGGAATCGAACCCGGGACTTCCACATGCCAAGCCGATGCTCTACCACTGAGACAAATGGCCAGGGCCTGAGGTTGATTTTAAAAAAAGAAAAAAATCGGTCTTAGGGTAGTGTCCATTCGGGTCACCGGGCCACCATCTTGTGGAAATTAAATCAACACAAATAGATGGAGAACAGGGCAAATGTCACACTTCCTTTAAAAATCACCTTAACCACATTTGACCTCTATAACTCCTTTTGGGTTCTGTTTTTTGTTTTGAGTCAAAAGCATGTACTTGGTTCACATGTCCATAGAACAGAGGAAAAATGCTCTGTTTATAGTTTTTTGTTCAACAGCATGAAAGGCTGGGCATTGAATAAAATTGTGTCATATGAGCTAATCATTTAAAGGCCAGAGTCATGTTAAACTTGATGAATTAATATCTGTTGACTGATTTCAGATGAAATTGTTGACTTGAAGTTTGCTGGTTTATTGTTCTCACCATATCCTATTTCTAGAAAAGTAGTTTTGTCTTGAGCAGCCTAAGTTTTCCAGTTTACACTGCTCTCCCAAAGAGCATGACGCAAACGTGGGAGAATGTGTATCAGAAGGTTCAGTATCTTGAGATTGGAATGTGGGATGATTCATGAGTTTTGCATCAATTATTAAACAGTCATAGATGAAGATATGCAGAGATGGATGGGGCAGTAACATATTCTGGTTACACCTACTGGCTTAGCAGTGATAAATGAGCCAGGAAACAAGAAAGTTCAAAACAGGCGTTAACTCAAGCAAATGCTGCAAAGGGTGGTAGACAATCGCTAGATAGAAGCAACCTAATATATAGACCAACCGGCTGGCAGGATTAAAATAAAGGTAAGGACTTGGCAGGAGAACTAAGGAATTTCAGAATTCTGCTGTGCCAACCGCTCTTTCACTTACAAGGTTCTTGAGGGCAACATAGCACCAATAATAATAACACTCAGAAAACGAAAAAGACATTTTTATAAGCCAGGACCGTGCCTAATGTCCCATAATGTAGAGTTCTAACAATAACTGACTTGGATCATGTGACTTAGACTTGCGCTTGAATCCTACTGTGTGTGTGTGTGTGTTTCTTTTATGCCTGGCTATTCCAAACCCCCATACTGGTGCCTTCATGGCAGGTCCTCATTGGGTCACAGACCCCACTGCAGCATCTTGCCTGGACATATGCTCTCTAGTAGGCATCATTTCTTTGATCTTTCTCCTTCCGTTACACAATTCTTTGTTCTTATATGTGGTGAATGCTCTGTGTGGATATCTATGGTTCCTCATGTTTTAAAATGTGCTATAGCTTCAGGCAGCAATTTAATTTGATGGGGTCTTGGGACCATGCCTTAACCTAGGTGTAACTCTACTGGTGGGGGCTGCAGATATCATGATAGTTGAGATCCAGTGGTCTTTCCTAACAAATTTTAAATAGTATGGATCGTGTGCCCATGTGAAAGACATTTAGCAAATACAAAAGAAAGTGAATTCCTTTGTAAAGGCCGAGGGAATAGTGAGTAAAAATAGCTCTGGCAGGCAGAATTCATCTGTAGAAGCTGGAGGGCAGGAGAGCAGATGAGTTATTTTTGAACTTCAGTTGAAATCACTTAGAGGGTGGGGATCTTGAAATTTGTGTCCTACACAGAGCATGGAAGAATGCTTTATGCGTCCTGTGTAGTGACGAGGAGTTTACATGAATGAACAGATCCATGTCTTAGAATTAATTGATTTTTTTAAAACCCTATCTTGTTTTGACCTGTGCAGATCTTAAAGGGAGAATGAGGACATTTCGGAAGGGAGTCTGGGTGAAAAAGACACTGTATATGGCATCCTTGAGAAAGTGAGTTCTTGTGTCCCTTGGAGTGACAGTTTCTTGGAAACAGAGCCAGAGGCTGACCTTGGAAAAAACTATTTAACTCTTTTGATACCCAACTTCACCAAAAGGTCCATTGCATGGACCCTGAAGCCCACCCAGAACTCCAGCACCTGTGTTAACATGGCCCCTGAGAGGAAGGACTTTTTTGTTGTTGTTTTTAGGTGAGAGGAGGGGAGGTAGTGAGGCAGACTCCCACATATGCCCCGGCTGAGATCCACCTGACAACCCCCCATATGGGGGCCAATGCTCAGTGCTGAGCTATTTTTAGCACCTGAGGCTGATGCACTCCAACAGAGTGATCCTTAGCGCCCGAGGCCACACTTGAACCACTTGAGCCACTGGCTGTGGGAGGGGAAGAAGGAAAGAAAGGGGAGGGGAAAAGAAGCAGATAGTCACTTCTTCTGTGTGCCCTGACTAGGAATCAAACTTGGGATGTCCATATATTGTGCCGATGCTCTCTATCCACTGTGCCACCAGCCAGTGTGTAAACCATTCTTAAGCAGCATCTTAGCCCTAAAGTCTGGAGCATGGTCTTGTTAGTCCCCAGGCCTGGTGCCCAGCACCCTCTCAGTACTCCCCCACTACCCTTTTTCTCTGAAAGGTGGTTTTTTTTTTTGAGAGCTTTGACTTGCTCCTTAGTGTCTGACCAGAGCTGAAAGGGAAGAGGAACAACCATGCCTTCATTAGGTTTCACCCAAGTCAGAAAGCTCTGTGAATAACCCCATGGCTGACCACTCATTGAAGAGCCCCAGCAGTCACGGAGAGTGCATTTCAGCCGGGGAATTCTGAAACGACTGCACACGTTAAATAGCCGCCTCCCTCCTCAATACATGAGAGTGCTTTGCTAAGATGTGCAAAATTTAACAAGAGTGGTCCAGCAATTCACTCGAGGTGCTTGGCCTCCCAGCCCTGCGGGACTTTCTTACTCCTCAATGGACACTTGTTATAGAAACAGGCCCTCTAAACTCACGGGGGGAACTGAAAAACCAGGCAGCTTATTTCGTGTTTCCTTCAGAACAGCATTGATTTGGAGGGCTCTTTCTGAGGGGCTAGGCTAGATTTCCGGCTGAGATCATCAGTAAGAAATGGGGTGGTCTTTTCTGAAGGAAGACTATAGCTAGACCAGACAGACATCACAAAGTGGTGACTCACACACCATATTCAGCCCATAGACAAGGTTATAGTTTTTAAATATCCAAGTGTTAAAAATAATCAATTGCCCATAGGTAAAAGTTAAGAGATTTTGCATAAAAAAATCTAGATTTCCAGCTTCTTCTAAAAAGATCAGAATATCTGGCAACAGTTCATGGCCACAGTTGGCTTTAAACTGAGCAGCCACTTGTCCCCTAAGAGGGGACACACGCTTTCTACTTCACCTGGTTTCTTCACTCTATTTTGCCTAGTGGCCCCGGAGAGCTTAGAAGTAGCTGTCCCAGGGTCAGCCATCTAAGAGGCCCAAATGAGAAATCATGAACTGTTCTTTTAAATGTGCCTAGCTTGAAAGTGACTATGGCTTCTTTAATTCTGCTTCCTTCTGCATAACGAGTGACCGTCAGGAGCGTTTTCATACCTGGAAAAGGACGGATAGTTACATGAAAAATGGGGAACTGTACACTGCTTACCCAAATAAATCAGGCATACAAAGAAAACCCAGAAATGATGATATTAAAGTAAGATTTGAGATGTGAATTATTTAGGGGTAATCGCTCTCGTTTTCCAGCTCGCTTGCTTCGCCCTGGCTTCCTCACATGGACAAAATCTTCTGAATGTTCTTCTCTCAAAGGCCAGAGTCATAATTTCCCCCCCCCCCTAAACTTATTTGAACTCCCGGTAGCAATTGTTGGAGCCCTGCAGGGGAATAATTGCACAAGAATTAACCTTTGACATTTTTCTAAAAATAGCCCTAATAAATCTAATCATAGGTAATTTACCTGTCCGTATTCCTCTGGGGGTAGCCAGCATTGAAGACAGGCTTGGCAGGCTGGCGTTCCTTCGGCAATTATCTGTGATCCGAGATCCTGGAGCCTGTGTACTTTCTGTTTGGGAATACAGGGGACCCGTTGCCCTCTCCCCTCTGACCTCATGACCCCGTTTTCTCAGCACCGTTCTCCTGGGGTTAGAGTAAAGCTGTGCTCTTCCAGAAAGGTGTATTGGGCTCAACAACAAAGAGGGTGCATGGGTCAAGGTGAAGCATTTGTGGGATCCTTCCTTGGATTTCCAACTTGCAGAGATTGCCAAGGATTTTCCTCCACGTCTGAGCTTCAAGCATCCCAGCCCTCATTAGCATAGCCACCCCTGAAACCTGTTTGGGGAAGTGCCTTTGATGTAGAAGAAAGGGAAACGCACAAAGTTCAGGGGTGGGTCCCTGCTCTGTGGCTGGTAGAAATTATCAAAGCAAATTGCCATTTCCCTGAGCCTTCAAGAAATTCATTTTCTTTTGCCCAAAATAAAAGGGTCTGAATGGGCTTTCTCCTTTTGTTCTCCACGGACATTCTAAGAGACCACAGCACCCGTGTGGGCAGCTAGGAAATCTACCCTCCCAAGTGCCACTTCTAGTGGCACTTAAAACACAGAACATAAAACCCTTGTAAATTCCACTGCAGAGACAAAGCCCTAAGCCCTTAAAATGCTCAGAAAAGTATGTCTATTATCTATCGTTCCAAAGTAAGTGTGCAGTTACTTAAATTGCCTTTGTCTTCTTCTTTTCAGCTGACATTATCTCTACGGTAGAATTCAACCACACGGGAGAATTACTAGCGACAGGGGACAAAGGGGGTCGGGTTGTAATATTTCAACGAGAGCAGGAGGTAAGTGGCAAGTGAATGCAAAATGCCTATTTTCTTCCCTTTTTAAAGGAGGCCTCCTACTGTTCCTTAATCCTCACATGTGTTGCCCTTCACCTTGCTGCTTTGCTAGCAAACTCAAAACTGCCAAAAAGTCATTAACATCAACAGTTCCACCTTCCAGCTCATAAAAGCACCTGAAAATAAGGGCCTTTCCCCAGGGCACGGCCTAATCTTTTTTAAACCTGGATGTTTCACATTCGTGATGACCTCCTGTCTCATCTGACCCACAAAGTGCCATCCATGGGTGCTTTCTGTGCATGACTCCTCCTTTTAGGAGTGAAATTTATCTTCAGGTGATTAAAATTAAGCCTCCCCTCATTCCAGGAGCTCCTACAGAATAGGTAGGAGGGGAAGAAAAAAGTTCTTTGCCAACAGATGCGGAAAAGGACAGCTTGGGTCCTTAGAGATGGAAACGATCGCTTACCCTGCCAAAGGGAGCGCGGCGCCTCAGTGACATCTGAGCAATGCACAGGGCACATCCCTGACTGGAGGTGACACCAAGGCCCCTGGAGCCGAAGGCCGTATGCCGTGTGCTTTCTCAGCAGGAGTTCCAATTTCCACTGAATCTCAACAAGCCCGTTTCTTCCTGAGGACTTGGGTTCCACTAGGAATTGTTTCTCTTTTTCATATAAATTGAGTTTCGGGGGGTGTCCGCTTCTGTTTCGTCAGAATGGAGTCACGGCCCGATTTGATTTCCCGGGCCTCCCCTGGCATGGCGCTGGAGCTTCCAGAAGGCCAGTCTGTGTTCTAGTAACTGTCCCATCTGCTCCTAGCTGCTTCTGAGATTCACCCAGCACCACATAGGGGGGGAGGGGGAGGCCCCATGCAGGAGGAAGCTTTCGCCAGAGACTTCCCTAGCAATTTAAAGCCTGCTTTGTGCCTCGAAGCCACTTCTGTCCCACCTCCCCTCAAAAAAAAAGGGGGGGGGAGCCTCATTTAGAAGTGATATATTTGGTAATTGCACATTATTTGCAATTAATTTCTATAAGGGCATCCTAATCCCTCGGGGTTTCTGTATAAACTCAAGTGTTCAGCATTAAATCAGGCACCCAGACTGTTCCATTGGCCCTGGAAGCAGGAAATGTGGTTGGCAAGTAGGAGCTAATAGCTCTTCGTGACCTGGAATTTTTCCTGCTTTTCCAGAGCTGCCGAGTGCTAATTGGTCTGGCACATCCAATACACACTTGACAGTCTGATTTGGATGGTACCAAATCAACAGTCGTATAAATTTATTGTTAAGGTGGACTGGTCTTCTCTGCAGTAGGCAGGCTAGTCACAAGTATGTCAGCATTGAAATTCTTCTTAAAACTGATTTCCAAACCTCTTTCTTCATTTTTATTAAAAAAAAAAAAAAATCCAATTAGGTTCATAGATAAAGAGGAACCGGAGAAGCTATTTAGCATAAATTACCCAGGGCAGGATGTTACCAGTAATATTTCGATCTACATTTCCTGTTCACTATTTATAGGTCTCACCTATTTTAATTTACTGAAAGATATGGGAATGATTTGTTAGGGGACACGTTTTCCAAAGGAGGGTGGTTTGGTTCAATATGAAGTAAATGTCCAGGGTAATAATATGCAGTTTAGCAGCGAAGCTTGAGGTTGAAACGGACATGTGACAATACCTGGGTCAGGTCTGTTTTTCATTTCTGTGAGTAACTTCTCAAGAGTCCCGAAGGGTTTGCTGTGGGAACTAGCCTCAGCGCCCTCATAAATACATTTAACACCTGGGTGTCAGCATCCATCTGGAAGCTGAGATTTTGGTTTGGGTGTTAATACCCACCCAGAAATATATATATATATTTTAAATTGAGCCTTTCATTAAAAGTCAAGCTTTTGCCCTGGCCAGTTGGCTCAGTGGTAGAGCATCGGCCTGGCATGCAGAAGTCCCGGGTTCGATTCCCGGCCAGGGCACACAGGAGAAGCGCCCGTCTGCTTCTCCACCCCTCCCCCTCTCCTTCCTCTCTCTCTCTCTCTTCCCCTCCAGCAGCCGAGGCTCCATTGGAGCAAAGATGGTCCGGGCACTGGGGATGGCTCCTCGGCCTCTGCCCCAGGCGCTAGAATGGCTCTGGTCGCAGCAGAGCGACGCCCCGAAGGGGCGGAGCATTGCCCCCTGGTGGGTGTGCCGGGTGGATCCCGGTCGGGCACATGCAGGAGTCTGTCTGACTGTCTCTCCCCGTTTCCGGCTTCAGAAAAATACAGAAAAAAAAAAAAGTCAAGCTTTTATGCCTGACCTGTGGAGGTGCAGTGGAGAGAGTCAACCTGGAATGCTGAGGTCGCCAGTTCGAAACTCTGGGCTTGCCCAGTCAAAGTGCATATGACAAGCAACCAATGAACAACTATAGTGAAACAACTACTTCTCATCCACCCCTCCTGAGAAATCAATAAATAAAACTTCAAAAATAAATAAATAAAATTTTAAAGTCAAGCTTTTATGACAAATGTCTGAGAAAAACTGGATTTGAATTTTTGAACACAGTTTTCCAAAGCCTGACTGTCAAAATTCTTGGTACTCAGGGCCTAAAATGCAGGAGATGAAATCTTCCTTCCCACTTTGCCTTTCTTCTCTTTGTTTCTCACCCTCTTTTTCCTTCTCTCTATCTTTCTTCTTCCTCTTGCTCCTTTCTGCAGACCCTTTCCCTTATGGCTCATTCTCTCATTATTTATTTAGCTCCTGCTGTTTGCACTTTGCATAATCAGAGCTGGGGAGGGGAGGAGCCAGAGGTCGAGTCTCATTGCCTCCCAGAGATGCGGAGGCCATCTCTGCTCCTGTCTGTTTTGTTACCAGTGTTAGGAAAAAAAAAAGGGGGGGGGGGTGGGAAAGATCTGATGCCCAAATCTACTATTTGGAAGTCCTGTGACTTTGGAGAATATCTCTGAGCCTCTTTTGTCCATTTTCCTGCCCTGCCTACCTTTCAGAGATTTTGTGAGAATCAGGTGAGATTTTAAAAGGCCCATCAAAGCTGCTGTTGCTATAGCTTTGTACTCTCTTTAAGGGATCAACATAAGTATATATGATATATGGAAGTCAGCATAGGATGGCTTACACCAAAAGGTGTTAAGACATCCATGAGGATGCAGAAAGACAATATTAGAACTTCAGTTTATATTGATTTTTAAAGTTTATGTTGATTTTAAAATCATGTCCTCTTTTAACTTCTATTTCTATGTATATGTTATGATGTTTATCATATACTATTTGAAATGCAAATGATGGTGTATACCATATATTATTACAGAAACTCGTGTTTATAATTTATAAATATATGTATAATGGAGGTACTAAGATTTACCAACAGAGGTACACGATCAGATGTTTTGGAGGTCTCTGAGCCAAGGTAAAACTTGTGCCAGTTATGATCATGCCCATCCTAACCCTAATGATTCTGCCCCCCAAAATAAGAAATTGGTGAATTTTCAGGTGGCCAATGGGACTTTTAATCTTTGGTGTATTTATTTATCCCCTTCCTGCAGAGTAAAAATCAGGTTCATCGCCGGGGTGAATACAATGTTTACAGCACATTCCAGAGTCATGAACCCGAGTTCGATTACCTGAAGAGTCTAGAAATAGAAGAAAAAATCAATAAAATAAGATGGCTCCCTCAGCAGAATGCAGCCTACTTCCTTCTGTCTACTAACGGTATGTGGAAGTGACTTCCCTTGTCTGCTGTTTTCAGAGAGATATGCAGGCAAATTGTGGAGTTCAGTCTCTCTTAGATGCGGTTTTCCTTTTTGACCTTGAGTGCTGTCAGAACGCCCAAGGAACAGTATTTGCAACACGCCTAGCGCAGAGTGAGTCCTCGGGAAATAGTAGTTCTTCTTTTTCAATATGACACGTTTCTGACCAAGTTCTCTGAGACCCTTTATCTGCAGTTTTCGACTTCCGCAGATTATTTCCAGGTGTTTTTGGAATGTGACTTCCTGTCTTAAGATTCACTGGATGTTATTCTGGGAACACAGTTCAGGGAAACTCGACAGGCTGTCCTGTGAGTTTGGCATACTGAATAGAGGTTATTAATCCCTGAATGTATTTTGGGGTTGTTGTTCTTTTTTTTTTTTTTTTTTAAGCAGATGTTCTGCATCTCTCTGACACAGTCAGTTTCTCCAAGAATGGGTCACAAAGAGAGACGGACCCTATCAAAGGACTGATTAAGCAGTGGTTTTATTTCCTCTTTCTCCTTCCCTGTTCTTCCAAACACCATTTGTTGGTTGAGTGAGAGTGGATATAAATAGGGCAGAGAGAGAGGGTATGTTAGAGGTTGAATAGAGAGCCAAATTCTATATTAATTCGGTAAGCCTTTATACAGTGGAATTACCGACCCTAAAGTTTCTTAATGCTCTGATGAAAAGCTATCTGTGCTCGAAACAGTTTAGAATAAAATCATATACTAAAAGGTGCTAATTGAATAGCATAACAATTAAGAGGATTAGTGGATAAAAAATTAAACACCCTCTCCCAAGCAAATAAGCCAGAGAGTGATTCACTTCATCCAAAGTGTGAGTCTATGTGGAGTGTATATTTAAATATAAATCAGAAAGCTAGGGATTTTCTATGTGCCTATCCCTGACATTTATAAAGAAAAGGAAATACTCATATGTCAAGTGAAGAAATGCAAACTATGTACCTAATATGATCAAACATATATTCACACTTTTGAAGACTAAAAGGAAACACACCTAATAAAGATTTATCATGATTAATTTTTGACTGCATTATGGATCACATAAATTTGTTTCTTGTATCACTTTTATTTTCTATGCTTTGACGATGAGCTTTTCATTTTTTTTTAAAGGATGGATTTTTTTCTTTAATGCACACGAACCAAAGCTCCCTTAAATATAAAGCCAGTGTACAAATCTTAAAAAATGACAATTCTGAACCAGCCAGTTTTGAGTTACTCAGGCATGGCTTATCTCAACACGACCAGATTTCCACTCGTCTGTCTTTTCCAGATTCCAAGTAATTTAATTCTTTCTGGTAACTGTATTTATTGTTCTGTTAATTTTTTTTTCAACCCCGTTTCTTGAAAGCCAAACCACATGAATTTGTTTTACTTCCTCCCCTCTTCATTTTATCGTTGAAGTTCCACTCAAAGGCTATGCCAATTCAACACTGCTTAGAATAAAAAGGACTGCTCGTGATTTTAACTTAATTACTTCCGGCAGAGAAAGTGTCTGATTATCTGCTATATAGCTAGCTTACTTTATTGTGTGAAATTTAGCCTATTGATTATCACAATAAAATTCAAAGACATATTAACTCCTTGGTTGGGGGATGGGGAAAAAATCAGTGAAATGCAATGAAGATTAATTATATAGCATAATGTTCTGTTAATTGAGTTTTTAAATAGTTTTTTGATTAACAAGAATATTATCTTCTCATTTGGGATGCTATTTCATATGCCAACAGCATCTCCAAATGATCTTTATAAGAAGAATTCCCATGTTCTTCTGTGATTTTCTTTTTCATACTAATATTGAGGTTGAGAATTCCCCTTAAGCCAAATAGGTTAACATGCGAAAATTAATGGAAGACAATTGGAATTACTGTACAAAAGAGAAAATGAAGATAGATGATAAGATTGTGTTGAAAAGCTGCCATGAGTAATGATAAACTACTCAGAGAGCCAGCCAGAAGATAGAAAAAGTCATTACTCATAGTAACAGCCACATGTTCCTCAGACTTCTATATCCACAAAACTTCAAGATAGGGAGTCAAGAAACATTGTGATAATAAAGTCAAGAATGACTCCAGGCAACCCAACCATGGGGAATTGGGTTGAATTCACCATCAATTATCTTTTAAAAAAAAAAAAAGTGCTTATCTTATTATAGTTGGGTGCCATTTTTACTTCCTGCTAGAATATATTTCCAACATTACAATTTTTAATGAAAAATAAAACGTACATTCAGTTGTGAATCGAGATCTTAAAATTATTTGTGAGATAAAATCATATTGCTTTACATAGATTTCTACTTCTGTCTTGATACCTATGATGAGAAAGGAAGGTATTATATATTGGATTTAGTATATTGAAAATAGTTGTGTTCATCATAAAAAAAATTTTGGAAAATAGAGAAGCAAATAAAGATTATGAAAGTGTTTCTATCTAGAGAGAACCACTGTTAATGTCTTTTAAAGAAAACAGCAAAGAGACATGGGTAAATCCATTTTTTTCTTAACAGAAATGTGGCACCCAAGTTTTTTATTCAATATTATAACACTTAATAAAAGGAATATGATTCTTCTATACTTTACTAACAAACCTCCCATTATTAGACCTTTAATTATTAAATTCTTACTATTATACATATATTTATAGGATTAAGTATTGGAATAGAAAGATATGATTAAGAAGAAAAGCACATTCATGAACTATGTCTAGCATGTCTATTTAAAACAGTTATATAATTGCACACAGGAATATAATTAAAGGGTACACAAAAATTTTTACAATATCTCTGTCTAGTACAATTGAGAGACATTTTAATGTTTTATGTTTATGCTCATTTTCATTTTCTATATTTATATAAGTTTATTATACATTTGTGTAATAAAAAGGAAATAAAATGAAAAACTACAAAGTCTATATATGTAATATTATAGGTTTCTATTTCTCCCCCCCCCAAAAAAAATGCTATGAGGGTCTATGCAAAATGTTAATGATTGTCCCAGACTGGAGAGATTATGGGTGATTTTTATGTTTTATGCTTTGCCTATGATTTCTCTATTTACCTATACAGCAAGTTATCGTTCATAAGAAAAATGTGAGAAAAGAATTGCTTTGTAAATGGGACGAGATGTATTCCAAAGCCAAGCAATTGAAAATATTTGGTGTTAAAAATTCACTGATTTGGATTCTTCTAAGTCACAGCTGATCAGTAACCAATCGAGCGACTGTATAGATATGACCCATGTTTCATTTTTGTCACAGTTCAGTATATGGCAGGACATGCAGAGAGGGGAGGGCCAGAGAGTGTTGGCATAAAGAGAGGAAGGCTGCAGCCAGCCCAACACCGGGGAAGGGCTTCTCGCCTTCTGTCCCAGTACAGACCAGGGCGGGTGTGCAGATCTTACACCAGCAGCCTGGCCAGGTGTGCCAGCAGACGTGACCAGCCTGAGTGGTTCCCAGATTTCAGGAAACAGAGGCACTTACCTGTTAAATTATCCAAATTGTTGCTGAACGCTCATTTCACAACAGGGTGTATTTCAGACCGTGAGGACAAGGCTGTTGGTGAGGAGAGATGGAGGAGGGACAGGAAGAGCCAAAAAGAAAGGGACCCTAGTAATGGCAGGGAAGCAGGGTGGCTTCTTTCTCTGACAGTGTCACAGAGGGGACATTAGGTGTCCCCATCAGCCTGGGTGAAGCGAACGCCGTCAGAGAAACGTGTTATTATTGCAAGAGAGTTGCCCGATTTGCTGACTCTAGGAACTGCCATTCGTGAGCCTTTATTAGAAGCCCGATACGGAGTCCAACACTGTACACTCGGTGTTTCATTTAATCCTCGAAAGAGCCCCGTGAGGAAGACATGGCTTTCCTTAATCTACAAAGAAAGAAGTGGAGGCATAGAGGAGTTAAGACTCTTTATTTGTAAGGTTAGATTACTCGGGATACAGTTATACTAAAAAATGGCTCGTTGTTGATCTGATATTCAGATTTAACTGGGCATTCTGTAGTTGTTTCCCTGCTCAGTCAGATACTGTTGTTTCTGCGTCACTTAAGGAATATCAGCCACATGGCTGGCTGGAGTTGGCATGGGCTTGGGGCCCAAGGGGCATGGCTCCCCACTTACTTTGTGCAGGCATAGAAGAGAATTAGAGAAGGCAACCAAGTCCCTGCCTTCCAGAAGAGAAGCCAGAACACGTACAAATCACGAAAGCAGGATCTGATAAGCAAGTCTTCCAAAGGCCTGCAGCCCACGGACATGATCTGTTAGGCCCGAACATGTTTCTTTATGAAATGGAATCAAACGTCTGCAGGTGGAGCATCCTGTCCCAGCCCTCCAGTACCCCCAACCCCTGTCACTCACTCTCCTGGCCTGCCTGACCCCTGCAGGCATTGGACTTCTCACCCCGTTTTATTGCTGTAGAGAATGACAGGTGTCAGCAAGTGGTAAGTGGGGACAGGACAAAGGTGAGAAAGGTAGTTTCCACATGGGGACTCCAGGAGACTGCAAAGGGAAACGAGCATTTTGATAAATCTTATTATTATTTTATTTCCCTGAATATGCTAGCAACATGTACTGGGAAGATGAGAGGCATTCATTCATCCAACTCATTTATTGAACATCTACTATGTCCTAGGTACTTTTGTCACTGCTGGCAGTATAGTGATGAACAAGATAGTCTGAATCCCTACCTCTGTATTGATTTTAAATTCTAGTGAGGTAAATATAATAGGTTGCCTTGTAGTGAAGTGCACTATGAGGAAAAATAAAGGAGGAAGAAGGGGCTAGAAAATAATGAAGAAAACATTTTTTATGTAGGTTGCTTAGAAAAGGCTAGAGTTGGGATATAAGGAGAGAGCAAAGAAAAAAATCATATGAGAAAGAGGATAAAGGGCTCTCCTGGCAGAAGGCACAGCTTGTGCAAATGTCCTGAGGCAGGAATGGGATTGATGTATACAAAAAGCTTTAATAAATCCATGTGGCAGGGGTGTAGGGAATGACAGGGTAGAGGGTGGATAATGAGATCAGAAATATTGAGGAAGTAGGGGATGCAGATCCTTTTGGGTCATGGTAAGGGCAGCGTTTAGTAAAATGGGTCACAAAAATGAGACTAATAATAGTACCTGTCATTGTGATTTGTGAATATTAAATAAATTCTCCATGCCAAGTGCTAACATAGTTAATTCTAGATATGTGGCTACTCTTACTGTTCAGTGCACAATAAATATTTTTATAGAATGAACAAAATTAATGTATAAGATGTTGTAAATTTAATAGCTCACAGTCGGTAAGATCATTTGTCTCTATACGCTATATGTTTTTGTTTTGAAACATGAGCTGTGCCTTCAAATGACACCGGATTTATACACCGAAGCCCCTGACATGAGCCAGGTTCTGTGGCAATTTCTTCCATTATTGTGTGTACAACCCCCCTATGGTCCCCCTCCCGCCTACCCAGAATAAAACCTCCTTTATAAGCTTTCCTTGGCTGTAACACGGTGTCCTCTGGTTGCCCTCCACAGATAAAACTGTGAAGCTGTGGAAAGTCAGCGAGCGAGATAAAAGACCAGAAGGCTACAATCTAAAAGATGAGGAGGGCCGGCTTCGGGATCCTGCCACCATCACAACCTTGCGGGTGAGTCCACCAGGCTGTTCTGTTTTGTTTTTGTTTTCTACCACGGTCTTTGTGTCTCCTCGGCCACCAAGGTCAAGGCATGGGTTACTAAGGTTGGCCACATGCTGGCTGCTGGGTAGGTTGCAACTACGATGTGAGACCAAGTAGATACAGCAGAGAAGGACCCTACTACCCAAGGTCCAGTGGAAGATGGAGGAAGACAGGTGTCAAGCTCCACTGACTACGAATCCATGCATTTCCTTTTGTTCATGTGACCATGCCCTATATTACTGTAGGCTTAGCCTCTGCCTGTTCCCATTACCTAAAATGGCTCAAGCAGCACCTGTATTCAACGTTCAGGGGATGGGACTACCCAGGTACAAATTGGAGACATGACTCAAAACTAATAAGCCTGGGTTCAAATTCTGCCACTTACCAGACTCTCCCATAGCCACTTAACCTTTCTGAGCTCTAGCCATGCAAGCTACTTTTAGTTTATCCATCTGCAAAATGGTGAGCCTAATCCTTGCTGTCTGTGGGTTTATGAGGATAAAACGCAGCAAGGGTGGGAAGCCCTTACTCCATGGCTGGGACTCAATAAATGATCTCTACTATTAGTCTGAATAGCTTCCTTCCTGCCCTCCAGAAATGCACAGTCTGGTAAGGGAAGAGGATTTGTAGGACTAATATACAAATGATTATGACACTAACTAGAGGGAGATAAATGCAGCGGGAGTCGGAGAGAGTTGCCGTTTGATCAAAGGAGGGGGAAATTACATTGGTTCTGGGAGACCAGGAAGGGTCTCCTAGGGAAGTGGTGTTAAAAATAGATTTCTTTAAAGCAGACTTTTAAGGGAAGGCTCTCCAGGTATAAGTTAAATTGGTTCAAGACTGGGTAATGGGTTTAGTTTTGGACGTGTTCAGTGCGAGCAGGAAAGCAGGCACATACCGGGACCAGCCCGAGCCCCGCGGGACTTTCCGAACCACGTAAAATATGCGCTTTCACACGGCAGCTGCCCTTCTGAGGACCAGAAACTGAGAAGGAAGACAGTGACGTACATCTGAGGAGAAGAGGTTGTCGCCCCGGGTTTAGAAGCAGGTCTGGGAATCGGGCGATCATTGTGTGTCTGATTAGCTTGCTTGTTTATTTGTTCCTTCATTTGGTCGTTCGTTTGTTCATGTTTATTGAGTGGGTGCTGTTCGAGCACAGACTCTTGGCCGGCCACAGCGCTAGGCTGACATGTGTTTACTTGGTACTAATGGGTACCTGGTCTTCATTTGAGCTCCTCTGAGCCTACAGGCATGGGCTGCTCTGCTTCCTCTTGTCAGACTGCTCGAGCAGCCTGGAGAACAGCCAGCAAGCCCACCCCATCAGACTGGTCGATGCTCTGAATGCTCAGGGCTTGGAAACTGGGGGCAGAGCATTGAGGACTGTGAATGTTGAATCAGCCTGTCCTGGGTTAGACTTGTGACTCCATTGCTTTTAGTCTGGTGACCTTGGACACATTAATATTTATTTAGTTAGTTAGTTAGTGATTTTAGAGACAGAGAGGAAGAGGGAGAGAGAGAGAAATATCAATTTGTTGTTCCACTTACTTATGCCTTCATGGGTTGATTCTTGTATGTGCCCTGACTGGCAATTGAACCTGCAACCTTAGCATATCAGGGATGGCGCTCTAACCAACTGAGCTACTTGCCTAGGGCTTTGGACACATTACTTAAACTCTTGTGCCTCTATTGTCGCATCTGCATAACAGAGATGGTGACAGTCACTACCTCCTGGGACGTTTGTGAGGGTTCAGTGCAGTATTGTGGGAGATATAGAGCTCAGCCTGTGTCGTGTCTCGCAGAAAGCACTCAGTAACATTAGTTCCCCGCTGTTGTTTTTGTATTACTATCATCATTATGATGGCTGTTATTCACCCCCTACTGTTAGTAGGCCTATGCATATGAGAAAAATTCATATCCATTTTTCTTGTCATATATTTGTTATACTGTTGTATTTACAAACTATTCACTTATAGCTACTAAGTGACAAAGCACTAAGCTAGTCACTTAATAGTGATACAGGAGGAATAGAGCCTTTCAGCCCGGAGGACTTGACAATCCTGTAGGGAAACAGGTGGATTAGGTCCCACTGGGACGTTTACAACATGAACTTCTGCCCATGTGTTACCTGCCCTTGTTTGCTACGTGAAGGGGATTTCTCAGATGCCAACTGTAGTCCCGTTGTCCATGGCATCCTCCGGATTTCCTATGTCTGTGGTTAGCCCCGGAGATGCCATCCTCGTGATGAAGAAGAGAGAAGGCCCATGGGTAAGTGTCCATTAGAGCAGAGATCACTCCCAAAGTAAGACAGTGATGTTGGGAAGTGGACTTGAACATGTCATACATGGAAGGAGGCCCCAAAGTGGGGCTGCGTTCAAAAATCCCAATTCTTGTTCTTGCTTTCTTATTAACCGTCTGGGTGACCCTTGGCCAGTGAATCACATTTGCTCTCTCTAAGCTTAGTTTCTAAATGGCCAAGGGCTAGACAAGGTCAGTGGTTCTGTGACCATGGTATTAGTTACAAATTCAGATTCCCGGGTTTCAGCCCCAGTGATTCTCTTCAGCAGGTGTTGAGTGGTCCAAAGGAATCTATAGTTTTAATCTGAGCCCCTAATAGTGGAGACAAAGGGTCTGTGGTCACTGGACTCTATCATCTCTAAATTTCCTTTGAGTTACTGTTTTTATGAGCCTCTGTTACTTTCCATTCATTTCAACAGTTACTGTACCCACTTGAGAGAAACATTTGCTATAATATTGTACATACTCGTATCTGATTGCAACTCCTCTACCTTCCTAGGCTTTCAGATGTCCTCTTCCTCAGTGTCAATATCCGCAGTCCCGCTGAAAAGCCCAGCCTCCTTTACATTTTGATCCCAGTGGTTGAAGAAGAAAAAAAATCAGGCAACCCTGAAGACCATAGATTCAGAACAATGACTCCAAACAGAGAATGAGCTGACATGATATTAATCAGACTGTAATTTACTAACATGCTCTGCTTTTGAAATTTGCATTACCAGCAATTGTGGCTTTTTTTTTCTTCCCTATGCTATGATTACCTCCTGCCCCCTTTCAGAGTTTCCAGTTCTATGTGGATCTTGAGAGTGAGAACGTTTAATAATACTCGACAGCTAATTAATCCTCACTGAGTAATGAATCTGTTCTGTTTCCATGCTGGGAGGTTCAGCTTTTCAAAGCAAGAATGTGGCTATTTTTTTTCCCTTTTTTCATGGAGGATAGCCTTTCAAATCTGATCCCTTATTACCCAGAGAGACTTTGAGAAGCACTTCTATGAAAACATTATCTCCTGCTCCGTTTCATAATATTCAAAGCAATAATCATGATGATAAATTAACAATAACACCTTTTAGCAGCAAAGTGCCATTTCCATCACAAAGTGTTTTCTTATCCTATCCCTTGATTCATCTTTTGGACAGCCAGTGAGAAGGGCAGGATGGGTATTTGGCAGGTGAAAATGCTGACAGCTAGAATTTATTGAGCATTTATTATATTCCATGGATTATTCTGGACACTCTATTTGCATGAACTGCCTCATGAGGTGTAGTTCACTGTTAGAAATGCCCATTGAACAGATGAGGCTCAGAGAAGTTAAATAACATGCCCAAGATCATGCAAGGCTAAGAATCAAATCTTGATCTACTTGGGTCTGGGACCTGAGCCCTTAAATGTGAAGCAGACTCAGAGAATGTGGTTTATCCAATGTCTGTCAACCACTTATTCTAGAGCTGGGACTAAAAGTCAGGAGCTCTGGCTCTTTAACTTGGACACATACATTTGAGCATTTGAATGCTTTTTCTTTTTCTTATTAAATGTATTGGAGTGACACTGGTTACAAAGTTATTCAGGTCTCAAGTGCACAATGACACAGCACATCTCAGCACACTGTATTGTGTCTTCACCACCCAAGTCAAATCTGTGTCCATCACCATCTATCCCCCTTCCACCCTCTTCTGCCTCCCCCCCTCTGCCTCCCCGCCAGCAATCACCACACTGTGTGGAATGGTCTTCTTAAAAATTAGTGTCATTATTATTCCAGATCACGGTGTCTTTTCCTTCCCCCCTCCCCCTCTTCTCCTCTCTCCCTCTCCCCCTCCCCTTCTCCCTCTTTCATCATCTCCCCCTCCCCCCTTTCCCCCTTTTCCCCTCTCCTTTTCTTCCCCCTCCCCCTCTTCCCCTCTCCTTTTCTTCCCCCTTCTCCTCTTCCCCTTCCCCCTCTCCCCCTCTTCCCCTCTCCTTTTCTTCCCCCTTCTCCTCTTCCCCTCCCCCCTCCCCTTCTCCCCCTTTTATCATCTCCCCCTCCCCTGTCTCCCCCTCTCCCCCTCTTTCCCTCTCCTTTTCTTCTCCTCTCCCCTTCTCCCCCTTTCCTCCTCTCCCTCTCTCCCTTTCCCCCTCTCTCCCAGTTTCCCTGTCTTCCCCCCACCTCTTTCACTGTCATCCATCCATCATACACATTGACTGTCCAGGCCTCAGCATGGAGAAACAAAGACCTTGAGGTCTTCCATAGTTCCACTGAGCCAGATTCCTTTCTTTCTCAGTTTTCATTGCCCAGGGCTAAGAGGTCCCCAGAGCTCTTCCAGGTCAGGGAAACTCGTGGTTGAAGTAATGGCATCAGCCTGGGACGGAGCTGGGTGGCAGGAAGTCACTCTTAGCGCACTTCTCCCTACTGGGTGAACCTAGTTCTTCTTTCTCCCCTTACGGTTGACAGCCAGTGCCCTGGGAGCCTAGGCCAGGTGGAAACTTGCTTTTTAACCAGTTATAAAAGAGAGTCCAAAAAGCGTGAGCTCCCAAGCTGTGACATGTCATAACCTCCCCCTAAATCAGCGGTTCTCAACCTGTGGGTCGCGACAGGTTGAGAACCATATTTATAAAATATGTATTTTCCGATGGCTTTAGGCAACCCCTGTGTTTTGGTCGTTCGACCCCCGCCAGGGTCGCAACCCACAGGTTGAGAACCGCTGCCCTAAATGAAGGATGTAATGAGTTCAATTTTGGTAATGAATTTTATCCAAACATTCTTTACAGCTAATATAAATAATAATAATAATAACATAATAATAATAATGGCAGCTGTGTTTATTGAGTGCTTACTATAAAATCCAGTTAATATCCTTATCTCATTTCATCTTAACAATAACTCTCCCAGGTAGGTTCTGTTACTGTCTCTTGATCATCCTAGACTCGACCTTCTCGTTTCATTGAAGCCTCTGCTCAAGTGCTTAGTGCATATTTATCAAATGCGTAGATCTTACAGAAGTGACAACAGTTTAGAGCAGGCCAGGGATTCGCCTCATGGCTAGAAAATAGCAGAGCTGGGGTTCAAACGCAGTCCATCGGACCCCAACTCCGATGCTTTTCATTATGACTTCCTAAAGCTTTGACGTGTTTTTGCTTCTGTTTTGTTGGGGGTTTTTTTCTTAATTGAGAAGAGGGGAGATAGACTCCCGCATGCTCTCCAACCAAGATCCACTTGGCAACACCCCCTCCCCCCCGCTGCCCAGGGGCCAACACTCAAATCAACTGAACTATCCTCAGTGCCTGGGGTCAACATTCAAACCAATTGAGCCACTGGCTACAAGAAGGGAAGAGGAAGAAAAGGGGGAGAGAGAGGGAAAGAGAGAGGGACAGAGAAGCAGATGGTCGCCTCTCATGTGTGCACTGACCTGGGAGTCAATCCAGGATGTCCATACACCGGACCAGTGTTCCATCCCCTGGGTCAAGTGGCCAGAGCAAGCTTCGGCTTTCTAAGAAAAGTTCATGATTGCAGGGCGGGGAACTTTGTGTCTCTCCAAATTGTTTGGCAAAGCTTTCTTAATGCATGAGCTCGATTTGGGGGAGAACAGAATGCAAGAGGGGAGGACTACAAAGGCCTTTCTGCCCAGGCTGGGCACACAATGGATACTCTTGTTTTTCAAGAATAGATTGCATTTCATCCTGCTTTTATGCACGTGCCTCCTGCTGGTGACTGCCTCTGTCCTCCTCTCAACTCAGGACACACACATTCCTGTGACTTTCCTGGACTAGCATTTTCCCACATAGTATGACCCTGATGTTTGCAAATCCCACTGGTGGCCGTTTAGACACACAGCCCTTCCCAACCACAGTCTAAGACACCATGGCAAATTGGCACGAGCACCGACTGGCTCTGAGTTCTGAAGCGGACTCCTTAAGGATTATTGCTAACAGATCAGAGGATTAGGCAGACTGACTAAACAGACTAGCTATTTTCCCACAATTGAAGCTTTTAGTGAAACAACTAGTTTAATCACCTGATCTGTTTTCTAAAGAACTGATTAAACAGACTGCTGGTTTAGTTTACTAATAATAGCAATTATGTTTAATCAGCCCTCCCTAGTGACAGGCTCTGGGTTGAGCAGTTTTGGGGTATTTTGCAGTTCTTTCTTCATCACAATCCTGTGACTTCAGCATCCTGCCCGTTTTACAGAGGTGTAAACGGAGGCCTAGGGAAGACCTCACATAATAAGGGGAGGAGCCAAGAATGGAGTCCAGGTCTGTCTGATCCCACAGTCCCTGCCCTCCTTCCTTACATAAGACCATGTGTTGTGTGGTCCCTGACCTAGGCAACTGTGAGGATAATAGCATCTCCCATGCATAACTTTTCAGTGCATTTCTTGTCTAATTTATTGAGCGTCAATTATGTACTAGTCATTGTGCTATGAATATATCACAAAGTGTATCTTACAGAGATGAGTGAAACATTTTTCCTGTCCTCAAGGGGCTAGGAGGGGGCAAGTTGCAGATGGCTGCAACAGGAAAATCATTTCATCAATGGTTCTCAAATGATGTGCCTCATGGTCACCTGGAATGCTTTTTAGACCACAGTCATCGACCTCTTCTCTAGGATCGCAGTTTAGAAGGTCTGAGTTGTACCCAGTGACATTTTTGACAAGACCCCTCCCAGGAACCCCCAGGTGATTCTGCTGCAGGTTGGCCCCTCTTTAGTGGTATGCATGTGATTATCCCCAGTAAAATAGGAGGAAACTGAGGCTCGGAGCGGCAGAACTGAGAATCACATGCCTTCTGTCTAGACGTGGCCTTTATACTTTCTTGCTGCCTCTGTGGCGACTCAGGCCAGGAGGATGGGTAACCCCAGGCCAGTTTCAGGGCAAATTACTGGTTGAGTCAAGATTGTCCGTGACTGCCCCAGGTTTTAATTTGGGGTTTATGCTTTCATAACCGAGGCCTCTTAGGACATAGATGCAGCCTACCCCAACCATTTTTAATTTTTCTAGAATTTATTTTGTGATTTATGGCTGCTCTGGGGGGCTTTTAATAGCCAGCCCTTCCACGGTTTCATTTTTCCTTATATTTGTTGCAAATAACAATGAAGTGTTTAGCTACTGCAGTGAAAATCAATCAAGCCTGTTCCATATTCACCGGCTCACTACGGCCCTCAGATGGCCCCGTGGATTAGATTAACTTTGTGAGTGTCTCACTCTGGTGTGGGTAATTTCTCAACCTCTGCTCTCTCCCTCCCGCTCCTGCCTCGGCGTGTGGATATTGAGATCTCCCGTTGATTGACTGCCCCAAAAGGGAATGCTGGCGTGTGATGTGTGTAACTCAGCGGGACGCGCGTACTCTGTGTTTATGAAAATAAATAATAATTTCTTTTATCATTATTGATGGCCATCATTATCTGATTGTATCTGTCTGCGTCCTGGGGTTTCAGTTATGGGATCAGAAAGCACTCCTCAGGAGCCTCAGGCACTGCCCTCAACAACAAGCCCTGTGTTGTGACACATTTTGCCTCTGGGAGGTGAGGGTTGTGGGTGTCTTCCTCTCCCATTCTTTGGCTAATGTTGACTGAGTCAGTATGAGTTGTGTTCCATGTTAGGCAAAGGAACTAAGTCAGTTGGAATAATAGTAAGAGTAGCAAACATTTGTTGAGCATTCCCTCTGTCCCAGGGACACTAGGCAGAGATTGGCTAATTTAAAATTCAAGATAAACCTATAAAATAGGTACTGAAATGAAAGTCATTTGAGAGATGTGGGACCTAAAGCCAAGAGGGGTTAAGTAACCTGGCCGAGGTCAGATGTCTAGTAAGTGGTAGTGCTTGGACTTGAATTTATGTCTTTACGCTTCTAAAGTCCATAGAGCTAGCCTGCTTCTTGTGTTAAAAGAGAGCATCTGAAGATTCATTGCAAACCAGAATATGAGTAAGCAGGGACTAGGGAACAAACTCTCAGGGAGACGACAAGCTCCATTGCCTCGGGCACAGGTGGGTTTTCCCTTTCGTGCGGGGGAAGGTGGGACAGAGCATGCGTGGAAACTAGGTCGTGGTGAACCAAACCTGGGTGATCGTGAGACTCTGGGAACCTCTGAAATCGTCCCCAGCTGCTGACTGACTCAGACTGTCCCGGAGCAGGGCCAAGGGATCTGCCCACATTTCTCAGCCGTGTCCCAGGCAGCTCTGAAGTCCAACTGGGTTTGAGCGCCTTGGACATAACAACGTCAAGGTCCACTCCAAAGTGGAGGTTCTCTGATTCGATTTTGTAAGTTCTTTCTTTGTTCTCTTCCCTACTCCCTAATCTCACAGCAACTTTATTATCAGAACATGATTGCTGACCTCCACTGTGTGGCTGATTTGATTTAGAGTGAGCTTTTGTAAGCCAATTAGGTTGAGGTTGTGTGTGAGCGGTTCTGCCCTTTATTATTCAAGTTCTTTTGCCCCCTTATTCCTAGTCCAGTCAGGGGGCAGCCCACCCAATGCCAGTGTGCTTTAACATTAACCATATTACAGACATCGATGAAACACATCCGGTGTGCCAGGCCTCTGCTGGGCACATGGCAGGCATCACCTCCTTGTAGCCTGGAGGCAGCCCCGTGGGGCAGATACTGTTTTACAGGCTAGGACATGTGATGCGGAAAGCTGAAGTGACTGGCCCAAGGGCTACAGCCAACGAAGGGGAAGAGTCACATTTTTAACCATATTCGGTCTGACTCCAGAGGCTGCGATGTTCACACCATGTTACAGATTCTCCAGGAAAGGGGTGGGTCTCTGACCACATCGCAGCCATTGTCTGTGAAATGAACTCGTCGTACACTCTCCCCACAGAGGTCAGGCTAACAAAGCAGTGACCCACGCTGACAGTATCTAGCGTGATGCCCCGAAGTCCGTAGGTCCCTTTTCATCTTGTCTTACGCCTGGATGCCAGGAGTGGCAGGATAGGCTGATGAATGCGGTGACAAGGTTCAAAGCAGCATCGTGTTGGGGGACCAGTGGTGTGTTGGTACTGGCTCTCCAAAGCTGCGTTGGATTCAGAGTGTACACACTGACAAAAAAATGTTTTCTTTCATTGTGAAGCGACCTTTGTTCTGCTGCATTTACCATGTAGTAATTAGATCAACCTAAGTGGAAATAGATATAAGCGGAATCTTATAGTACCTGGTTTAAGATCAAGTTCTCTTTGTCTCTTGTTCACAATCCCTTTGGAAGGCATCCATGGCTTTCTGCTTGTGATAGAACTAAGTGACACTCCCCACATTGTGTACTCAGTGACAGTGGGAAGCTGAAGAGTCCACTAGTGTCAGAAAAGGGAAAGAAATCATGTTAGGGAAGGAAATCTCATTGTTTCCATGGCCGCTGGTGCAGTTTGTTTTGAGATTCACTGGTCATGAGGCAGGACAGTGTTCCAGTTCATCACTCGTTCTCTCTTCCTAGCTTTGGTCATTAAATGGTCTAAATTTCAGAGACGGGAAATATTGGCCATGGCAGGGCAGATGGCCAGTACTTCTCAGGCTTTGCAAGCGAGGATCGTGTCACTGTGTCAGACCTAATGCACGCTGACCCAGATGGACTTTTCTCAAAAGAGAATTTATTAGTAGGCTTTTCCCTGTCCTTTCCTTACAGGGTTCTCTGGATACTTTTACAGTAAGTGGAAAGCCAAGCACAATTGGGTGTTTTGAGGGGGGAAAGTACCTCTGTTTTCTGAATCCTTCAGAAGGAATTATCTGAATTGTGAGTGTAATGGGAAAGACTGTTCCCAGACAGGGCCCCACCCTGAAATGTGAGCTCACTGTTGCTGGAGAGAGCGTGTGAGCTCCAGTCCCTGAAACCTGTGTGTGCATGTCCCTGCGTGTGCAGGCGTGCACGCGGCATGCCATTCCCAGGTAGCACATTACCTGTGTGTGCATGTCCCTGCGTGTGCAGGCGTGCACGCGGCATGCCATTCCCAGGTAGCACATTACCTGTGTGTGCATGTCCCTGCGTGTGCAGGCGTGCACGCGGCATGCCGTTCCCAGGTAGCACATTACTCATGTGTGCATGTCCCTGCGTGTGCAGGCGTGCACGCGGCATGCCGTTCCCAGGTAGCACATTACCTGCGTGTGCATGTCCCTGCGTGTGCAGGCGTGCACGCGGCATGCCGTTCCCAGGTAGCACATTACCTGCGTGTGCATGTCCCTGCGTGTGCAGGCGTGCATGCGGCGTGCCGTTCCCAGGTAGCACATCACCCGTGTGTGCATGTCCCTGCGTGTGCAGGCGTGCACGTGGCGTGCCGTTCCCAGGTAGCACATCACCCGTGTGTGCATGTCCCTGTGTGTGCAGGGGTACACGTGGCGTGCCGTTCCCAGGTAGCACATTACCCGTGTGTGCATGTCCCTGCGTGTGCAGGCGTGCATGTGGCGTGCCGTTCCCAGGTAGCACATTACCCGTGTGTGCATGTCCCTGTGTGTGCAGGTGTGCACGCGGCATGCCGTTCCCAGGTAGCACATTACCCGTGTGTGCATGTCCCTGCGTGTGCAGGCGTGCACACGGCATGCCCTTCCCAGGTAGCACATTACCTGTGTGTGCATGTCCCTGCTGTGCAGGCGTGCACATGGCATGCCGTTCCCAGGTAGCACATTGCTCGTGAAACCTGAGACTGTCAACAAAACCTAGAACTGATTTGGTTTTGGTTTTCAATTAGACTTAACAGGAAATCAGAAATATGTGCCCAGATCTCTCTTGCTGCCAGGTGATGCAAAGAACTAATTTGAAACCATGAGAGGAATTCTAGGGGCTCTGCTCATTATAGATTTTTGTTTTTGTAGAAAATAATTAACATGAATGGACTTAGAATCAAATTCAGTAGAGGAAATGATCCCTTTGATCCTAGTACATTGCAAAACAGGCTTCAATGATGCAGTGATATAAGCATTTTAAATACCCTTCCTTACCAGAGGAAAAGATTTTAGATATTTCCCTAGAGGTTAATATATAGGACAATACTTTCTTCTTTCTTTGGTTCATAAAAATAAGAAACCAGTACAGAGGACAATCTTTTATGAGGGTATTTTTATGTTAAAGGAGATTGTTATCACAGGAATAGTATTTAATTATCTGATTTTCTTTTGACTGGTTGAGCCAGAAGGAAACAAATTTTCTAACTAAAAGATGTTAGCTTTGTATTTATTTGAGAGGAGGAGATTGGGTCACACTCTTGTTTATTGTTGTGATGAGATGATCAACTGGGCTCAGTTCTTTACCAGAAAAATGGTAAAAAGCCGTGGCAAACACACAATCACACACATGCGCGCGCGCGTGCACCTCCTGCTCAAGAATATATAGGAAACCCCATCTTAAACACAGTTAAAGGAATTTATCACATCTGTGTTTCTCAGGACCTTTAATGTACTAATATACAATATCAGACTCCAGGAAAGATACATAGCCTGTAATATTTTCCCACCAAACTTGTTTGACCATGCAAAGCCCTCCTTTCATGGAAATGCTGTTCTTTATAGCATTCTACTCAAAATATGGTCCTTGGCTCAGTGCCGGTCTACAGCAAGATAAGGAGCTTGTACCAGAATATGAGCCTGCCGTATCACTAAGCCACTGTAGAGTTCAGCTGACACTTTTATTTTTCATAGCAAGACTTTCTCAATGAATGAAGCAATGCATTAAGTCTGGCTTGGGCTTCTTATCTTGTCATGGACCATTAACAAAGAGTTCGTGGGTCTATTAGTTTGAGTAGTACAGCCATAGACCTCCCTTTGGGGATTGCTGACTCAGAGAGTTGGGTTGGGGAATAAAGGCTAGCATAACATTATTTTCACTCTGCTCTTCCTGCTTTCCAATCTCAGCATCCACATGATGGTGTAGGATCCTTCACAGAGCTTCCCTCTTGACATTCAATTCATTGACTTGAACTGAAGACTTACCAGTGCCTGACACTGTGCCAGGCACTCTGGCATACTTCCTCATTCAATTCATACCTGAACCCCATGAGCATAAAACTATGACCACCATTTCACAGATGAGGAGACTGTGCCCTATATGGAGGAAGCCACTTGTGCAAGGTTGTTCGCTAGCAAGTGGCAGAACCAGAGTTCACCCCCGGCTGTCTGGCTAGTCACTATGTTGTCTGGCTTCTCACCAGCAATGAGGTTCAACCATCAGAGCCGTAGAAGCTTGATTCTACTGTCAGAAACTTTCAGAAGCATAAGTTCACCTTTCAACCTGAAAACTATCAGTGTTCATAAATGTTTCTTCTTTAGTAACCTAACATCTATCTAATCTGCATTTATAAAAGGAAGTTTCCTTACATATAGTCAGGGATAGACGTATGTGGTCCTTGCCCTCATGGGGCTTACATGCAATGAGGAACTAGCTAGTTATGAGCTGTTATTTAAAAATAGTAATAGCACCAACTTCATGCAGCCCTGCCAGACATCACAGTCAATCCTGCTGTATATTTAAGGATTGCCTGAGCTCCTCTCAACATTTTCTTTGCTCTGTGATCCCACTTTCTCTAATTATTTTCAGGGATTGAAAGTTCTGTGACTTTGAATTAAATAAGGACATTGTCTCTTTAATGCCAAAACATCCCGAGATAAGATGAAAACATCATCCAATTATCCTGCTATTTCAATACCAACCATGTAGATGTTTAGAAACTTCTGAAAGCTTGATTTTAAAAAAAATCATTTGTTCCACAAATTCAAAGAACATCTGAGAAAAGCCTTCTGTGGGGGAAATATAAGATCATCAAGGCAGACAGGAAGTTTAAGGTTAGATACCAACATTGAGCTGACAAAACAAGGCCACACTTGGTTACCATTATTCCTTTCCAGAGTAAAGTCATTCCTGTAGGTGAGTTCACAGATGTCTGTCACATCAATCCTGATTAAATATGCCCTTGCCCTACTTGATGGTCAAATCAATTAAGAACATAGGCACCACCTAGGTCTCTTATCCATTTTTCCCCTAATTCCACGAGTATTTATTGAATACCCACTGTAAGCCAGGCACTGTGACAGTGCCTGGAGCTGGAGCAGCGAGCAAGAATGGCATGGCTCTTCCTCTCGAGGAGTTTACAGAATCTTCGGGTTGAAAAGGGCATGAATGAAATGCCCTACTATATCAGCTAGCAATGAGACAAGGGCCGCAGAGGAGAGGTGTACAGTGTACAGGAGAACAGATGATCTGATTCATTCAGGGAAAACACTAATTTGTGGAGCAATAAGTAATTGAGCTGAAGAAGGAGGCACGTAAGGAATAGAATAGGAGGAGAATTCAGGTAGCAGACTTGCCGCGGACAAAGGCAGTGATGTGGAAGTTACCCAGCTGAACAGCGCGTGGAACAAAGGCCGGAATAGTAGGAATGCTTCAGGGAGATGCTGGTGACAAGGCAGGCAGGTTATCACCAGAGCATGTTGGGTGCCGTAGACCTTCCCAAGGAACCTGCAGTTTGTCCCAAGAGCAACACAGGCCCTTTCTGCTCTGCCCTGGTCATTTTTGAAACAGCTCCTCCTTGCTTAGACAGCTAAATGTTCCACACCCAAGAGAGGATATGTATATACCAAGACAGAAAAGCTGCCGGCACAGCCTGGGACCTTCCTGGTAGATATGAAGAGCTTGAATTGAGGCAGAAAATGGCACTTGTCAGCGTGGCCATGTTGCCCTCCAGCCCCTTGACTGTCACTGTTGTGATACATGTCAGGGCATGGTCTCCACGGAGTTTCTCCAATATGAAGGTGTCCTCCGTCCAAGGTGAACCCTCCCATGAGTGATTGAATTGTTTGGAGGGTCATAGAACCTGACAGCTCCCCATTACACAAAGGAAAAGATAAGCTTCCAATTAGTCCTGGGGCTGGAGGAAGACCAGATAGAGTGCACCTGTCAGAACTGCTTACAACAGATAAATCATTACCTCAATTTTCCATGCAAGAATTGGGCGAGAGAGAGAGAGAGAGAGAGAGAGAGAGAGAGGTGAGTGAGGTTGGTTAGCAGTGCAGAACCACATTAAAGAGCTCATGCTTGGCTCCAAAGCATGATTTGCTCTGCTATCCATGCAGAGAGAACAGAGCCCCATGCCCAGAGGAACGACAGAGACAAATGCCCACTGGCTCCAGGACGGGGCAATTTGTTTCTCTGGCATTTGCTAATGGGCTTTTATCAGTGATCTAACAGTAGCAGCCACCAAAGCTTTCCCAGACTCCAAAGGGGAGATGTTTGGTATTATGCTGGCTCTATGTGTGGTCCTAGATCTCCCTATAGTGTAATCACCATAGGAATCGTTATTGTTGCCACTTGCTATTCATTTATCAGGCAAAAACCTCTGAGATAACTAGGGCCCAACTGTGGCTAACCTGCTGCCCCAGAGTCTAGGATATGAGGGTGTTTCTAGTGGCATAAAACTACATGCAACTGAGAAAGGATTGCATGAAGAACAGCAAATCAGAAGATGTGCAGCAAAGGTTTAAAAGCATAAACTGATTGGATGATGCCCAAATTGTCATTGCACTTTATAGTCAATAAAATACCAAGTAGCTAGGAGAATGTGAGAGCCTGGGCGATTCCAATTGGCAAAAGCCCAGTACTGAGTCTACCAAACTACTGATTTGTGCAGCAAACCTCCGGAAACACCCTCTTGTGCTTTTCCTGGGCATCTGTAGGCAGTCCAAACAATACTGAGCACACTGGTTCATTCTCCAGGACAGACAGAGTGAAGCCCAGTTCCCAGAGCTCTTGAAAGGGACGGGTCAATGGCACCCATGCTGAAAGGGAACCGTGCGTCTGTCCAGGCCAGTGAGGGAGGAGGCTTGCTTCTTTTCCACCTTCGTGTATTTTAAAGAGAAGCATTTCTTTGAAGTTACAATATGCCCCAAAATGTGTTGGCTGCCAGTTTAAAATTCCCTAGATGAGAAATACAGTGTATTTTATGTGAACAAACCCAAAATATGAGTCAAGACAGTACACAGAGAGATGTGAGCATTAAAGGAATGAGTCAAGCAGGTGCTTTAAAATGAAACAAAAATAATTGCCTGTTTGTTCAAAAAGTGTGAGCAAAATGTTCTTATTCCTGGGAGAAATGTGGTGCTGACTTATTTCTACTTATCCACAGGTAGGGGAGGGAAGCCCACAGTCGGGGCCTTTCTGGGGAAGACTAGGGTAGTAGTTAAAAGGCTTCTGGATTCAAATCCCATCACTGTCTTTGTATGACTTTGGGCCTTTTCTTTAAGCTCTCAAGATATCAGTTTTATCATCAATAAAGTGCCTTTTATCATAGGACTTATACTTGTTGTTAAAAAAAAATCCTAGCGCAGTATCTGGTTTTTAGTACTAACCATCCAACAATAGCTAGCGGGCTTCAAGCTGGGAAATCAGGACTACTCAGAGCAAAGAGAGAACTGGTTGACCCCACTTGCTGCTTTTAACAGAAGCCTAGAGTTCTGTGAGGACAGGTGAAAGGGAAGGGACTTCTAACTTGATCATACGGCCAGAGCTAATTTGCCTAAGACACATTAACCCTAGTATTTAAGACTCTTTATGAATGAGTTCACATTTCTGACCTAAAGGAAATTCCCATTAACAATTCTAATAAAGCTCTGTAAATACAGATAAGGGGATAAGAAAAAAATAGATGATCACTTTGAGTCTCTATAGATAAACTGAACTAAGTGCGTTCCTACCCTGCGACACCCATGTTTGCAGGACCAGTGAACTCTCAAGTTCTCACTGAGCTAAGCAAAGTTATGTGCTTAGATAACTTCTTCACAGGGAAGAGGCTGTGGCCAAGTCTCATGTGAGCAATCTCTGGGATGAAGGCATTAACAGTTGCCTGGAAAGTTGTTGAAAGTTGACTCAACCCTGGTTGCAAATCTTCCTTTGGATTCTCTGCCTCCAACCACTCGTCATCAAAAAATACCGAAGTCTTCAACCAAAAGAAATAAAGAAATAATTCTCTGCCTAGATCAAAGACTGTACTGTTTGATGTTAGACCTTCTGTCTTTATTTCCTCTTAGTGATGAAGAAAAACCATCCAAGTAGGTCACTTTTCCTTATAAAAACAACAAAAAGCATTTTCTCAATATTTTCTCCTGTGTCTTCGCCACTAAGAGGAGACTCCTATTTTTGTCTTCCAGCACACGTTCATTATTAACCTGGGTGACATTTGCAAATGCAAATCCGACATTGGGCACTAAAATGGACTGTCCAGAAACTTTCCCTTTAATTGGACTGCTTTTCTATAGAAACCACCCTGCCAGCATCTGCGGTGAGATAGATTCTGGAAAAACAATGTGCCAGGCCAAATTATCAGGTGGAATTAGCTTGCTCTCTATTTCTGTTTGATAACAGCACTGTGCCTTTGCATAATTCTCACTGATTATCCGAAGGGAAAAGGCCATAACTCAGACAGATGAGCTTCATTGGCATTGGTCCCTTCCAGAGAAGGAAAAAAAAATGCATGCGCAGAAGCATTTGCAAGTGCCCTATATGCTGAGAGACTGACATTCCAAACAGCCTGTAAATTTAGCCTGCCTAAATCTGCAACCTTAAAAAATGGAAATGCCTTCCTTTATTTGGTATCATAAGTCAAGAGCTGGTTTTGCCTCTTTTTCTCTAATTTAAGACCAAATAAATTCACATACTTATAAATTTATCTTGAACAGAATATGATTTTAAAGAGAGCATTCTCATAAAGGGAAAACAAATAGTTGAGGACAGGCTGGAGTCAGAGTCCTTCACAGACTTGGAAATGAACGAGAAAGTGTTCAAGGAGCATGCCCAACTGCACAGCATAGGAAGGAAGGTCAGTCTGCCATCTCTGTTTACCTGCTGAACCATCATAGGGTTTCCATTTTCCCTGACTGTCCCTGTTTATCTGAGTTTCTGCCTGTGGATTCCCCAGGCAAGATAGGTAATGTCACTTTCATCTGTAATGGACAAACCCCGCTTAATTTTCTGGGTCTTTGTACTCATCCACCTGCACACACTCTAACAGTATTCTTGTTGGGAAGCTAGTCCTTTGCCTCCAATTCTAGACTCTCCTCCTTTCCCTAGGAGAGTCCATAGAAACCCATCCAGCCCAGTCCCTGAGCAAATCTAGGCCTTCTCTATCATTATGAGATTGACCAATATTTAGTCGCGGTTTCCTAAACCCCAAACAGCTTCCAATATCTGACAGTATCGAGGGCCAACGGTGTGGTTTAATCCTAGCTCAGCATCAAAAACAGACAAACAAAAAGCAGTGCTTTCCCTTTTGAGGACTTGAAGATAAGAATCCCACTTCATAATCTTCTTCCCCTGGGAAATTTGCATCTCCTGCCTCCTTGGACGGCTCCCATTGAGAAAGCTGTGGCAAACAATTTTCCTGCTCTAAGTCTCTTTTTTTGGCACATTCTTACTTGTGGATCAATAAGTGACCCCCTGCCAAGCTCTGGCAGCTTGGCTTCCTTCTTCACCACTTACATTCTCCCTTTGTGTTTAGAAAAGAGCTCATTATTTTGCTCTTAACCTCCAGCGAAATCTTCTCTTTATTCTCTTCCTTTGTTTTGCTTATCGTTTCGCTTAATTCTCAGTCCAGCAGTCCCCATCTGCACCTGCCTCCGTTTTCTGCATTTCCCCTTTAAATAAACAGAAGCTAAGGAGACTACCATGGGAGTCCCATGACCCTTTTCCCTTCACATCAGGGTGAGGAAGAAAAGCCATAGTAGGGACCTCAGCGGGTCAGGTAAACTGAGGATGCAGTTTTGTGCTCACTGGGATGGATAGGGCCTCCTGGCAGAGCTGTGCCTTGATGTTTTCATCTGAGAAATGAGGTTCACCGTCACTTATCCTCCCGCTTCGTGGTGGTTGTGAGGCTTACAGGAGATAATGTCATGTGCTTGGCGAGTAGCAAGCCCTCTGTCCACATCTGGTACTATTGTGATGGTAGGAAGCAGTGTAGAAGACATCATCCCACACTTGCCTGGGTTTGGCAGCTGCAGCTACACGTGAATAAGAGATGCTGTCAATGACCAGCCGGGGATCCCAGATACCTGTTTGTTTATGCAAATAAGTCATGCAAATAACTCATCAAACCATTTGACAATGAACACCCAACTGTGAAAAGGCACATGAAATAGCACTGAGCTAAGGACAGAGACTATCTTGCTTGTTGTCTTATTCCCAAGTCCCAATATCGTAGCTGACACAAAGTGTACTTTCTATAAATATTTGAAATTGACATACATTAGTTCCCTAACGTGTCCCATGGACTGTGCTGATTACCTTCACATGTCACTGTGCCCGAAGTCCAGGCTCTGTGTTTCTGTTGGTAAACAGGGCAGCTTTAAGGAACACTGAACTACAGAACTGGGGAAGTTATTCCTGTCTCATTTCTTTTTAAAATCATTCTGATTCCATCAAGTTCAAAGTCTTATTTGGGTGTTACTATTTTTTTAACATGTTAATAACATTTACACATCTTGATTTTTTAAAAACTGAGAAACTAGCCATAAGTTTTAAGTCCAGGTCACCATATCTGGCTATAAGCTAAGAACAATTTTTTTTTTTTTTTTTACTGTATTTACTTTTATAACATTCTGTTTTGGGGGGGTGCAGGGAAAACTGGTTTTTCATGGATTGCTATGATGTACAGTTGGCTATCGACGTTAATTTAGCTAATTAAAAAGTGAATCTGTTTCAAGAAAATAGAAAGTAAATAATAGTCCAAGTTAAACTGATATAGTAAAAAACTTACCGGGGCCCTGACCGGGCGGTGGTGCAGTGGATAGAGCGTTGGACTGGGATGTGAAAGACCCAGGTTCGAGACCCCGAGGTTGCCAGCTTGAGTGAGGGCTCATCTGGTTTGAGCAAAGCTCACCAGTTGAGCCCAAGGTTGCTGGCTCGAGCAAGGGGTTACTTGGTCTGCTGAAGGTCCACAGTCAAGGCACATATGAGAAAGCAATCAATGAACAACTAAGGTGTTGCAACGCACAAAGAAAAACTAATGATTGATGCTTCTCATCTCTCCATTCTTGTCTGTTTGTCCCTGTCTATCTCTCTCTGACTCTCTGTCTCTGAAAAAAACAAAACAAAAAACCTTACCAGGGTACCAAAGGAACAGAGGCTTAGCGAGCATGAGTCTGTCTTCCCTCAGTTGTGTGTGGCAGCCCCAGGAGCTGTAAGCTCCATCCTGCACCCTTCCTCTGTTCCCACCCTGGATAGGCTCACCTTTCACAAAACTAGGGGGCAAAGAAGAGGTCAGGAATAAGTAAGGAAATGGACGGCAAACTTGAAAAATTGAGGGGAACAGACAAGATATAGAGTTCAAAAAGGACAAAACATAATGCTGGTGCATGTGGAGAGGAAATTCATCCCTGTGTGGGATGTGGACAAAGAATGTGCGGAAGCAGATCCCAGGGTCTTAGTGGAGAAAAATGTGAAAGACCAGGCAGGCATAAGTCATCCAAAATAGTATGTTGTCCCAGAATAAACAATTACAATACCAAATTTTATTCAGTTCAGGGTAAACTCTTATTCTAATACAGTTGAACAGACTAGTCTAAAAAACTGTGATTGCCGTGGAAAGGTCTCATAGAACTTGTAAGATTGACAGGGAAGTAGGGGGAAACTATGAGAGAGTATTAAGAAATGGGTTCAGGTCCTGACTGGGGAGCTCAGTTAGTTAGAGCATTGTCCTGAGGATGATAACGCCAAAATGGCAGGTTCGATCCCTGCTAGGGCACATAACAAGAATCAACCAATGAATGCATACATCAGGGGAACAGCTAATCGATGTCTCTCTCCCTCCCTCTCTCACTTCCTCTATCTCTAAAATCAATAAATAAATACAAAAAATAAAAGAAATAGGTTCATGGCTTAAAGAAGATAGAAAGGCAATTATAACAATATTCCAAACAAAACAAAATTTCTGTCCAGGGAGTAGTGACCAGTTCTGCTCTACTCTCCTGAAACAAGAGATGTTAGGAGTCTAAATTATAACACAAGCAACCCAGGGTAGAAAGCGATTCCACAAAGGCTGTCAAAATAGTGCCAGGTTGAAGAAGAAAGCTAAAAAACTCATCTTTTTCTTTAGGACTCTTAAAAATATCAGATTTTTCAACACAGCATTGGGTGCATACATACCATGAGGGGGAGCGTTCTATGAATGGAGGGGTCAGGGTCAGGGAAGACTTGGGCGTGAGGGTCATGGAAGTGGAACGCACAGGGGGCGTGGTAGGAAAAGGTGCGAGGGGATGATGGATGCGGTAAGTTCAAGGGCAAGGATGAGACTTCACTACCAGGGTCTGTCTCTCTCATTCTTCCTGCTTGTTCCCTCTCCCCTTTCTAACAGCGCTGGGCGCTTGGGTTGAAAGTGTCACAGAGTCAGAGTAACTCATGGGAGGCCGTATTCAGACTGATAAACGGATGAAGTTACCTTTTGTTGGTAAAGAGAGGAGCAAGGGTCTGACATGCAGAGAGAAGTTTAAGACCAGATTGCCCCTGAGAGAGTCAAAAAAAAGTAGAGTTCCACGGGTCCCTAACAGGGTGCCAAGTCCCTGTTCCTTTCCACATACGCCATTTCCAATCTGATCATCTGCAAGATTTCTCTATCCTTTGATAATCTTTTTGTTTCTTGGGGGGGGGGGTTGTTTGTTTGTTTAGTTGTTATTTTTGAGTAAGGTTGAGAAGGTTTCTGACCCTTGACATCCAAAAAGTCGAATATTAACTCCCCTTACTCCCGCCTCTCTCTTTTCTCTCCCCATTTCTGCTCCTGGAGTCTTGTTCATGGTACCATGTGCTGTGGTTTTTCTCAGGTGCCCTCTTTTCTTTCTTGTCCCGTTCTTCCACCTCTATACTCTGCCCATTCTTGCTCTCACTCCTTGGAAATGGCAAACCCACTCCCCCGGTTACCTCTCCCCCACCCACTTCCTGTAACAATTTTATTTGCCAGGATCATTACTTTTCAAGTTCAGCCCTGCCATTGGGGACCAGAAGATGGAAGGGCCCCCCCACCCACCAGCCAGCCTTCAGAACACTGTCACTGTCCTCTCCATGTTCCTAACCCATCACCACCTTCTGACCCATCTTCTTTATTATGAAGAGAAACCCAATTACCCAGAATCCATCGTTTATTCGATTCCCACCACCATTTCTGACGTTCCTACTCATTCCTTCTCACATCCCTACATTTCACTTTTAAGAGACAGGGCTGAATCCTGAGGAGGAGAATTTAGGAACTCACGTCAAGTTCAAACAGCCTAGGAGAGATTTGACTTGACGCTCCTGTATTTGAGGAAGGACCTGGGAATTTTAGTTGATGGTGCGACACTGCCGGTTACAGAGGGAAAGCAGTTGTAAGCTAAAGTAAGCTGTAGGTAGAAAGCACATGATTTGTACTGAAGAGTACAGGTCCCTCAGTGTGCTGAGCTGGTGGAGCCCTGAACGTTTCAGAGAGATGAAGATTGGAGGCCAAGTCTTGGCATCATTTATTGAATAGGGAAAGGGATAGGTTGAGAACTGTCCTCAAATAACTGAAGGGCTTCAGAGATAGGGGGGCAGACTGGCTCTCTGTCACCCCAGGGAATGAACAGGTGGCCAGTTCAGAAAAGCCGACCTAAGCACACAGGAATGAGAAAGCCGTACTCATTAGAGCAACTCAGGCTTCTTCGGGAAGAGTTCAGTGCAGACTGAAGAATCTTAAGAATCCTGCCCTGGCAGGACATTAGACGTGAGGACTTCCCTGCTTTTTCTTTTATGTTACAAAATGAATGTGTGGTTATAGCCACCAATCAACTGACTGTATTGTGGCCCTGCATCTCAAGATAACTCATATTACTGGTTTGGTGTGTGTCTTCTCTTCCCCTACCTTTATGTGCACACAAACTTATTAACATTGATGGATGAATATGATTTTGTTTCATTTATACAAAATAGAGAACATCTGTACACATTTCTCTGCTCAGTAATATAAACATCCCTCCATGTCATTTCATCTTCTCTGATATAATAGCAGCAGATAGTCTAAAGCAGGGGTAGTCAACCTTTTTATACCTACCGCCCACTTTTGTATCTCTGTTAGTAGTAAAATTTTCTAACCACTCACCGGTTCCACAGTAATGGTGGTTTATAAAGTAGGGAAGTAACTTTCCTTTATAAAATTTATAAAGCAGAGTTACAGCAAGTTAAAGCATATAATAATAATGACTTACCAAGTACTTTATGTCGAATTTTTGCTGTTTGGCAGAATAAATCTTTATAAAACAATTTACTATAGTTAAATCTATCTTTTTATTTATACTTTGGTTGCTCCGCTACCACCCACCAAGAAAGCTGGAATGCCCACTAGTGGGCGGTAGGGACCAGGTTGACTACCACTGGTCTAAAGTATGGGCACACTCTAACTTGTTAAACCATCCCCCTATTAATAGACATTCAGGTTGTTTCCAGACTTTGCTGCAGCTTAATTGTAACTAACAGTGCTGCAATAAATGTTTTCAAAGGTATATTATCGCAAACTGATGTTTTGTTTTTTTGTAGGGTAGTTTCCATTAACATAGGATTTGCTTCATTCAAAGATCTGTAGATTAGTTTGTTTTAATAGCTATTTCCAGACCATCTTCTGAAAATCTTGTTGTGATGCATACTCCCACCAGCAAGTACCCATCGCTCGTACTATTTTCAGATAGGGTGTTATCGGTCATTGTGAATTTTGCCCGTCCAAGTAGAGATACTACTGAGAAGGTAGCATAGTGTAGTGGCTAAGGGTAAGGATGCTCTTGGTTAAAATCCCCGAGTACCTATCTTAGCTCCAGGCAGCACCAGCTATGTGACTTGAAGCTAACACATGACTGTGCATGTCTTAGTTTCCTTGATTTGTAAAACGAAGTATAATATGAATACCTATATCAAAAATTTTTTGTGAATTTTATGAATGAATTTATTTCAATGAACGGTTATAAAAGACTTAGAACAGTGACTGGCATATAGTCAAATTTTTATAAGTAAAGACAAAAGAGGAAAAGATTAATAAAACTAATCTGTAATATTAAGATTTAAAAAATCTTAACTTGTGTCTCCTTGACTACAAATAAGGTTGGGCCTATTTCTTTATGGTTCTTGGTCATTTGCTTTTCATTTTCTTTAAATTTTCTGTTTATATCCTTTGCCCATTTTTTTTTATTTTTTCATTTATTTTTAGATTTTTTATTTATTGATTTTAGAGAGAGGAGAGCGAGAATGAGGGAAGAGCGGGAAGCATCTAGTTGTAGTAATTGCTTCTTATATGTGCCTTGACCAGGCAAGCCTGGGGTTTTGAACCGGCGACCTCAGCATTCCAGGTCAACACTTCATCCACTGTGCCACCACAGGTCACAACTTTGCCTGTTTTTATTGAATCATCTTCTTATCAATTTTAAGGACCTTTTTGATTTTGGGGTTTTTTTAATTTTATTTATTAATTTTTTTAGAAAGGAGAGAGAGAGAGAGAGAGGAGAGAGAGAGTTAGAGAGAGAGAAGGAGGGGAGGAGCAGGAAGCATCAACTCCATATGTGCCTTGACCAGGCGAGCCCAGGGTTTTGAACCGGCAACCTCAGCATTTCCAGGTCGACGCTTTATCCACTGTGCCACCACAGGTCTGGCAAGGACCTTTTTGTATATTACAAATAGTAACCCTTTTCCTTTCATTTTTGTCTTTCATAGATGACTTCCTTTTTACGTTTATTTTTAATTCTATTTAAATTTAAGTTAGATGTATGTGTGTTGTAGCATAAAAATTCTCATTGAGTATAGAACTATAATAATAATTTTAAACTCATATAATATCATACTCCAAAAGGTAACCACTGTTAAGAGTTTGATGTGTGGAGATGCTGTCATACACCCCTCAGATTCACTGGGTCTCAGCCTTGGCTCTTCAGCATCTCAGGGGCTTTCAAAATAGTACCAAGTACTTGGGTTCCTCCTCACAGGCATTTTGACTTCATTGATCAGCGTTGTAGCCTAGGCATCAGTTTTTAATAAGAGGCCTCATTTAATTCCAACGTGCATCCTATGATGAGAACCAGACCAAGCAATCCTAAAAGGTCATTCCTATGTCAGTTTGTTCCTAAATCGGGGTGTTACTAGTAATCACTACCGCCATCTGTTGGTGGAAGGCAGGATTGACACTGTTTATGTAGAATGCTTTGTTCCTATCTATAAAGGGTCATTTTTCAAGGTTCTTAGAGATAGATACATCTTTATATATATATCCAGACCTTCTCAGTGTAATGACCTCAAGTAACTTCCATTTCTAAGATTCTTAAAGTTGCTATCAACTTTATATTTACCTTCTTGATTCTGTGCTTTCCACAGTAAAAAATGACACAATGTTGTATGCTACTCCTGAGGTCTTGTTGATGTTTGGCCATCAAATCTTCAGTGATATTTATCCTAATCATTAATAGGAAAATGTTTACAGACATATTTTAGAAATGCTTTCTTCAAGAGCAGTTGAAAAAACAAAAAGCATTTTTATGACGAATCCTAACCAAGCTAACCAAAAATTAAACCAGTATCTCTTCCCATCCTACCCCTCCCCTCCCTTCCCCTCCCTTCCCCTCCCCTCCCCTCCCCCACCTGTAAGCATTAATCAAAATTTTCTTCTGCTGGGATATTTTAAGACATCTCCTTTTTGTGTGTGAAACACACCATGTGAAACATCAAGGGAAATAACAGGAAAGGCAGCAAACAGGGAAACACATTTTGAGAAATAGCAAAGTTGGCAGAAAACGGAAGTGTCTGGGAGAAAAAAAATAAGATAAAACTGGCAGAATTACAGGCTGCTGCATGGGCTGGTAATTAGATAGCGAGTTTATCTTCTGAGAGAAAGATATTTTTTCTCTCTTTTCCATAGAGAAGCCAAAAGAAGTCAAAGACATGAAATTGTTAGTCTCCCGTAAAAACTATCTTGCTTTGGGTTTTAAAAATATTTATTTACTCCCCGGGCAGTTTTTACGGGTTGTATGTTTTTCTTGTAGCTAGAAATAGGGGCCAAGTCTCTGTCTCTTCTCTGTCTCCTCCTTCCCTTCCTTTCCTCTCTGTCTCTCCCTCATTCCGTATAGAATTCTTTGGATAATTCTTTGTTGCTGAGGGCTGTCCTGGACATTGTGGGGGCATTTACCCACCAAATGCAGTAGCATTTCCCCAGTTGTGACAACCAGAAGTATCTCTAGGCTGTCACATGGCAAAATTCCCCCCAGTTAACAACCACTGATTGAAAGGTTGCGTATGAAGGTGAGTTGCCACTTCTTCCAAAACAATTTATCCAATTCCTCAATCTCAAGTAGAGCCCCTACTGTTTTTAAACAAATCAATAGGTTCTCTATTGAGACAATGTGCGCCTCATTACTGCATCAGTGACAGTTTATAACAATATTTCCACCCGGAGACATGACTATCTTTCTTCCCTATTAGACTGACTGTAAATGCCATCACTGATCTGTTTTGTTCACTCTGTAACATGCCACCAAAGCAGTGATCAACCCTGAATAAATGCTTGTCAAATGAGAGAATATAATTGTAAGGTATTTAAGAACCTGAAGCACAGAACCTGACTTGGCCGGAAGGAACTTTTCCACTCTGGCTTATTTCAGTCTCTATGACAAAGCCAGTAATAGAAGAAAGAGGGACATATTGAGGCTGTTGAAGGGTGTGATCAGGGGACTCTAAAAATTATATTATTTGGATGGGATTCCTTGGGTGTTTTGGTGGGGTGCTGTTGAGTGGCAGTTTCATTCTGGAAACAACAGCTCTGATGTGTCACAGTAAGCTGGAGCCAACCTGTCACTCCTGCATTCTGCAATCCGTCCACCAGGAAACAAGTTTTTTTGATGCTTGTTAATTCCCTGATGCTTTGTGAGTTCCAGGAAAGAAAATGCCCCGGGACCCAGTGGGATGTGCCTATGGAGAGTAAACCTTAGTACAGACAGTATAGGAGGCATTTAAATGCTTCTTTTCACATTTTGTAAAAAAATGGAATGAAGATGCATATTTTTTAAAATGAAAAATGACTGGCATTCTTCCCATTGAAAATGGGAAGTAATTTAATTTGTTAGTGGTTTATTTTATTTGACAGTCTTTGTACATACTCGATTTGGTTTGTTACACTGAATTACCCTTTAATAATGGGTACATGTAATGCCAGTCTCTGCCCCCCAGGTTGGTTTGATAATTGGATGAATAACCATATTGTTCAAGGTTTTCACGACAATGTGGACAGAAGCTATTTTCCCAACCAGAAAATCCAGCAGCGTTTTTTCCCCAATGTAGCTCATTGCTACCCAGTTTTCCCACTAGCCATTTTTCCTGAGGGATGCTATGTTAGAGATGCTGTTCTAATAACAGCTATCATAGGGGCTGGAGCCAGACTGCCAAGTTTAAAGGCAGCTCCAGGACTTAGTAACTGGATGACCTTGAGAAAGTTTCATGACCTTCTTTGCTTCAGGGTCCGCATCTATAATGTGGGAACAGTATTTGTACATACCTCTTAAGGTCATTGTTAAAGATTCCTTGGCATGGTAAAGTGCTTAGCACAATTCTGGCATAAATTAAGTTCTCCATAAATGTTTCTTTTTTGGATGGTATGTGTCAGACCCTGTGTTCAATTTTCTCAACAAAGCTTCTGAGAGTGGCTATCTCTAGCATTCCAGAAGGGAGCATTGACATAGAGAACAGTGAAGTGACAATCCCAAGGCCAGGTGCCTGCTAAGTTGTCCAGTCAGGATTCAAGTCTAGCTCTGCATGACTCCAAGGACTCTCTTACACCATAACAATTTCAAATGCAGTGCTTCTGTGCCCCCTAGAAGAATTTTGGGAAGCCGTGTACATTCTTGAGCATTTTTATATAGACAACTAAGCATTTCCATTGTAATGTTAAATAATTACAGAGACTGTGACTTCAGAAGTGTGTTGGATATAGGCAGTTTAGGATAAAACTGTTATAGCACCTTTTTAATGCAACCAGTGAAATTTAAATATCATCCTAACTGTATACCCACCAACATACATTAAACAAATATGTGAACAAATTATTTAAAAGTCAGAAACTTGACATTGCTCCTTTGTCTTTTTTAAACATGTATTTTCACTGAACTTCCCCCAAAGAAATGTTAAATGCTTTTTTGATCATTTCTACAACAAAAGTAGATTTTTCTTCCTATGTATATATAACTATGAGTTCTACATTTTCTTGTGGATTCAGTTGTCTCTAAAATTAATAGAATGCAATCAACCAAAATAACATAAACATATAATTCTGACAAGTAATGATTAAATGTAAAAAGTAAAATTTTATTAGAATGTCATAGAGCTGAGGATGGGGGCATTTGTGGGGCTTTGACAGAAGGTGTCGGCCACTTGTCTCTCCCATAAGTATTTATACTTTGGCTAGTGTACCACAGTAAGTAAGATTCAGGATGGGTTGAGGACTGTCTCCTGCCTTTCTTTTGCAAAAGGGAGAAGAAGAACCCAGGCTGTGGATATCTCCTGAGATGATTTGACTTCAGGAAGAAACATGCACAGATGTTAGAAATGGGGAATGTTTCCTTTAAAACTGTTCCTGGTGGTTCTTCAGAAATTATCACGTACTCCTCTCTGACACACTGCTCCGCACCACTAAGCTGTGTTGCTTTGGAACAGAGATATCTACAGGCCTGACCCAGTGTGTCTCTCGCTTCCAAAATGACTCACTCCCTCTTCTTTTACAGTGAAGTCTGGGTGCTATGTAGCAGTTGGCTTGATCCCAAACCTACAGTAATTATCATTGGGGAATCACAAAGGGTGTTCCTTGACAGAAGCCCAGGGAAAGGCAAGATGGCAAACTTGGAGTGAGGCTGGACTCTGGAACTTTCCAGCCTCTTCACCATTAGCGCCTCTAGATGGGATGGTATAACCACCCGTATTCTCCACCAGGGATGGTATAACCACCCATATTCTCCACCAGGCCCCAAACCTGTGGCCCCAGAGTACCAGCTGCAGGGTTCCCAGGAGGAGGTGGGCAGCTCTTCTGCAGATCAAACAGCCATGGTTTCTGCTTCCCAGAGGGCTGGTTACGAGCAAGAACAAGAGGCATGGGGTTGTGTACCGTAGGCTGTTCCAAGCTCCTCAAGGATACTCTGTATGGTGACTGACTGCCAAGCATGTATTAAATGTGAAGTAAATGTTTATTGGCGATTTTATCTGGGATCACTGTGAGGCCACACATTGTTATATGTATTTGCCAGTTGATGACATGGAACCCACCTAACCCTATGACCTTAATATATCCCATTAGTCTCAGTATAGAATTATCTCAATTATTTCAAAACAATGGTGGGGATCAGCTGATGAACCCTGACAAGGAGATAGGCAGCAAGCATGGATTTAAAGTGATAGCATTTTTTAAAGACCCCATAAATGTTGCTTATGTTGATTGCACTTAGCAACCAAGGGTTTTCAAGTGTTTGTCTGCTGAACAGAAGTGACCCCAGGATACCGAACAACTAAAAACCCATCCAATGTTTCTACCGATGGCCACTCTCTCTCTTCCTTCTCCGTGACTCCTCCTTCGTTCTGTTCTTTAGCTCCTATCTGGCCATCTTTCCTCTCAGAGTCTTGCCCTGAATCTGTCGACTTACTGGGGCACTAGAGGTTGCCATGGTAAACACAGCTGTTGTTTTTCTCTGGGAAGAGTCAGTGCAGGAAGGCACTGGAGTCCTCACCTCCAGCCTCTCCCTGCTGTGTGTTTTTACAGATGTCACTTAAAGGGGGCCCTTGGGGCTTCCAGGACTCAGCTCAGCTTTCACTGCATGTCTCCAAAGGGGGTGTCTCTGACCCTCAGCCGACACCCACACCCTGTGGCTGCTGTGGAAGATTGTGAAGAATCACCAGTGTGGTCACCAAATAAGCCGTGTGACAGCAACATTCATTTTGTTAGTAAACGGGTTCTGAGCGTGAAAGATGATCTTCTATTCCCCAGGAGGGGAGGCAGCAAAGATAATGAAAAGGAAGCTAAGGAAGGAAGGATGAAAGGGGTGGGGAGAGACAGAGGAGTAGAGAAGTAAAGAAGAGAGCACAGGACAGAGGGACCATCTTTAACAGGAAGGGAAGTCGGTAATGAACAGCTACCTGCACCTCCTGAATCTTCCTTATTTTCCCAGTAGCATCTGTGATCTAACCCTGACTGTGATCCCACATCTTCTCCTATCATGATCCTTCATTACTCACTCCTCTCCAGCTACAAAGGCACTTCACTATTTTCCTACACTCTAAGCATTCTCCAACCTCAGGGCCTTTGCACGTGCTGTTTTATCTTCCTGAATGTTCTTCCCCAAAGAGCCACATGGCTCCCTCTCTCACTTCATTCAGGTCTCTCCTCAAATGTCATCCCCCAAGAAAGGTCTTCTATGACCACATCTCCCCCTCAAATAGCACACTATCTATTCTCTTTCCCCTTACCCAGGTCAGGTTTTCTTCAGGTCTAATGATGAGGAGGGATTTAATAAGTCTGTATTGAGTGAATAATTAATCACTAACTTCCAGCCCCAGAACACAAGGAACAACACATTTCCCAACAAAGACCATCTGCCTCTTGCGAGAGCTAAACACTGTCCCCAGTGCTCACCTGCGGACACAGGGCAACACCCACCTTGTCTAAGAGCAGATTCTAGCCTCATCAGCCGCTGCCCTGATGGCTCAGAAAAGGGGGCTCAGACTACAAGTTAAAGGTCCTGGCTTAATCCTGGTTTTGTCTGGTTCTGTTGTTTGGCAAGAAGGGGGCTCTGGTCCTGTGGGAATTGGCTCGGGCACATGGTGTGGGGACAGTGGACGCTCTGGGATGAGAGGTGAGGCAGAAACCCAGGCTGTGCCAGCATGCCCTACCTGGGTGACCACGGACAAGGCACTTCACCGCTCAGGATCCTGACTTCCTCACCTGCAGATTCAGGAGCCGCCCTGGCCAGTTGTTTCTAGACTTTCCTTATCTATAGAAATAGTTATTTGAAGAAAATATGATTGAGAATCCAAAGATTACCAAGAATGATGAAGGGGATAGACCTAGACAGCACAGCCTCCCTGTACGCCCCCCTCCACCAGCGTGTATGTGCTCACACACACACATACACACACACACACACACACACACACACACACACACACGTCTACTGCTCACAGCAATGAGCGGATCAGGGACCGTGCAGATGCTCCAGCACTTCCAGCCTTTTGTACGGTGCACTTTCACCAGTGAAATAAAAGTTGGTTTTGCATCTCATTTGCATAATCAAACAACTTTCCTTGACTTGTTTGCTTTTCTGATGTTTTTCTTTAATAAAAATCAAATGCTTCTTTTTGTTCATTGCTTCGTATTCATTTTGAAATATCCCCTAATTTTTGTGAGCAGTGTATATGCACCAGCCCTGAAAGAGACTCTCGGTGCCCTTCCAAGAGTTCATCTTCCATTATTTACTGTCACGTCCAAATAGCCCAGAGTCCTTCCAAAGTGTTCGGCTGAGCCACATGAAATCACTGAGTTTTGACCATTTTGGGCTTGCAAAATGGCAATTTCATATATTTCACCCTGACAGTTTCATTTGCCATTTGGTGGTAAAGGTGCTGACTCAGGAACCCGTTGCTGGGGTTCAGCTCCTCCACTTACTCTGTGTGGGACATTGGGCGGGACACTCACCTCCCTGCCCTCCCCTGTAAGTGGGGCGAACGGAGGACTCTTCCTTGTGCCGTTGGCTACTGGGAGGACTGAACGAAATGTGCCTTGGTGTTGGGCAGGGGAGCACTAGCGCAGTGACCGGCACGTGGCACCCAGTCCTCCATGTGTGTCCTACGGAGACAGCCCTAACGATTGCCTGTGAGCTGAACTCGGGAAATAGCCTTCTCTTCTCCCCGCCTAGCCCTTAAAGGAGACCCCTGCCAGAGCACGTGGGGACCACAATCCCAACAGAGCTCCCTAATCAGTCTTCTCATCCAACTTGAACCACCAAGCCTCCCTCTTCCTGCTTGCAAGGGGCGTCACTGGGAAGTGGACAAGCCTTGACTTGGGCACGAAAACAGTGCTGGAATACCAGGAGTGACACTCGGCACCTGGCCTCATCTGGGCAAAGCATTTGAGGTTTCCTCCCCAGACCCCTGCACAGAGCCGTCCCCATTAAGTGGTACATCATGGGATGTGTCAGCCTGAATTAGCAGGCAGGCCCATCACATTAAGGGGGAGCTCTGGGCTGGCACTTCCCACTTTGTAATGCCTCTCGATCCTGGCTGTTATGCCCACCACCCATTCACCACGGGCTCAGGCAGACAGTGCTCAGGAATGAACAAGGTCCAGAGCAGAGTTGAGCAGGAGCCCCAGGAAGTCCTAGCAGATGCCATTTCTTCTGTGGCCCTGGGTAGCCTGCTTTGAGCTCTGCTACCTCTTGGGACAGAGGAAGCAGAGGGCACTCAAAAAGCTCGAGGTGGGGGCCCTGGCCTATTGGCTCAGCAGTAGAGTATCAGCCCGGCATGTGTAGGTCCCGGGTTGGATTTCTGGTCTGGTCAGCACACAGGAGAGGTGCCCATCTGCTTCTCTACCCCTCCCCCTCTCCTTCCTCTCTGTCTCTCTCTTCCCCTCCTGCAGCCAAGGCTCCACTGGAGCAGGATTGGCCTGGGGCGGGGGGGGGGGGGGGGGGGCTGAGGATGGCTCCATGGCCTCTACTTCAGGCACTAGAGTGGCTCCAGCCTCATCAGAGCAGCGCCCCGGATGGGCGAAGCGTCGCTCCCTGGTGGGCATGCCAGGTGGATCCCGGTCGGGCGCATGCGGGAGTCTGTCTCGCTGCTTCCAGGCTTCCAACGTCGGAAAAATACAGGGAAAAAAAGCTCCAGGTGGCGAGCTCCTTTATGACAAACTTTAAAAGTGTGGCATGTGTTTCTGAAAGCACACAGAATGGACATCCCGTTCAAATACCGTGAATATCTACGACGGGTCCCCAAACTTTTTACACAGGGGGCCAGTTCACTGTCCCTCAGACTGTTGGAGGGCCGGACTATAAAAAAAAAACTATGAACAAATCCCTTTGCACACTGCACATATCTTATTTTGAAGTAAAAAAACGGGAACAAATACAATATTTAAAATAAAGAACAAGTAAATTTAAATTAACAAACTGGCCAGTATTTCAATGGGAACTATGGGCCTGCTTTTGGCTAATGAGCTGGTCAATGTCCGGTTCCGTATTTGTCACTGCTAGCCATAACAAGTGATATGACGTGCTTCCAGAGCCGTGAGGTGTGCGTCCGCGTCACCAGAAGTAGTACTGTACGTGAGCAACGCCGTGCTTTGCGGTGGTCTCACTGACCACCAATGAAAGAGGTGCCCCTTCTGGAATGCGGCGGGGGCCGGATAAATGGCCTCAGGGGGCCGCATGTGGCCCGTGGGCCGTAGTTTGGGGACCCCTGATCTACGACATCTAAATGAGGTTTCCAGAGGCGGCTCACCCACAGAATTCTGTGACTTCCACTGCCGCCCTTGCTATCAATAATCCTATTGATTTCATACTAGTGTTACAGAGCACTTGTCATGCTCTGCCATGTCCGATAGTTGAGTATGGTGTGATAGAGAGTCAAGAGCACTAGCCTTGCAGTTGGATAGACTCTGGGATCAAATCTCTGGGCAACCCTAGGCCTGGGACTTAGCCTCTCTGAGCCTGAGTTTTCTCTTTGCTGTAACAGTACTTTGTACTAGTACCATTTGCACAGAGTTCTTGAAAGCATTACCTGAGATGATGTATGAAGAATGATTGAAACATAGTAAAAGCCCAATAAATATTTGCAGGGAGAGTTCCTAAGGGCAAAGTCACCTTTTTTAAAAATCCATCACAAAGCCTTCCTTAACTCAAGAAGTACCCTCTTTAGTGTCTGAGTGTATGACCTCCCTCTTCAAAATTACTGCCTTTGTCCTCTACTTGTTCTTTGCTATAGATAAGGAAGGATCTGATGAAAACTTTAAACCTAATCATATCACTGGAATATTTTGGTTTGTTTGTTTCTTCCCACTTCTCTTACGGTAATGGCAAAAACCTCTATTGTGATTCCCATCACTCTCTCTGTCTTAACTACATTGACCTATTGGTCCTTTATTCTTACCTTACTCCCACCCACCACAGGACACTTGCACATGCTCTTTTCTCTAACTGGAACATTTTTCTCTTCTCCTGACCTAGTAAACCCCTTCTCATTCTTCACAGTCACCTAATTTATACTTCCTCAGCAAAACCTCTGCAGACTACCCCATGTTTAACCACTTTGTACTATGTCCTCTCCTTCTGGGCACTTACTGCATTTTTTAATGAGTGATTCTGTATCTACCTCCTCCATTTAGACCAACGACCTGAAGGCAGGAACTGTGTCTGGTTTTGCTCACTAATTGAACCCACCAGGACCTTGTACAGAGCTCAGTAATATTGCTGAAAGAGTGAAGGTATACCCAGGGAAGGTATACCCAGGGCAATTATAACTTACGATTGAATGAGTTATATTATAAACTATATCATGAATGGAATTATAATTCATGATCATTGGAGCACAGTGGTTATTGTCACTGTTTTTCAGATATTATAACCAGAGCCCAGAAGGTTAATTGCACATAGTCACATAGACATAAGTAAGCAGTGAGTCCGTAATCAGAGCTCGGGCCTCCCAGTTCCTGCCATCCCTGAGATTACGCTGTAGAACTATTATCCAGACCTGGGGTACAGGGCTCACAGTCTTTTCGCCCCCTCTCCTTCCTGGTATTCAGAGGACACCAGGCTCTCCCTATATCCACCTCCCAAGCCATCTCTGGTTTCCAGGATATCCAACACCACATCTGTATAAGACACTGTGATTCTTCTGACTTGTTCGTTTAATTTAAAAACTTCCTCAAAAGAAAGCTCAACTCCTTCCAGACTGAGCTGGAGAATTTGTTTTGTGAAAGGCTATATTGTCGAGAGTCCCACACTTCACAAATGATAACCTTTGTTTTCACCTTCTGCCTGTCACCCCCTGGGTGGAAACAGATCCAGAAGCAGAAGTCTTGAAGTCAAATGATTTAGGGCTCAGTTGCAACAGATGACCTCCATGAAAGGAAAACAGCTTTTGGTCCTTTTCCTGTTTCTGTGAAAGAACCAGATCTGTGTTTTCTGTTTGTTTTGTTTTGTTTCTGGTCTGTCTGTCTCAGGCGCAGTGCCCTACCTGCTCTCACTTAGGAGCCGTTCACCCAGGTGTAGTCAAAAGTGCCCTCGGATTCAAAGAGGGAGTCTTCATTCCCATTGGCCGGGAAGAGCTTCATGGGTGGGAACTATTTCACTCCCTGATTCTCTGACCTGTGGGAAGAAAACATTTCCTCACACAGTCCTACGTACTCATTTGACAAATACTTACCAAGTACACTTTGCACATGTGCACACGTGTGTGTGTGTGTGTGTGTGTGTATGTGTATGTATGATGACCATACAATTTGTGGTCCTATCTCGGTATAGATGAGAAAGTGCACACTACCTCGTATGCCAAGACAATAAGTATAAACCAGTATTTTCCCAGGTGTAACAGGATGTTATGATTAATGGCTGGATTTTGACTATTAGAATCTTGGGTGATGGTACGTTTTCCTAAAATGCCCTTAAGGATTGAGGATGGGAATGGGATCTAGACCTCCAAAGCCATGCATGATCAGTTTAAATCTACGTTGAGCTAGACATGTTTAAAATTTTTCCTTAACTTCCTTTTTAAAATAGTTTTTATTTAAAAAAAAATCGGGAACAATAGCTCTGGACACCAGGGCCCCTCTCTTTCCTCCTCTGAGATGAAGCCACCTCTAGGGTCCTGGGAAAAAGCTTAGAATCTATAAAGGATGAAATTGCCCATCAAGGCTAAGTGATGGTGACATTTTTCGAGAACAGAGTAAAACTAAGAGGAACAAAAGGGAATAAAAACCATGTGATTTATGTCTCCTTCTCTTAGAGCTCCTTTGATGCAGCTGTGACTTTATGTGTGAAGATATAAAGGACATAACATGCACACTCCATCCCCAGTGCAGAGCTTTGGTCCTAAAACACTGTGTTTCTCTCGTGTCCCAGGTGCCTGTCCTCAGACCCATGGACCTGATGGTGGAGGCCACCCCGCGAAGAGTCTTTGCCAACGCACACACATATCACATCAACTCCATATCCGTCAACAGCGACTATGAAACCTACATGTCAGCTGATGACCTGAGGATTAACCTATGGAACTTTGAAATAACCAATCAAAGTTTTAGTATCCTTTCCTTGGGGCCAGTAACCAATTGGCTTGAGTCAAAAGTATTCAGGTAAGAGCAGTCCTGGGGGAAAGTGGAATGAAAGAAGTGGTCATAACTAAACACCTAGCATTTGTGAAGAACTGTTATTTTTAAAATTACATTGGTGCCTGACCAGGCAGTGGTGCAGTGGCTAGAGCATCAGACTGGGATGCAGAGGACCCAGGTTCAAGACCCCGAGGTCGCTAGCTTGAGCACAGGCTCATCTGGTTTGAGCAAAAGCTCACCAGCTTGGACCCAAGGTCACTGGCTCAAGCAAGGGGTTACTTGATCTGCTGAAGGCCCGTGGTCAAGGCACATATGAGAAAGCAATCAGTGAACAACTAAGGTGTCACAACAAAAAACTGATGATTGATGCTTCTCATCTCTCTCCGTTCCTGTCTGTCTGTCCCTATCTATCTCTCTCTCTGACTTTCTCTGTCTCTGTAAAAAAAAATTTTTTTTTAAATAAAATTACATTGGCATCTATGATATTCTCTCATAGATATTCTCTTTCCTAACTAAGTTGGATGAAGTATAAGTATTGGGCTGGGATGAGCTCTGGATCGAAACTCCGAACCCATGCAGAGGCATTATGTGTGTTGAATTAAAACTAGATGTGATTTTATCAACTATAAGACCCTAGAGCTCAATTAAAGGTTTCTTCCTTTCATTAAAAGATGTTTAAATGGCCTGCCTGTATGGACAGCTTGGACCACAGGTACAGGTTTTATAGTTTTTATTCAATCATAATAGTGAAAATAATAATGGCTGCCATTTACTGAGTTCTAAGCACTGCACTGGGAACTTTTTGCATAGAATCACATCTTAAGATGGGCACGTGTCATAATTTTACAGCTTGAAGACTTTTCACAGAGCCTACCTGTGTAATGAGCATCCAGATTAGGAAAGCAAACTTTATTTACAACTCTCAAGTCCCCGTCACTTTTCAGTCTCTACCCCACTGAGGCTATATTTGATATAACAACCCCAGAATGCCAATATTATTACCCCATGTGTATCTAAAATTTAGAGAAGTGAAGGTAATTGCTGAGTGAGTGTCTGAGCTAGTATTTTTAATGCAGTATTTTGACCCTTTATTCAATAATACAAATCAGATATTTATTTAGTACGTATCATGTGGTCCATCCTACCAGAAATTTGATCTTTGCTTGAAATTCCAATCTCAATGAATGATTTCACCACCCAAGCAGCTGAGCAACTGATGTAGAAATCAATATTCTTTTTCTCACACCGCCCTTCACACCCCCAACCCAATCAACCCTTGAGCCCTCCCTTTTCTTCCTCTATAATATATCTCAAATCAACTCATTTCTCTCCATCTCCATTCCTATGAATCCATGCTAGTGAAGGTCACTGTTTTCTCACTTGTGTGACTACAGTAATCTAGTCTTCATTCTTCCTTGCTATCTTACACAATGGTTGTTCCCATAACAGAGTGGGCGGTTTGACATGTGGTACAATATTATCGCTCCCCTGCTAAAAACACCGTAGGAACTTCCCATTGAACACAGAATAATATCCAAGTTCTTTACCTTGGACAGTAAGGGTTGTCCATACCATCTGGCCCCTGCTCCCCACTGTGATTGCCTATCATACCGCTCTTTGCTAATTCACTCTATACCAGCCAACTGACCTCTTTCCTGTTCCTGGATACACCTAGTTATTACTTATGAGCTTTGCATTTGCTGTTCTCTCTTTCTGGAACATTCGGCCCCCAGAGTTCACATGGCTAACTACATGTCATCATTCAGGTATCAATCTCATGTCACCTCCTCAAGGGGCACTTCCATTTCTTCCCAAGTATCCCCCAATAACCCTCTAACTCTGTTATCTTCATAGCACTTATCACTATTTGAAGTGTTTCTTTATTTGCATATTTGAGGTTTCCCCATATTCAAATGTAAATTCTATGAGAAAAGGGACTTTGCACGAACCACTCCTGTATCCCAGGGCCTAGAACATTCTGACATATAGGAAGTACCATTTGGGTTGTACATGTTCAGTTTGACGTACTAGTAAGGTCTTTAAAATGGAGATATTTAGTAAATAGTTGATTATGAAATCCCACCTGGAAATTTCACTGTAAGAGGATATTAGTTATAGTGAGGCTTTGAATGTTCTGATGTAAAATAGACCCATATTAGCTGAAACACATAAAAGATTGTTTCTCTTGCAAAGGTCAGTATTGATCATCCCCATCAGCAGACTGCCTCCTCTGAGTCAGAGATTCAAGTTCCGTCCATCATCATGTCTTGTCATCATGTTTATCTGCATCAGGACAGCAAAGGGGGAAAATTGTGGTGGACTACACATGGGAGACTCCTATGAGCCAAGCCTTAAAACAGCCTGCATTCCATTGGCTAGAAGTCAGTCACATGGCTACCTCTAACTGCAAGGCAGGCTGGGAAATGTAGTTTAGCTATATGTGCATAAGGAAAAAAGACCTGGTACACAGCTAGTTAGTCTGCACCAGAGAAGAGTGCTCAGTAGCTCCACAAGGCTTTTCAGGGAAGGTTTTAAGCAGGTGGAGGTGATTATGGAGAGACTGAGAACTGACCAGCAGGACCAAGAATGTTAGCTTTTGTTGCTCCCAGAGCTGATTCCGCATACCATCCCAGCCTGAGAGAGCCTGCCTACAGTTTTGGCCCAGAAGTACAGCTGTGAATAGAATGAGTGTGGGTGGTGGTTCCCTTTCTTCCTTTACATCTATTCCAAGAACCAGAAGTCTGCTCAAGCTCAGCTGCTGTCACTCAGAGCTGCTGCTGTCCCCAGTCTAGGTGACATATTTTCAGAATTTTGCCTCTAGGCCCGCAAGGGGAAGGGAAGTTTCTTCAGGCATTTTGGGAGACAGATAGATGCCTTGGGGAGAATGCAGAGGGGAAATATGAATAGCACGGTTTAGGTTATATTCTGCAGATGTCAGACAGCCTGCCAGATGCTAGCATACAAATGAGACTGCGCCATCCACCCTTAAAGCAGCCGCATGTAAAATAATCATAGTCATCATGGGAGGGATGATAACCAATATCTACAAAGTTCTTTTCAACCAGACCACCCTAAGCACTGAGCAGACTGTACAAACTGGGACCCTTTTGCTTATCACCACTGAAGCACAGCCACCTCTGGGGGTGGAAGCGGCCATCTTTCAAAGCAGTGTCAGAAAAACGCCAACCACCAGGCGGGTCTCAGTGAATCCTATGTTGTTTAACACTACTTCTGTGTGGCCTCATGGTTCAGGATAAAGTAATGTGAGGTTTCCGAAGGGTGATAGGAGTACTATGGAGGTGGTAAGCAAGGTCTTCTAAGCACTACGTGAACTTTTGTTGATATTTGTAATTATGTATTTATGATCATGAATACTATTCAAATACAACTACCAATTCTATAATTTCATACTGAAAAATTTATTTTAAAATGCTTAAAGAAAATTATCAAGTGAATAGTAAGACAAGTGGACTTGCAATACGGTTTTTTAAAAAGGCGTAACTTGCAGTAACTGGTGTTTGGTGTGACACTGGAATTATGTTAAAAACACAGGCTTTGAGTCCAACAAGCCTAAAGTTCTCACCCAGCTCTACTGCTTGCTGGCTGTGTCAACTTTAACATATGTCTTAACTTATCCAAGCCTCTTTTTCATGACCTGTAGAGAGGAGTCTACAGGATTGTGAGAAATTTTTAAGTGTTTTTTAATATTAACTTATTGTGTGTGTGTATATATATACACACACACACATTTTTATATACATATATATGTATACATGCATATATGTACAAATACACATATATGCTTAGGATAGTACTTTGCTCAGTAAATGATCAATAAACAGGGACCAACACAATCCTAATTATTATTGAAAGGACAAAGAAACTAGAAAAATCGAATGTTTGGATGGTGAATTCTACTGAATGCATTATCTGGGTCAACTTCTCAATTCTAGATTTCCCCTTTGGTTCAGCAGTTGGGTGCTCTTTGCAAGATGTTGCTCATTATACCCTAATTACTAGACACTTGCAGGATCTCTGAGGTGCAGCGCCTTGTGTTTCTCACCATATCAAAGTCATGCATTCTTAGCCACATGGTACCTGGTCTTGCATTCTCTCCTTTCCATTCATAGCCAGTTTGTCCCTCTGCAGGGGTCCCCAAACTTTTTACACAAGGGGCCAGTTCACTGTCCCTCAGACAGTTGGAGGGCCGCCACATACAGTGCTCCTCTCACTGACCACCAATGAAAGAGGTGCCCCTTCTGGAAGTGCGGCGGGGGGCCGGATAAATGGCCTCAGGGGGCCACATGCGGCCCGCGGGCCGGGCCGTAGTTTGGGGATGCCTGCCAGGTTCTGCTTTAAAGTGGTCACACCTTGGCCTTACTGGGTTAACTACATCAGGACAGTAATAATTCTTTTCTAGATAAATTATTTTCTAGGGTAACGAACAGCCCTAACTTTCATTACAAAAGAATTGCTATAAAAAGAGGTTGCTTCTTTAATGCTGTACCTAGGATCCTTTGACTCTTTTCTCAAGACTAAGAATGAGTTGGCCTGGACTCTTACCTAGTTTAATATGGGACCTATTAAACTTGTACATGTCAAGTAAAGGTAAAGTTACAACCCACAACACCTGTATCCTGAGCACCTAATTTGTGCTAGGCACCCCACTAAACCATGGGGATATGAAGTGAAAAGAAACAGAATGACTTGTACCAAATAATCACACCAATTAGCATATAATTACTAATTGAAATAAGTTGTGTGAAGAAAGGGAATATGGTTTTGTGAATGCATTTTTTAAAACCTGCTAGACACTAGTGAGTAAAGGAAGGCTTTACTGAGAAACTGATAACTGAGTTGAGATCTGAAGGAGGAAGAGTATAAGTTAACTGGGCAAAGAGGTGTGAGACATTTGTTCAGCATGTGCAAAAGTCCTGTGGCAGGTGGGGGCATGGTGTGTTGGGGGAACTCTAAGAAAGCCACTGTGACTAGAGGCCACAGAATGAGGTAGAACATGGTGTAAGCAAGGCTGGGAAGCTCAGCAGATGTTGTCTCTGGCCATGAGAAAGAAGATTTCTCTGGAAGAAGTCAACTGGAGTGTTGTATCTTTGACCTTGGTGTTAGCACCTCTGTGCATCAGTTTTATTTGTCAACTGAGCTGAGGCCTTTTATGAATTGATTCCCTGATCAAGGGTCTCTATATGACCTCAACTGGTGGCTTTCAGCTCTCATTCCTTAGTACCATGGACAGCGGCCCTTTGATCCACTAGGAATGTGCCAGGCAGGTTTTAAGGGAAGCTGTAGGTAGGGTACATTACAAATTTCTCTCTTTCCCATATTCAGTGTAGTGTTGGTGGGTTTCCCAGGCCTGGTACCTTTCTTATGTGGCTGCTGACGCTCTGTATCAGAGGCCAGACCAAGGGCTTTATGAGGCTGGGGATTTCTCCACCTCCTGTCACAGGGCCAGCCCTGGAGCCTCGGGTTGTCAAGGGAGAAGGCAAGAATGCAACTATGCAGATTTCTCTTGGACTTCTTGGGCTCCCTCAGAGCATTAGAGCAGGGGTCCCCAAACTATGGCCAGGCCATTTATCCCACCCCCACCACCCTTCCAGAGGGGGCACCTCTTTCATTGGTGGTCAGTGAGAGGAGCACAGGATGCATCTACACCCTGTGTTCCTGGAGTACTGTATGTGGCGACACTGCAAAGCGCGGCATCGCTCACATACAGTACTACTTCTAGTGACACGGGATGCACGTGTCATGGCTCCAAAAGCGCATCATATCACTTGTTACGGCTAGCATGACAAATATGGAACCGGACATTGACCATCTCATTAGCCAAAAGCAGGCCCATAGTTCCCATTGAAATACTGGTCACTTTGTTGATTTAAATTTACTTGTTATTTATTTTCAATATTGTATTTGTTCCTGTTTTGTTTTTTTACTTTAAAATAAGATATGTGCAGTGTGCATAGGGATTTGTTCATAGTTTTTTTTTATAGTCCGGCTCTCCAATGGTCTGAAGGACAGTGAACTGGCCCCCTGTGTAAAAAGTTTGGGGACTCCTGCACTAGAGCTTAGTAGATGGTAATGCAAATTCTGGAGTCAGACTCACTGATTTGCATTCAGCTTCATCTCCTGAAATCTGTGTGACCTTGACAAGTTATGTAATACCTCAATTTCTGACCCTCGATTTCCTCGTCAATTAATGGAGATGCTACCACCCTCTAGTTTATAAGGTTGTTGTGAGGATTAAATGAGGTGATCATGTAAAGTACTTAGCAGAGTGCCAGGCACAGAGAAGACACAGAATGATAGTTGCTGTTATTTGGAAGATTTCTTCCAACTCCTGTTCTTACCTTGCTGCTTGGATTCTATTCTTTTCTAAAAAAAAACAAAACCCCACAGGTTTAGTGACTCACACTATACAGGCTCGGCCTCTTAGCCTATAGAACTACTGTGGGTTTTTTGCGTTTTCACAAACTGTGCCTACGGAAGGCTGCTAAGTCACAAGGAATTAAATTCCATCAACATTTATTGAGCATTTACTATGTGCACTAAAAATGGCAAGATATGAAACTCCATCCCTGTTACTATATCCCTTATAATCTTGAGTGTGGGGATATGAATCAGAGTTCAACCAGAGAAACAAAACCATGGTGGGGGGGGGGGGCAGGGAGAGAGAAACCCAGAGAAATAAAATGACTTGCACAAGTTCTCTAAGCAAAAAAAAAAAAAAAATTTGGAATCAAAATTGTATTCAAATTTCCTGACTCCATTTTGTTATAGTCACAGCTTTTATCAAAGTAGTATTTTGAACTTTTCCCATGGAGATGAGGCTCCTGGTGTCCAGCTCTCTCGTGGTCAGTTCTAAGCCAAGGACACTGCTGCTTTAATGATCATCTTCCTTGTTTAGTAATATGTAGAGATTATAAAATGACCTGTAGTCTCATCTAATTTTAGTGTATACTGAGAGATTTTACACTACAATTGTAACTTAATGCTAGCTTACTCAACTATAAGGGCTCGGAGAAATAAATAAAAAAAATAAGAAAAAGAAAAAAGTTTAACTAGTAATTTATCCAGGAAACCTTCTCCTATTGGATTGAGGACACACACACATGCATACCCTGTCGACCCACACACATATACACTCTTCCCTGCCTTATTTTTCCATTTAGCAGTTCTTACTACCTAATATACTCTATATAGTATTTATTTACCTTGTTTAGTGACCGGGTGCCCTCCTAGAATCTAGGCTTACATGTATCAGGCCTTGGTCTCTGCAGCCAGAGTAGCACTGGCAGACTCTTTGTGAACATTTGTGGAATATGTGGAGGAGTGAGTGGATGAATGAATGAACCCAAGCTAGAGTTACTAAAGGGTAACTTGCATGCTTACCTTAGAATCTATTTCCCCTATAAGATACAGCTACATTTCTTTTCTGTTTGTGTCCTCTCTATTCTACCGACCCTCTCTCCTCTCTCTCTCTCTCTCTCTCTCTTCTCTCTCTCTCTCATACACACACACACACACACACACCACACACACACACACTCACAATACTTTTTTAGGTGGCTGTGGTCAGACTATATATATTTTGTGTCTAGCATTCCTCACCTAAAATTACATACATATAGATACATACATAGATAGATAAGCATAGAAAATATCTTTTTCCATCCTAAAAGACTGTAACTTTATTAAAAGAAAATGTGGAAAAGAAATACACACCTAGGCCCACTGAGATAGAACTATCACTAACGCTTGGTTATAGTACCTTTTAACTCATCATTCTCAGAGTGTAAGTTTTAAATGACATTATGATCACACTTTAGATACAATTTTTCACATGTTTTTAACAAAACTGGAATTTCATTACATAAAAAACTTAATGAGATAAATCAAAATCTACTCCTTTCCCAATTACTCTGTGTATACATGTTGTTGTCGATCTTTTATAATGTTGTATAGCAAATATAGACTTTTTTTTATAGAAAGGTCTTTCCAAGTTTGGGGTTAAGAAAGTGACTGTGCCCCTTAGCATCTTGCCATTACCCCCTCCATGCCCTCAGCCCACTGCTGATGTAATTTATGGTTGGGGCTTCTTATTTGTTTGAAGCCAGTCTCTTAAGGGGTGACCTCCTAGTGTCTTCAATTACTATTTTAAATGATGCCTTAGGCCAGCGCCTGGCACAGCAGTGCCCTCACCTTCCACCGGCTGCTTTCCACGCATGAAGCTCAGCTGCTAAGCTGGCGGTGCCCCCTCCTGTCCTCAGAGCTGCCTCCAGAGTCCTCACCGAGAGGCAGATTAACCCCTTTTGTTAGCAGAGGTAATTTGCCAGGGCTCAGTAGCTCGGTATTAATCAGGGATGCCATAAGCAGTCGGGGTCAGGAAGAACAGATCTGTCAGGCCCCAGGGTTAATATAATAGCAATCTGTTGGCTGTCCGCCTTGTATATTATCTGTGAACCCAGTGCTGTGTTTTGCTTTTGCCATTTAGTTCTTTGGGACAACAGGGAAATAATTTGGACAGAGCGCTCTAAAGGACAGGGAAGAGAAAATTGACTGTCAAAATGCATCATTCCATTTCCAAGATAATACATGCATTGCTTATGTCCTTTCTCCCTCCTTCCCAACGTGAAGGGCAAAACCACACAGGCTGAAGGTGTGTGTCTCCCTTTCCAACAGTGCCAGGCCAGAGGCCTGCGTTTCCAGATGGTGCAGGTATGAAATACACTCTGACCGTCTTAAGCCATTGAATTTTTGGTAGCTGAACTCCTTCTCCCAAATGTGTTAGAACAGAGCAAATTCTCCCTCCCATAACAATTTAGGAAATCTCTTACCATTTTCCGTCTCCCAACTTCTGGTTCAAAACAATCATCACATCGTAGGACACAAGAATCCTTGTTCAGATGCTATGTCCCCATCATGGTTCTGAAAAATGTGGTCCCCAAAACGGGCAGTGGATTAAGAGAGCACAAGCCCAAAGTGGAAGAGAGCTTCCTCTTGGACTAGCCAGGGGGAGTTCTGAGAGCCAGATCTACTGCTCTCAGAAGGGCTGGCTCTGGGAGGGCTGTTCATCGGGGAGGAGTGTAGTGTATCCTCAAGAACCCAGGCCCTGGAGCTGGACAAACTTGAGTTCAAATCCCAGCTCTGCCCTCTACTGGTCAGATGACCTTGAGCAATTTACCTCCATCCTTATTTCTTCTGCTGGAAATGGGCCCGTTGCTAGTACTGGCCTCATAAAGCTGAGATGGAGGTCTAATTAGACAGTAACATGGCATGTAATAATCATTGATGACAGGTCATTATTGTCTCCCGCCTCCCTATCATTAGGGTCATTAAAAAGAGGAGTAAAGTCACAGTTTATCCCCTGACCCCCCCTAGAGTCAGACCCACAAAGCACTCTAGTCCAAAGGCAGATGCCTGAGGATGAGGGATGATGGGCAGGCATAGAGGTCCAGGATGGGAGGGGCGAGGATGGATCCAGAGGCTGCCGACTCCCTGGTCACCTCCCAATACTGGTGCTCCGGATGGTTGGGGGGTGCTGCTGGTTTCACAGATATGTGTGAGCACTTCATTTTCACACTTTCTGACTTCGAGACTTTATTTTTAGGTGAGAAAAAAATAACCATGGAAGCGGCACCTTCCCCTCCCACGCAGCAACGATCCCTTCCAGGGAATCTGGTGTTGAGAGCTACCCTGGTGGAGGCTGAGAAAGCTGACACCAGATTTTCTTTCCCTATTTTGGGAGAAGAGAAATGTGCTCAGTAGCACAGTAGGGGTTGCAGGCTTTTTCTGGAGGGTAATGAAATCTGACAACAGCTGGACACTGACCTCTGCTTACTGCACCCCGTGTAGTGGCCACCAGCCCAGGCGCGGGTCAGGGGACTGTTGAGAACATCTAAGCTTCAGCTCGGGGCTTCCTTCTGGGAGGCACGGCTCTTGCTCCCCGAGGGTGGGGCTGACGGCAGTAATATTTATAACTCTGGCAGCGGTTGAGTTGAAAGGTAGTGTTTTGTGATCCATGGGAAGCCATGTGCTCTGGAGACCCATGTGATACTTGCATCTGGGTTTGGTGGGGGCAATAGTAAAATGCAATGTTTGTTCAGTCGCAAGCTACTTTTAGAAAGAACCCGACAGGATTCGTAAGAGGTACCGGTAATTGAAGGGGAAGTGGCACAGCCAAATATAAAGCCCTTGTTACAGACTGCATGCTGGTATAGTTGTAGCAGGAGTCTACGTGACGTTTGATAGTAGATGAACACTTTGTTGATGTTGGTGTAACTAAAAATACCAGTGCATTGACTTGTACCTCATCTAAAGGGGCTATGCTTCTAACCACAAAAAGCAGTGAAGACTCATTCATCTCAGTCTAATAGAATAGTTTGTATCAAGCTACTGCTTGTCAATTCAATACAGTATTTTCCAAAAAGGCACACACATAATGTTTCTATTTTAATTGTTATGCATTTATTTTCATGTGTATTATTAAAAATGTAACTAGTTCATTGCCCCCATGATTTTTATGAATATTGGATTACTGTTTAGACAAGGCTGAGTAAGGTGGGTTGACTTAAGCTGATCTGAAGAAAACAATGAGATGTAACAAATTCATGGGACAAAAATCACAAAGGTGGTTCAAAAGCTGTCAAGTCTAGGAAGAGCAGGAGCCATTTGGGTCAGCTTTCTCATACGACAGCGTCCACATCACAAGGCCTGTTCCTTTGCAGGAAGTTGCTGGGCCCTTAGCACCTCAGCCCCAGCCACGTGCCTCCCAGTCTGTACGCAGGTGCTTCTGAGCTCTCGATTGGGTAAGAGAAATCAGCCCAAACCCACAGCTCATACATACCAGACACCCTACTTGAAGGGGTTTGTTTCCATTAAGTAGGTTCATAAGTGTAAGATCAAATGTTTCATTGCAGTATACTAGGATGTGGTCCTTTAAAATAGAGGTATAACAGTTCTTGATTAGAAAGGAAAAAACTGAGAAAAATAAAAAACAGATAACAAACTAAGGGAATATTCCATAGGAAGCTAAAACTCTCTTGCCATACCATTGGAAGGCTTTTTTCTGAAGCTTAAACTCCCACACAAGCTCTAAAGCAAAGCACAACTTATGGAGACTTTAGCCCCTGTATATCTTCAATAAGAAATTTTGCGTAATTACTAAAGGACACAAATGTTGTGCCAGGGGTAAAATCCTAGAGCTGTCACTCGTTGTTGTTGTTTTAAAGATTTTATTTATTGATTCCACAGACAGAGGAGGGGGTGAGGGACAAGAAGTACCAACTCATAGTTGCGTCACTTCAGTTGTTTATTGATTGCTTGTCATATGTACCTTGACCAGGCAAGCCCAGGGTTTCAAACCCGCAACCTCAGCATTCCAGGTCAACGCTCCAGCCACTGTGCCACCGCAGGCCAGGCTGGAGTGTCATTCTTTAGCCATGTGACTTGGTCCAAGTTACTTTAGTACTCTAAGCCTCCATTTCCACCCCCTGGAAAATGGGGATATGGAAAGTGATATAAAGTGATATAATGATTAAATAGATTATGTCCTTGATGTGCTTTGCACAGTGATTGACCTGTATAGTCAGTACTTTGTAAATGGTAGCAGCTATTATTATTATTATTATTATCATCATCATCATCATCACAACATATTAAAGAAGATCTTAGTGATTTTTGAAAGAGGATTTACTGTCTATCATAAATATTATCTATTAGCCCAGGAGTCTGGGTAAAGATTCAAATAAGTTGAATTATTGAGTTGGAATGGGACAAATTTGGTAACCCCTGTTGTAAAATTAGAAATGAAAGTTTGTGTAACGTGGCTCTTTTTAGCACAACTGCATGAACAGGTAACTTTGATTGGACTTCTACGTGTTATGGAGGATTCAATACTGACAAGGGACCAGGGAGACCTGAGTTCTAATGCTGCCTCTGGCCACTGGGTTTCCCTCTAGCTCATTTGCCTGTGACTAATAACACCTGTCTGTCTGCTCACAGAGCTTTATGAGGCTCCGCCATGTCTGGTCAGTGCTAACCCGTTATAGTAAAATAAGGCGATGCCTTTGCTCATCACCCCTGAGTTTCTGCCCCCACCCTGGTCCGCTCCTTGACTCGTCTGTGCCAGATATCGTCGATATTAAGCCGGCCAACATGGAGGAGCTCACGGAGGTGATCACGGCAGCCGAGTTCCACCCCCATCACTGCAACACCTTCGTGTACAGCAGCAGTAAAGGGACAATCCGGCTGTGCGACATGAGGGCATCGGCCCTGTGTGACAGGCACACCAAATGTGAGTAGCAGACAGCCCAGAGCTGACGGGGGTGGCTGGGTTGGTGGGCCGCTGGCCCCTGACAGGCGGGTGAAGAGAGGCAGAGCCCGGAGGGGGTTGGTCTCCTTTCTGGTGTGAGACGCACCGGGAGCGAAGAAACCACAGCATCTGCCCGACTCGGGAGTCCGCTCCACGGTGGGTATTTCAATAAAGATGAAACCTCATGTTCAATGCCACAAATATTTGCTGCAGGCTGTGGAATACAGAGATGAATAGGACATGAGCCCTGTCACATAACGTTGTGACATGATCTGAATTGTGTTTTAAGATCAGTCTCGCTGCTGTAGGGAGTGGGAGGGGGAGAAGGGGGTAGCCAGCGGGGGTTGTTGCGATATCCAGGCAGGGAAGCAGGACCTGGGGAGGTGGTGGTGTGAATGGGGACAGAAACCAGTGGGCTCTGGGTAGACCTTGGAAGGACAGCTGACAGGACCTGCTGCCAGCACAGAGACTGAGACTATACAAGGAATCAAGAATGGCACCTATGCTGGTGACACTCTATTGCATATTTGGAAGTTGCTAGGAGGGTAGATTTGTGTTGCAAGATAAAACTCATAACTGTGTGTGGTAATGGATGTTTATTAGACTTGTGATTATTTTGCATTCAATACATACATCAAATCATGTTGTACACCTGGAACTAATATAATGTTATATGTCAATTATATCTCAATATATTTTTTAAAAGAATTATGTGGGGGTGGGGGAGAGAGGTTCACGGCTTCTTGGAGAGATTGCAGCTGTGGGAACCGGCACTCTAGAAGTCTAGAATGGTTCTGATGGGCAACAGGGGAAAGTTTCAGAGAAGGGAGAGGGCTAAAGGGCAGCCAGCCACAGGCCCTCTGGTCATGCTGGAGTTTGCAGGGAGTGGACGTAGCAAAGCAGCCCCACACCAGCGGGGGCTGAGTGCCAGGAGTCCAGGGACTGAGACCGATGTCAGCAGGTAAAGCAAGTGTCAGCTGGCACTCACGGCGAGCACTGTGGTCGACGGGCTGGGCTGGAGCCAGCAGGAAGGCTTTCTGTGTAACTCCCGCAAGTAAAGGTGCCTGGGAGGTAGTGACCATCCATGTCCAGTGTCAGGCTACATCATATGCAGCTGCCAAGACGTCCAGGAGTGACCAGAGCTGTGTGTGTCCAGCCAAAACCTTTTGCGAGGTGCTGTTTGACCACTACAGTTTGCAGAGGAGGGCCAAGAAGGAAGGTCTTTTCTGTCGCGGACCCAGTTTTGAGTTCCAATCCTTATGTGACAGGAGCGGTAGGAGGACAGCACTCTGTGTGGGTGTCCGGCTAGGACAGGAGTGCATATCTAGGTCATTTTGATTATTTTGTGTTACTCATTGTGTGAGAAGTACCACACGGGGCAGCTGGTATGTAGAGTGTAGTGGTGTGTAGGTTGTATGGACTCTAGACTCCCACAAACCTAGGTCAAAGCCAGGTTTGACCCCTGAGTTGCTGTATGACTTTGTCCAACTCTGCTAAACCTTTCTGAGGCTCCATTTGCTCATCTGTAGAATGGGTCAAATAATAACATTTACCTCATGGGCTTATCCTGGGACTTCAAAGAGATAACAATTAAGAATTGTTAATGAGATTTTTTTTCATACTGAGTCTTCAAAACATGTTTTCAATTCAGATTATCTACACTTCAAGTGTTAAATAGCCATGTGTGGCTAGTAGCTACCATATTGGACAGTGCAGATTTAAGCATTTCCATCGTTGCAGAAAGTTCTATTGGAGAGCGTAGATCTAGACCATCAGCTTCATGAGGGCATGGATTTAATCTGTTTTGTTCACAGCTATTTCCCTAGCACCTAAGACAGTGGCACATGATAAATGCGTAATATTTGCTGCCGTCTATGCTGGTATTGATCTTTGAGCAGTATTTACTTATAAGCCAACAAGGGAAAGAGTGTTCAAGGCAGCAGGGTCAGCATTTGCAAAGGCACTGAGGCACGAAAGATCATAATGTTTGGGGAAGTGCTGGTAAATAAGGAATGGCTTAGAGAAGGAAGATTAAAATTCAGGAGACATGCAGGGGCCTGGTCATAATGGCCGTGATAAAGAACTTGAGTTTATTGTTTTCTCAACATCAGTGAACAGCCAGCCATTAAAGTAACGGGAGTAATATGACCAGAACTCATTTTTAAAGAAGTTTCTTAGCCTGAAGACAGATGGACTGAGGTTCGGATCTGACTGGCAAAATAAAGAAATAGGGAAACAAGTTAGGATGACACTCTAATATACACAGGATTTCTTTTTCTTTTTCTTTTTTACAGAGAGAGAGGGATAGATAGGGACAGACAGGAACGGAGAGAGATGAGAAGCATCAATCATTAGTTTTTCGTTGCGACACCATAGTTTTCATTGATTGCTTTCTCATATGTGCCTTGACTGGGGGGCTACAGCAGACCAGGTAACCCCTTGCCAGCGACCTTGGATCCAAGTTGGTGAGCTTTGCTCAAACCAGATGAGCCCGTGCTCAAGCTGGTGACCTCGGGGTCTTGAACCTGGGTCCTCCGCATCCCAGTCCAATGCTCTATCCACTACACCACTGCCTGGTCAGGCACACAGGACTTCTTAATAGCAGCCTTTAAATTTGGGGCACACAATCCTTTGGGGGAGGAGGCTGTTCTTGTAGGAAGTTTAGCAGCATCCCTGACCTCTGCCCACTAGATGCCAGTAGCAAAAGCAAGTTGTGACAACCAAAAATGTCATTATGTTCTGAAATATCCCCTGGAGGGAAACTGCTCCCAGTTCCGAACCAGAGATCTCAGTTAAAATTCATTATCAGTCCTTCAGCATGATTTTCTTATATCTGTTACTATTAAGACCTCTGAGGTATACAGGAGAAGTAAGACATCTCGTATGCTCCAGAATTTAAAATTTGGCTGATGAGCTCAGAGGTGCTCAGGAAACAGTTCAGGAACAGGGTATCAGGCAGAGCGTGTACTAATACCCAGATGAGTGGTGGAGACCACTAGGGGTCGGGATGTTCAGAGGAGGGTACAACTCCTGGGATAGACCCCACGGGGCTGGCAGAGGCTGAGCAGTTGAAGCACACAGGTGGGAAACGGAGTGGTGACTCCAGCAGCGCACACAGAACGGATCCCAGTTAAGACATTACATGGAACCTCTAAAGAACTCTTGGTGTTTGGTGAAAGGAGAATATTGAGGACATGAGGTCAGGTAGGGGTGATGGTTCATATCAGGTTGGTCCTTGAAGATCAAGGTCAAAAGTTTATGCCGTTATGTATTCATTCATTCATTCATTCATTATACCCAGAAACTGGCTGCAATCACAGCCAGTTCTTCTTAACTTTTCCCAGCAACTACAGCACTCCCAAGGCTAGGCACAAGCCCTGCTGCTAAGGAGGAAGGCCACCAAGGGCAATCCGACCTCTCTGAGCTGCCCTGGGTATGGGGCCCGGCCTGTCAGCAAGTGCAGAACAGCATGTGCCTGGCAGAGGCAGAGACCCTGGGGGAGGTGCTGCCCACAACAAATTTTCCTTGAAGTCTCACTTTTCCATCTTAAAATTTCACCTGAATTCTGTATTTTATTCCCGTAAAATGTCTACCTTTCATTTAATTTAATAATGACATATTTACCCACCCGAAATTTCAAGTAAAATTGATGTTCCCAAAAGATGCAGCATTTATCCTGCGGCCTCCTATATCACTCCTTCGTGACCTTCAGGGATGCGCCCATGAGCCCCAGTTTCCAGTATGTGGAGAGCCACTTGAGATCATTCGGGTGGAGGAAAGAGTTATAAAATTCCTGTTTTATGGAAAAGTAACACAGTGATGTAGGGAAGAAGCATAGGAGAATTAGAAGGTGATAATGAACATTTATAACCTAGGTAAGAATGGTAGCTATGTAAATGGAAAGAAAGGGAAAGAGATCTAGAGCATTTTCTTTTAAGATAACTATGGGTGACGTGAGATTAGAGATTGGCATTCACCACCCATGAATGTTAGTTCATGTTCAGTGTCCGTCCCCTCTAGACTATAAACCCTCTGAGGAACTGAATCTCTTTGGGTCACGTTGTATTGCCGTGGCCTGGCACTGAGTAGGTGCTCAGTAAATAATTATGCGATGACTAAATTTATGTTCTAGGGTTGACACAAGTGGCATGTGAAATGGGAACTAACCGGAAGCCACATTGGAGGAGACTGCAGGGTTGGGGTTCAGTTTGGAACATGCTATGTGTGAGGGGACATGAGCTGACTCAGGAGGTGGCCCCTCTAGTGAGTGCAAGTAGAACCAGGCTCAAAGGACCACCAACCCAACATGGATGTCAGAGATGGCATGCAAAGCCCCGGGGCTCACAGCCAGCGTGGTGGACGCCAGCCCGAGCTTCAGGGCGAGACAGACGCGCAAGAGCACTGGACATTGAGGAGTAAGCTGAACGGGAGGCTTGATGAACCATCAACTCCAGATGGAAAAGGACAAAGCCTTAGAAACTTCCAGAACTAGAATGGTTTAGCGTAGACGCTTTGGAATCAGAAGTCAGCTGTGACGCTCAGACCTCGGGCAAGTTATTTAACCCCTCTGAGCCCCGTGTTCCCCATTTGAAAGTAGAAAGAAGAGAGAGAGCCTCATAGAGCTGGCTGTTCATGAGAAGCAAACGCCTTCCTATGGCGAGCGCCTAGCACTCTCTGGGACACGGGCTCAACATATGACAGCAGCAGTTACACAGATACTCCTCCTGCGTTCCCTCTGTGCTAGGCCTGCAGCTGTAAGGTGCTAAACACTCCAGTCCGTTTTGCAGATATATGAAATGTCATTATTCATTTATTTAATTACCATATTTTTTGCTCCATAAGACGCACCTGACCATAAGACACACCTAGGGTTTTAAGGAGGAAAATAAGGAAAAAAATATTCTGAACCAAATGGTGTGTTAAAATGTTTAATAAAATACTGTATTTTTTGCTCCATAAGACACACAGGCATTTCCTCTCCACTTTTGGGGGGGAAATGCGTCTTATGGAGCAAAAAATATGGTAGTATTTGTTCAGACTCTGGTCATGAAGTGGTGAGCAAACCTGGTTTCCTCCCTGCTAGTGCTGCTCCCTGCCTGTATCAGTGAGGGTCCTCCAGAGAGAGCCGATAGGAGCTCTGTATCTCATACATATACATACACATACACATACACATACACATACACATACACATACACATATACATATACATATACATATACATATACATATACATATACATGTGTGCGGCACATGAGAGAGATGTATAAGTATTTGGTTCATGGGATCTGCAGTGGAGCTGCAGGAGACCCAGGAAAGCCAGTGCTGTAGTTCTAGTCTCAGTCAAAAAACCTGAGACCCAGGAAAGCCGATGATGCAGTTCTAGTCCAAAGGCCAACAGGCTCGTTAGGAAGAGCCAGTGTTTTAGTTCAAGTGCAAAGGCAGGAAAAAAACAACAACACAATGATGTCCCAGCTTGAAGCAATCAGACAGAGGTATTCCATCTTATTGGAGGAGGTCCAGCCTTTCTGTTCTATTTGGGCCTTCAACTGATTGGGTGAGGCCCACCCACATCAGGTTGGGCAATCTGCTCTACTCAGTCCCTCAATTTAAATGTTAAGTTCAGTCCAAAACACCTGTACAGAAGCACCCAAAGCAATGTTTGACCAAATAGCTGGGCATGCCGTGACCCAGTCAGGTTGATGCATAAAGTTAACCATCACGGTGTCTAAGGAGGAAAGACACAGTAATTGCAAACGTAATGATTCGTATGAAAGAGTCACATGGTGCTATGAGGGGATATGGCAAGGACTTTATAGCCCAAGACAGTGATCACTGACTATGACCTAAAGACAACAACAGGAAAGGGTCACGGTGCCCACAGAAGCAGGAGGCTTGCCAAGCTGCGCACCCAGGGACCCCCAGAGGCTGCTCCTGCCCCCAGCCTGGGTCCCACACAACCCTGGGGACAGTCCTCGTGAGACCCAGGAGCTCACCAGCCACCTGCAGGCCTCTGCCTCAGCCTGCCTCCCCACACCCCATCCCAGCCCCGACAGTGCTCTGAATTGCCAGATGTCAGCCTCCTAATCTAATTAAAAAGCGAGTGAAATTCATTTTCCTGGCTCGTCCAAAGTGCCGACCTTCCTTGGTGCACGTCTCCCTTTGTTCGCTGCCGCAGTGGCGGCCCCCGCTCCTGCCAGCCGGGGAAATAAGTTCAATCTGACCTCTCGCCTGACATTTCATATTGATTTTCTCCATCCTCCTCGAACGCCAGCCTTCAGCCAGCCACGGTTCAGCCGAGGTGTGTGATCGCAATTGAGACAGTTCATCAGAGTTCAGAATGAAAAGCAACATTGGCTCTCGGAGATGAGCTCTGAGAAGGAGAGTATTTAATAACCGTCGGCGTTTAATCAAAATGCCAAGGAGATTCGTGTTATCAGAGCTGCATATATTAATTTCCATATGTCCCTCACTCTGCATACTCAGCAGGAGGTGGAAGGAATGATTCTCTCCCTCATGTCTTTATTTTTTTTTTTTCCTATGGCTTCTGGCAATAGCGACAGGGGTGGTTTGCAGTTTGAGATTCTTATGTCTAAAACAGTAGGGTGCTATTGCAGCAGCAACTGGCTGGTCTGAATCGTGCTTTTCCCTTTCAGTGCACGGGTATTGGGAGTTGAGTGGAGACACTGTCCAAGAGTAATGAATGGCCACCTAGGAAATGAAAGAGAAATGAAATCTGAACACCTTCCCAATGCCCTGCTTGAACCTGGTCCCTCCACCCTCTTCTAACCTCAGCTCCACATAATCTGGCCAAGTAAGCCTGCTTCCTGCACCTCCAATGCACCCAGCAGTTTCCTGCCCCAGGGCCTTTGCACAGGCTTTTCTTCTGCCTAGAATGCTCTCCCACCAGGTCCCCACTTATCTGGACTCTTCTCATGTTTTAGGTCTCTGGAAAATGTCACCTCCTCAGAGAGGACTTCTCTGTTCATCCTATTTCTGTCTTATCATCAAATTTTATTTCTTTATTATTTTCATAGCACTCATCTATAGATGCTTGCTTTTCTTCCTCTGTCGCCCCTACTTAGAATATCATCTCCATGAGGGCAGGGGCCTTATTTATCTTGCCAACCACTGAATTACCAATACTTAGTATGGTGCCCAGCATGGAGTGGTGTCTCACTGAGCATCCATGGTAGAAAGGCAGGCCGATGGGAAAAGACAGATAAAAGATGGTGTATTCGTTACTAGAGTTGCTTTGCTGTAACAAAGTGCCCCAAACTGGGTGGCTTAACAACAAAACGTTATTGTCTCGCTGTTCTGGATGCCAGAAGTCTGAGAGCATGGTGTCAGCAGATTTGCTTTCTTCCGAGGGCTGTAAAGACAGGATCCATTCCCAGTCTCCCTCTTTCGCTTGCTGATGCCTGCCTCCTCTCTGTCTTCATAGCATCTTCCCTCTGCACACATCCGTGTCTACACCTCCCCTTCTTACATCAACGGTCAGCCATATTGCATTAGCCCGCCCCTGTTTTCATCTGATTACCTCTTTAACCCTTGGAATAGTGAGTTTTATTCATGCTCACTGACCCCTGGGAGTGGTTTTTTGTTGTTGTTGTTGTTGTTGTTTTAAATGAAATTAGTTCCAGTTACAGTTTTATTAACTTAAAATCATGTTTGTTTGATAATCAATTTATGGAAACAAGAAGAACATGCATTTGCCTTTTTTTAATGTTGCCTTACACATATAAGATCATCGTCGGGATGATCAGGAGGCACCAGGACATACATGAACGTTCATACTACTCAAACGGTTAAAGACCTATCTTCAAATATGGTGACATTGTGCGGTTTGGGGGTTAGGGCTTCAACATGTGATTTGGGGGGACATATTTAGTCCCGAATGGAAGACATGAGAATAACTGAGACCACAGGCCCTGGAGCTGACAGTACCTTCAGGTGTGGACCACAGGCTCCCTCCCACAGGCTGCCTGGGCAAGGTGCCATGCTGCCCCCCCTCAGGGGGGCAGAGGTGAGAAGCCATCATGGACTCAGGGCTCTCGGCACAGCCCCTGACCCACAGCACTCGTGGCTTCATCGCAGGTGGTGGGGACACAGAGGACTGGGGTGATGGGGACCCGCACAGCAAGTCTCTACAGACCCCCGTGGTTGTCTGTGTTTTATAATGACAATGCCCAGACACTCCCCTTCGGTGTAGAAATGTTTTTCTCTCAACAAAGCAGACATTAATTGACCTTAGAGGCTCTGAGGGGTCAAGGGGTCTATCTCCTATACCCTCTTGAGGGGATAGTGTCCCAAATAAGTAGAGTTTGTGTTAAAGACATAACAGCAGCAGGTGAAATGCTCATGGGAGTGAGCACAGGGAAAGGGCTGCCGTGAAGGGCCCTGGAGATGTATCTCACCAGTGACCTGTGGACACAGGTAAAGACGGAGCAGGTGGGGCAGTGCTTGGGGTAAATGTTCAAGCAGGATGCAAAGTTACAAGCACATCATGAACACGGCAACGTGAAGGAGTGTGCAGAGGCAGACAGGCAGCAACTGTGCGAACGGGATGATGTCAGGGCGGCAGAATGCGAGATTCCCGTCAAGGTTGTAGTTGTACGTCTGTAATCGGGAAAGTGTCGGGGTAATAGGAGGGCCCCCCGGGTGCCTTAGCTGCAGCATGGAAACAGGCCCTTCCCTCCACACACACACACCTTGGTAGCTCCTATTTTAGAGCTTGGACGGGCAAGGCAGTGTGGAGCCCAGCCTGATGTTCTCTGGCTTAGTCCATGGGGGCTGCTATCATCGAATACCAGAGACTGAGCAGCTTAAACAAGGAGCATTTCTTTCTCATAGTTTTGGAGGCTGGGAAAGCCAAGAGCAAGGCGCTAGCACATTTGGTGTCTGGTGAGGACCAGCTTCCTTGTTCATAAACAACTGTCTCCTCACTGAATCCTCTCATGGTAGAAGGGGACTAGGGAGCTTTCTGAGGCCTCTTGTATTAGGGCACTAATCCCATTCATGGGGGCTCCATCCTCATGACCTAATCACCTCCTAAAGACCCACCTCCAAACATCATCACATGGGGGACTTGCAGGGTACACAAATATCCAGTGTATCACATTCCCTGCCAGTATGGCCCAGAACACTTTTGCTTTGTTCTTCCCTCTGTCAAACTGCATTGACACTAGTGCGTGAAGTCAGACAGGCCAAGCTAGGGGAGGAAAACCAGCATGGTGTCCACTACCAGCCTCTGTGGCCCAACTGGGTGATCTTGAACAGGTCACTAATCCTTGCTGTGCCTCAATTTACCTCTAAAATGGGACTAGTGGCAGCACTTATCTTACAAGGTGCTTGTGAGAATTAAATGCAACAATGCTAGGAAGCTTTAGACCAGGACCCAGCCAATAATATGAGCTCCGGGTTAGTTAGGGTTGGGATAGCGATGCTCTCTTGCTTCCCTCCCATACATGTCTTTTAAGAGCAGGAACAGGACACAACAATAGTTCTAGATATAGTGATGTCAACAGCTAATGTCTATGACATTTTACTCTATCCAGAAAGTAAGCCATTTAATCCTTCTGATAACCCTATGAGGTACATATAATTATCAGTCACTTTTTACAGGTGAGGAAACTAAGTAAGAGGGAAGTAATACTCTTATGGCCACCAATAAACAAGTGACAGAGCTTGGATTTAACCCAGACTTGTACGTCTGAACCAAGACAGCAGTAATCCCTTATTCAACTGTGATTTATTAAACACCTGCTCAATCCTGCTTTCAAGAAGCTTACATTCTAACAGGGAGGGAGGAGAGAAAACACATACACGTGTACAGATGAACAGGATGTGGTACAAATGAACAGGATAACCTCAGACAGTGATAAAAGCGGTAAGAAGATTGAACAACGTTACGCAGTAACCAGAATGGAGCTGTTTCCATGGAGTAGTGAGGGAAATCCTTTGAATTGAGATCCGAATCCTCCAAAGGAGCCAGACAGATAATATCGAATATGAAGGCCCAAGTATAGGAACAACTTTGTGAGTTCAAAGAACAGGAGAAAAGCTAGGGGTTGGAGGCTAGTGGACTGGGGGTCCCTGTAGGGGGAAAGGAGGCTGAGAAGGTGGCTGGGGTCAGGCGTGTAAACCAGGGCAGAGAGCCTGGATTTCATCTTCAGTGAGATGGAAGCCAGTCACTGGTTCTAAGCAGGGAAGTGAACACTGCTTATGGTCTTAAAAGAGTTCTCAAAAAGTGGGGTGGGGTCTAGAAACAAAGACCAGTGAGGAGGCTCTTGCCGTTGTCTGAAGAAGAATAACTCTGACTCAGGTGAGGGCGGTGACAGGGGTGATAAGTGGATAGGTATAGAGTCTAAGGAGGAGATAAGGCCAAGAAGACTTGTTCAGAGGCTGGAAGTGGAGAGGTGCTCGAAAGGGAGGAATCTAAGGTAACCCTTAGGTTTCGGTCTTGAGCAACTGGGGGTACAGTGGTGACATACGAGTTTGGCGTGGGAAGACCAAGGGTTCTTTCTGGATGTGTCCAGTTTGAGATGTCTATGATACACCCACTTAGAGAAGTCTGGCAAGTGTTGGGTGGGTGTGTCTGGAAGTCAGGGGAGAGGTCTGGGCTGGAGATAAGAAGTTGGGATTCCTGAGCACGTTATGGTATTTAAAGCCATAGAAAGGGGTGACGTCACTTAGGGGAGAGGGCGTAGATAGCAAGGAGTGGAGAGTCTGGGGTGGAGGCCAAGGACATGACAACACTTACCAGTGGGGTGGGGCAAAGAGGAGGCGGTCTTGGGAGACTGGGTGTGAGCTACCAGGGAGGTAAGAAGAGAAACATGGGGTGTGGTGTGGGAAGGGCAGGCACAGAAGCCAAGAGACGAGTGAGATTCAGAAAGATACTGAAATCAATTAGGTCAAAGGCTTCTGAGAGATCAAGAAAGATGAGAGCAGAGAAGTGACCATGGAGCTTGGTCTCATGAAAAATCTTTGGCTATTAATTACTTAATTTTAGAGAAAACAATTAGCACACTGCCTGGCACATAGTAGGTTCTTACTGCACATTGACTGGATAAAACCAATCACAAATGTGAACACCACGCTTAGTGTCTAATGGTTCCTTGTATCAACCAATGGTCATTGGCTCGAATAGGAATCCCCAATTTGTGGTGCAGTGAAAAAGGAAACTATTCAGTGCAAAACAGCTCAATTGTGATACAGGATACAGCACAGCTGTGAAAACAGCGTGACTGTGAGGCAGCCCTCCGGCCAGGTATTTCTGGGGCTAGGCCCCTCTCTGGCTAGACTTGCTGCTCTGCTCCTTGCTGATCATGCTTTGCACTGCACTGGTCTGCATCACCATGCTCTGCTCTGCGCCAGTCTGCTCTGGCCTGTGCTGCTCTGCTCCACTCTGCTTCCGCAAGACACCTTCAGTGCTTTAGATCAGTCTTCAGTGGAAAAGATAAGTGCACTCTCAGAGCCAGAGGGGAGCTGGCTTATATGGACAGAAGTTCCCACCCCTGGTCCATGATTGGTCTGTTCTCATGCAAATGAGGACTCCAAATGCTCACAGTTTGATTGGTCCAAAAGGCACTGTCCTGTTTGGTTATAATAGAGCCACTCTGGTTGGTCAGAGCAGCACAGCTCCAACTGGATGGGGAAAGCCTCAGTCCTGTTGGTTGAAATAGCATTCCAGCCCTGACCAGATAGCTCAGCTGGTTGGAGCATCATCCCAAAGCTCAGGGGTTGCCAGTTTGATCCCTGGTCAGGCTACATACAGAAACAGATTAATGCTTCTATTTCTCTCTCTTTCTCTCCTTTCTCTCTCTAAAATCAATAAAATAAACATTAAAAAAAAAGAAAGAAAGAAATAGCGTTCCTGGAACTCCTTTATAAGGGCTGGCTCAGATGACAGACACAAGCAGGCAGATAGTTCAGCGCAGGCCTCTGCCTGAAGATCAGTTTGCATGAGAGTTCTCTGTGTAGAAATGTGGACATGGTTTCTAGGCTCTTTGTTTTTTGTTGTTTGTTTGTTTTTGAGCCCGGTTAGCCACCAGGAGCCCTTAGTGTCTTCTTTCTCAGAGTCCACACTTGCTTGCATCTAACTCTGACAACTTGGGCAGACCTGCCTCACTCCATTTTGTTGAGAGAGAATGGCTTGGCTGGGACTTGCAGGCAGTAAAGCTGGTCCTGAAGGCCAGAGTAAGGAGCCAGATTCCTCTCAGCAACACTGATGGGCAGCTGTGCGGCACCCAGCCCCTTGCGTGGGCTCTGCCGGTGAGTCTGCAGCCCACAGTCATTCTCATCCAGCCGCAGGCCCTTCTGCACTGGCAAATCTGTGGTTCCAGACTAGGCACAGAGATTCCCTCCTTCACTGACACCAAGGCAGGCTGCCTGACCAGGGCTGGTCAGCATCAACCCCACAGTGAATTTAAATCTGCCTGTCAAGGGCCTCATAAGAATGTAATCTAACTTTTTCATGCTATGGGGAATAGGAATGAGCACTTTAGGCCCTAAATTCTGAGATGTTTTAGTAAATAGTCATTGTCAAAACTGCCTGAGTTCCAGTACAAATGGGGCGACGTGTTCCAAATGAGAAATTCTGTTCTCCTCCGAAGGTGTGTGTACTGGAGGGAAAGGGATATCATTTTTGAGTCCTTCTGTATCTCTTTTAAGTCTCACAACAACCCGTGAAGACTGTTCTTAGTAACTTGAACTTATGAGGCACAGAGAGGTAAAGACACTTGTCTCAGATCACAATGCAGGAGCCATTGAACCCAGATCTGGCTGCTTCCAAAAGAAGAATTCATTCTTCTCATTCTTCTGGGTCTTTGGCAGCAGGAGAAGGAGCATAATATTTTTCTAACATGCCAAAGAATGATTTCATGGGGTTCCATTTTATATACTCCCCTCGGCTCCATCCCCTGGCCCAGCAGTTTTTGATTGCAGAACTAACCCTGTCCTTGGACAAACGTTATACAGTATTTAATTTCTTATTCTTCACCCTCATCTACAAGCTTATCTGCTCTCTCCTGGCTCCATAGACCACTAGATCCCTTAATAAACCAATGGCTCATTCACCCAGGTCTCTGGTGGAATGTGTCCAAAGACATCAGCTGGGAGGCAGCTGCGGTGAATCTTGAAACCTCCACGGTTTGGCACAGCTTCCAAAAGGGGTTCGGTTTTGATTGGGGGCATAATTAACAGTGTTTATTGAAGAGGATCTTGGTTAGGTTAAAAAGACCAGGCCTGTTATGAAAATGCTTTGGGCTGATGACAGGCTTTATAAACACACCCAGACACCCACCACCACCCCCTCCTGGAGAAAAGCCAGAACAGAGACTTGTTGCAAGGAGCAGAATTCACTGAGCCCCTCCCGCCTCCCCAACCCAGTGTCTCCCCCATTCAAGCTCAGCAGCAATTACCAGCAGAGCAGGCAAGGCCCAAGCCACAGAGTGAAAACAGAAGTCCTCCATCCTCATTTCCATTTTTGATTAATGTCACCAGTTCTGTCAATTAGTCATCCTAGAGAATCCAGTTGAGTGGCTTTTTCTAAGACCTGGAAAGATTAATTTCAGAGATGAATATCACACATTAGCAGTTGACACCTCCCCAGGTCTGCCCTCTTCCCCACTAGGGGACTCGGATGAGAAGGTCCTGAAGGCTGAAACTGACTCAGTCACATGGCTACAGTCCCCAGATGCACACACACCAGGAGAGGATGCCCTTGAGGCTCTAGGTGGTTTTGGCTGCTCTGGGCTGGGGTTGTTTCGAGGCTAACTTGCCCGTCATTATAGTCCATGGCAAGCCCTCGCTGACAAAGCAGTCCTAGGCACTGGGTGAGCGTCCTGAGTTTGAGGTTCAAGAGAACCCAAATCAAGGGAATACCTGGGAGGAATTTTCCCCAGGGAGGGACATCGTCCTGCCCAAACCTACAGAGGGCTCTATTCAGGGCAGGAAAGTTCTTACAATAGCCTGTCCCTTCCCACTAGAGGGGACGTTGGAGGTTCACCTCTTGCTCTTTGTGTTAGTTTCCTGTGGCTACTATAACAAATTACCACAAACACAGTGACTAAAAACAACATAAAGTTATCATCTTATAGTTCTGTAGGTCAGAAGTCTGCCATGGGTCTCACTGGCTAAAATCAAGGTGTTGGCAAAGCCGTGTTCTTTCTGGAGGCTGAAGGGAAGAATCTGCTTCTTTGTCTTACCCAGCTTCTAGAGGCTGCCCACATTCCTTGGCTTAGGGCCCCTTCCTCCATCTGGACACCTGCAACAGTGGGACAAGTCCTGCTCACAGTGCCTCTCTCTGACTCTCATCCACCTCCCTCTTCCCCTTTGAGACCTTTGTGATCACACTGTGCCCACCAGGTAATTCAGACTAATCTTTTTTTAAGGCCAGCTGATTAGCAACCTTAATTCTATCTACAATCTTAATTCCCCTTTGCCATGAAAGGTAACATGCGCACAGGTTCTGGGGATTAGGGCTTGAACATTCTTGAGTCATTATTCTGCCTACCATACTCTTCATGTATCACCAAATAGTACCAAATGCCCTGCCCTCCATCAGAGCCTCCAGTGTTATAGGTAGAGATGATCTGTTTCCATTTCTGTGTCTCTTGCTAAATGGTTCTTCATTACAGCTAGAGCCCTTTATTTTCCCCTTCTGTTCTTAGCATACTGAGGGCGCTAAATAAGTGCGTGAAGAGTAGCGATGGTCATACGGTCTGACAAGTTAGCGCCTGGTAACTCTCTTTACATAACAAAAAGGCTCACACTAGAGTGGTTGACCCAGCCTTTCGCTCATATCTAGCTTTGGGAATGCACTGGCATTTGTAGGCAAAGCAAAGGGAAGAGGGGTCTATGAGATGATGGTCATCAAGCTACTATTCATGTATTTAACAGACAGCCAGTGTTGTGACCATGTGCCAGGCACTGCTGCAGACACCAGGAAGGTGGTACCTCCTGCCCTCGTCAGCAGACTGTCCAAGTAGATGCAGACAGACAACAAACACATGGGCAAATGAGACAGTGCAAGACTTGGTGAAAGGTGTTTCTAGAGAAGCAGCAGGATCCAACACAGAGGCTCTGAGTCTGGGCTGTGCTTGGCAGGTGGGGGAGCGGAAGGAGACCAAGTTGGTTGTAGTGTCGGGAGAGGAGCAGCTGAGGGGACATGGGAGGACTCCACACTGAGGACAGTCGTCTTGCATAACCCCAGGGCCCCATTTCCGCTGTATACTGTGTAAATGACTTGGGAGTTAGGCAACATGGTAGCCCAGGGAAATTCTAGGAGGTTTTGTGTAAAGGAGTGCCGTGATTATACCTGTAAACGCATCGCTCTGATCGTGTGATGAATGAACATCAGGAGGAAGAGTGAATGCTGGGGGAAGAGTTAGACCACTATCCACATGGTCCAGGCCAGAGATGACCGTGGCTGAGACTGGGCCAATTTGGGCAATGCTTGGATGTAAAGTTAACAGGACTGGTTCAAATGCTAGGTGCGGAAGGTGGCGGGAAGGAAGGGATCCAGGAAGACTCCCGGCTTTGTGGCCTGAGCACATGCCTGAGATGAAGGCCACTGAATGAGTTGGCAAAGACTGGGGGAGGGAACTCACAAGTTCTGTGGATTCAAAGACTCAAGGTTTTTTGGTTTTGTTTTTAAGGGCAAACGATGAAATTGATGCCTTTTGCTGTTTAGCATGTTACCATCTGCAGAGCCCTTTTTTATCCATTATCTTCATTGATCTTCACAAGACCCTATGAGTTGAAGTATTTCTTCCTTTTTGTAGCTTGAGGAAATCAAGGCTCCAAAAGAGAGAAGTCTAACACACTGACAGAGATTGTGGTTCATCGTGGGTTTACTTCTTATTTCATATAATGAATACGGCCACCTTCAGTACTGCACTGGAGGACAGAGAAGGGAAGGGGGACTCCCTCACTGACCCGTGTTTAAGTACATCGGCCAATTCGAGGCCCCTGTGAGTTTGTATAATTCCATGTTGACAGCTCAGTAGGTGGTACCCACGACTGTGCTGTGAGATCGGCTGTCCACTGCAGCACCCCAGCCCCATCAGTGCCGTCCCTTTATCTGTCGGATTACTCCAAGCACCTGCTGGCCTCTCCACCCCCATCATCAAACACGGTTCAGAGGCAGCAGAGGGCAGAAGAATGTGCCCCCACCCCCCGTGAAGCTTATAATGATACTTGCTTTTATCTTCTCTTATATATTTAACCTGAACACAGAGGTTTAAATAGGATTTGGACAGGCATCCTTCATCCTGAGGTCGACTAGTTCAACTTGAAATTTTGGTGTCATTCAGAAATCCCTATAACATAGCAAAATGGGATCATTCTATATGGGAAAATGGGATCATCAAGCATAGAAAAATGGTGAGATCAAAGAAAGCAAGGAATCGACCAGTAAATGTGAACGAGGTGTTGTACTGATGTTGTAATGTAATATAACCAGCGAGTCCTACAGAGACACCAAGGTGTAGGTTACAGAAGAAATTTTAGAAAGTTTTATTATTAGGCGCGCAACACATGGGGCATAATCCCAAATCATGCAGAATGGATCACAGTTCTGAGGCTGCTTTTATAGACAAAAATCACATACTGGTTGGGGAAAGGGAGGGGGAGCATGGTACAAAAGTCATTTACTAACAAGCTTATTGAATTTTTTTTTTATAATAATTTTATTTTTTTAATGGGGTGACATCAATAAATCAGGATACATATATTCAAAGATAACAAGTCCAGGTTATCTTGTCGTTCAATTATGTTGCATACCCATCACCCAAAGTCAGATTGTCCTCTGTCACCTTCTATCTTGTTTTCTTTGTGCCCCTCCCCCTCCCCCTTTCCCTCTCCCATTCCCCCCTCCCCCCATAACCACCACACTCTTATCAATGTCTCTTAGTTTCACTTTTATGTCCCACCTACGTATGGAATAATGCAGTTCCTGGTTTTTTCTGATTTACTTATTTCGCTTCGTATCATGTTATCAAGATCCCACCATTTTGCTGTAAATGTTCCGATGTCATCATTTCTTATGGCTGAGTAGTATTCCATAGTGTATATGTGCCACATCTTCTTTATCCAGTCATCTATTGATGGGATTTTTGGTTGTTTCTATGTCCTGGCCACTGTGAACAATGCTGCAATAAACATGGGGCTGCATGTGTCTTTACATATCAATGCTTCTGAGTTTTGGGGGTATATACCCAGTAGAGGGATTGCTGGGTCATAAGGTAGTTCTATTTTCAGTTTTTTGAGGAACCACCATACTTTCTTCCATAATGGTTGTACTACTTTACATTCCCACCAACAGTGGATGAGGGTTCCTTTTTCTCCACAGCCTCTCCAACATTTGTTATTACCTGTCTTGCTAATAATAGCTAATCGAACAGGTGTGAGGTGGTATCTCATTGCCGTTTTGATTTGCATTTCTCAAATAACTAAAGAAGATGAGCATCTTTTCATATATCTGTTGGCCATTTGTATTTCTTCCTGGGAGAAGTGTCTGTTCATATCCTCTTCCCATTTTTTTATTGGATTGTTTGTTTGTTTGTTGTTGAGTTTTATGAGTTCTTTGTATATTTTAGATATTAGGCCCTTATCTGAGCTGTTGTTTGAAAAAATCATTTCCCATTTAGTTGGCTTTCTGTTTATTTTGTTATCAGTTTCTCTTGCTGAGCAAAAACTTCTTAGTCTGATGTAGTCCCATTCATTAATTTTTGCCTTCACTTCTCTTGCCATTGGAGTCAAATTCATAAAATGCTCTTTAAAACCCAGGTCCCTGAGTTGAGTACCTATGTCTTCTTCTATGTACTTAATTGTTTCAGGTCTTATGTTTAGATCTTTGATCCATTTTGAGTTAATTTTTGTACAGGGGGACAAACTGTAGTCCAGTTTCATTCTTTTGCATGTGGCTTTCCAGTTTTCCCAGCACCATTTATTGAAGAGGCTTTCTTTTCTCCATTGTGTGTTCTTGGCCCCTTTATCAAAAATTATTTGACTATATATATGTAGTTTTATTTCTGGACTTTCTATTCTGTTCCATTGGTCTGAGTGTCTATTTTTCTGCCAATACCATGATGTTTTGATTGTCGTGGCCCTATAATAGAGTTTGAAGTCAGGTATTGTAATGCCCCCAGCTTCATTCTTTTTCTTTAGGATTGCTTTGGCTATTCGGGGTTTTTTATAGTTCCATATAAATCTGATGATTTTTTGCTCTATTTCTTTAAAATATGTCATTGGAAGTTTGATGGGAATTGCATTAAATTTGTATATTGCTTTGGGTAATATAGCCATCTTGATTATATTTATTCTTCCTAGCCAAGAACAAGGTATATTCTTCCATCTCATTATATCTTTTTCGATTTCCCTTAACAATGGTTTATAGTTTTCATTATATAAGTCCTTTACATTCTTTGTTATGTTTATTCCTAAGTATTTTATTTTTTTTGTTGCAATCGTGAAGGGGATTATTCTTTTGAGTTCGTTCTCAATTGTTTCATTGTTGGCATATAGAAAGGCTATTGACTTCTGTATGTTAATTTTGTATCCTGCGACCTTACTGTATTGGCTTATTGTTTCTAGTAGTCTTTTTGTGGATTCTTTGGGGTTTTCGATGTATAGCATCATATCATCTGCAAAAAGTGATATCTTTACTTCTTCTTTTCCAATATGGATGCCTTTTATTTCTTTGTCTTGTCTGATTGCTCTGGCTAGAACCTCTAGTACCACATTAAATAAGAGTGGAGAGAGTGGACAACCCTGTCTTGTTCCTGATTTAAGGGGAAAAGCCTTCAGTTTTGTGCCATTTAATATGATGTTAGCTGATGGTTTATCATATATGGCCTTTATCATATTGAGATATTTTCCTTCTATACCCATTTTGTTGAGAGTCTTAAACATAAAATTGTGTTGTATTTTATCGAAAGCCTTTTCTGCGTCTATTGATAAGATCATGTGGTTTTGTTTTTTGTTTTGTTGATATGGTGTATTACGTTAACCGTTTTACGTATGTTGAACCATCCTTGAGATTCTGGGATGAATCCCACTTGATCATGATGTATTATTTTTTTAATATGTTGTTGTATTCGATTTGCTAGTATTTTGTTTAGTATTTTAGCATCTGTATTCATTAGAGATATTGGTCTGTAGTTTTCTTTTTTTGTGCCATCCTTGCCTGGTTTTGGTATGAGGGTTATGTTGGCCTCATAAAATGTGTTTGGAAGTATTGCTTCTTCTTCAATTTTTTGGAAGACTTTGAGTAGAATAGGAACCAAGTCTTCTTTGAATGTTTGATAAAATTCGCTGGTATAGCCGTCAGGGCCTGGACTTTTATTTTTGGGGAGGTTTTTAATGGTTTTTTCTATTTCTTCTCTACTGATAGGTCTGTTTAGGCTTTCTGCTTCTTCTTGACTCAGTCTAGGAAGGTTGTATTGTTCTAGGAATTTATCCATTTCTTCTAGGTTGTTGAATTTAGTGGCATAAAGTTTTTCATAGTATTCTACAATAATTCTTTGTATATCTACGGTGTCCGTGGTGATTTCTCCTCTTTCATTTTGGATTTTGTTTATATGAGTTCTTTCTCTTTTTTCCTTGGTAAGTCTTGCCAAGGGTTTGTCAATTTTGTTGATCTTTTCAAAGAACCAGCTCCTTGTTCTATTAATTTTTTCTATAGTTTTTCTGTTCTCTAATTCATTTATTTCTGCTCTGATTTTTATTATCTCCTTTCTTCGGCTGGTTTTGGGTTGTCTTTGTTCTTCTTTTTCTAGTTCCTTAAGGTGGGAAGTTAAGTGGTTCACTTGGGCTCTCTCTTGTTTGTTCATATATGCCTGAAGTGATATGAACTTCCCTCTTATCACTGCTTTTGCTGCATCCCATAGATTCTGATATGTCGTATTGTCATTTTCATTAGTCTGTATATATCTTTTGATCTCTGCACTTATTTCTTCTTTGACCCATTCATTTTTTAAAAGTATGTTGTTTAGTTTCCACATTTTTGTGGGATTTTTTTCCTCTTTTTTGCAGTTGAATTCTAGTTTCAAGGCTTTATGATCAGAAAATATGCTTGGTACAACTTCAATTTTTCTGAATTTGCTGATGTTGTTTTTGTGGCCCAACATATGGTCAATTCTTGAGAATGATCCATGTACACTGGAGAAAAATGTATACTCAGTCACTTTGGGATGAAATGTCCTGTAGATGTCTATCATATCCAGTAGCTCTAGTGTTTTGTTTAAGGCCACTATATCTTTGTTGATTCTCTGTTTGGATGACCGATCTAGAGCCGTCAGCGGTGTATTGAGGTCTCCAAGTATGTTTGTATTTTTGTCAGTTTTTGTTTTAAGATCAATAAGTAGCTGTCTTATATATTTTGGTGCTCCTTGGTTTGGTGCATATATATTAAGAATTGTTATGTCTTCTTGATTCAGTGTCCCCTTAGCCATTATGAAATGGCCATTTTTGTCTCTGAGTACTTTTCCTGTCTTGTAGTCAGCATTATCCGATATGAGTATTGCTACACCTGCTTTTTTTGGATGTTATTTGCTTGGAGTATTGTTTTCCAGCCTTTCACTTTGAATTTGTTTTTATCCTTGTTACTTAGATGAGTTTCCTGTAGGCAGCATACAGTTGGATTTTCTTTTTTAATCCATTCTGCTACTCTGTGCCTTTTTATTGGTGAGTTTAATCCGTTTACATTTAGTGTAATTATTGATACTTGTGAGTTCCCTATTGCCATTTTATATCTTGCTTTCTGTTAGTTTTGTGTCCTGTTTGATCCTTCTCTTTCGTTTTTCTATCTTTTGTTTTTATTTGGTTGTATTCCATACATCTTTCCTCTGTTGCTATCTTTTTTATCTCATGTGCTTCTGTGGTGGTTTTTTCAACGGTGGTTACCTTTGAGTAATGAAAAGGGTCCCTACCCTGTTCATTGTAGCGAACTATTTTGTGAGTACTTTTGCACTCCATCGTCCTTTGCTACTGTTAATCTCCATCTTCTCCCCCTCTTTCTTTTTGTTGTTGTCACAGTTTAAATTTGGTTTTATTGTGTTCTTCTTGGAGCTTTTACTTCTGGCTCTGTTTTTTTTTTTGTTCTTTGTATCTGATTGGAGAACCCCCTTTAGTAATTCCTGGAGTGGGGGTTTTCTGATGATAAATTTCCTCATCTTTTCTGTATCTGTGAATGTTTTTATTTCTCCTTCATATTTGAAGGATAGCTTTGATGGGTATAGTATTCGTGGCTGAAAGTTCCTCTCTTTCAGGACTTTAAATATTGGGGTCCACTCTCTTCTAGCTTGTAGAGTTTCTGCTGAGAAATCTGATGATAATCTAATGGGCCTTCCTTTATATGTTGTATTCTTCTTTTCCCTGGCTGCCTTGAGAATTTTTTCTTTGCTGTTGGTTTGTGTCAATTTCATTATGATATGCCTTGGAGTAGGTTTGTTGGGGTTAAGAAAACTCGGAGTTCTGTTTGCTTCTTGAACTTGAGGCTTTAGTTCTTTCCACAGGCTTGGGAAATTCTCATCTATTATTTGTTTGAGTGTGTTCTCCATTCCATTTTCTCTCTCTTCTCCTTCTGATATACCTATTATTCTTATGTTATTCTTTTTGATGGAGTCAGGTAATTCTTGTAGGGCTATCTCATTTTTTTTTATTTTTGAGTCTCTTTCTTCTTCTCTCTGTTGTGCCTCAAGTTGCTTGTCTTTTATTTCACTAATCCTCTCTTCTATCTGACCTGTTCTATTAGCTAAGCTTGTTACTTCGTTTTTCAGCTTGTGAATTGAGTTTTTCATCTCTGTTTGATTTGTTTTTATAGTTTCAATTTCCTTGGACATATATTCTTTGTGTTCATTGAGTTGTTTTCTGAGCTCCCTAAATTGCCTTTCTGTGTTTTCTTGCATATCTCGGAGGATTTTTAGGATTTCTATCTTGAATTCTCTGTCATTTAGCTCCAAGGTTTCCAATATATTAAATTTTTTCTCCATAGATTTTTCCTCATCTAGCTGTGTTGTATCCATGATATTTGATTTTCTCTTCCTTAATGGCATCTGAGGGTGGTTTTGTTGATAGTATTAATGAGATTTAATAAAGAATAAAAAGTTAAAAAAATAAAAAAATAAATCGAAAAGAGTTGTTTTTTTTAAAAAAAATTAATAATGAAATAAAGAAAAATAAAATAAAATAAAAATTTTTTAAAAAGGAAATTATTCCCCCCCTCCTTTTTTCCTCTCCTCTCCTCTCCCCTCTTTCTTGAGAAAAATCTTGTGGTGAACTGTGAATTATAACAAACAATGCCTGTGATGGAGGGCCTGAATTGGGGAAAAGTAATAAAGGGGCAAAAAAAAAAAAAGAAAAGAAAAAAAAAAGAAAAAAAAAGCGGGGGGTATGGACCCACAAAAAGCAAATAAGGAAAAAATTTGGGTCAAGAATAAAATGATTTGCTTTTAGGTGTTGGTTGTCTAAGAGTTATGATGAGAGGAATAAGAGGAAAACAGAAAAATGGGGGGACAAATTAAAAAATTACTATTGTATTTAGTGGAATAAGAACTAGATAAAATGGAGAGCCAGGGATGGGAGCACTGCTAGTGAGTTAAAAAGGTGAAGTAAAAACCCCCCAAAATGCCATAAACATAAGTTTGAGTCCCAGATAAGATAATTTGTTTGTTATTGAGGTTTGAATGAGAGGAGATGTAAAGGAGAAAGGAAGAAACTAATATAGAGGGAGAAAAGAAAGAGAGAGAGAGAAAAAAAGAGGGAACCACTAAAAGAAGAAAAAAGAAAGGAGAGAGAGAGAGAGGAGTTAAGTGTTTTGGAGTGCAACCCTCAAAGAGAGAAAGGAAGAGAAGAGAAAAGATAATGGGAGATGTAACACTTATGGGTAGTGTAGTTCAAGGAGAGGAGAGAGTAAGACCGGCAGAGAGTTAATCGGCCAAATTGGAGGAGGAAAAAAAGTATCAAGAATGAATATAAGAGAAACAAACGAACAAATATAATAAAATGGGATAGGTTATAAAGTCTGCAGATTATTCTTGATTTTGAGAGGTTATCTTCTTGCTTTTTCTTTTCTCTCCCTCTTTCTGGTCGGTGACTCTCTACCCTGGGTTCTGCCCCTTTGGCACGCTCAGGTAGAGGTTTGCAGTTGATAAGTCTCTATGGCAATGTCATGTATTGTGCTTTAGTCTCGTTGGCAGTCGAGGCTCATTAGCATTTATGGGCTCCGACAGTGAGAGAGTCCGTGTTCCTGGAGCCTTTCTCCTAGTCTTTCCTTCCTCAATTAGTAGCCTGATAATCCAGCTATGGGGTTGCTGCTGCCTCTGCCTGGATCGTAAGAGGCTCAAAGAGCTGGCAACTCCCCACTCTATTTCCACTCAGCACAGGGCTCTGGGTAAGGCTCAGTCAGTCAGAGCTGCTAGCATAATCAGGTGGGCTTTTCGCCCACTCAAAGACCTCTGGCTCTGCCACTCTGTCCGGTAACACAGGCGGGCGCCCACTTCCGGGGCGCTTGGAGGAAACTCTCGCTATCTGCGCGCGCAGACCAGGATATCCGGCCAGCAGTCTCACGCTCTGAGTGAAACCCCCAACCGCATGGAAAAGTTGCAGCGTTGGAATTGGCTCTCGCTCCGTCCCCGTGCGCGACTTTTGCAAGGCGCTGGGGCGGCCCGAGATTCCGCTTTGGCCCACACAAAGGCCCCTGACTCTGCCCCTCTGTGCGATAACACGGGCGCGCACTGCCGAGGCACTCGGAGGAATCTCTCACTCCCTATGTGCGCGCGCAGACCAGGATATGAGGCCGGCCGCGTTACCCTCTGAGTGGAACCCCCACCAGCACGGAAAATCTCCACCGTTGGAATTAGTTCTCGCTTCCTCCCATGCGTGGCTTTCCCAGGGCGCTGGGGCTGCCCAGAGATTCTGCTTTCGGCCCACAGAAAGGCCTCTGACTCTGCCTCTCTGTGGGGTAACACAGGCACCCACTTCCGAGGCTTAGGAAGAAATCTCTCGCCCACTAACTGCACACAGACCAGGAGACCGGGTAAAATGGCTGCCCCGCTTGTCTTTCTTTGTTTGGGTTTGGCGCGAGTGTTAGCTTGTATTGCCCGGGTTGCCACAGGATCAGTTTTTCCTCGGCTTGGATCTCCGTGCCACAGCCTGGTTCGGCCGTTTGTGCCGCGGCCTGGATCTATTCACCCCCTTTGCCCGCCTCCATTTCTATATTCACAGTTACCAGAGAAAGCCGCCCTGTTTAGGTTAGTGAGGAAGGCGGAGCATTTCTTACTCCTTATTTCCTTCGGGGTTTGGTTATATATTTAGCCAATTTTTCACTCGACCATACCTTCGGGTGTATTGCGAATCATCTGGAGGCTCCAAGTATAGGTTTTTCTGTTTCTGGTTGAAAATCTTGTTGAGTTTTGGGGGAGATTTATCGGTATCGCTTCCTACCCCGCCATTACTCTGACGTCCGCTTATTGAATTTTTGCTGTCTTGTTATAATGTTTATGTATAGGATCTATCAAAAGGAAAAAACATTCCTATACACTAAGACCATAAGATAACACGGTAGTGATGTTTTACATGCCTGACAAAGACATTCCCAAACCTTCTAAGATTTACAACCTATCCCTGTCGCCACAATAGTGGGAAATGTTTAGTTTAGGATGAGAGAAGCTAAATGAAGTTACTTTTGCTAAGAGTGTTGGGGTTAGCTTATTAGGAAGTCTAAAGCTAGTCCCTGCTTGCTTATTTTACAAGTTTTGTACATACAAAGAATTTCAAAATGATGATTATTAGCATATAAGATGTTACAGAATACAGGTTTTCATGCCGAAGGTAGGGGGGCGGAGGGGGGCTCGTGATCCCTTTGTCTAGAGGTATACCTCACTCTTATGACTCCAGGATGGGAGAGTGAGTCAGGGTTAGTGTAGAAATTTTTAATTAAGGTATGTAAACATTGTTTTCTAAAGGCTTTTAAGAAAGGAGAAGAGGAAGGGGCTTTCAGATAGGTTCTATCTTCTTTGCTCTGTCTAGCAAGTGGCATCAGTTCTTCCAGAGAGAACTATAGAAAATAGTTAAACTATGACTAGCTGACTTTTGCCCCTGCAAGCTCTCCTTCTTGCATTCTTCTTGTTTTTCTTCCTCAGAAAGGAGGGGTAAGGGGGCCTACCTCTTCCTTTTAAAATACTGTTAACAATTTTGCAGTTCCTTGGCACCTTATCACACTAAACACACAATGGGTAGAAAGACTTATAAGAGGCAGTTACTGGTTGAGTGTACTTATCATAGTAGGACGAGAGGATGTGAAATTATGAAATGTTTCAGATATAAAGTTTATTGAAATGTATAATAGATTCCCAATATCAAAGAGAAAATGCTGACTAAATCATGTTTATGCCAAATACCGTGTTAACCCGTTCAAATGGACTATAATGCCAAGTGGCACCCCAGCTGTGTCCTAGGTATTCTCCAAAGTTCTGATTAATGTATTGTATTTTCCAGTCCCCATTCACTGAGGATCTTTTATATTCATGTCATTGTAGGGCCACAAAACTACAAGTTTGTATTAATGCAACATATAGTTGCTAGCCCCTATGAAGTTTGTTAAATGGTAGAAGTGTTCATGGAACAGCGCCTGACATATCAAGGATGCTAAGTTATACTGAATGAATGGAGGAGAGGGAAGAAGGGATGACTGAATGAATGAGTGATATGAGACATATTTATAAAAGATCTAACATCAGATAAAAGGTGATATGTCTCACAGTATGCTGGTGCCTTGGTTGTTAAACCAAGTGTGTAAAGGAATAGTGACATTGGGTGTAAGTTTCTCCATACTTCTAGGAAAAATTAAATACCAGTAAGCTAAAACTCAGAATTTGCTCGATTTTAAACTTTTCTCCTAGAAGTCTTCCTGAAACATGTATGGTCTATACAATAGACTCCAGTACAAAATAATAGATTATTTAGTACCAAGTTGTATATAAGAACCTACTTAAAGGATGATATCATATTTTGTGGTGTTCTGAACCATGATGTTTATATCCTGACCAAAACTTGAGAACTCTGCTCTCAAAGTTCAGAGAAGGAAGTGGTTGTTTCGAACTCAACTGTCCCGGAGACCTAAGGGGCTGGTGGGAAGGAGAGAGGTGACAGAAGGGGCAGACACTGGGAAAGAGGAAACGATTTGACTTTTTGGACAATGCCAAATCTAATCGAACAACTGTCAGCAATCATCAAAAGCCATCTAGTGGCTTTCAGATATGAAGTTCCTAGCCCCTTTGAGGTCCAAGAAGCTAAATTATAAAGACCAGTTACAGGTATTTGTGAGACTCTTATGGTTGGAAACTTGGCTTGAATAAGGATGGACAGAGGTCAGCAGTGTCAGACAAACCAGGTATGGGGAACATGGCCTCAACTTCTCTAAGCTTCTGTGTCTCCCTCTATCAACGCAGGACAGTAATGAGGCTGCATTATTGCCTTATGGTGAGGGGTGAATGAGCTCATGCCTGGCCCAGCATAAGCACTCAGCATTTATGAGTATTCTTACCCCAATGATCCATGAATTCAGACTTAGAGATGAGTAATTGGAGACTCAAAAAAGCAACTCATTTATACAAAGTCAGAGATGGAATCCTAGGTAGAGCCTGGATTCAAACTCATGGTGGAAGCTGTTGATAGACGATGCCTAAAAACTCTTCCCATCCTCCCCTACTAGGTCTGAGGCGGAGGCATCTGGGTGGGTCAGGTACTGGGAGAGAGAAGAACACAGGCATTTCACCTGTGGAGCGTGGCTTCAGGAAGTCAGCACACCGGGGTCCCCACTTTCCCTGAGCATCTACGGATGGCACACCAAACATGCACTGCATGAGACACAGTGGAGATGGAGAAACCTTACTCTCCAGCCAGATTCAAAATGGGGACAGGTGACAGACCATCCCTCCTTCCCCGTGACCAATGCATGAAGCAAAAGTACTTGCTGAAGAATAAAGCCTTTATTTTTTCATGACTGCAAAATATGTCCTCTTTCTGCATCCAAGCACAGAGGCTTCAAGTTCCCAGGGACACTGGAGGGGAAGGACAGCCATGTGCTAATGATACCTCTGTAGCCAGTGGGAGGACCTAGCAGGTAATCAGGTGCTCCGTTCGGTGACTTCTCCACATTGCCCCTGGCACACTGTGTTAGGTCCATAAACAGACATCACTCTGGCTAATTCTCTGTGACTGGTGAGAGCACACAGCATATAAAGCCCAAACCAATGAGGTTTAATTCTTGAATGTGGTTCCGTCATTTCATTGGGACCTTGCCCTTGGAGGTGTCGCGCTCAGCCATAGAGCTGAAGCTGGGCTTTTTCCTAGCTCTGCCCCTTCTTGTCCTGGGGTGAGGGCACATGACTCTCAGAACCTCATTTCTTCATTTATTAAAAAAAAAAAAAATACATTGTGGGAGTGGAATGGACTATCACATATTGAGTCTATCCAGCACAGTGCCCAGCAGATAAGAGGTTATTGCTCTGTCTACTCCAACGTGGTAGCTATTACTGTTCCACGTTTGCAAGTTCCAGGAACCCTCAGGGACAGGGCTGACTGTCATTGTGTTAGGAGCCAGCGCTGGGAACACAGAGGCACAGCACCAGAGCCACGAGGAGACAACGAGCAGTGACCAGTCTATGCCAGGGTCCCTCTTCAAACTGAGCTCAGCCCATGTCAAGACGGACCCTCCCACTCAGCTGTGGACCCCTCACCTTGCTCTGAAAGATTACTGTCAGCAGGGAGCTGCTCCTCTGTCCTCTCTGTATGCATGCGTCCCCCTGCAGTGATTGTCACACAGCCTAGAAAACTGGGACATCTCGGGCATGCAGCCCTGGCCTCGGCGGTGCCATGACAACCAGCTTCCCTGCAAGCACCCCGAATAACGGCCACGCGCTCAGGGCCGCCTCCACCTGGGCAGAGGCTCCCCAGGGAGGCTGAGCCCTGCAGCAGGTCCAGAAAGCTTCCTGCTGGGAAGTAAGAGAAGGAGGGAGGGAGCAGAGGGAGAGAGAGAGAAAGGCAGAGTGGGGAGAGACGAGAAGTGTCTAACCTGTGATGTATAGAGTGGGCCAGGGGCCTGGGGACACTGCCCTTATGTCCCTGGAACCTGCTGGCTATAGGGACGTGTCATACCCCAGGAGGAGGCCCCAAGCCCTCGACCTCTGCCACTCGCCCACCGTACAGAGATGGATGTTAATGGAATGAAAGACCGAATACACGTGCTTGTGAAGCCGGGCCTCGCCTGCTCCCAGGTTCCTTCATTAGGCTCCTGTCGAGACGCCCACTGCCAACTAATCATCCCGTCTGGACTGGCGCCGCCTCCCTTTCCCGCCGCCTGCTGGAGAGCGCATGCTCAGAGCCCCTCCCATCACATCTCTCCAGAGTGACAGGTCTCAAAAAAGACACCGGCCCCTTAATAAATGATTATTCCTCCCGAAGGAAGGACAGACAGGCCCCCAGTTAATAAGCCTGTCTGTGGATGGTGACCCAGATTCAGCCTTTAGATCGGCAGGTATGCCACAGCCAAACACGGGTTTTCACTTCCCCTGTCTCTGGAGTGTGGATTCTAGCTGAAGCTTGTCCAGGAGAAAGGGCTCATGAAGACCGGGGCTCATGAGCCTGCAGGGTGCCATCCTCACTCGGGGAGCGTGTGGTCCTTCGAGTCCCAGTGACTCCAAGCCTCCGTGTCCTCGGCTGTGAGATAGAGATCATTCTTGCCCCGTTCGGTGCCTGGCAGGGACCCTGTGCTGCTGTTTACATTAGTGCTCCTGTTTCCTGAACTCGGATGCTTAGCGCCTTGTATGCTCTGAATAATATATAATAAGGGGGAAAAGGACAGAAGGTGGCCAAATTGACCAGTAAGAGGAAGGAAAGGATGTCAGGGGCTGAGGTGACTGAAGGAGGCTCCCTGGAAGAGACAGTGAGGTCTGAAGGTTGAACAGGAGTCAGAGGAACAGGGGAGCAGAGACGGGATATTCTGGCTGAATGCGTGTATTCCTCCAAATTCGTATAAAGTCCTGCGCAGCAGTGTGCTGGCATTTGGAGGTGGGGCCTTTGGGAGGTGATGAGGTCAGAGGCTAGAATGCTCATGAATGGGAAGAATGCCCTTATACAGGACCCCAGAGAGCCCTCTCAACCCCTCTGCTATGTGGGTACAATAGAAAATGGCCATCTGCAACCCAGAAGGGTGCCCTCACCAGGACCTGGCTGCATGGGCACCCTCCTCTCAGACTTGCAGCCTCTAGGACGGTGAGAACATCCTGTTGCATCTGAGCCCAGTCCGTGGTATTCTGTAATCTGACTGACTGAGGCAGGAGGGGAATGAACATGGTCCAAGTCCCAACACATGCTGCGTGCTCCAGAGAAACTGGCCATCCATATTAGAAGCCACAAACTACAGCCCTCGTGGCTTTACTGAGCACTTATATTTGACCACGCAGATTGGTTTAGGGGTGGGGGAGGGAGAGAGAGAGAGAGAGGCATCAACTTGCTATTCCACTTAGTTGTTTCAGTTAGTTCTATACTCATTGATTGCTTCTCCTATGTTCTCTGACCAGGGATCAAACCTGTGACCTCGGCATGCCGGGACAATACTTCCTGCACTGAGCAACCAGCCAGGGCCTAAAACTTTTTTTAATTATTTGCTAAAGGAAATTTAGACTTTACAAATGAGACCACCTGGCTCTGCTAGATCCATATTCCTGCATGGCAGCAATCACTCTTGCTGAGGGGAAACTGCCAGCTATATAGAGTATGGACCCTTGAGCTTGCCACAGACCCTACCACTCCCTATTGTGTGCCCAGACACGTGTGATCCATTTCACTGCCTGCCTGGGACCCAGAGGCAGGAACTCTCCAACTCTAGTGCACATGATCAGTAGGCCAGTTGGGCCACCTGGAGTATTTGAGCCGGAGAGAAGTGGGTGCTAACACTGGAGAACAGATGAAAGGGCCCCACGTGCCAGGCCAAGGGGGTGGGGCTGTTGGGTATTGGCAATGGAGAGAGTCCCTATAGGTGTCTGAGCGGGGTGGTGGCGTCACTCTGGGCAGAGTTACCCAGCACACCGCAGGATGACACGCAATCTCGTGTTCTCCTTAAACCCTGGTGCTCCACTTGCTCTGTCTCTGCAGCTGCTGTATTCTAGTTTCTCTGGGCTATGGCAGCAGAAATGCCAGGAGGGAGGGCAGCTGAGCTCGGGTGGTCCACAGCTCCCTCGCAGGCAGCGCACCTGTCGCAGCCCGTGGCAGCACAGCCCGTTCTGGCCTGCCCTCCCGGCCAGCTGTGGCGGAGCGCGGGCTCTGCAGGGACCTGCCGGAGAGAGCGCTGCCCCGGGGGCCCCAGATGAGAGATGCAGCCCAGAGACTCGTCCCCCACCCACCACACTTTGTTGGCAACATGGGAAAAGAGGAGATATAACTTCCTATTGCTGCTATAACAAATGCTATAGATTTAGTGACTTAAAACAATGCAGAATTATCTTACAGTTCTGGAGGTCATAAATCCAAAGTAGGTCTCACTGGGCTAACATCACGGCATCTTCAGGGCTACGCTCCTTCCTGGAGGCTCCAGAGCAGAGTCGTTCCCTTCTGACCCTGTGCCAGATCCTAGGGGCAGCCGCCCGCCTCGGCTCCTGGCCCCTTGCCTCCTGCTTCAAAGCCGGCGATGGCTGTGGGGTCCTTCTCACAATGTGTCACTCTGACACTGACCGTCCTGCCTTCTTTTACTCCTAAAGACCCTGATCGTTACATTGGGCACATCAGATAATCCAGCACAATCTCCCCTATTTTAAGGTCAGGTAATTTACACGCCTAATTCCCCCTTTGCCATGTAATGTATTCACATGTTCTGGGGATTGGAGTGTGGACATCTTTGGGATGAGGGCGGGGTGGGGGAGGCTTTATTCTGATTACCACAGAGGAAATGGGAAACTTTTCTTCCTTTAAGAAAAAAAAAATAGCTGCCTGCCATGATAAGTGGGCTGCCTCTTTGTTGAAGGAAGTACAAAGAGCACAGGGACCTGGTCCGTGTGGCTCAGCCCAAGCCCAGCCCCTCTCAGCCACGCAGCACACAGGTGAAGAGAGAGGCGCTGGTATCTGCTGGCTTCTGACCGTGTGCCAGGCCCTGCACTAGGTGTCTTGATCTGCTGTTACCTCCTTTGATTCTATTCACCATGCAGAACGGGAATTGATCTCTGTACTTTAAAGATGATGGTGCAGAAAATTGACAAAGACGGTCCAGCTTGTAAATGGGGGAGCACAGGTTCTAGCCTGAATGTGTCCCACTCCGGAATCCACTCGTGTCTCCTGTGCCAGCCGAAGACAAGCCTGCGGAAAGTGACCTGCAGTCTACTGACCAGTGGCCTCTGTGTCACCAGTTGTAGGGTCCCACCATCCCCTAAAAATGTATTGCCTCTAACTATTTATGCTTATTTCACTGCCCACACATAGCAAACACTCCTCCTACCCCCCAAACATCATCTGGAGGTAACAAACTATGGTCTGCTGGCCAAATCTCGCCCATCACCAGCTTCTGCACAACTCTAGCAAAGAATGAGGCTGTTCTCCTTTTGATTTTCTATAATCAAATACTTTATTAAGAAACTAGGCATGTTCATTTTTATTTTTTTGTTTTTCTATTACAGCTGACATACAATCTTATATCAGTTTCAGTTGTCCAACATAGTGATTAGCTATTTTTGTAGCTTATGAGGTGATCACCCCAACAAGTCCAGTACCCATGTGACACCATGCATAGTTATTACAAGATTATCGACTGTATTCCCCATGTTGTCGTGTACATCCCCGTGGTGGTTTTTTTTTATAGCTGGCTATTTGCAGAAGCAGATTAAGGTCAGTTGAGGCCCTGGGTGCAGAAGAAAAAATTAGGCCCCTTGAAAAAAAGAGAGAAACAGAGAAAATAAAAATACATGTTAACCACATTTTTAAATAAATCAAAAATATTATGTACTATTAATGTTAAAATTGCACATATGAAACTAAACTTGGTGTCATTAAAAAGAAGTGTAAAGTTGGGGTTTTGCTGGGCCCCTCAGAAGTCGGGGCCCAGGTCACCACGTGCCTGGTGTGCCCGCCTTTAAATCCACCTCTAGCTATTTGTATTTCTTCAATCCCTTCTCCTTTTTCACTCATCTCCCCAAACCCTCTCATCCGGGAACCATCAATTTGTGCTCTGAATCTATGAGTATGTTTCTGTTTTGTTTGCGCATTTATTTTGTGTTTTAGATTCCACATATAAATGAAACCATATGGTATGTGTCTTTCTCTGACTTATTTCACTGAACCCCCTCCAGGCCCATCCGTGCTGTCACAAATGGCAAAATTTCATTCTTTTTTCATGATTGAATGTATGTACCACTTTTTCTTTATTCATTCTTTTACTGATGGGCACTTAGGTTGCAGTGTTTTGGCTACTTAAATAATGTTGCAGTGAGCATAGAGGGGTATATATTGTTTCAAATTAGTGTTCTGTCTCCTTCGGATAAATTCTTAGAATTGCTGGGTGATGTGGCAGTTCTAGTTTTAATTTCTTGAGGAACCTTCATACTGGTTTTCATTGCAGATTGGTGGCTCCACCCATCGGCAGTCCTACCAATAGAGCATGAGGGTTTCCTTTTCTCGGCCTCCTCCCCAGCACTTGCTGTTTGTTGATTTATTGATGATAGCCATTCTGACAGGTGTGAGATGAAAGCTCATTGTAATTTTAATTTGCATTTCCCTGGTGATTAGTGAAGTTGAGCATCTTTTCATATGTCCATTGGCCTTCTGCATGTCCTCTTGGGAGAAATGTCTATTCAGGTCCTTCATGTATTTTTAATCAGATTGTTTGTGGTTATTTTGATGTTGAGTTGTATGAGTTCCTTATATAGTTTGGGTGTTAACCCTCTGTCAGGTGTATCATTGATGAATATTTCCTCCCATTCAATAATTTGTCTTTTCATTTTATTGATGGTTTCCTTTGTTGTGTAAAAAGTTTTAGTTCAATGTAGTCCCATTTGTTTATTTTTTGTTTCCCCTGTTCGAGGAGACATAAGCCACAAAAATATTACTAAAGAGTGATGTCAGGGTGTTTACTGCCTATGTTTTCTTGTAGGATTTTTATGGTTTCAAGTCTTACATTTAAGTCTTTAGTCCATTTTTAGTTTTTTCTTGTATATGGTGTAATAAAGTGGTCTAGGTTCATATTTTTTTGCATGTATCTGTCCAGTTTCCCCAACACTGTTTATCAAAGAGACTGTCTTTACCCCATTGTATATTCTTACATTCTTTGTTGTAGATTAATCATATAGGTTTGGGTTTATTTCTGGACTTTCTACTCTGTTCTATTGATTACACGTCTGTTTTTATACCTATACCATGCTATTTTGATTATAATAGCCTTGTAGTATAGTTTGATGTCAGAAAGCATGATACTTTCAACTTTGTTCTTTCAGAATGAGGCTATTACATTTTCAAATGATTGAACAAAAATCAAAAGAATACTGTTTCATGACACATGAAAATTAGCTGCAGTTGACATTTCAGTGTCCCTAAGTAGAACCTTTATTGAATACACACTCATCTGTGTACATTGTGGCTATGCTGCTTTCACACTACAGATGCAAAGCAACAAGGACCAAATGACTGGCAAAGCCTAAAACATTTACTATCTGACTCTTTACAAGTTTGCTGACTTCTCCTATCCAGAGCTTATTGATCAATTGATCATTTGGTTTGACACGTTCTTAAGTTTTACCTGGTCACTCCAGCCCTGATCACCCCAGCACAGACTGTCTATCATTTCTCTACCCAGGGCATTTTGATCCCTTTTTTTTTCTATCTGGAAAAATAAGTTTTAGACATTATTCTTTAACTTTGAATAATTACTTGGAGATATTTATGAAGTATAATATATATAGAAGTATTTTGAAAATGGCTATGCAATAGGGACCAATGTAGTCCCTTCTAGTTTAACTGCTCATTCTCCATGATACTATGTATTGTGTTGCTATCCTTGTTCACTATTGACATTTGGGTTTAACAACATGGCATAATTGTTTCCCAATTCAGAATCCTCTGAGTCTTAGTGTGATCCAAGTTCCCCGTCTCCAGCCTATGTCTAGAGACAATATCATGAGGCCCATGGTAGTACAGTAGCCACTAATTAAATCTTAAACTTCTTCTCTCGCTGTCCTCAGCTGGATAGAGGCCAGCATCATCCATCTGAGGGAGTTCTTACTCTCTGTGGGAAAAATCATTGGCCGTTTCTCTCATTGGGCAAAAATTGTTGGATGTGTCTTCTGTATAGTATAAATTACTGGCTGCATCTCAATTGCCAAGCCTTTTCTCTCCAGGGGCAAAGCTGTTGCATGCTTATCTCTGAAGGAAAATTGCCATCTGCCTCGCTCTGTAGGAAAATTGCCAGTTGTGTGTCCCTGTTATGGGGAGACTGCCGATCAGGTCTCCAAATGGAAAAGCACGCCCGCTTCTCTGTATAGAAGACATGTCAACAGAAGCAAGCAATTTAAAACCCTGTGCGTGGTTCCTTTTCTATCAAGAACAAACCTTCCCATTCCCCTGCCTAGTTTCCTGTACTCTCCCTCTCGTTTGCCTGAATCATCAAAGCCAGGGCAGAGGGGACATTGTTCGGCACCAAATGCAGCACACTTGTACCAATAAAGGTGACTTTCCATTGATGGGTCCAGAGTCAAGCTATTGTGTGTCTGTGTGACAGCCCAGTTCGGAGACCTAGAAATCAATTTACAACTGGTAGCTCTTCAGATCTGGCCCCAGTGGAAAAACACCTCGGGCTTTTGGACTCGTCTCATACGAAGCTTGCCTTACACAGCACACACGTGTGCACTGCCGCTGACTTCCCTGTGTTTCTGGGCACGGGCACAGTGCAGGTGCCTGACATGAAAGCGCTCAGCTGTTCCACGACCAGCACAGAAGGTATACACTCCTCTAATCTGCACTTGACAGAGAAGGAAGCTTGGAAGGAGCCAAGCCACCTATCCAAGGCTTCGTGACTTAAAGCAACAGAGCCCGGGTTCAATCCAAGCCTGCTAAGCTTGGAGTAGCCTACACTCTTAGCCACCACCCCGTATGGGATGGAGTGTGAGGAAGCCGTCAGGATCGGCTTTGTGGCCTGGGGTGCCCTCCTGGCCCTTCAGCGTGGGCGTGAGTCCCCATGCAGTGTCCAGTGTGAGGCCCAGGGGAAGGCGCCCCCCCCAGAGACAGCCTTTCCCTGTGGTCCCCCTCCGTGCTCTCTTCTGTTCCGGGACTCTCCCACCGGCCAGCACACTGCCTGCTTCCTGGCCATTCTCAACCCAGTTGTAATGAATGTAGTTTTAGCTTCAGGTTTCTCTAAAGTTGGCAGTTTTCGTCTTAACACTTCCTCTTATTTGTGGTTTCCACTCTTTCCCAGGACTCTGGGGCCTCATCTATTCCTTGTCATCTGAACCCTTTCAGGTGAAGAGCCCTGTGTCAAGCACCCTGGAGGACAGCACCAGACACGAGATCCTTTCAGTTCTGTGGAGACCTATTGGTCTCTGCACACATAACAGCACACAGCAGTGTCTGCCCAGGACACTTAATACAGTGTTTCCCCCTCATCCTCAGTTTAGCTTTCCATGGTTTCGGTTACCTGTGCTTAATAGCAGTCCTAAAATACTAAATGAAAAATTCCAGAAATGAACAAGTCATAAATTTTGAATTGTGCACGGTTCCGAGTTGAGTGTGGACCTGGTCCATCCTACCTGTGCATAAACCATCCCCTTATTGAGTGTATCCACGCTGTGTGTTCAGTACACTATGACATTTTTTTGAGATAGCGATCATAGTCACGTAACTTTTATTGCAGTATATTGTTCTAGCTTATTGTTGTTCATCTCTTACTTAGCCTAATTTATAAATTAAACTTGATCATAGTGTGTACATAGAGGAAAAACCATAGTATAGACAGTGTTCAGTACTATTCATGGTTTCAGGCATCCACTGGGGGTCTTAGAGCATAAACTCCCACAGATAAAGGGCACTACTGTAGAGCCTGTGGAATTTAAAAGTATCAGTTGCTTTTGACTATAATATTGCCACCCAAAGTGTGTTGTAAGCAACTCTGTACTAGAGAAACACTGGGCTGCAAGTGGTTTTCTATAAATAAATAAATTAAAATGTAATAGTGGGAAGGGAAGAGCTGTGAGCAAATAAGATTTGAAAGCAGACTGAAGCCATGGACAACCATGCCCCCTCGGGCACAGCTGGTGCTGTCTGAGTATGTGATAACTACACTTGGTTATCACAGCTGGGGATTGCAGATTTAGTGGGTAGAGGCCAGGGATGTCGCTACACCTCCTGTAACACTCCAACAACAAAGAATTATTTGGCCCAAAATTCAACAGTACAAAGGTTTAGAAACCTGGAGCAAAGAATGTTCTTTTTTTCCCTGCAGGACTTCTCAGCACCTTTAGTGAGCAGGTTACATTCTCAGTCCCCCAGACCAGGCAGGAGTTTCCCAAGCACGCTGACCTCAGGATCTGGAATACCTGCTGTACCGTAGGCAGGTCATGCTGCTGACGGCACTTTGGGAAGGCCACCCTACAGCCACAGGGACCAGTAGAGGGAAAGTGAAAGATAAGAAGAGTGGACTTTTACAGACCTTCTCATCTAAGAGCTGAGAGGGAGCTGGTTGGCAATCCTGCCTCTTTCATATTACACACAGGGAAACAGGGCTCCGGAGTTGACAGTTGCCCAGGCATTCAAAGGAGAGGCAGTGGGACAGAGGTTAGGAGCATAGCAAGAAGCGGACCAAGTTCAAATCCTGGCTTTGCCTCCGACTAGCTATAGAAGCTCTGTGCCTGAGTTGACTGACTGGGCTGATTTGTGGAAAAGGGAAATAATATCTATGAATATTGAATGAGTTAATACACATAAGGCACACGGCCTAAGGACTCAACAGACAGGAAGTGTTGTTAAAAACCAGCTAGTTTGGGTCCAGACTGGATTCCAACCCAGCAATCCTGGCCCCAGTCTGACGTTCTTTCCAAGATCCCACGTTCTTTCCAAGACCCCATGACGTTCTTTCCTCCCTCGCACAGGAGGAAGCGAGGGGGAGCTGAGGCACAAGGTCTAGCTGGAACACGAGGGCGCCCAGTTTAACTGGACTGTTTGAACAGAGAGGTGACGTTTACAAAGCACAGCAGGCCTGGCTGTGTTGGCAGCAAAACTGGCCGACAGCTGGTCAGTCGAAAGCCCACCTCTACTGCTCTTGAGCTGCATGATCCTGGACAGGTGATGCAGCCTCTCCTGCTCAGTCTCATCTATAAGTAAGGGCAGTCAGAGGACCTTCCTCCTGAGTTTGAGTGTTAAATGGGATAGTGCCTGCAAAGCATGGGGATCAAGAGATGGTGCAGATGTCATTATCATGCTTTGTTACTGCTATTATCCAAGATAATACAAGATACACGCTCCCTCCTTGCGATGAATCTGACACATCCCGAGCGACTAGATGTGGACCATCAGGATTCTCATCCAGACTGCTTCCTCACAAAGGGACCAAAGCCATCTTCGCTCCACTATGGTTCCCTTCCGGTCTTCTCTTGATATCTTTCTTTTCTGGAAGCTAGCTGGAAACCCTGCCAGTCAGCAGGATTTCTGATGCCAAGCCAAGGGGCTCCAGGAGAAATACCAAGTTTGATTTGTCTCAAGATCTGTCACTCAAGCAGTAGGTCCTTTTGTACCACGCTTTCAGTAACTTACACGGAACACACAGTGATGTTCCATTTGCTTGTCACTAACTGCTGCTTCCCTGGCGCCTTTATTCCCCTCTGTGAATACAGTAAAATCCCACTCACGCCCGGAACAGCATTTGTGTCATTGTTTAACATTTTGTCTCTTCCTCAAGACGTGAGTCCCATGAGAGTAAAGCTGGGTCCACCTTCTTCCTTGGGTCCTTGGCATTTAGTACAGGGCCTGGCATGCGTCCCTCCAACCAATGCTGTTTCTTTGTATGTTCTAGGTAATGTGCTAAGTGTTGAACATCCGTCCACAAAAAATACAATACTTCAATAGCTCACAAATCATTACTCAGCCTGAATTAATAAAAACCTTGAGTCACAGATGACTTCCTATGGCATGTATTTTTTTCATTCTTTTCAAGGACCTCAAAGAAACAAATTTGCAGTGAAGAAAGCATTGCTTAGGAGTTATTTAGGACCTATTTAAATTAATAGGGAGGTATTATTTTCACTTGAGATCAAAATGGTGGCAGTCGATATTCACTCAACACATATTTACTGAGCACCTCCTATGTTCCAAGGATCAGAGCAGAACAAAAGTGATGGAGGGGGGGGACCCTGCCCTTGTAGAGTTTGTGGTCTATTAGAGGAGACAAATGAAAGAAATGAAATGTCCGGGTCCATAAGCTGAGATAAAGGGACAGTGGGAGAAAAGGTTGCCTCCTGCTTACAGGCCACAGGGACTAGAGCTGGGGGGTGAGAGATGGCATGGGGGCTGGGCTGCTCATGGCGAGGGTCTCAGTGGGGGCCTGGGGTTCCCACCTCATTCTTGCCCGCAGTCATGTCTGGCTTGAACTCATGAGTGCTTGGTGTAGAAACCATGCCTCTTAGGGTTTTGAAGTGGACTTTGTAGAAAAAGGATAGTGTGGGACTAGTCATTCGGAGCCATTCCAGCTTTCCAATTCCGTAGTTCTATCGAGTCTCCCCTGGAGTCTTCTCACAGCTTCTACTTGTTCATGGCACAAGGCAGAAGTCTGTCATGATTAAGAACAAAGACTCTGAAGTCAGCCCATTGTTCAAAACACAGTTCTAGCTGGGTATCCTTGGGTGGGTTACAAAACCTCTCTCTGTGCTTTTATTCTTCACGCCTGTTAAATAAGGACTCATCAGTCCTACTCCAGAGTATTGTTATGAGGGTGCAGTGAGATAAAGCCTGTGAAGCACAGGGCCTAGAATGTAATAGTCATTATGAACACTATTAAATGTTATTTAATGTGAGTGAAAAGAATCCACGAAGCTGACATTAAACCTGGATAGGCATAGAAGGGTCATGGACTGCAAAGTGCTGTGCTGGAATGTTATCCTCTGTGAGAAGAGGACGGAATAGAGATAATTAGTTATGAGCTGATTAAAGAATTACCTTTTATTTCACTTTCGTCTTCTGGGTGTCATTTTGAGGCCTCACAGTGTTGCTACATTGGCCCCCAATATGCCACGTGTTTGGAGAACAGGTTCCTTGTAAACAGTCTTTACATGTTTTATTTTATTTTATTGAGAGAGAGGGACAGTCAAGCAGGGAGAGAGAGAGATAAGAAGCATCAACTCTCAGTTGTGGCACCTTAGTTGTTCAGTGATTGCTTTCTCATACGTGCTTTGACTGTAGGTCTTCAACTGAGCCAGTGACCCCCTGCTCAAGCCAGCAACCATGAGGTCATGTCTCTGATCCCAGGCTCAAGCCGGCGACTCAGGGTTTTACACCTGGGTCCTCAGCATCCCAGGCCGACACTCTATCCACTGCATCACCACCTGGTCAGGCAGTCTTGACGTAATTTAAATAGCCCACCATTTCTGTAGTCCTGGGTCTCAAATTCTCAAGAATTTGAGTGAAACATGATTGGCCAATACAGAAGCAGTGCATGCTAATGATGATAAAAATAGCAACTAACATTCATTGAGAACCTACCAGGTGCCAAGCATATGTGTCAAGCCACAGATAACTTTTTTTTGCAGCTGGGAAAACAATCTCAGGGCACTAAAGGAAAAGTCAACTGCTGGTGACAGAGGCAGGAAGGATGGACTCCAGCGCCGTTTAAGCCCTTCCCACTTCCTGCCTTGAGCTGGCCCCGCCCATACATCTGCTGACCAAGCCTCAAGACCCCCTCCTCTCTGTTAAGATGTCTTTTTCCTGGGATGTGCATGCTGTTTCTAAGTCCTCAGTCCTCATGAGATTGCCTTAAATCAAAGCTAATGTGGAAATGTAGTTTTCATCTAGGAGGATTCCAATCAGAAGCCAGGGAGGGCCTTCGTTAATGCCTGATCGAAATACTACAGATAACACCACAGGCCGAGACATTGGTCAGAGCCTATAATGAGCTCATGGTTTTCTGTTCCAGTGGGTTTTTTTTAATTCTCAAGTTCAATTCTGATTGATCCATTGTTTTGTTGTTCTCTTAAAGGGTTCTGTGAAAAGAAGTATATTTGTTTTGACTGGTAGCTTAATAAGGTTTGAAAGAGAACTCTATATTCTTAGGTTTTCTACTTGGAATTTGATCCTGTGTGTGCATTGAGCAGGCAGGAAATAGGGAGCTTTGGAGGGCAAGTTCACTCAGCAACCTGCAGGCTGGTGTTTGTATCACAAGTTTAGGCTGAACCAAAGACTCAGTAAGTAGACCATACTCAAATGCCATTGTTGGGAATCAAAAATAATTGAATATTGGCAAATATGTATAGCTTGACATCGCATATGCTAAGCACTCTGAAGGCAAAGAATTCATTAATTTGTCTGGCTTTGGTTCCAATCAAGCAACAAATATTTATTGAATATTTGCACGTAAGACTCTCAATACAAAGATAAGCAAAACCAAAATCCTGCCCTCAAGTTCACATCCTCATTGAGATAAGACAAACCCGTGGATTATTAAATTAATTTTTTTATTAATTGAATTTATTGGGATGACACTGGTTCGCAAAATCAAACAGTGTACGGCTCAGTAAAACACCATCTGCACACCACATTGTTCGCCCTCTGCCCCAGTCTCTTTCCACCCCTCCCCCACCCCTCTCTGTCACCGCCCTAGTCTCTTTCCACCCCTCCCCCACCCCTCTCTGTCACCGCCCTGTTGTCTGTGTCTATGGGTTTGGACCAACCTCTTCACCTTCTTTCATCCAGTCCCCTCTCACCCCGCCCTCTGACAGCCATCAGTCTGTTCCACGTACCCATGCCTGTTTCTGCTTTGTTCATCAGTTTAATTTGATCATTAGATTCCACATAAAGTGAGATCATATGGCATTTGTCTTTCTCTGACCAGCTAATTTCACTTAGCATAATGCTCTCCAGGTTCTTCCATGTTGTCGCAAAAGGTAAGAGTTCCTTCTTTTCATGGCCGTGTAGTATTCCATTGTGAATGTAATGTAAATGTACCAAAGCTTTTTTATCCACTCATCTACTGTGGGGCACTTCGGTTGCTTCTTAGCTATTGTAAATAACACTGCAGCAACTATAGGGGTGCATGTATTCTTTTTGAATTAGTGTTTCAAGATTCTTAGACTAATTCCCAGAAGTGGGATTACTGGGTCAAAGGCAGTTCCACTTTTAACTCTTTGAGGAAACTCCGTACTGTTTCCCACAGTGGTTACACCAGTCTGCATTCCCACACCAAATTATGGTTTCACTGTGAGAGTCCCTGAGCACATGCTAAATGAATGAGCCAGACCAAGGTATGAAGGGGCTTCAGAGAAAAGATCATTTGGGCCTAAAATACAATAATATGTAAAAGATAAAGCATTTGAATCAATGAAGAAGGGTTGATCAGGCAAAGCGTAGGAATGGAAAACATCAAGATATATTCTGTGCACTCAGTTGAACCAGAGAAGTTCAAAATCAAAGTAGACAAGGCAAAGCAGCTTATTGCAGGCTCAGTATCAAACTGTGGAGCCATGTCTTTTATTCCTGTAAGTGGAAAGGAGCTGAAGCTACTGAGAGATGGTAGGTGCCCAAGTATCTGAGCAAATGAACACTATACAGGATGGGGCCAAATTAGGTTTACAGTCGTGCGTATGCAAAACACAGCTTACTCTTGTATTCATTAATTGCTGTATTTTCCACACGAAAAACTATAAACCTATTATTGCCCCACTCTGTATACAAAAAACATTGCAGCCACAGTAAAATTTTCCCAAGATCACCCAATAATAAATGGCAATCTGGCAGCAAAGCTCCATTATTAAACATTGTGATCCAGGGGATATAAAAACACATGTCCATATAAAAACTTGTGCATGAATATTCATAATAGCCAAAAAGCAGAAACAACCAAAGTGTCTATAATTAATGAACTAATAAGGAGAATGCAGTATATTTGCACTGTGGACTACTATTCGGCCATGAACAGGGATGAAGTACTGATGGAGGCTATGGCGTGGCTGAACTTGAAACGTAACGCTAGGAAACCGGTCAGGCACAAGAGGCCTCACACTGTACAATTCCATGTATGGGGAATTTCCAAAATAGGTAATTTCACAAAACCAGAAGAGAGATTAGGGGTATCCTGGGGGTTATAGGGACAAGGAAGGGGGAGTAACTGCTAATGATATGGTACGTTTTTGAGGGGGTGGATGAAAATGTTCTAAATTTTGATTGTGACGATGGTTGTGTGATTATACTAAAAAAAAAAACCAGAGCTATATACAATCTTTAAATAAGCAAATTTTATGGTATACAAGTTGTATCTTGGTAAGGCTGTAAAACATTGTTTATTTAAGCATCTAGGATGACTCCGGGTTTCAGTTTGTAGAGTGACACCCAGAAACAAGGGGAAATGTGAAGAGCATTTGGATACATAGGCCTGAAGCTTGGAAGTGATCAGAGCCAAATGAGTGGATGGGACAGGTCCCATGCCGGTCCTCCCAGGAGATGGAAAAGTCAGAAACCAGTGACAGCTGTGTCTGCAGCCAGGGCTCTGTTAGCAACTTACACCCTACAGATGCCAGCCGACTCCCCGTCAGACCAGCAGCCTGAACGTGTCAGAGTCCATGGATAAGTATGTGCTAAATTTATCTTGTCTTGCTTTCATCCTGCAGTTTTTGAAGAGCCGGAAGATCCAAGCAACAGGTCATTTTTCTCTGAAATCATCTCTTCGATTTCGGATGTGAAGTTCAGCCACAGTGGGAGGTATATCATGACCAGGGACTATCTGACCGTTAAAGTCTGGGATCTCAACATGGAAAACCGCCCCATCGAGACTTACCAGGTACACACCACTCCACACACGTGTCCTGCACACTTCCTTGGTGGGTGGGCTTCCAAGTCAGCCTCTGCCCACAAAGGCTTATTACAATGCAGAAAAATTAAAATGGTACAGCCTGTGGGTGCCACTGAATTTAAGACAAAGGTGCAAACGGAGGGGCCAGAACTTAATTTAATCCCATACCAAGCACTTCCTGTGCGATGAATACCATAGCTACAGACATGCTCCTGCCCCGCTGGAGCTGACAGGCTGGGAGAGAGGAGGACAGGGACGTGGGTGTGTGGTAATGGAAGAGGCGAGACTGAGTGCTGGGAGCCCCACCCTGGGGAGAAAGGTTCTCCGGAAGAAGTGACCCCTCAGCTGAGTCCTGATTACCATGACCTTGCCAGAAAAATTGTATTCTTCGAGTCGTGTGTTGAAAGGCCTGGAAGCAGGAGAAATGTGGAGTGTTCAGAATGGTGTTTCACTGTGCAGTTTGAAGGAACGTAGGGAGGAGGCGCTGAGGGCTGTTTGGGCCGGCCGGTGGCATGCAGGTAGAGGATGGAGGGCCTGCGAGGTTCGTTGGCTGCTGCACGTGGAGCGAAGAGGATCAGGCAGACTGTGTGGAGGTTTGGGGCTTAAGAATCGCCCAGATTGTTTGTAGACTTAATGACAAAAGGACAAAGGAGAAGGCTGTTGTTTAGAATGGTTTTTGGTGTGTTTTTTTTGTTTTTTTTTTAAAGAGAAAGACTAGACTTTGAGGAAGAAAGGATTTGGAGAAGCTAATTCCAGGCAAGAGTGCAATGGAAACAAAGGTCAAGAGGCAGGAATAAACTGGTCTTATTTTGAAATGTCTTGGGCTAGATAAAAAGAAGTGGAGAACTCTAGACAGAGGAATTTGGTTTACATATTTCTTCTTGAGATATAGTGCACATACCATGGTGTTCACCCTCTCACAGTGCACAATTCAGTGCATTTCAGACTGTGCCCAGAGTTGTGGAAGCATTACCACTATCCAATTCCAGAACATTTTCATCATCGACTAACATTTTAAAGTAAATATTCTGGTTGTGCTGGGAGGAGACAGAAAACAGCGATGAAGTTGTTGAAACATTCTGACAAGGGGTGTTGGTAGCTTAGATAACAGTATCAGCGATGGAGCTGGCCAGAGCCTTGATACATTTCCAAGCATCACTCCCAAGGTTTTTGCCCTGAGCGAAGTGAAGCTGCCATTCTATTTGGATAAGGAGGTCGTGGAGTTTAATTTTGGACATGTTTAATTGGCTGAACATTCAGAAATGGCCAATAGACAGCTTAATGTGAGTCTGGATATAGCTAGTCTAGAGGAAAAATATATGAGGGTATTTAAAGCCCTAGGACTGGACAAGGTCATGTAGGAAATGAATATAACGAGAGAAAGGAAGAGGTTGGGAACTATGCCCTGAGACCTCAGTGTTTACATGTTGGGTAAAGGAAGTGGATTTGGCAAGAGATTTTGAGAAGTGACCTGTCAGGCAGAAAGAAAACTGAAGAAAGTGTCCCAAGGAGGAGGGAATCTACTGCCAAGTGCCGTTGCTGAATCAATGAAATGTGACCATTGGATGTAGTAACATGGAGAGTCTCGGTAACCTCAGTGAAAGAGGTGTAGGTAGGGTGACAAATGATTGTCTGGTTGGAGTCACTTCAAGACAGACTGTGAATAGAAGGGGGATAGAAAAATGGGACACAGGCTTAAGGAAGTTTTATGCTGATAAGCAGCAGCCAGTGGAGAGAGAGACAGCTAAATGAACAGAGTCCTTGAGGGGGGCCAGTCCATTGCAGAGTTGGCCTTTAGATGGACACTTCATCCATCACAGAGAGAAGAGCCTGTCATTCCAGGGGCAGCAGACTTGTAAATTATGTGATGAGAACACAGTGTCTTCCTATGTCGAGTTTCTCAGTAAAATAAGGGCATCAGCTGAGTGAGGAAGAAGAAAAGGTGTGAAATAGTCATCAAAGGGATGAACTGATGAGGGAAATGTCAGGTTGCTCGGGGCGCCACTTGAGGTTTATTTTATTGATTGAAAGTGAGACTCACTGTGTGATTATGTGTTTCTCCCAGCCTGGCACACACACCCGTGCTTGGTACAGGTGGGAAAGGACAGAAAGTTCAATTTAACCAGTGATGGGGGTTTTGCCAAACAGAGTGAGAGGCAAGTTTGTGGGAGATATATAGATAATAAGGGAGTGATTGTGATGATGGACCACTGACTCTAAGGCAGGGAAGGAGAAAAATAATGCACAGAGGGAAGTCATCAGATCAATGGATTGGAAGGATTGATCAAGTGAGGAAGTAGCAATAGAGCAATACTTGTTAAAGGAATACACTCATAGGAATGACAGTATGACCGAGAAAGCAAAGGACAAAGCTCAGAGAAAATGATGAGGCCAAGTAACTGAGAGACACGAGTATCTGAATCACTGAAGGATGATGGCAGGAAGAGTGAGGGGCTAGAGTTGTTTCCAGGCAGAGGGACTCAAAGAACCTCTGGGGACTGTGAAGAGGATGGGTAGCAGGAAGTTGAGTTAGTTGGCGTGACCCAAAGGAGGTGAGGACTATGTGCAGGGACAGTTGTCTAGAGGGCCAAGGAGGCCACCCCGTCACAGGAGAACAAAAGTCCTGCTTTTCCAGAGGCTCCTCACATGGTGGCTGATCTTTCCATCAGAATGAGGAGGAAAAGTTCAGAAAGGAGGTGGAGGCCACCAAGGACTTTGATGATTGTGAGTTCCAGAGGGTGCTGTAAAAAGGTCTGGGGACTAGAATTCAAGGTCACAGATGGAGTTGAGATAGTTTGGTTATCCCTGTGGCTCAAAGAGCATCCCTTATATATTGAGGATCCCCCAAAGCACACTCAGACCTAAGGGCCCAGCACCTGCTCCAAGCTCTCACTCACAGCCCTTCATCTTCACTCAACACAATGAGCTCCTCCCCGCTGCACATCCAAACCATCTGCTGTCGCATGCCGTAACACACAAGAGAAGGCCGTGGCAGCTAGAACCTGCATGAGGGTGGTCCTGACAGAGCCGAGGCCTGCTGGAGAACCTCAGTGAGAGAAAAGTGGATTGGGTGACACAGTGGGGAGAGCAACAGTACCTTCATTTTAAGGAAAGGCTTTTAAAACACGGCAGTGACACAGAATAATCACCATTTTAAAAATCATGGCTCTCAAACGCTGTTTAGCCAGTGGTAAGACTTGGAAATCTCCTTCGTAGAACACTGAGAAATACGTGTCAAAGCACATGTATTGAAATGAAATAGCACAGAATTTTAACTTCGATGGCATCCCTCAAAGCAATTTTGTTCCATTTATACTCTATATCAGAGATGGTAAATAAATGCTGACTGAGTGTCTAGAACACTGTTGGAAAAAGACTGTGAGCCCTGGTCCAATGGGAAACGCTGCCATACTCAATTACGAATGCCTGCCCTGGGTGGGAGCTGGGCAGTGCACCTGCTGTGTATTTTTATACATCCACTGAGCTCAGCACGTTGCCATACATAAGAAGCTGTAGATGTAAATATGATTAGCTGCTTTTAAGGTTTCCAATAGAACAGGGTATGGCAAACTGTGAGCCAAATTCAGCCCCCACTTCTGTGTTTGTAAATAAAGTTTTATTGAAACAGCCATACCCAATCGTTTTTGCACATTGTCTATGGCTGCTTTCATGCTACAACGGTAAAGCTGAGGGGTGGTGACAGAGGCCACGTGGCCCACAAAGCCTGAAATATATACTCCCTGACCCTTTTGTCAAGCCCTGAAATAGAAAAACACACCACTAGCGTTTCCTCTTGCTAGGCCTCACCAGCAGACCATTCACTACACAGCAGCAGGTTTTCACGAGTGCATAATTGAGAACCTCTGTCCTGGGAGACTCGGCTGAGTGTCAGAAAGGCCAAACGCAGCAAACAGGAACACAGAAAAGAAATAGTAGTTGGAACCTGGAGAGCGAGAAGCATCACATAGGATGGGTTTTAAGTTCTTTCTTGCCCTGCCATCGAGCTGTTTCTTACCTTATTCTCACCTCAGATGGAGGAGGGTGCATCCTAGGTGCCTAAGCTTTTTCACAACAGAACGTAAACGCAGCATACCTTTCCTCCTGGGTGTTCCTCTCCTTCAGAGGCTCCCAGCTGGGGGCAGGCAGGAGCTTCCTCAGCTTTCCATGCTGAGGAAGAGAAAATAATGCTTCAGCTGATGTTTTCCCCTGAGTTCTTCCTGACTTGTCATTCAGAAATCACTTACGGATAGTCACAGGGATATAGAGCAGTGATTCTCAACCGCTGGGCCACGAAAGAGTTCACCGCCCTGATATGTCTTTATACAACACCAGCGTGGCTAATTCTTTCACAGATCTGAACCAGTCCACGGACCAGTGGTTGCAAATCACTGAGGGTAAAGGACAGCATAGGAAATATAGTCAGTAATGTTGTAATAAGTATGTACAGTGTCAATTGGGTACTAGGCTTATTGGGGTGACCACTTCATGAGGTATATAAATGTCTAATCACTATGTTGGGCCCCTGAAACCAATATAAGATTGCATGTCAACTGTATTTGAAAAATAAATTTTTTTAAAAGGATCATTTGTGAAGTTCTTGGTGGTGTGGTTCCTGCTGATGGGCCCACACTTTCAAAGCCCACACAGTTTGACACTTATTACCCACCTGTGGTGCTTCTAGAAGCAAAATGCCAAAGGTGAATGGTGAGGGGCCAGGGCAGGCTCACGGGAAGCAGACAGCCTGAGTCAGGCCCTAAAAGGCACCCCACCGCCCTCGGTAAACACCTAGTGCTCTGTCCCCTCCCTACCTGTCAAAACCTTAATTATTTCATAGACAATATTTGGTACTTTTACCAAAAAAAAAAAAAAAAAAAAAAAAAGACAAAAGTTGGGTGATTAAAGTGAAGCAAAAGGCTATTTTATTCCCCTCTTATAATATCACAAACCTTTGACCGCGGTGGGACTCTGAGAGGAACTGTCTTACAGAAACCTGTGTAACCTGGAGCTTTCAAAACCTACTTCTCCCTCTGAGACTGCTCCCATCTGTGCCTTGTCTTAAAGGGCCCCATACCAGATCAGAGGAAGGAAGGCAGGGAGGCTGAGGATCTATTTTGCTCATCTCTTCCCTCCATCAGCAGAGCTGGAGAGCAGACTTGGCTTCCACTGCCCACTGGATTCGTTCCCAGCCTGGCATCCTTCCCCCTGAAGCCCAACGCCTCTCCCCCCTCCCCCCCTCCACTACACACAGCCCAGAAACAAGTCAGTGACAAAGGCAAGACAAGGCCACCATTAGACTTACTTTCTAGAAATGAGACCAGTTCTTGAGGTCAAGATCTTCCAGCCATCAGAAGAAAAGTTCAACCCCCAGTTGATGCCCTGAACACCACCATCACCTTCTGAGAAGATGGCTGTGCTGCTTTGGGGGAGGGAGGAGAAAAGTCAAGACCAGGGTGAACAAAACCGGGACCCAGAGGCCAATCCTGTCCACCACCCATTGTAAATAAAGTTTTACTGGAACACAACTCTGCTCATCTGTGTGTATGTCACCTGTGGCTATTTCTGCATGACCAGGGCAGAGGCCACCAGAGGCCATATGGCCCGGAAAGCACAAACATTATTCTATGGCACCGGAGAGAAAAAGTCTGCCAACCCCTGGTCAAGACCTAGAATCAGCCCTCTTTTTGCCCTAAAATTCTTAACAATCACTCAAAATTTTCCTCCCTCCAAGCAGAAATGGCCTTCTGAGTCACCTCCAACATGCCCAAAAGGTGGCAGAGAATGAGCTCATTTGTAGCAGAGACACCAAGTGCAGAACACAAGCCTCACGCCGGCACCCCCCCTCCCCACCGAAAGCCCCACCACAGAGGAGTCCCTTGTCACCATAGCACTGAAGCAGATACCTGGCAAGGCCCAGAGCCTTGGGGGAACGAGAGAGCAAAGGTGGAGGAAATTAATTTGCAGCCTTAGCGATACAGGGAGCCTTCACATACCCAAAACATGTAATGCAACATGGACTGAATCTTACCTCCCGCCTTCGTGCAGTACTGAGCACACAGCTGGGCCTCTGAAAACAGCATCCTGCAGAAGTCTGCAGTCAAGAGGAGAGAAGGGGCCCAGCTGCAAGAAAAGGGAGATGGAACCATCCCTCAAAATCTAAACAAAGTGAAACAATGCTTTTCATAACATCCTTCTACCGTCACCCAGTTTGGTCTCCCTCTGGGCCTCATCTCGCATTATCGTGGCTTCCTGGTAGGACTGAGACCCCATGTCAGGTGAGGCTAACGAGGCAGAGCATGTGGGGGAGGCAGCTGGATGGAGGAGTCACGAGTGGGCGCTCCGGAACCCGAAGGCTGGGGCTCAGTTCCCGATCGGTCATTTGCTTTCCTGTGTGATCCTGGACACGTGACATTATATCCTGACCTTCATGCTCCATTAAAATGAAGCAAATGAGCCTGACCTGTGGTGGCGCAGTGGATAAAGTTGAATACTGAGGTCATTAGTTCAAGACCCCGGGCTTGTCCGGTCAAGGTACATATGAAAAGCAGGTTGATGCTTCCCATTCCTCCCCACCATTCTTTCTCTCTCCTTTCTCTAAAATCGATTTAAAATAAATAAAATAAAATGAAGTAAATGAAGTCCTTACATCCAAAGGTGGTTTTATGGCTAAATTCCCCTAATAAGAAGCTAGCAGACTGTGACGTCTAGTATTATTTCCTCTCCCTACTCCTGGGCTCAGAAAGGCTTTCCCTCGGAGAAAGAGTGGCCCGAGGGTGCCGCCCTCTGAGCCTCACTCACCTGCCTGTCTGGCACTGACACCGAGTTGCTAAATGCAGCTGGAGAAGAACACCCAGTCATTCTCACCAGTCTCCTTAAACTTCACACCCAGCAACGTCCAGGAGCCCCCGGGGCCTCCCAGCAAGTCTGCTCCTTCCCAGCCACCCCTGTCCCCTTCCTCACTTTCAGCTGACAACCTCGGCGTGTATTTTACTGAAAGACAGGAACAGGGGAGAGTGCCACCTGCTCCAGGACAGCACCTGCCGCATCAGAATACTCTGGACAGTTCCTCTCACGGAGACATCTCCAAATTATCGTACCCAGAAATGAACGTGGCGACTCCAACCTTCCATGTGCTTCTGAGGAAGGTCCACAAGCCATCCTTGACCCGTTTTTCTCTCCATACTTCACAGCTGCTCCATCAGCAAATCCCATCACTTCTCCCTCCAAACATGTCAAGGATCTGATTACTTCCCCCCACGGCTTTTGCCTTGGTCCAAGCCAACGTCTGCCAGCCGGGTATAACTGGTCTCCCTGCCTTGGCCCTCATGCTCTGACGTATCGCAACACAGTGGGCTCAGGGATGCTGTGTGTGAAGTCTTGCCTCCTTTCTCAGAACAAAGGGCCCATGTAAACTGGCCATCTGCCCCACACTGGGTAGCACACCAAGGGTATTTTGTTCACTGCTCTATCCCAAGCACACAGTAGTCACTCAATAAATAGTTGTTGCATGAATGGTGTTCTCTCATGCTTGTGAACGAATCAACTTAGAAAATGGGAACCCGCCACTTAACGGGCCGTGCTCTGTGCCACTGTCCTTCTAAGCAAGTTTGTTTGATTCCTCTAGCCATGTAAGCAGCTCACCAACCCATCCTCACATCCCACAGCTGGAAAAGCCAAGCCTGGATTCAGACCAGGACCATCTGGATCAAGGCACATTTACACCAAAAGAATGTTTTTATTATTATTATTATTAATTATTATTATTAGTGAGAGAAGAGGAGATAGTGAGACAGACTCCCACATGCACCATGCCTGGGATCCACCTGGAAACCCCCATCTGGGGTTGATACTCAGACCAACCGAGCTATCTTCAGCACCCCAGGGCGACGCCTGAACCAACTGAGCCACTGGCTGCGGGAGGGGAAGCGGGAGAGAAGGGGTTGAAAGAGAGAGGGTGGGGGAGAGAAGCAGATGGTCGCTTCTTCTGTGTGTCCTGACTGGGTATCGAACCCAGGATAGCCATATGCCAGGCTGATGCTCTATCCACTGAGCCAACTGGCCAATGCCTACACTGAAAGCATTAACAGCTCACGTCAAAGGTATTCACAGAAATCATCAATGTTTAAAACAACTGACCCTGTTGATGTGTTTCTTCCTCAGGTTCATGACTACCTCCGCAGCAAACTATGCTCCCTCTACGAAAATGACTGCATTTTTGATAAATTCGAGTGTGTGTGGAATGGGTCAGACAGGTAAGAAAGGCTCAGTGGCTTGGGGAGCCTTCCAAAGGCGGAGGCCCTGGGTGGTTTATTTTCAGTGGGGTGCAGCCAACGGGATGTCAAAGTCAGGCCCAAGGCCCGGATGCCTTGTGTGGGTCACCGGGTGAGCCTGTGGTCAGGCCTGGAGAGAAGGGAAGGAGGTCCTGAGACCCTGGAACCCTCTTTCAGGACTAGCGCAGGTGACCAGTTGACATCAACGAGAAAATCCTGTCTTTTACACACAGTACACCCCCAGAGTGAGGCCAACATGCCTAAAAATGAAGATCGCTAATAACCCAGCAGCAATTCCAGCCTGAATAGTCCTCATGACTGCAAATTCTCCAGATCGAAATTATTTCTTGAAGCTGCTAGTGCAGACCTGACCAAAGGCCCCGTGGTTCATTAGCTGAATTCCAGCTGGCCCCATTTATCACGTTCCCTCAGCGTGATTTATTACTGTTTTAAGGCCTTTGATTTCAACAATACTTCATATTACCTCCCAATAGTTCATTTTTAGTTTGACAAATATGGATGATGCTCTGACTTCCAGGAGAACTCAGCAGGGCCTACGAGCTCCCACAATAACACTGTGACTTAGAAGCACGGAAACTTGATCGTGGCAAAGCACACGGAGATCGCATGCGTCTCTGTCCCTTGTTTTGCTGACAGCCCTCCGCTTAGCAGGGCTGGAAGGAATCACCACACAGCAGAGGACCCAAGTCACACCCCCCAGCTGGTGTAGGACGGGGGGGGGGAGGGCAAAGCACCAGTGATGTATGAACAAAGCTCCCACGGGGTCAAGAAGCTGGCCGCAACTCCGTTATTATTTATCTATATAATTTACTTATTAACATTATTAATTATAAATATTTATTATTATTTATATATTTGTTGTCATTACTCTCATCCCCCCCCCCCACTCACTCTAGATGCAAAAATGACACTTACTATTAGCTACTGTGTCCCAGGAACCTTCACCCACATTATGTTAGGTAATCTTGACCATGAGTCCACAAAGGTGTTTTCATCATCCCCATTTTACAGTTGAGGAAACTGAGGCTCAGCAAGGTGCAGTAACCCACCCCAGTTCACACACAGTCAGTAGTAGAGCCAAGAGAAACAAGTTTGGAGCTTGAATCCTAAGATCAACTTTCTGTCCATAACATCAAAATTGGAAAATGTTATTCTCCATTCAGATAGGGTTCAGGGTTTCCCCCCACCAAAAAAGACTTTCTCATACCATTTAGAAACAAACTGAGTCGTGGTTGGGGGAGGCAGTGAGGCCACGCGGCTGAATGCTTTTGCCCTGGAGTCAGGCAGATGTGGGTTGGAGGCCTGACTTTGTCACTTACTAGCATTGTGACGATGCCGCGTCACTCACTTCCCACCTGTCAATCTCCTCTATGGGATAACGGAGCTGAAGTAAGAGGTCAGGGGAAAAGACCCCGCTCACTGACCCATTTCACAGCATCCGCTTCCTGGCCAGAGTAACAACATCAAACCCTCCATGGCTCGCTCGGCACTGCTGACGGAGCACCCTGACACGTGCTCCTTGGCTGTGATCCGATCTTGTCCGTCTGCCTCCTCCTCTCTACACACCCGAGTCACAGAAAACAGATGAGACGCTGTGCTCTGCCCCCCTCACCAGCCTCTCCCAGGTCAGCCACTGAGGCCTGTTACACCAGGAGCACTGTCTCCCCCTCAGCTTGTCACCATGTCCAACCTGTCACCACTAAGAAAAGATTCAGCCCCTTGCTTCCAGGAGGCTTTGGGCATTCACTGCTCTCCTGGTCAAATGTAGACACACACACACACACACACACACACACACACACACACACACACCCGAGCATGAACAACTCTTGCAAAATACAGACACCCCCTGTCCACTAGAAAATCTTGTTTCCTCATCCCAAATCCTTTCAAAATGGAAATGTGTTTACTCTCTTCCCAAGTGAGACCATGAGGACATCCAGATTTTAGATAAGTATCTATATTATGAAAAGCCCAATTTGGAGCCAGTGCTTAGCAGAGGGAGGACACACCAGGGTCAGTGAGCTGTCCTCAGCATTTGTCCCCTGTGTCACCAGAACGCCTTGGAGGTCAGCTTTCAATAGGCACACTGCTTCATTGTTTCCGAAGTGCTCCTGCTTTCCTAACCTTGCTCTAGCCTCACCATCCCAGGGTCAGGAAGGCAGGGCTGGGGTCCTTAAAACCACTCCTTCACTAAGCCTAGGAATGGAAAGAAATCTAGGTATGGCACAGAAGTAATTAACAAGAAGGGTGACCACATCCTTGTTTCCAAGCCCAGCCCAGCTTGTTGTTCTCAGTGACTCCAAAGGCAGGCAGCAGTCACTCTCGAGAACCTGTTTGCATATGTGTTCGCTCTTAACAAAACTGTACGGTGCCATAAGCCAGCTTGGTGTTTGTTCTAGAGCAGGGGTTGGGAACCTATGGCTCGTGAGCCAGATGTGGCTCTTTTGATGGCTGCATCTGGCTCGCAGACAAATCTTTAATAATAATAATAACGTTAAAAATATAAAACATTCTCATGTATTACAATCCATTTCCTACCGCTCATGTTCATGGTTGCAGGTGGCTGGAGCCAATCACAGCTGTCCTCCAGGACAACACCAAATTTTTATTGGATAATGCGTAACGTACACAGGTCATTGTATGGCTCTCATGGAATTACATTTTAAAATATGTGGCATTCATGGCTCTCTCAGCCAAAAAGTTTCCTGACTCCTGCTCTAGGGAGACAGCACAGGGATGGGTGACAGACAGCCTTTCTCCACGGCACTCAGCTGCTCCCTACTTCCCCTCTGCCTTGCAGTGTCATCATGACTGGCTCCTACAACAACTTCTTCAGGATGTTTGACCGAAACACCAAGCGGGATGTTACCCTGGAGGCCTCGAGGGAAAACAGCAAACCCCGGGCTATCCTGAAACCGCGGAAAGTGTGTGTGGGAGGCAAGCGGAGAAAAGACGAGATCAGCGTCGACAGCCTGGACTTTAGCAAAAAGATCTTGCATACAGCTTGGCATCCTTCAGAAAATATTATAGCAGTGGCGGCTACAAATAACCTATATATATTCCAGGACAAGGTTAACTAGGAGGACAAGTTATTATCCCTTAATAATCTCACATACTGAATACTAGTCAAACACGTTTTTAAATGTTTCTTTGGGTCTTCATTTGATGCATTGACTTTTAATTTCCTGACACAGCAAACAACTGGGGTAGAATTAAAAGGAGTCCAACTTTCCCAGATCCCCAGTTCTGAGAAACTTTTGTCCAAACCGATAGGTCCCGGGACATTTCTGTTTAGAATTGAGAGCTGCCCGCTAACAGCCATTCTTCCATAGTTGATCTGAATTTCTGATGCTTTTCTTGCCCGGTTTTCTCTGGTGGGTCCCGTGTTTTGTTACTAGGTGTCTGCTGAGATAAAAATGAGGTTGTCTGTAGTATTTAAAGCAAAAAGAGATGTTTTTTTTTAATTAAGCCATTCCCTTTGATTGAAAAACTCAACAACAACAAAAACAAAAAAATAAACACCGTTTACTCTACTCTTTATAGAGAAATGCTCCTTTGTTTTGTGAAAAGCCAGAACTGGTCAGCATCTCCTGCCTCTACATCAATTTTTTTTTCTTTTTGCCATTTTCTTTTTAAGTTTTATTTGAGCCAGAGATTTACCTCATGAGGCTATGAAGGGGACACGGAAGGACCAATGCCGATATACTGTTTGGGTTTTGTTTTTTGTTTTTGTGTGTGTGTGTGTGAGCACCATAGAAACAGCCTGAGAATTTGGCTGGGAAACCCTGTGAATGCCTCAGGGGCATAAAGAGGACACCTTCTACCTAGCTAGTCCCCAAACTGGCTTGGCAAGGCCACATGGAGCCGGACTCCCTGCTGCTCTGTAACTCTTACTTTTTGTCATTTCAAAGAGCTCCCTCTAATCCACCTACTTCCACGTTCCCTGGCTCTCTCTTTCTCCACCCTTTTCCAGTTTATTTATTCCACTGACTTCTGCAGGCTGGGTCCTGGTTGCTTCTGACCTGGCGTTCTAAATGAAGCAGGCAGTTGGAGCCCGCTGGGAACTACTCCTGGCTCCCTGAGAAAGGCGGCCCTGTCCTTTCCAAGGGTGTCTCCTGTGCGGGTCTCCTCGCCTCTTCCTGGGTTCAGTAACCCAAAGTAACCATGCATTCATCTCTGCTATAGCCAGAACGAACACAGCCACTAAAAATGCTGATGTGTAACATCTACTCAAGCATTTCTAACCCTCCCCAACCTCACCATCTGGAAAGATAGACCAGAGGGCTCTCTGAGAAAAAAAAAGAGGGGGGGGGAATATGGGGAATGGAAAAGGTGTGACACTGGAGTGAAGTCTGCTTGAACCTGGGGAGGCGGGTTCATCCTTTCCCCAAGCTGAAGAGTAAACTTCCAGGAGGTTCTGTGTGCCATATGTACCTCTGGGAAGGAGACACGGTGAATTCAAAGGGCTTATCGATTTGAATAGGAGGCTTCAAGAAGAGGCGGGACACACCCAGAAAGCTGGGTCTGGGCTCACTGTCACTGTAACCTGTCATGGTGACTCATTTCCCTTAACTTCCATTTAGTGGGTAGGGAATGGCTTAAGATGAGAATTTTTCTTTTACAGAAGAATTTTCCTTCAGTGAGTGTATTTATTAGAAGGCCCAGCTTTCAAGTGTAATTTGTTTTGGTGGAGGAAAAAGAAATAGTGAAAGAATCATATTCCAACGCGAAACTACTATCCATTTAATAACAGCCTTTGGGCAAGGAAATAGCTGTCTACTCAAGTGAATAGAATTTTGTAAGACCCAGCCCAATTTCAGAACTGTTATAATATAAAAAAGTACATCTCCAAGTGGGACAAAGTGTGCCGTCGAAGACATAGCTTTCTTCTCCAAGTTTCTCATCTTCCCTGCACAGAGGGACCCTGGGTGGGGTGTGGGGGGGGGGGGTCTCTGAGCAGGACCCCTGGCCTGACTTTGGCAACATCCATGGAGGAGACTGGAAAGAGTGTCAGAAATTTCTTCAGCTCACACAGAATTGTGATGTCAGGATACACAGGTGGACCAGTGGGTTATAGCCCTACGTACACTCACTTCCCTCAATGGCCTTTCCTCTGTTTCTCAGAGACTCAGCTCCTATTCATACCAGGTGGGGACTGGAGGAGATCATGGTGTCTCAAACTTGAGTGTCAACCCACCTCTGTACAATGACTCATTTAACATTTATCTAAGTCACCTTTTTTAAAAGCAAGACAGCCTCCTCCAAAAAAAAAATGCTATTCAGAAAATGTCAGTTTCAATGTACTAGTTATTTTTTCTAACATTAAAATAGCCACATACCCTTGACATAGTGAACATGCCCCATGCACCACCTACAAGCGTCTTGGGAACACCAGCAGCATGCTTACCAAGTGCTGGGACCCTGCGGAGCTGACCTCACAGGACACCGGAGCTTTGGAGGCATCAGAGTGTCTCCGTCACATATCGGAGTCAAGAGTTCTGCCCCGAACACATACATAAACGATTTGGGTCCTGGTTTTATTGGGTTCACAGGCCCCTGAAGTCTATGCGGACCCCACAGAAAAGCCCCTGCAATGGTCTACCACCCTCAGCACATTATGTACAGTGCGATCCAGAGTGGGAGGAATTTGCCAAGACCTCGGAGCAGCGTCCTCTCCTTTCCCCTGTACAGAGGATGCGTCAGAACACGGGGCAGACCTCAGGCAGCGATCACCACCTCCACCTTTCACCAGTTCCCTGTCTCGTGCCAGGCATCGACATGGGTGTTTTCCCACTGCCACCTCCTTCTGCCCAGTGCTGGAGATGCTCTTAGTCGGTAGCACCTGCAAATTAGTCTCTTTTCCAGCTGACACCGAAAGCTACTTGGAAGTCGACTTGCCACCTTTTCAACAGCTTGTTCGACTCTAAGAAGCCTGCCCTGCTGTGTCCTGCAAGCCATCAGCTTACCCAGGAGAGTGTCACTTGACTGGGAGCCACGGCTTCCTGAGCTTTGGTTCAAATTACCCTACATGCTCTGGGAGAGAGGCCGTACACCCAAAGGGTGGGACACGTGAGTGACTCTTCCAAGGACCCTGACGTCGAATGCTGAGCCTTTACTAAAATACACATATTTTATCCCAAGTTTATAATGGTAGTCTGAAAACGGCACCTGTAAATAAATCAGCATTTATGACCAAAAGATAAATAATCTGGTCGTGGACTTTTGTTTTTACACGGAACAGCTGTACTGAGTCGACCTACAAAGGGGGGGAATCGCCTTGTCCCTTATGGACAGCCTTGTGAAAACATTGTTGACTCAAAGAAAGTCTGATGATAAAAAAATAATAGCAAAAATTTAAAAAATCACCATAAGTGCAGCAGTCAGTCCCTGCTGTGCGAAAACAAGCAATTGGAAAGCTGAGCTGGGGCAGACAGGCATGCTCTCTTACCCAGAGGGGGAAGGCGAGTTGGAAGAAACGAGAGAGGAAGACGCAGAGAGCATGAAGCTGTGGGCCACACAGCGAAGGGGCGGCAGGGACCCGTTGGCTTAACTCCTGAGTGTCTGGGCTCTGCCTTTTCAATTGAGAAAAAAATAATGCCTCTCTAAACCTCTCACTGGTCTTGCAATTAACCTCATCAACGTGCATGAGGCAACCAGCATGCGTAAGGCAGACCGACTGTCAGGTGGAGGACAGACGAAGCTAAAATCCTTCTAGCTCAGCGACTCGATGAAAGAAGTCAGCTGGCTCCATTGTATTCCTTCTGAGCATCCCAGGGCCCGTTATGATACATTGAGACCAGGGGTCCCCAAACTATGGCCCGCGGGCCGCATGCGGCCCCCTGAGGCCATTTATCCGGCCCCCGCCGCACTTCTGGAAGAAGCACCTCTTTCATTGGTGGTCATTGAGAGGAGCACATTGACCATCTCATTAGCCAAAAGCAAACCCATAGTTCCCATTGAAATACTGGTCAGTTTGTTGATTTAAATTTACTTGTTTTTTATTTTAAATATTGTATTTGTTCCCGTTTTGTTTTGTTTTTTTACTTTAAAATAAGATATGTGCAGTGTGCATAGGGATTTGTTCATAGTTTTTTTTTATAGTCCGGCCCTCCAACGGTCTGAGGGACAGTGAACTGGCCCCCTGTGTAAAAAGTTTGGGGACCCCTGATTTAGACCCTGGAATACTCACTCGCTGAGAATGTGGGAGGCTGTCATTTCCCTTCTTTCAAACTCGCAAAGAACTAGCCTAAAACTTCCCTCCTACCCTCCCCACCATCGCTCCTCAGGTCCTTTTTCAGTCCCTCCGCTGACTGCCTGCAGAGCCCAGTGTGCTGGACACATCCCGAATGAGGGGCCTCTTCCTAGTTTGCCCTCTTCCAGTATAGACACATACACATGAGGCTGTGGCAGACAATGCCCCAGAGACACCGCGCGCCCTGACTCACCACTGGAAACATTCTGCAGCCTGAGTCTTGATGCGCCATCTCATCCCCCTGGACTTCTAAGTCACATCTCGGGAACAGCTTCATGGAAGGGACTTGCCTGGTCACGGAAAGAACATGGAACCAGGCGACAGAAAACAGAGGGTCCTGCTCCCGGCTCCACTGCTACGTCTATCACTAAGAAGCGTAGGCAAGCCATTCAGTCCCTACATCGGTCATGCCGCCTAAAAAAAAGATCAGAAAGCCGTCTGTCCCAAGCTCGCAGAATTATTGTGAGGGCCACAAGAAATGTATTGACTTACCACTGCTTTGATAAGTGTAAAGCCCCGTAAAGTAATAATGACAGCCACATCACTCCCTGAGGACCTGCTAGTGATTTCTCAGGCTCTGTGTCCCTTCGCCCTGTGGGGTTCGTGCCAGCATTATTTCCACCTTGCAATGAGGGAGCAGGCTCAAGATGGCACCCTGGGGAAGGGCACACAGCCAGTAAGAGATGGAGCCAGGTTCTCCAACTCAAGGATTCTGACTCTAGAGCTCTTAAAATGCTGTTTCTAATATCCAATAGTGGCACCGTGGCCAGGAGCTCAGCAGTGCCCCGACATGCAAAGGTTGCAGGTCCTGTCCCTGGTCAGGGCACACACAGGAACAGATCGATGTTTCTGTCTCCCCACCTCCACAACCACCCGCAACCATTCCTCTCTCTAAAATCAATCAGTAAATTATTTTATAAGGAAAACTCTTTAGAATAACAATAATAATAACATATAAGAGTAGCTAACATGTATTGAGTGTTTATTATGGGCCGGGCTTTATTCCTACAAATTTCACATGTGTTAATTCATTTACCCTCAAAACTCTGGATGCAGATGCTATGATTGTTCCCATTTTACAGATAAACTGAGAGGAATTACATAACTTGACTAATTTGCCACTGCTCACAGTGAGATATCCAGACATTTTGGTCAAAACCCTTATCTTTTATCCTCCATCTCACACTTTATATAGAGAGATAAAAACAAATAGAGAGATAGAGATGGAAGTTTCTGATTAGAAAATAAGTCCCACTAATGACTCTAGTTTATCAGCATCAAATATTCGTGGAGCAGCACCAGTCAGGCAACCGGGCCCACGCAGGGGCTGCGGTACTGAGATGTGTAAGCCACTGGTCCTTGCCCTGCAGGGGCTGATGGCCGGATAGGAGCGATGTGTATGCTGCAAATCTACTTCCCAGTCCAACGAGGTCTGCACGGAGTGCAGAAATAGTACAGAGAAAGAAATGGTTGGCCCTGGCCAGTTTGCTCAGTGGTAGAGCGTCGGCCTGGCGTGCAGGAGTCCCGGGTTTGATTCCTGGCCTGGGCACACAGGAGAAGCGCCCATCTGCTTCTCCACCCCTCCCCTTCTCCTTCCTCTGTCTCTCTCTTCCCCTCCTGCAGCCAAGGCTCCATTGGAGCAAGGTTGGCCCGGGCGCTGAGGATGGCTCTATGGCCTCTGCCTCAGGTGCTAGGGTGACTCTGGTTGCAGCGGAGCTACGCCCCAGATGGGCGGAGCATCGCCCCCTGGTGGGCATGCCAGGTGGATCCCAGTCGGGCGCATGCGGGAGTCTGTCTGACTGCCTCCCCATTTCCAGCTTCAGAAAAATACAAAAAAAAAAAAGAGAGAGAGAAAGAAATGGTTAATCAGGACTGAGAGGAAAAAAGTTTCTCAGAATAAGTGACATCTAAGCAGAGTTTTAAAGCAAATCACTCACCAGACAAAAGATGCAACAGTGTTTCCAGCAGACACAGCATCGCAGGTGAGGTTCTGAATGAAGCAAGAATGGAGGCAGCACAGGCAGGAAAGGATTGTTTCTTTGATTTGATTAGAAACACTGTTTCAATTTGCAAGAACAGGGCTGGCCCCTCTTTCTTTGTTCATCCAATAACAAACATTTACTAAGCCCCTGTGTCCAGGTACTACCACACTTAAATATAAAATAAACAGAATAAAAGCACAGCATCTAGACATGTTATGTGACAGGCATTGGGCTAGCAGTTTTTAATATTACAATTACCTGATGAATAAATATATTATCCCATTCTTAGAACTGAGAAACAGGCTCAAAAGGGTTAAATGACACAGTCCCAGTGACACAGCCACGAGTCCGGTCTAGATCTGTCCTCTCCCAGTCCCGGACCTCTTCCATCACAGGGACCGGTAATGTGCAGCCACATCTTGTCTCTTTCAAATAGTGAGGAGACTACTCACAAACAGACCACCTCTCTGTGACCAAATATTGCCTGACAGCTGACCAGAAATACAAATTTGTTCTGTCACGAAAGCAGAGAGTGAAGTCAAGTGGCTCACAGAGGTCTCCAACCCCTGACCCTGACATTATTAGTGTTTAACTGTCCCCCAATTTAGGTCTTCCACGCCCCATTGGCTAAACTGCAGGTGGTCCAACAAGGTGATCCGCTGCCTCTGCCGATTCCTGCCATGAACGCTGTCAAAATAATGATCCCTGCCAGGCCAGACCGTGTGTTTAGCGACTGCCAAATTCCCAATCCACTCCCTAACCCCAAGTCCCTGTCAAGTTAACCTTGGTCTCTCAGAATGACAGCTACGGCTGAAGCCCTTCCTGCTGACCCATCTCAGAGCCCCTCGCCTGGTCGGCTGTATTCGGGTTGAGCGAGAGTAGACAGAGCATTCCTCTAGAAGTCACCCTCATGCCGAAACCCGGATACCACAGAGAAGTGAAGCCGGCCACTTTAATACACTTCGTGCCCTGGTTGACTGATATGCTCCCTCCCACCCAGAGCATTGTTCATGTGGGGGTCAAAGACTACCCCATGGAGGCCAGAGTAGACGTGAGGGAATGGGCTGCCTCTTTAGCAAAGGAGAAGCAGCAGGTGGCGCTCTGGTCGCTCAGGTGGGTAACATTCAGGAATGCCTTCATTCATTCACTCCTGAAGCATTTAGTGATTGATTGTGTACTGCCTGCCAAGCCCTGCGCCAGCATGGGCTGGGCGAGCAGGGACAGTTCCTATCCCCCCAGAGATTACACTGTCGGGGGCTACAGGCAAACTCACAGGCGATGTGAACAGCAGAATGTGGTGGAGCCCAGGGCTCTTGCCTGGGTTGACATCGGAGCTCTACCACTCATAGGCTGAGTTCTTGGCAAGGTCCTTAACCTTTCTGCATCTCCGCATCCTTAAGGATACAATTGACACTGATCTCATAAAATCACTGTGAGGACTGAACAATTTACCGTCATAAAACTCTTAGAATGGTGTGTGGCCAACAATCATCACCCAAGGCAAGTTTCTTGCTGTTCTCCTAGCTCTGTGAAAAGGCGTGGCATGTGCCTGGGGGCCAGAGGGGCAGGAGGCACACCCTCCCCCAGACAGGGGCTCCTGAGGTAGAACCTGAAGTTAAGTACGCTGCATTGTCCAGGCGAAGAGAAAGGAAAAGAGCATTCCAGCCGCTGAGATAATGATATGAAAAAGCAGAAAAAGCACCTGGTATGTTTAAGAAATTGACAATATTCTCATAGAGCTGACTAGTTAAAAACAAAACGAAACAGGAATGCAGACCAACAGAGAGAAGGGAACATAAGGTAAAGGAACGATAATACATGATACAAGAAATAATAATGCATGGCCTGACCTGTGGTGGCGCAGTAGATAAAGCGTTGACCTGGAATGCTGAGGTCGCAAGTTCAAAACCCTGGGCTTCTCCGGTCAAGGCACATATGGGAGTTGATGCTTCCTGCTCCTTCCCCCCTTGTGTCTCCCTTCTCTCTCTCCTTCTCTTTCTCTCTCTCTCTTTCCTCTCTCAAATGAAAAAAAAAATCTTTTTTAAAAAATGCATGACCCTAGTGAGGTTCACACACTGGGGATCCTCCACTAGCTAGGCTAGGAGCCACATAACTGAGAAATTGTGGGTTCCCTAACTTAGCCAATCTGTATGGTATGGGCACAGAGGATACAGTGATAAACTCAGCTCAAGGGTCACCTCCTTCAAGAAGCCTTTCCTGACCACCCTATGTTCTGTGAGGCCCAAGGTATATAGCCTACTTGTGTATCCCCAGAGCATAAGAGAAGTGTCTGGCTCATAGTAGTTGCTCAATAAATCTTTGCTGAAGGAGTGAACAAATGAATGAGTGAGGAAGACAGGCCCAGCCTCTGCCCTCAGGAAACCTGCAGGATGAGCAGAGTGCTATCAGGAGTTTGACTCACGGGGGACCTGGGCTGTAGCATCACAGGACTGCCCAGAAGAGTCAAGGAATTAAAAAGAAAAAAAAAAAAAAATGAAGAGCCAGTGAGCTATGTTAAGAGCAAGTGACGGAGCTCAGGTTGCAGCCCGAGTTAATACAGCACGTGTTCCTGCCTGATGCATTACCGTCCCAGCGGTAGTTAGTCTTCTGGGACCCTGCAAAGCATGCCGGAAGGCTGACAGCTCGCAATCAATACCATGTTCACTGATGCAAGGAGCAACATTATCACATCCAAGATATTACCCCACGTCCCGCTCCAGCACTAAATATTCCCCATAACAAGGCTAAGGGGAGTGACAGGAGCTATTACTTTCAACCCGCCCACTTGAAAGCAAGAGGTGAGGCAAACCTGTACCCCAGATGCTCTTAGGAGAAAGCCAACCCATCCCCCCCACCCCCCAAGAAAACAGTCAAAGCTGAGCCCCGGCCTAATAAAACAAGACAGGGATGCGAGAAGATTGGCATTTTCATTTGCCGGGGAGTCCACAACATAGAAGGGGAGGCTCTGTGGGCGGCGGAGAGGCAGGCACCCCAGTAAAAGGGAGGGAGGTGGCTGGCCCCCCACACACACCAGGTTGGTGGGGAACTTGTGAGGTGTGGAGGTCGGATCGTCTTCTTCGTGCCCAAGTTAATAAAAAGAAACTTGACTCCCCCCAGTTTATCTTCCCTTTCAGCCTCTCTGACTGTGGCAAAATTGAAAGTCGTATTTCATCTAAGACAGTGGTTTCCAACTCGAAGTGCAGGTGGCTCATGTACAGTCAGCCGGAATGGATCAAAGGGGAACGGTGCACAACTGCATGTTAAACACCACCCATTTCTCAGCGAGGGGAGGAGGAGACAGGCCGTGTTGCACAGCCAGCCACAACACAGTGCCACCACCACATGGCTCTTTAGCCTACGACAGGACTCTCATGGGAGGCAGGTAGGGCGAGGACACCAGGGATGTCGCGCTAATTCCATGGTGCATTTATTTAATAGACAGCTTTGTTGTTCAGCTCCTCACTTCCTCCTCGGCAAGATGGGGGATAGTATTCTTATCTTTCCTATTCCTTTTTGAAAAGGCAGAAAGTTGAAATAGTTATATTTATAATATGTCCTAATAGAAGAATCCTCTTAATACTCAAAGATGGGTATATTTATTGAAGATGTGACAGAGATGCTACCATAGAACAAGAAAGCTCAGGCCAACAGCTAAGTTTTTCCAATGTACGAAAAAGAATGCCATGTCAGGAACAGCACGTGGCTTGTGGCAGCTCTTCACTGGGACCAGGGCAGGGACGGTTAACTAACTCCATCAGTCTCAGATGGCGTCTCAAGAGGGACATTGGGGAGGTGCCTACAAGAACGGTGATTATAGTTTTCCTCTGTTCTCCAGCATTAAACGTGTGATGGATTCTCCTTAACATCACACACACACACACACAGCCTCATCGCCCCACTCACAGACCTCCTTTCTCAGAGAATCACCTCTGAATCCGTGACTCTTCCTGTCTGAAGGATGGCTGCTCCCCAGCTGCTTAAGGACACAACCTGGAAACAGAGGTTGTCAATTTCTCATTGTATTTTATATCAGGACTGGGGATCCACTTACAAATTAACACGCTGATGGCTTGGTGGATAATAAAGTTATATGAGGCCACATAAGATTGTAATGACTTCCTTTTACACCTGCTCATTACACTGCTCAGTCACAACGACACTTTGGGTGGAATAACTGTCGTGGTGATGAGCGATAATTGAACGTTATTCTTTGTGGAGCTGTTTCAACTTATTCGAGCACTTTCACAACCAGACAGGTGGTGCAGTCTGCCCAAGGTTACATGGAGACTTACTCTGAGACCAAGACTGAAACCAGGTCTTTTAAAGCACTAAAATCAGCCTTATTTCACTGTTGGGGTATTTTTTTTTTTCCAATTTTTCCAATGTGCCTAAAAACCAATGGGTCTACTCAAACCTAGGTTGAAGGTCTTCGCAAGAAGCATTCATTCTGACTCAAAGAGCATTCAGCATTTCTGTCTGTGACACCAAAGACAGTTCTGCAAGGGGTCTGGGAGGACCACCTCATGCCAACACTCACTGGCATCCACACTGGCACAGATTTGCACAGGTGGGCCCATTGCAATCACTCACCACATTCGGTATCACTGACCCACAAGATTAAATGCTACTCATTACCTACCTTCTTACAGACCTCTTTGCCAAACAGTTATTCATACATGATCATGTGCCACACAGTAAGCTGCACAGATACACAAGGCACAAGCCCTGTCCTTAAGGACTACAGCCTAATAGGAAACACAATGCCAACAGGTGATCTCAATATAACATGGTTAATGCAATGGCAGAGGTATGCATAGGTTATTATTGGTATACAGAGTTAGAGCATCTGTTCTCCTGGAGGCAACGAAATGAGTTTAATCATAGAGGAGGATGGGGTCCACCCAGGTGAGCACAACTGTGAGCCCAGGCACAGGGCTGGGAAACCCCAGCTGTCTCTGGAAACCACCAGCAGTTTGACTCAGCTGAAAAGACACTCAGCTAGGACTGGCTCGAGGGCTGGGGAGGCAGCAAAGGGCCGTTTAGAGGGCTCAGACACCCCTCGCGTGCCACTGGATGATATATGTTTAAGGAGGGAACGGATACAGTTGGAATCACATTTTCGAAGGTCCCTCCAGCAACTGTGTCAGTGATGAAACAGACAAGACTGAGAGCAGGCGGAGTACCCAGGAAGCTGTTGAAGTGGTCCCGGGAAGAAAAGATGGAGGCATGACCTGGGGGTGAAGGACACACTGAATCGGTGAGACCGGACTAACCCGGAGACGGACTTGATGAGAGCAAAGAGAGCAGTGAATGGAGCTGCCCAGGTGGACAGTCAAGATGAGAAGCATGTCACAGAGATGAAGACTAGAGGGACAGGAGTAGGGTTTAGAGCAGTGATGGGCAATCTTTTGAGCTTGGTGTGTCAAAATTAACCAAAAAAAAACGAGCATAACTTGCGTGGTATGTCACTTCGAGAAAAAAACCATAATTTCACGATATTTATAGAGTTTAAATAACAAAAATGTATAATTGTAATATATAACTGTATTTAATAAACCAAAAACTAGTTATTTAACTTACCTGCTTAGTGACTTCTTTGTTCATCTGTCAGTTGGTTTCTTTTGTTGGTCTTGATATTATTTACTTTGTGTGGGGTGCCGTGAACTAAGGTAAGTGAGGGGGAGGGGGAATTCTTTAACTAACCTGCCTATTAGTGACTTTTTTTATTGCTGAATTTCATTGGCTAAATCTTCAATTGAAGGTTGGTATTTTGTACACTTCAAGCCCAAGCAAGCACTTCTGACTTCATCTGTCAATCTGTTTCTTTTGTTGGTTTTGATATTATTTAACGCTGAGAATAAGGTCTCACAAAAGTATGTAGACGAGAAAATTGTGAGTGAAGCCATTGCTATATTTTTCAGGGTGCTAAAAGTGTCTGGTAATCAGTTCCAGGCACTCCAAATTTCCTGTTCGTAGTGGCACTCCTCTTGACTCTCCAAGTGGCACCTTTCCAGATTCTCAAGCTTTGACCTCAAGTCAACAAACACCTGAGCCCAGATGCTGTCTTGAAATTCTGCAAGTTGCAACTTATGTAAATTAAGATGGCTGCCGCTATTTCTAATGGCGGGAAACGGCACCCATAGCACAGGCCCTCGCCTCTCCCAGCCTCCCCTTCACTTATCTCAGTAATGATGGTCAATTAGAAATCCACGACACCCCAGAACAGTAGATTGGATGATGGTTGCTGTGGTTATGTGGTTGCTGGTAATGGCGATCACAGGGCCCCCAGAGATGCGACCCCCACGGCATTCCGCTGCTCCCTGCTCCACCGGCCAGAAGTGAGGTGAGATCCCCTAATGGCCTAACTGGAAGTCCCAGAACTAGACGCTCTGTGCCGGAGTTCTGTTGTTTTGGCCTACAGACCTCCGGCACAGAGTGTCTGCACTACAGCAAATGTTTTATACTCGGCTCCTGCACCTGGCCATGCAGGAGTCGAGGATGAAAAGTCCTTCTCGGCATGTGGCCCCATACTTCTCTGGTATGCGGCCACATGCAGCCGTGTATCATTGAAAATGGCTACGCATGGGGTTTAGAGGGAGGGAGAAAAAGGTAAGGCTCTAATCTTGGACATAGTGAGCCTGAGGAGACAGTGGAACAGCCAGGGAGAGAGAGGTCCCCAACAGGCATCAGGGTAAAAAAAAATCAGTGACCAAGATATCACTAAATATGCAGAATTGATCAGCAATATACTATGGCCTTTACAGAGGGGATTATAAGGGAGCCCATAGAGGGCTATGTCAGCTATGGAGAGGGCCTGGAGAGTGTTATGTTTAGATGCAGACAGGGGGTTGGAGAACACCCAAAGCAATAGAGAAGGAAGCAATAGACACAGACACACACACACACACACACACACACACACACACACACACACACACACACCACGGGCAATGAATATCATGGAGACAAGGGAGTAGAACTCCCATAGTGAAATATGCGGCTCACAAAAATTAGGAGATATTTCAAAATGAATATGACGTGATAAAATATTCCCTAATTTTTGTTAGCAATGTATATAGTTTCTATGAATCAATATATATATAAAAAATAGAAACCCAGTAGAGAGTAGGTAATGCAGGTAAGGCAATTCACAAAAGAAAATATCCAGAAAAATCAATGAACATTAAAAAAAAATGTGTTCTACTTAGTAATCAGGGACACATAAATAGTACTACACAGCCACAACGTGGATGAAATTAGGACGGACATTAACAAGTGCTGGCAAAGACAAGGCACAAGTGGAACTCTCACACACTGCTGGTATTAGCGATCTATCACTTTGGAAAACAGTGTGACACCATGTGCTAACATCGGAGACCTTCATACCCTATGACCCAGGAACATACTCCACTTCTAAGTACGTACCCAACAAACACGTACACATATACCCCAAGTTCACAGCGTCACTATTCGTAAATGCTAAAGTTAGAAAATATCACAAACGACCACCAACAGAACAAAATAATACATTCCTCTCTCAAAATGCAACACTATCAACAAAAATGAACAAGCTACAACATCGCACAACAACCTGGGTGAATTTTACAAAGATGAGATTGAATAAAAGAAACAAGACAAAAGAAGATCGGCTTCATCTTCATTGCAATGACATCAAATCCACATCAGGCGACACTGAACTATAATGTTTAGGACGCCAACTTCAATAGCGAAACTAGAACGAAAAAGAAGGAAGTGGTTACAATAAAAATTAAAGACAATGGTTCTATTTAGGAGAAAGAAGGAGGTGTGACAAGGTCGAGCAGGAAGCTGGTACAAAACCTACTTACCATTTTTAAGTGTTTCTCTTGATAATAATTCACTAAGTTCCACATTTAACCTGTTCTATTGTCTGAGTGTTGTAGTTCACATTTTAAAAGATTTTTTTAGGGCTAAGAGAGGGACTCAAACACCCTGAGGATAGAGGCTATTTTATATTGGGGGAAACAGCCCTGATGGCAGCACTGAACAACAGCCCAGGACAGTGTGTTTGTCATGACGATGATGAATCATCAGAAAAATATCAGGTTAATTCTGTATTCACTGCTGCACAAGGCAAGGAAGCCAGAAATGCATCACAGAATAGAGAAAATGACAGAGGTCACCACAGCTATAGCAGAGAGAGAGCCAGTGCCCCACCTAAGAGTTGGGTGTCAGGGACATTCTCTTCTTTCAGAATTTTTCCTCATTCTCCCAACCTCAATAATCTTTTTTTCCAATCATCCCCCGAGAGAAGAGCCACTAACTAGTGTCCAGCTTCAAGTGGGAAATAAGCCTTACATCAGGAAACTTCGGGGATGGGGAAATCACCTTCCCGGATATTCTGGTATATTACTGAAATATTTCCATCGAATATTTCCATTTATCTTATCAAACAGGAAAATGCACTCAACAGGGCATTCTTCATGCAGCCAACACCTGTTTCCACTACTCAGAATCCCACCCTCTTTGTTACAATAAAATCTCTACACATTGGTAGCCCACTCTCTCCCAACACCTGACCACATGCCCTGAGTGAAACTGACCTCAAGCTTAGCTCCATCCGTGGGACCTGGGCCAAGCTAGGGAGCCCTGGACACGATTGATAGATGATCTAACTCAGGCAAATCAGGGTGTAAAGCCAGTAGCCGCAGCCACCATCACAGCAGTCTGGCCCATGCAAGTTCGCATTAGATTTGGACAGACGGTAATGAAACAACGGAGTCAAAAACTGGTGGGCCATTACCTTTAATCCTAGCTTGCACCTGGCGGGCAAGTAAAAACACACACTTGGCTCCAAAACCCACTCATTCAGTGCTCACAAAGCTACTGACTTATCCGAGTTTCCTAGAATCAAAGGTTTCTAACCTCACCAGTCTCATTCACCTCTGTTTCCCATCTCCTTCTCTCTGCACAAACTGGCTTCTCCCTCAGCACTCCACCATCTTGGCTGCCTCTCTCCTCTCCTCCATGTGGCCTTTCTCTGCTCTCTGCTCTAATGCTAATCTCAGGAACAGAGAGAGAGCAAGCTCCCAGTTTGCCTCACTTTATAGTGTAGAAACCAAAAACCTTTAATCCAATATACAAACAAGGAAGTCTCTGATACAAAGTCACTTATTTGAGGCATAATGGGATTCCTCATGACAGTGCACCACCCCACATCAAAAAGGGTGAAAAAGGCTTAGTCCCAAAACCAAGCCCCAGGATCCTGCCTGCCCACAGCCCACTCCCAACACACATTAATATAATCACGCCCATCCCAAGCAAGAAGGGCAACCAATACCATCACCTGGGCGATGGGCTTCCACGTGGGCAGCACCATCTTTAACAAAGTGAACATAAAATATTATATCTGCCCAACACAGGGCCAGGAAGACTCTGTTTTAGGGCTTTGTTTGGATAGGAGGGAATTGGATATGCTCCCTCTTGATGAATATGAACAAAAAGAATTAGATGGAGGAGCAGAGAGAGCCATCTTGCCACCCTCTGAAGCCTGAGAATGATAGACTCCAATAGAGCAGAGTCGTTCAGAGCCCAAGTTAGTCAACACTTTCTATCAAGAGCCAGATGGTGAATATTTCAGACTTTGGAGACAATACAGTCTGTTATAACAGCTCGCCTCTGTCGCTGTAGTGCAAAAACATCTATGGATGCTGCACAGATAAATGAAATTGTGTTCCAATAAAACCATATTTAGGAAACTTCTGTATTTGCCCATGTATAAGACGCACCTTAAGGTCCTGGCCGGTTGGCTCAGCGGTAGAGCGTCGGCTTGGCGTGCGGGGGACCTGGGTTCGATTCCCGGCCAGGGCACATGGGAGAGGCGCCCATTTGCTTCTCCACACCCCCCTCCTTCCTCTCTGTCTCTCTCTTCCCCTTCCGCAGCCAAGGCTCCATTGGAGCAAAGATGGCCTGGGCGCTGGGGATGGCTCCTTGGCCTCTGCCCCAGGCGCTAGAGTGGCTCTGGTCGCGGCAGAGCGACGCCCCAGAGGGGCAGAGCGTCGCCCCTGGAGGGCGTGCCGGGTGGATCCTGGTTGGGCGCATGCGGGAGTCTGTCTGACTGTCTCTCCCCGTTTCCAGCTTCAGAAAAAAGAAAAAAAAAAAGACACACCTTAATTTTGGGGCCCAAAATTTTGGGGGAAAATGTATTACATAGAGTTATTGAACTCAAGTTATATTCATCATAAAATTCATACAACTCCTCATCCGCATGAAAAAGCGGGAAATGCGAGTAAAAAAAATCTACTACCACTATATAAGACACACCCAGTTTTTAGGCCCCAAACTTTTCTTTAAAAGATGCATCGTATACATGGGGAAATAGGGTAGGTGGGGGCAGAAACTGGCCCCTAGGCCACAGTGTGCCAGCCCCACGTTTAGAGCTTGGACTCTAGAAAGATCACATAGGCTCTATTATTTGTACAGTCCTGAACATGTTACTTAACCTCTATGCCTCACTGTCCTCATCTACAAATGAAAATAATAACACCACCTACCTCATAGACTCCTTATGTGGATTAGCAAATGTTAAGTGCTTAAAACAGTGCCTGGCACACTGAAGTGCTGAGTGTGTTAATTGCTTTATCATCACCACCACCACCAACAGTGCCGAGAAAAAAACTTGGTCTTGATAGCCTTTGAGCCCAAGATCAAAATAGGCCAAAAGCCCTTACCCCAGGCTGTTCAGTTACATAAACTACTAACTTTCCCATTTTGCTTAAAACAGTTTGAGCTGGTTTTCTTTTACAAATTGAAGTTATTTCATCTGACAAAATAAATGAAATCCAGATAGGAATGACACTTACCCACCACACCATTTCTGCACCCGTCACAGACATCATCTATAGAGCACAGGCATTTCTCGCACTGAGCCCAGACATTGCTATGGATTATGTCCCCTGCCCCAAATTGATATATTGAAGCCCTACGCCCCTCAGCGTGATGGCATTTGGAGGTGGAGCCTTTGCAAGGTAATTAGGGTTACTGAGATCATTAGTGAGGCGGGGGGGGCCTCATGATGAGGTTAGAGTCTTTCTAAGAAAAGGCACTGAAGAGCTCCTTCCTCTCTCTCTCCACCTGCACACACCAGAAGAGGCCGTGTAAGGACACAGTGCGAAGGTGGCCATCTGCAAACCAAGGAGAGAGCTCTCACCAGACACTACTCTGCTGTCACCTTGATCTTGGACTTTCAGTCTCCATAACCGTGAGAGATGAATTCTTGTTATTTAAATCATCTTAGTCCATCGTATTCCGATACTGCAATCCAGGCTGATTCAGACAGACACGTTTCTCCACCACACACACACACAAAACAGGACCCAAGCAGTCTCTATCAATCCATCCTAGTCGCCACGTGAAATAAAACCTCTTTATCCCTACTTTAGGTCATAAACTCCAGGAGCTGACCCCTAGTACTATTGACAAGCTCTGTAGACGTTCTCTTAAGTGTATGCTCATGACAGAGAAAGAAATTTGCCAAAGGACCTGCACATTTTTAAATGGGTGGCCTCCATTGCTGACTTCTCACGGATGAGTCTTCATTCGTTTCAAACCCACAGACTTTAAACTGCTGGAAAAAAAAAATTGAAAGCCTCCCACATTGCTTTTATTCTGTACCCAGTACCTTTTCTCTGAGAAGGGTCCAATAAACACGGTTTGCATGATTGAAGTCAGCCAAGGCTGCTAAAGAGCAAGGTCCTCCTCTAACCCAGAAAGTGATAAAATTAATAGACTTTAAAATGTACAGTGTCACTGATGGATGTAAGGTCCTTAATCTACACTGGAGTAAACAATGGCATAATTAACTTGATTTGTTTTACATTCATAGAAAGAGAGCCTTTTGAATCCAGAATGCAAATGAGCCAAGAACATGGATACTTTCTTTTTTTTTTTTTTTTTTTTATTTAATTACCCTATTGCTAGCAATGGTTCATACTTTCTAAATTCTTAACCCGTGGTGGGGATATTATTACTACCTCCTTGGAAAGTTACTCTGATGTATTCCTTCTTCTCAAATAAATGGAGTAACCGTCTGTTTGTTAAGAAAGAATTCCCTCGTAATTCTGCAGCTGTCTGTGAACTGAATAGAGCAGCGGTTTTTCAAATTCAATGGCGCCTCAGAATCACCTGGAGAGCTCATTAAAGCAGAAAGCTGGGCCCATCCCCAGAGGTTCTGATTCAGTTGGTCTGGGTGCCATGCTTTCACTCTCTGCTGCCCCCTAGTGGCCATAGCTGCACAGACCAGCGTCTAGTGCAGTGATGGGCAATCTTTTGAGCCTGGTGTGTCAAAATTCGCCAAAAAACCAAGCATAACTCGGGTGGTGTGTCACTTCAAGAAAAAAACCCCATAATTTTGCAATATTTATATTTAGTTTAAAAAACAAAAATGTATAATTGTAATAAACCAAAAACTAATTATTTAACTTACCTGCTTAGTGACTTCTTTGTTCACCTGTCAGTCGGTTCTTTTTGTTGGTCTTGATATTATTTAACCTGTGTGGGGTGCCGTGAACTAAGATAAGTGAGGGGGAGGAGGAATTCTTTAACTAACCTGCCTATTAGTGACTTTTATTTATTTATTTTTTTTGTATTTTTCTGAAGCTGGAAATGGGGAGAGACAGTCAGACACTCCTGCATGCGCCTGACCAGGATCCACCCGGCTCGCCCACCAGGGGCGACGCTCTGCCCACCATGGGGCGATGCTCTGCCCCTCCGGGGCGTCGCTCTGCCGCAACCAGAGCCACTCTAGTGCCTGGGGCAGAGGCCAAGGAGCCATCCCCAGCGCCCGGGCCATCTTTGCTCCAATGGAGCCTTGGCTGCGGGAGGGGAAGAGAGAGACAGAGAGGAAGGAGGGGGAGAGGTGGAGAAGCAAATGGGCGCTTCTCCTATGTGCCCTAGCCGGGAATCGAACCCGGGTCCCCCACACGCCAGGCTGACGCTCTACCGCTGAGCCAACCGGCCAGGGCCTAGTGACTTTTTTTGTTGCTGAATTTCATTGGCTAAATCTTCAATTGAAGGTAGGTATTTTGTACACTTCAAGCCCAAGTAAGCGCTACTAACTTCATCTGTCAATCTGTTTCTTTTGGTGGTTTTGATATTATTTAATGCTGAGAATAAGGTCTCACAAAAGTATGTAGAGGGAAAAATTGTGAGTAAAGCCATTGCTATATTTTTCAGGGTGCTAAAAGTGTCTGGTAATCGGTTCCAGGCACTCCAAACTTCCTGTTCATAGTGGCACTCCTCTTGATTCTCCAAGTGGCACCTTTCCAGATTCTCAAGCTTTGACCTCAAGCTGACAAACACCTGAGCCCAGATGCTGTCTTGAAATTCTGCAAGTTGCATCTTATGTAAATTAAGATGGCTACCACTATTTCTAATGGCGGGACACGGCACCCATAGCACAGGCCCTCGCCTCTCGCAGCCTCCTCCTCACTTTTCTCAGTAATGCTGGTCAATTAGAAATCCATGACACCCCAGCACAGTAGATTGGATGATGGTTGCTGTGGTTATGTGGTTGCTGGTAATGGTGATCACAGGGTCCCCAGAAATGCATCCCCCACAGCATTCTGCTGCTCCCTGCTCTGCCGGCCGGAAGTGAGGTGAGATCCTCTAATGGCCTAACTGGAAGTCCCAGAACTAGATGCTCTGTGCCAGAGTTCTGTTGTTTTGGCCTTTAGACACAGAGTGTCTACACTGCAGCAAATGTTTTATCCTCAGCTATTGCACCTGGCCGTGCAGGAGCCGAGGATGAAACGTCCTTCTCAGCATGCGGCCCCATACTTCTCTGGTATGCGGCTGTATGCAGCCGCGTGTCTTTGAAAATGGCTACACGTGTCAGAGCCGACACGCATGTCATAGGTTCACCATCATGGGTCTAGTGCGAGGCCCTCAAGCAAAGCCCACACTTGGAGGCTTCAGTGATCACAGGTGAATTTTGGTCTCGTTTCTTGCAGACGGTGGCAAACATAAGAGCTGAGGGGCAGTCCTCCACTGGTGCTATGTGGACTCCAGCCTCACCCACTTACAAGCTATGCTACCAGCCCATGAGGAATTAAGCACAAAAACTGAAAGCACTTAGGAACCCTTACAGCAGTGGTTCCCAAACCCCGGGCCGCAACCGGTACCGGTCCGTGGGCCATTTGATACCAGTCTGCAGAGAAAGAATAAATAACTTACATTATTTCCGTTTTATTTATATTTAAGTCTGAGCGATGTTTTATTATTTAAAAATGACCAGATTCCCTCTGTTACATCCGTCTAAGACTCACTCTTAACACTTGTCTCGGTCACATGATACATTTATCCATCCCACCCTAAAGGCTGGTCCGTGAAAATATTTTCTGACATTAAACCGGTCCATGGCCCAAAAAAGGTTGGGGACCACTGCCTTACAGCACTTTGATAGAGGAATTCTGTGACTATGGAGCCTAATGCTAAAAACTGGGGTTTATTTCATTTTGGTGTAAATGTGGTTGCTGTGTTTCAGCACAGACTGTCTGAGAGAGAAACGCTGGATTTCAGAGATGCAAAGTTGATCTGCGGAGAGAAAATGCAGAGGCCAATGTCTGCAAAGGAGTCCCCGCTTCCAATCCACTTCTGACACCCGACAACATCCATGCCCTTAAATTCCAAAAAGCAATCCTGGGTCCTTATAGGTGTTGCTTTTTGCTGAAGCTTGCTTGGGTGATTTTATGAGCCTTGAAACTAGAATCCTAATGAATATACTCATATCCGTCTCTGAAGGAAAAAAGCCCTACTAGTCTTCATCTTCATTTTCTAACCTGTTCTAACCCAAGACTCCATCAGCCGATCCACAGGCACAATCCTTTTCCTTCTCATTCTCAACTGGACCCTTAATTATAAAATAAAAAGGTTCTTTAGGTAGGAGTCACAGAGAAGGCAGAGAAGGGAAATGGCTGAAACAGATGCAAGTTAGTCGATAAATACTACGTACGGAGAGCCCGAGAGCGTGCACTGAGTGCATGCTGTGTGAGCCGGTACACATGGCACATGGGCTGGCCGTCTGGGGCTCACGTCATCGCGGGAGGTAAACAACCAACAACTGAACAAATCAATCAATAAACCAAGTCATTTCAGAGAGTGATCCATGCAGGGAAGGAAATTATAGATGACAAGGAAAACAGACCAGACACTCAAAGCTGCCACCTAAGGCAAGGAGGAAGGGGAGGCAGAGACGACACACTGAGAATTAGAATAAATGCCACTTATGAAAGGCTAACCCTGTGCCAGGCCTGCTAACCATTTTAAGTACCTTCACGACAACCCTAGGAGAGCTGTTGTTATCTACATTTTCTAGATGGGTAGGGAGGCGAGTTCAGGGAGGTTCCATAACTTGTCCAAGATCCAGTTGGGAGGACACAGAGGCAGGCATGACTGTAAATATATGTTACTGCAAACCCATCCATACCTTACCCACCCAAGGAAAGGAGCCAGACGCAAAGGTGGACCTCAGCAAGTGAGCAGCTTTTTGGTCACCCACAACACTCACTTTCAAGACATTCGTGCTTCTTAGCAAAAGGGCTGTGAAATCGCTTCAAATGCACATTTCCTTCTGTAAGTCCCATGCTAAGGGCTCCTGTGCAGTGAGGCCGGCCTGGGTCGGCTAGTAGAAACCAACAGTAGCTAAGTGCTTTGGACCGCGTAAGAGCTGTTTGCACAGGAAGCATCTCACAAAACAGACCAAGAAAGAAGGTTGGGGATTATGACATTACTTCCCCAAGCAGTGGCAGGGGATGGCTGTAAAATGTCTCATAACATCCTGTCGAGTGTACAAATGACATGGACTTCAGTTGAGCAGCAATTGAGTGAGTTGTTGTACATCGGGGCGGGATTTCCAACAGCCCAGAGAGCCGGGAGCTCAGGTCTTTCTTTATAGGTGCGAACCAATCCATCACAACCCCCCAGCAGAGCTGTGTCCTCCCTCTCTTTCTCCGAGGAGTTTAGTGCATGTGTGTTCTAATAACACTGGCAGGTGAATGAATCATCCATTTTTCTGAGCTGTTGATAGGCAGATTCTACATTTCAGCCTCCATGACTAGGTGCAGGCAGATCACCTGATATCCAAGCCATGAACAAGGACAAATGCAAGGCCTGGCCTGTGGTGGCGCAGTGGATAAAGCATGGACCTGGAACACTGAGGTCACTGGTTCAAACCCTGAGCTTGCCTGGTCAAGGCACATATGGGAATTGATGCTTCCTGCTCCTCCTCCCCTTCTCTCTCTCTCTCTCTCTATCTCTCTGTAAAAATGAATAAATAAAATTAAAAAGAGTTTATATCTTTAAAAAAAAACAAGGACAAATGCAAGAGCTCACATGCCTTGCGGTGAGGAATACATTTACCAAAGGATGACTCTAGTGCAATAAGCAATAAAATAAAACAAAATATCCACTCCCACCCCACTGGTCTAGAACTCACAGCCATCTAAGATCATTTCTATTGGCCCTACCTGTATGCTGCCTATGAAACAAAAGTACCCCAGAGAAATCAATACTTTCAATTCTTGGAGTAGAAGCAGCTCTCCGCAAAACACCATGTGCTGTTCATCAATGAGTTCTAGTTGACCAGATATCACTAATAGCAATATTAAGTGCTCAGGAAACATCACTTATGTGTCAGATCCCATCAGAATAAGTATCACCACAACCTTATGGTGTCGATAGTAGTGTCCTCATTTAAAAAAAAAATTAAGTCTGACGAACCTGACCAGTGGTGGCACAGTGACTAGAGCATCAACCTGTGATGCTGAGGTCCCCAGTTAAAACCCAAGGTCACCAGCTTGAGCACAGGATCATTGACAAGATCCCAAGGTCGCTGGCTTGAGCAAGGAGGGGTTACTGGCTCAGCTTGAGCCACCTTCCCCCCAGCCAAGGCAAGTATGGGAAGCAATCAATGAACAAATAAAGTGAAGCATCAACTACCACTTGATGCTTCTCATCTCTATCCCTTCCCCTCCCTCTCTCTCTCTCTCTCTCTCTCTCTCTCATTCTCTCTCTCTCTCAAAAAAAGAAGGGCCCTGGCCAGTTGGCTCAGTGGTAGATCGTCAGCCTGGCGTGCAGGAGTCCTGGGTTTGATTCCCGGCCAGGGCACACAGGAGAAGCGCCCATCTGCTTCTCCACCCCTTCCCTTCCCCTCCCATAGCCAAGGTTCCATTGGAGCAAAGTTGGCCCAGGCGCTGTGGATGGCTCTGTGGCCTCTGCCCCAGGTGCTAGAATGGCTCTGGTTGCAACAGAGCAACGCCCCAGATGGGCAGAGCATCGCCCCCTGGTGGGCATGCCGGGTGGATCCTGGTCGGGTGCATGCAGGAGTCTGTCTGACTGCCTCCACATTTCCAACTTCAGAAAAATACAAAAAAAAAAAAAAAAAAAAGGAATAAGAAAAAATTAAGCCTGGCCTGTGGTGGCACAGTGGATAGAGCTTCGATGTGGAATTGCTGAGCCCACAGGTTCAAAACCCCGGGCTACCTGGTCAAGGCACATACGACAATCAATGGACAACTAAATGAAGCAACCATGAGTTGATACTTCTCACCTTCCATCCCTCTCTCTGTAAAATCAATAAATAAAAAAATCTTTTAAAAAAATGTTTAAAAAAAAAAAGAAAAAATTAAGTGTGATTGCTGACGAGAGCTCAGTGACAGTGTAGAGAATGACAAAAAGGAGGTGTCTTTGACTGCCATTTGCAATTTTTGTGCCAAACAAGCTACACCATGGATCTATAATAACCACTATTAAAATGTCTAGATTTCTACAGCGCTTTAAATTGTTCACAGTACTTTCAAATACGTTTTCTTTATCAGAGCCACACGATAACCCTGTGAAACAGACAGCTCTGTAACTAAGGCAACGGAGGCTCAGAGAAGTCAGTTTGGTTGATAAGGTCACCTGACAGTAAGTGGAAGGCTCTTATTTGTCCACTACGCTTGTTACTTATTATTAAACCCACCCAGGGCCATTCAGACAGTTCTATTTAGAAAGAAAGTGATTTGGAATTCTACCATTATTGAAATATTTGGATTCTCGATATCCACTAATTTGAAAGAGTGGAACTGTAGAATTGAAATGGTGAAAGAAAAAAAAAACTGATTGCAAATAAATTCAGTCGCCAGCTGCAAAAATTAAGAACAATAATTAAGGATGTGTTCCAAAGGCACCATGCAGAGCTTTGCCCTCAGCCACACTGCGAGATGGTCCAGACATCCAGTTCGTGAAACTATTAGTGACCACTGCTTGGAAGAAATAAAATACTTTTCAGGACCACTCTGAAATCCACAGCAGCTGGGTTTCAGGTAGGCAGGAATGGAAGCAAGGTTTCCCCGTGACCGAGGCTTTGCCAGCCGTGTTCCCATCCACGTCCCAGCATTCCCTTGCAGAGCCGTGAAGCTCCTCTCAGCAGGGACCCCTTCGCTGGCCTATCGTTCCTTCCCCCAAGCTGACTGGCACCTTCGTGGAGAGGGGGGGATATTGAAAGTTCATGACAGAATAGGCCTAAGGCCCACCGCAGCCACCACCCAAGGGAGCAGCTACTGGTGACGCCCCCTCAAGGGTTCATTCTGTCCTCAAGGGCCCCGGCCCAGGTGAGGCCCACTTTCCCCACCACCTTGGCACCAGACTGCTTGCAGCCTCTGGGGCTGTAACTTCATCGACGCCTCATCCTTTGAGCCTTCCTGCTCTCTCTGCAAGTGTCCCTGTCCCTGGGATGCAAGGGCCCTGCCTGAGCCCACATTTCTAAGGGAAATCTGAAAGTAAGGCGTTGCAGGTCCTGCAGGAAACAGTTCCGGGTGTTCTCTCACAGGAGACATGGGGTCTCCGGTCAAGGTGAAGTCAAACCTTGGGCCTGCCCTGGCCGGATAGCTCAGTTGATAGAGTGCCAGCCTGAGAACAAAGGTTGCCAGTTCGATTCCCAGTCAGGGAACATACAGGAACAGATCATTGTTCTTGTCTCTCTCTTTTCCCTTCCTCTCTCTCTAAAAATCAATAAATTAAAAAAATATACAATGATAATAAATAAATAAAGTCAAACCTTGAGACGTCGGGAAGAACAGCACAGATGAAAGGCTCTGGTCATACCAAGAACCCACACATCCACTCAAACCCGGAAGCTGAACGAACCACCGAAACCAAAACCTACACAAACCCCCTACTTCCACACTGATTACAGTCTACCTGCCTTCTCCTTCCCAGAGAGAGAGCATTCAAGTAACAATCCTTATTCTAGCCTGACCAGTGGTGGCGCAGTGGTTAAACCATTAACCTGTAACGCTGAGGTCGCCAGTTCAAAACCCCAGGCTTGCCTGGTCAAGGCACATATGGGAGTTGATGCTTCCTGTTCCTCCCCCTTTCTCTTTCTCTCTCTCTCTCAAAATGAATAAATAAAAATCTAAAAGAAAAACAAACAAATTCTTATTCTGTAAGACCCCAAGAGCCAGAATATTAAATTAGTGAAAGTCGAATAAAGGCAGATTTCGACTCAGTATGTAAAAGGATTCCCTCATTGGTCATGGTATCAATCTGAGGCCAGAATCAATGCCAAATCACAAGAAGTATCAAGTGACCCAGATGACTGAAACACCAGGCAGGGGTGGGGCAGAGGAGGGTCCTGGGTAGGGGGAGACAGCAAGGGAGATGACTTCCAAGTTCCCGTGCATTACTTAAGATCTCAGTATTGGGTAGAACTCTAGAAACAGTTTGATACACTCTTTAAATCCCCCATACATATATACATATGTGCGTGTCCACACATACACACACAGGCAGTATCACCTAATGTCTCAGAGCCAGGGCTTTGGGGTCGGCCAGTCCCGGTTCCTGCCACTTTACAAAGTATATGACTTTGAGCCAATTACTTAACCTCTCTAAGACTCACTGCCCTCCTTGATCAAATGGCAATAACAATGGCATCTGACTCCGGAGCCATTCGAGTGACTGGGTGAGACAAGACAGTGCACATAGAGAACATAGTATATGGTAGGCATTCAATAAATCGTAGCTTGATCTACGATTGGTCTACGTAGCTTGGTCAATCGTATGGTTGGTCTCTTCATAGTCCTCCAACATGTTAAATTCATTCCTAAGTCTGACTCTTTACTCAAATTATTCTCTTCTGAAAACTATGTTCGTGCCACTCATTATCTTATCCGTTTGGCAAAGCCCAGCACAAACAGGGATTCTGACTGTAGACCCAGGAAAAGAAATGTAATGCTAGCATATTATTTGCTTCAGTCAAAACCTGAAATCCACATTCTCTTTGACCCACAAATTTTACTTTCATTAACATACTTTATACAGATATATTTGTATGGGTACCTAAAGATATGGGCTCCAAAGTATTTATAGCAGCACGATTTTTAGTGGTGAAGGACTAGAATCCACCTCACTGTCCATCAAGAGGCAACTGGAAGATCATTTATGATATAGTCCTTGTATATAATGAATACAAGGGTGAGTGTTAAATAGAATGAAGCAACTCGATACATCTATGGAAATATAATCAGTGACTTGACTGGTGGTGGTGCAGTGGATAAAGCATCAATCTGGGACACTTAAGGTCCCAGGTTCAAAACCCTGAAGTCACTTGTTTGAGCATGTGCTCATCCGGCTTGAGCATAGGGTCACCAGCTTGAACACAGAGTCATTGGCTTAAGCGTGGGATCATAGGCAGGGCCCCATGGTTGCTGGCTTGAGCCCCACCCCCTACACACTGCCCCGGTCAAGGCACATATGAGAAGCAATCAATGAACAACCAAAATGAAGCAACTATGAAGCTTCTCATCTCTCTTCCTTCCTGTCTGTCTCCCTCCCTCTCTCTATCTTGCTAAAGATATATAGATCTCCAGCTATCAAACATTAAATGGGGGGGAAAGATAAAGAATAGTAAATGTACTATATTTGTGTTTCTAAAAGAAGGGAAAGAAAAAAATACTACACATACATGTTTATATAAGCATAGAATACCTCTGGAAGGGCATAAAAACCACTAGCTACATCTAAGAAAGAGAGATAGGGTAGCAGGGTCCAAGAAGGGAAAGGCATTTTTTTTTTTTTTTTTTACAGAGGAGAGGGAGAGACAGAGAGAGAGAGAAGGGGGGAGGAGCTGGAAGCACCAACTCCCATATGTGCCTTGACCAGGCAAGCCCAGGTTTTCGAACCGGCGACCTCAGCATTTCCAGGTCGACGCTTTATCCACTGCGCCACCACAGGTCAGGCCAAGGCATTTATTTTTTACTAAATAACTCTTTGTCATATTTAAATTGTTACCTTGAGTATTAAATTTTTTAAATTATTTAAGGTAATTAAAAATTGTTCGGCTTTTGCTTCTCCTCCTCAATAAAACTGTCCCAGTCTACACCAGCCCGATGGCCTGTCCTCCAATCTTCCAGACCCGTGTAAGTTCTTGCTCCCCAATCCTGATGCTGCACCAGCTACCTGTAAATCAAGTCACCTTCACTAGAATAGAGCTCATAAAAGCAGAACACAAAATTACAAAGCCATATGGAAAATACTACAGTAAAGATCCATGAATTTGGAAGTGTGGTTTCTGGCAAGCCAGAAAGCCTTTGGGTTTAAGTGGTTGGGTCCTCAAGCTCAAACATTGCACAGTCGAACACTTTATGAAGCATAAAGTCAATGGTGGCTCTAGAGATGTCAGGTTGCTCTACCTCCCGTTATGGACCACTAGCTACAAAGGCACTGGGGTGACCTTCTCCCCTGCTCTACCTGTTGACTTGAAACATACCCCTGGAATGAGAAAAGAGTTAGTGAGATCCAGATCAGTAAGATGCTTAAGAACTGAAGCTTGAAATCAGTAAAAGAAAAATCTTCCCCCACATGGCAAGACCTCTCTTGGAGGTAAAGTAATGAGAATGAACAAGAATCCTTTTCCGGGATTATTTAACTCTTTCCTGCTGTCACCGGGTGACAGAACAGACTTCCAAAAGAAGTTCTCCTGGACCATGAGGAAGTGACACCCAGCCAGGTCATTTGTATCTAAAAGAGCTTGTCTGTTGACCTCTCAAAAGATTCTGAGTTTTCACCATTTTTAGAGGAGGAAGATTTCATCATTTAACCCATTGCTATAGTTTTTTTGTCTTCGTTTTCAACTCCATCCCAACTTTCCCAACCTCCCAAGCATACACTCTCCAGCGGGGTCAGGTGGCCCGGTTCTCTGGGCCCAGACTGGCGAGCATACAGGAAGCTGTGGGAGGGAGCCCAGTTCATGCAGGTCCCCTTGACTGGCATTCCACAATCCACCTACATGGACAGATAGATGCCTCTTCATTTGTAAACATCCCTGGGGTCCCATGGAGTTTTTGTTCCCTAAAAAGCCCCTGCTGTTCAGAACTTGCTAAAAATCTTTGTGTCCCAGGTAGGTAGAGGTCTGTCATTCTGGCTAGGATGTAGGCACCATGAGATTAGGGCCTTTCTTCTTGTTCCCAACTACTCTTCCACAGCACACAGAGCAAACACAAAGAGTACTTACTGAGTGAAAGATGGATAGATGGTCCCTGTGGTGGTGTTTCTTTGTGGGGATAAAATAAGGGCACCCCTCTTAATGATGGGAAGGAGTCTGGAGGTGACTGGTCTCAAAACAAGCCATCCACAGCACAGAACCCTCCAGGGACAGATAAGCTTCCCCCCCGGGAATCTTCAGAAACTCGGAAGAATGGCATGGTGGCCCTCCCACAAAGTGTGGCATGAAGAAATGGCATCTCCATGAGGTTGGGGGACCCAGAATTCTGTGAGTTGGGTTATTGGATTTAATCTCCACTACCACCGCTGAAATGGACATGGCCCCTAAACTCACAAAATGAGAAGAGGCAGGTTTGGAGAGATTGAGTTGCTGCCTGGTGGCAGAGTCCTTGCACTCATGCCCACATTCTCTCCGTCAACCACTCCGCACACTGGCTTGAGTTATATTTGCCTTGTGGCATTTGCTGTCTTCTCAGATGCCCGTTTTTGCTATCATCAGAGGCTGGGGAAAAGGCTTCAATGAGGAGTCAACTGACAAAAGTGCATTTTCAGACAGCAAACTTGAGGTGATGTCAGAACTCGGAGGAAACTTAGGAGTATTGTGTTTACAGATGTCTGGACTCCTCTTCACCTCTGGGAAGTTAGCTCTCTGCCTGGGGCAGGGGCGGGGGCGGGGCAGAAGTGGGGCTGGAAAGAAGACATCTCTAGAGGCTCTGAGACTCCCGATTCCAACAAGACCACAGAGGAGCAGGCACCGAACACCGAGATGTCAGTGATTCTCTGGGGATGGAATCTATAACCTTTACTTTTCATGGATCCTCTTTTCTTTCTTTTTCTTTCTTTTACATGAGAGGAGGGGGGATAGCAGGAGGCAGACTCCTGCATGTGCCCCAACCAAGATCCACCCAGCAACTGCCATCTGGAGCCAATGCTCAAATCAACTGAGCTATTTTTAGCACCTGAGACTGACTCGCTAGGACCAGTCAAGCCACTGGCTGCGAGAAGGGAAGAGGAAGGAATGGGGGAGAGGAAAGGGAGAGAAGCAGATGGTTGCTTCTCCTGTGTGCTCTGACTGGGAGTTGAACTCAGGACATCAATATGCCAGGCCAGTGCTCTATCCATTATGCCACCAGCCAGGGCCTCCTGTCTCTCTCTTTTTTTTTTTTTTTTTTTTTTTTTACAGAGACAGAGAGAGAGTCAGAGAGAGGGACAGACAGACAGGAATGAAGAGAGATGAGATGCATCAATCATTAGTTTTTCATTGCGACACCTTAGTTGTTCATTGATTGCTTTCTCATATGTGCCTTGACCGTGGGCCTTCAGCAGACCGAGTAACTCCTTGCTGAAGCCAACGACCTTAGGCTCAAGCTGGTGAGCTTTGCTCAAACCAGATGAGCCCATGCTCAAGTGGCTCGAACCTGGGTCCTCCACATCCCAGTCCTATGCTCTATCCACTGCGCCACTGCCTGGTCAGGCCCTCCTGTCTCCTCTTTTTTTTTTTTCTTTTTTTTTTTTTTGTATTTTTCTGAAGCTGGAAACGGGGAGGCAGTCAGACAGACTCCCGCATACGCTTGACTGGGATCCACCCGGCATGCCCACCAGGGGGCGATGCTCTGCCCATCTGGGGCGTCACTCTGTTGCAACCAGAGCCATTCTCACGCCTGATGCAGAGGCCATGGAGCCATCCTCAGCGCCCGGGTCAACTTTGCTCCAATGGAGCCTCGGTTGCAGGAGGGGAAGAGAGAGACAGAGAGGAAGGAGGGGGGAGGGGTGGAGAAGCAGATGGGTGCCCTGGCCAGGAATCAAACCTGGAACTCCTGCACACCAGGCCGACGCTCTACCACTGAGCCAACCGGCCAGGGCCCTCCTGTCTCCTCTTAATGTGATTTTTCCCCTGCAATGATCTCCCTGACTGATGAATAATTGACATAATATTCAACACATGAAGACCTATGTGATCTCAAGGCTATCAATTTATTTATTTAATGCCCCCTTTACACACATCCCTGATGGGCCCAGAGAAAAATGAAGGAGGGGAGGTCCTGCAGAGTCTGTAGGTGAAGGTGACACAACAGCCTCAAATTATAATGTTCCCAGGATAGTTGGGGACTGAGGGGGTGGGGAGAAGAACCTGGTCTTGGCAGCACCTTGTTAGGACTCCCTGGGGACCCACTAGTCAGGCAGAGAGGCAGATCCCAGTGATGAATGGACTTCTGTGTCTTTATTTCTTAGTGTCTTTTCTCAGTCATAAGATGATGGGAAAAGAATACAGACACAAGAACACAAAGAGAAACAGACAGACAGAGATAGATACACAGAGATCCATACACACATGGGTTCATATACACAGAGACACATATACACACAGATAAATATACACATGGCTATAAATGCACATAGATACATATATACACAGAGGAGATACATACACACATGGATACATATACACAGAGATACAGAATACACAAATACAGACATGGTTAATATACAGGGAGATAGATACACACACACACACACACACACACACACACACACACACACACACCACTTGGCAAAAGCCTGCTTAGTTTTCAGAGGGCCTGCTAGGCTGCTCCCTGTTTAGGTTTAAAAATAAGTAAATAAATGACTGAAGGGTGAGTTTTGTCTTTGGAATTAAAAAAATAGAAGGAATCTTCCAAATTTAAGAAACATGGTATTTTCAATAAGTCTTATGTGAGTATGAATAAAGGCTCCTTTCAATTCTCAAGGACCACCAGACCAGCTCAAGGACAAGCGCACATTATAATTTTAGGAAGTTTGTCAGCTTGCTTTTGTGAACACTTAAGCAATTTCTTTAATAGTAGTGACAATAAAAGATTCCTTAGCAGTGAGAAGATGACTGTGTATGAATACAAGATACTGAGGTTACTGTTACAATATTCTGATCCATCACCTTTATTTAACCTGTCGGGTATCCCTATAAAACCCATTTCCCCAAGTGGCCAAGAGCACACCAACCACGTGCTTCTGACTGCAGTTTTGCCATTTGACCATTCCTAGACTTGAACTTCTTTCTCAATTACTTTCGAGGTGATGAGATCACTTATAATAAGGAGACTATGATAGAGAACTTAGTCATTAGGGCAGACTAGACAGGTAATATTATCTGGACTCTTATTCATGCCAGACACTATGTGGATAGCTTTTCATTCATTATCTCTGTAATCCTAACACCAGGCCATGAGAAACACCGTTAACCCTATTGTACAGATGAAAAAAGTGAGGCTAAGAAATAGTCAACTTTCCTGTACCAGGAAAATAGCAGAACAGAGTTCAGATCTTGCTCCCCTGCACCCTGGCATTCTGACATGAAGCCATGCTTTTAACAACTACATTACTGTATGGCATTTCTAACCAGCTAACCAAATTCAAACACAGTATTTGTGTGTGGGGGGGGGGGTGGAGTAGGGACAGTAGAAGAAAATCATTTGTAAGCTTATGAATTATAACATGTACCCCTCCCCCCAAAAAGCTTGCAATCAACTTCTTTATTTACTACAGCTCCTAAAGTCATTAAAATGATAGGTTCAGTGCTTATCATCCCAAGGGGCCATCGAACAACAGAATACAAACTTCCTTTACTCCCCAGCCAGATCAGAGACGACTTTGTTTTAGGAAATTGCCACCAATGAGCTTTGAGTATTCTATGAATCCCCTAAAGCTGAACTGTCTGTACCTACATGGATTTCTCTGGGATGGAAGTCCACAGCACGGACAAGTTTCTCCAAGGGGACCAGGACCAGGACACTAGAGACCCGACAGTACTGAGATACCGCACCAAGAAAAGTCTCCTAGAATTCTATCTTCCCCCAACAGATGGAGGCGCCCACCAACAAAGGAACACATTTCAAAGAATTGTAAAATAATTGTAGGTGCCTGATTTCCAACTTACTAATAGCTGCATACCTTTTCTCATATAACAATAGCCCTCTTTCTTCCTGAGTCCCCTCAAGCATGTTTGAAACTCAGCACATTTCTGAGAGTAGAAGTTCTCCTGCTGAATCATTCTTGGCCTTGAGCTGCCTTGTTGGCGTTGTAGCAATACCGGGCTTTCCCTATCTCTTCTCTGTGATCTTGGCCACTTGGACACTACTTTAGGAAGAGTAAAATTTCAAAGTAAATCAAAGTAGATTAAGTGGGCAAAACAGAGTATTGAATAGAAGCCTCATGTATTTTTTGTTTGTTTTTTTACAAAAAAGAAAAGAGGAAGAGGATGGGGGGACAAGGTGAGAAGAGAAACAGATTTGCTTGTTTTTGTACAGAACGCCTCCTACAGCTCACACAAGAAACTGCTCACACCGGCTGCTTCCACAGAGCAGCACAGGGTACGAGGGAGATAACTTCACTCTTCACTTAATATCTCTCTCGAGTTTGAAACCACGTAAATGTAAAAAAAATTTTTTCAACTTTCAAGGCAAATCAAAGAACAAGGTTTCATCTTCATTTTGGTTAAACTCACGATTTCTATTTTCCTTAGCTGAAGTAAATGTCACTGCTAGTTAAATAGCTTTCTCTTTTTGTACAGACTTATAGAATTTTTATTTTGTGATGAGATATTTTAAGACATTCTCTGTTAGCCACTTTCAAATATACAATACAGTATTATTAGCTATAGTTGCCATACTGTACATGACATCTCCTGTAAACAGTTTTCTAAAGTCAGTCAGAGGAAATTCAAGCACATTTTCATACAGCCTCTTAGAGCTTAGAAAACGCTTTCGGCTATTCAAAGACATTTAGAAAATTCTACTGCCTTTAATTGCAATGTGTGGCAATCTCTATATACAATAACTTTTGTTTCAATGTTGCATGATACTATGATTTTTCACAAAGACATATAAAATAACAATAAGATCTCCACATGTAATTTAAAAATACCTTAAATGATGCTACCAAACATTTCTCAGGCAAGCTGGCAATCAATGAGCAGATTCTTCCTCTGAACTTGACGTTTGAATTTAAAAAAGTCAACAACAACCTCTGATCTGTCACTGCCCATTCCTCTCTCAATGAAACATCTCAAGCCCAGGAGTATTAAAATGGAAAGATGGAAGGAGAAGACCACACCACACCCACTAGAATGGCTAAATTTTCAAAGATAATATAATATGCCAAGTGTGGACAAGGATTCAGAGCATTCAAAACACTCACATTCTTGTAGTAGGAATGTGAAATGGCACAGTCACTTGGAAAACAGTTTGGCAACTTCCTACCTTATGACCCAGAAATGTCACTCCCGAATATATTCCTAAGAGAAATGAGTGCATATGTCCACAAAAAGACATGTCCATGAATGGCGATAGCATCATTAGTCATAATAGCCAAAGATGAAAATGATTCAAATATCCATTAGCAAGAGAATGGATGAGCTGCAGCATATCCATAAACTAGACTACCCCTCCACAAAAGGGACTACTATACGTTAATAACTAGGATAAATATCAAAAACATTATATTGAATGAAAACAAATCAGCCACCAAAAAAAGGAGTACATACCATATTATTCCACTTATATGACATTCAAAAGTAGAAAAAATAATCTCCAGTGATGGAAATCATAATGCTGATCGCCTCCAGTGAGAAGGAAGGGTTGCTGAATTGGTGGGAATGTCCAGTAGCTTAATCAGAGCGATGAGCCTGACCAGGCAGTGGCGCAGTGAATAGAGCATCAGATTGGGATATGGGGACCCAGGATCGAAACCCTGAGGTTGCCAGCTTGAGCACAGGCTCACCAGCTTGAGCGCGGGGTCGCTGGCTTGAATGTGGGATCATAGACATGACCCCGTGGTCTCTGGCTTGAGCAAGGTGTCACTCACTCTGCTGTAGCCCAACCCCTGGTCAAGGCACATATGAGAAAGCAATCTATGAACTAAGGAGACTAAGAAGCTGCAATGAAGAATTATTGATGCTTCTCATCACTCTCCCTTCCTGTCTGCCTGTTCCTATCTGTCCCTCTCTCTATCTCTGTCATACAAAAAAAGAATCAGGGTGATGATTACATAGCTGTGCAGTTGTCAAAATTCATCAATTCATCAAGCTTTACTCTGTGTAAACGTTTTTTCCATAAGTATTGTTAGTATTTAAAAAGTGAAAAAGCGGTCCTGGCTGGTTGGCTCAGTGGATAGAGTATCAGCCCGGCATGCAGACATCCCAGTTTTGATCCCTGGTCAGGGCACACAAAAAAAGCAAACATCTACTTCTCTCCCTCTCCCTCTCCCTCTTCTCTCTCTCTTCCCCTCCTGCAGCCAGTGGCTCCGCTGGTTAGAGCATTAGCCACAGACTGGGGTTGCCAGGTGGATCTTGGTCAGGGCATATGTGGGAATCTATCTCCCTTCCTCTCACTTAAAAATAAATAAATATATAAATATATGTAAATATATAAATAAACAAACAAACAAGTAGTGAAAGAACCACCTTTATAATTGACAGGCTTAGTTATGTAGTTTTGTTTGTGAATACCCAACACCCAAAGGATGAGACTGACACAGTAACCTTTACGATCCTAAAAGCAATGAGAAGGGAACTCAGGAAATACAATTCCATCCCAGTTCCAAAAATGCTGCCTTGACCTGGCAGTCAGCTCCCTGTTTTGTCTAATGGGGCCGCTGGATTAGGTTAGTAGGTTTGTTCGCAGATCTTAATCTTTGAGAATCTGGTTCCAAGATGAACCCAAACTTCAGAAATAATGACTGTACAGACATCATTTTGCATAAAGTGCCACAGGATCATAAATGGTCTGAGGACCACCCACAGACACCAGGGTAGGGAACCAAGGAGAGATGTTTTCTCAGGCTCTTTGTTCAAAGTTCAGAGAATCCTTGTTAAATTATAAACTCTTTTCTTCTGAACTAAACCAGTGGACTCTTGAATATGCAAAGTCATCCACTGAAGTATTGAAATTTATTTTAATTAAAAAGTAAGCATTTAGGCCCTGGCCGGTTGGCTCAGTGGTAGAGCATCGGCCTGGCGTGCAGAAGTCCCAGGTTCAATTCCCGGCCAGGGCACACAGTAGAAGCGCCCATCTGCTTCTCCACCCCTCCCCCTCTCCTTCCTCTCTGTCTCTCTCTTCCCCTCCCACAGCGAGGCTCCATTGGAGCAAAGATGGCCCGGCACTGGGGATGGCTCCTTGGCCTCTGCTCCAGGCGCTAGAGTGGCTCTGGTTGCAACAGAGCGACGCCCCAGAGGGGCAGAGCATCGCCCCCTGGTGGGCAGAGCGTCGCCCCCTGGTGGGCGTGCTGGGTGGATCCCGGTCGGGCGCATGCGGGAGTCTGTCTGACTCTCTCTCCCCGTTTCCAGCTTCAGAAAAATACAAAAAAAAAAAAAAAGTAAGCATTTATGCTTTACTTATATCAGCGGTTCTCAACCTGTGGGTCGCGGGGTCGAACGACCAAAACACATCCGATGGCTTTAGGCGACCCCTGTGTTTTGGTCCTTCGACCCCCGCCGGGGTCGCGACCCACAGGTTGAGAACCGCTGACTTATATGGAATCTATATGGAATTAGTAAGATTTTAAATTAATATACACAAGCTAGGGTTTCCTGCTCTAGATTCTCATGCAGAAAGAGATAAATTACCTAAAGAATGTGGAGCACCTCTATTTTACACCTTTGACTTTTTGAGACCTTTGAACTTCATGAAATTTATCCACCAAACACAATAATGGAGACCTCGATGTTTTTGTTGGGTTTTTTTTGTTCTTGGTTTGGATGTTGTTGTTTGTTTGTTTGACCGTTTTGCAATAAAGAAAAGGGTGATCTCTACTTTTATTATCATTTGTAAAATAAAGATAACAAAGATAAAAAGGACAGTCTAAGGATAATAAATATCCTTTAAAATAGAATAAATTCAGTCTGACAGGTGGTATAGCTCAGTGAATACAATGTCAACCTGAGACACTGAGATCCCACGATTAAAACCCCAAGGTCGCTGGATTGAGCACAGGGCCACTGGCTTGTAGCCCAAGGTCACTGGCTTGAAGCCCAACAAGGTCATTGGCTTGAGTAAGGGATCACTAGCTTGGCTGGAGCCTCCCGGTCAAGGCACATATGAGAAAGCAATCAAGGAACAACTAAAGTGACACAAGTACGAGTTGATGCTTCTCATCTCTCTCTCTTCCCCCTCCTCTCACTAAAAATAAAATAGAATAAATTCAGCTTCATAAATAAATCAAGATATCATCTTGATTTCTCAAACTTGACTCAAGAAGGAAGAACGTGGCAAAGCAGTCCTAGTGCGTAGTCTTGAATGCTGGGCTCCCTGACGTCTCACTCCTACCTTATTTTGCCTCCATCCGGCTCACATACATGGACGAGAAAGAGCTCAGAATTCTTTTCATGTAAAATATTGATGTCCCTTTGCTTAAGAAGAGGACTTCTACTTTGACTACAGTTGAAAGCTCGAGTCGAGTTGGACAAAGGGTCCTGGCCTGCTTTCTGCCTCCTGTACTGCTCAGAAGACGCACTGTAAAGCAAGGAAGTGACTGGTGATGGACTAGAGTCCTGCAGGACATACAAAGCAAAGGTGATTTGCTGGGGTGGCCACAAAAACCAGAGAAATACAGCAATTGCTCTCAGTCACTTGGAACTGAGTATCTCTACTCACCGAGCGTGAGCAATCACTCCTCACCAATGCCCCCAGACTGCCCTACTGTCCCCTTCCACAGGTGGCATATGATACCTATAAGTGTGACCACAAGAGAACATCAAAGAGCTGGAAGTACAATTTTTTTGTCTTTATTTTTAATTTATATTTTATTTTTTTAGCGAGAGAGAGAGAGAGAGAGAGAAAGGGAAAGAAACAAACAGCCAGGAAAGAAGAGAGATGGAAACATCAACTCATAGTTGTGGCACCTTAGGTGTTCATTGATTGCTTCTCATATGTGCCTTGACTGGGGGGGTTCCAGCCGAGCCAGTGACCCCTTGCTGAAGCCAGCAACCTTGGGATCACGTCAATGATCCCACACTGAAGCTGACACCCCACGCTCAAGCTGATGAGCCTGCCCTCAAGCTGGTGACCTCGGGGGCTTTGAACCTGGGTCCTTAGCATCCCAGTCCAATGGTCTATCCACTGAACCACTGCCTGGTCAGGCTCAATTTTTATCTTTCACCTAGAGACCTGGGGTTGGCCAAATCACCCTGATGCCTATGTTTGTATGGCCTGCAGGTAAGAATGTTTTTTATACTTTTCATTAGCTGAAGAAAATCAAAAGACAAAATTTCATCACCCATGAAAAAATACAAAATGCAAATCAGTGTCCATCGATGACATTTTATTGGGATTCAGCCATGATCGCTTGCTGTTCCCCATGGCAGCGGTGGAGTTGAGTCAGGCCACGTGGCCGGCACAAACTAAATTATTCGTTATCTGGCCCTTTCCAGAAAAAGCCTGCTGACCCCTGCCTAGACTGTAAGCATCTGAAGGGCCGAGACTGTGGCCGTGTTGCCAACATGTTATTTTTACTGCCAAGCATCTGTCCCCTTCCTTTCAATGGCCCAACCTGGTTCTTTCCAGACAGAGCTGCTCCCCACTCTCAGAGCAGGCCTTTGGGTGGAGCCCACCTCTGTAAGGCCAACCTATAGACCAGGCCCCTTGGCTGGGCAGTGGGCTCTGGGCTCTGATGTGCAGAGCAAATCCTGAGACTTTCAAGGGGGTCTCTCACTGTTCCCCAGGACATGAACCTGAGGAGACTAGAATTCGAATCGCTGCCATCTTACCTCCTTGAGAAAAAGCTCATCTACTAATGGACAATACACAGCAAAGAAAAGTGTATGTGTGACAGAGGAAGACAGAGAAATCACACACACACACACACACACACACACACACAGGCTGGCAATATCATTTGAGCCTGGATCCTGCAGAGCCTGAAGCCCACCCACTCTTGCACTCAGGCATTTTGCTCAAGTTTGTTTGAGTTATATTTTCTCTCACATGCAATAAAAGAAAAGTGATACAGTCCCATAACTGGGACAGTCCCTTCCCATTTGCACGCCTGGCAGAACCCAGCCTCCCTGTGTTTACACAGGAGGGCTCTTTAAGTGTCCATGAGGGGGAACAGCAGTTTGGAGCATTCGGAGCTTGGAAATGGGAGTCCTGCAGAACTTCAGGTGTACAGAGAGAAGTAAATACAAAGACTGAATAGCCCTCAAAGGCAAAACCAGTTAAAAATAGTAATAGCGATATCAACGGCAGCTGACCGTCAACATGTGCCCTGTGTCATCACGGATTGGTACAACTGTGTTATGTTGTATGACAATTTATTTAAGACTCCATGTAACAAACAGAGAAATGGGTGCTCAGAGAGGTCACGTGTCAGATGTCCCAGAGAAAGTAGAGAGAGAGAGAGAGAGAGATTTAAAACTAGATTTGCTCAATTCCAAAGCTCTGGAGTAAAACCTGGGTCCAAGTCCTCCTTAGTTCTCCCTCTGTGATGGACCTTCAGCAACTGACCCTTCTGAACTCCGTTTCCTCCCCTATAAAATGGAGTTAATGCTGCCTATATTAGAACATTGCTTTGAGGATTGAAGGACAAAAAATAAAAAAAAAACACATTAAGTTTCTAATATAGTTATCGACATGTGCCAGGAGCCTGAGACATGCTGGTCTTAGGTTCTCCGCTAGGCTGGGTCAGCGCGGTCCTGTTTCCTGCTCATCTCCATTCAGTTCTGCACAGTTCATTCCCAAGGTGAAATGCACACATCCCGCTGCCCCTGTGGGACCCTCCGCAGGCACCGGGCGCTGTGAGTCTGTCCTGCGGTGGCTCCGGGTAATGAACTGTGCTTTTACAGGGCCTGCTGCCCGGGCGCCTCCCCCAACCCCGTTCCCAAGCCGAAGCCCATTAGTAAACGTAGCGCCATTTACTGCTAAGTGCTCATAATTTGTTTTCAGCATGTCACCGCTTTATGGCTGCTTCCTGTCTTGGGACTCGTGTGATGAAGTTTTAGGCAGTTGTGGTTTTGTTCTCTTAATTGGAACTTTAGATTTTAAGAAAGAAAAAAAATTTAGTGTTTAATGTTTAAATCACTCATGGCTTTTCAATCCTTTAGCGCAGTGGTCCCCAACCCCCGGGCCTTGGACCAGTACCGGTCCACAGGCCATTTGGTACCGGTCCTCAGAGAAAGAATAAATAACTTACATTATTTCCGTTTTATTTATATTTAAGTCTGAACGATGTTTTATTGTTTTAAATGACCAGATTCCCTCTGTTACATCCGTCCAAGACTCACTCTTGACGCTTGTCTCGGTCACGTGATACATTTATCCGTCCCACCTTAAAGGCCGGTCCATGAAAATATTTTCTGACATTAAACTGGTCCATGGCCCAAAAAAGGTTGGGGACCACTGCTTTAGCGTATTAAAAGGAGGAAAGAGGGGAGAAAGAAAGAGGGCGGAATCTAATAGATAAACCCGGGTAAAGACCATCGAGGCAGCTCTATCTTGTCGTATGTAGGAAACACCTAGTTATGTGCCTTGTCTGAAGAAGAGGCTATTCCGTTGTCTTTCTCAGGTGCTGTGACCACGCCTACTGGACCAGACAAGTGGAGGTCGAAGTCCCTTCACTTGGCCAGGAGAGGGTCAATGGAAGGATTAGATGCTGGTATCTGACAGTCGCCACCTTGCAATGTACTCCTACATGACCTTGATCAAGTTACTTAATTTATACGAGTTTGAGTCTCCTCTCGTGAGAAACAGGGAAGACAACAGCGCTCAGTTCGTAGATGTGACAGGGTGCTTGGCTGCAAGCAGGAAGGCTTCGTTCGATTCTACAGGACAGACGTGCGCACCTGGAGGGTCAGCAGGAGCCCCGGAGCTCTGCAGATGGGTAGTCAGTCTGTCTGCAGGACTGCTGGCAGGAACACGCAACCCACCGCCCCTGTCTCTGCCCTCTTGTCGCGCTCACATCCAAATAATCCAAGGCGAGTGTCCCCTTGGCTGACCGGTCTGTGCAGGCAGGGGGAGGGAAGGGCTGGACACTGTCTTCAGTCCCCCCACATGAGGGGGAGTCACGTGAAGATATGCACAAGGGCAACTCCCCCCAATGAGAAATGTCTGTGACAATCGGATGGTCATGAAGAAGAATGCACAGGCGGCCCTTAGCAACCTGCTAGAACAAAGCAGATGGCCAATGCATGGCAGCTATAATTATTACTATGATTGGTAGTATTTTTAGCAACTACCTCTCTGGCCACCAGAGGTGATACAGGCAGATGATAAAAATAGACTCATTTAGATGAATTCATGATGAGGGATCATGGGGAGAGGGCAGAATAACAGACATTGAACATATAAACCAACGCCTCTGACGAAGGACCCCTAAGAATACCCAGGCCACTGGAGAACTACGCTTGGCATCACCGTCAGCCGGGCACTGGGGGACCATCTCCTGCTCGGCCATGACACGGGTGTCACTGTGCCAGGGCCTCCCTTCCAGGTTCCCCATTTCCCCGAACCACGAATAGGCTGTTACACAGGAGCGTTCTTCCATTTTAAAAGCTGACCTCAAGTCCCAGGTGTAGGAAAGCTAGGTCCGAAGTCCTGCAGTTAACACACAGGCTCCAACCTTGTAACTTAAAAGGGGCCCGGGTATGCTTGCACATCACTGGGATCAACAGCACAGCGGGAGTCTATTAGCCCCGTGTCACTCAGCAGAAAACGAAGCCCAAGATGGCCCATGAATTCTTTGCCTCTCTCTGCTGTGTACAGTGGGGACGTTTTTGTGAAAGGGCAGAATTCTCACTGTGGGTTCTAGTCCTATTAGTCAGTGGCTGAGAGCTAAAACTCAAAAGGAAATGGTACCTTGGAAACCGTGGACCTGAGTCATTCCGATATTGCAGAGGGAGAGAACTGTGCTCTTAAACATGTGTGGTGTGAGTGCCTCCGGCAGTCCTGAGCTGACTGTGTATTGCTGGGCCCTTCCTCACAGACAAAGGGAAGGATGGTGTGCAGGTAATGAACCTGAGGCCTAGGGAGGCTCAGAGGAGGCCACACCGTAAAATAAATAAATAAATTAATTAATTAATTAATAATTAATCATATTCTGAACTGGGTAAAATTTAGTTAATAGAAAATTTAGCATTGGGCTTAAGGTTTCTGTAATCTAGAATATGTAATTATTTAGAAATATCTACTCCACCTTCCCACTGTGCCAAGCCTTTCACCCATCTTAAAAGAGTCAAGTTGTAATCCAAGGTGTGACAGTGATAATACTTGTAAGGTCGGTGGATAATGGGGAAAGGTCAGACCCACAAACTTTGGCTAGGACCTCCCACAACCAAGCACGCCAAAAGAAACTTCCCAGGAACCCTTTGAAAAAAAGTGACCGTCTGCCAGCCAGTGAGATTTCACCACGTCATATTAGCTCAACCACCCTAGGGACCCTTTAAATATCTCCCACGGGGGTCACCACTTGCGACTTCCCTGGCCTCCATCTTTTCTCGGGGCCAGGGAACCTCGTCAGGCGGGATGCGCACTCTGTACTCAATAAAGCCTTTTATTATTCCACACTTCGTGGCTCCAGCCCCCTTCCTTCCTTCTCAGCGGGGAAAAATACCTTACAATACTAAATGATGGGAAGTAACTAATCAAAACTTCATTACAAGTTAATGTGCTGGATAGTCATTCCTTCATCCGAATAATACCTGTTCAATGCCTGCTCTATGTCAGAAACCATGTTGAGTTCCGGGGATGCATTGCAGAGCAAAGACAGTCAGGGACCTCAGGAAGTTTCCAGGCCAGAGGAAGAAAAAGACAGTGATTATATAAAGAAAGGCAAAGTGTTCCAAGTCATCGGTGCTATCAGAAGGGCAGGCCACCCAGGTAAGGACGTAAATAGGAAGAGGAGCCTCGGTGCAGAGTGGATGGCGTAGGCGGGAAGGAGGATGTCTGTCAGGAAGTCATCTGGCTTGCCCTATCCCCAGGCCTTCCTACGAAACCCAAAGGTCTCTGAACATCATCGTTAACAACTGGCCAGGAAGCAGACCCAGACCCTGCCCTAGACCCACCCCTGGCATGCCCACAAGCTGAAGGACAAACGCTCTCAAGTCAGACACTATGGTTCAAGCTTCTACAGATGAGACAATGAAGATTGTACAAACGAGAATAGATCTGGTTTATCCCTGCCCTTTTTGAAGACAAGATAAAGTCAGAAATAGTTTCTTCTAAATATCCAGGCTGTTCAGTGCAAGGATAGGAGTCATCCTCTGTCATCCGTTCAGCATTTACTTAGCACTTATTATGGACTCAACGTTCTATGGAAAACAAAAATGAGTAAGACTCGATATTTGGGTCAAGAAAGACAGGGTTGACTATACAGCTGTGAGACTGGCCAAAACCCAGACCACAGACAGCAGCAGATGCTGCCGCGTGTGCAGCAGGGGGAACTCTCGTATGTGGCTGTGAGGAATACAAAACAGCACGGCCGCGTCAAAAGACAGTTTCCAAAGTTTTAAAGACAGTTTATTATAAAATTAAACGTTTTTTATCATATGATCCAGCAGTCATGCACCTCAATATTCACCCAAAGGAGGTGAAAGCTTATATCCATACAAAAACCTGCACACGGCTGTTTATAGCAGCTTTCGTCATAATTGCCAACACCTGGGAACAACCAAGATGTCCTTCAGTAGGTGAATGGACAACTGAACTGAGCTAGCCAGACAATAGATATTATTTGGCACTAAAGGAAATGAGCTATAAAGCCACAAAATGACATGAAGAAATCTTAAATACATGTTACTAAGTGAAAGAAACTGATCCAAAAAGGCTACATTTTTTTGAAAATCACACTATATAATTTCAAGGATATAACATTCTAGAAAAGGCAAAACTATGGGTATAATAAAAATATCAACCTGGCCTGACCTGTGGTGGCGCAGTGGATAAAGCGTCAACCTGGAATGCTGAGGTCGCCGGTTCGAAACCCTGGGCTTGCCTGGTCAAGGCACATATGGGAGTTGATGCTTCCAGCTTCTCCCCCCCTTCTCTCTCTCTGTCTCTCTCTCTTTCTTCTCTCTCTCTCTCTCTCTCTCCCTCTCTCTCTCCCCTTTCTAATATGAATAAATAAAATAAAATTTAAAAAAAAATAAAAAATAAAAAAATCAACCTGACCAGGCGGTGGCGCAGTGGATAGAGCGTCAGACTGGGATGCAGAAGACCCAGATTCGAAACCTTGTGGTCACTGGTCTGAGCGTGGGCTCGTCTGGTTTGAGCACAGCTCATCAGCTTGAGCCCAAGGTTGCTGGCTTGAGCAAGGAGTCACTCACTCTGCTATAGTCCCTCAGACAAGGCACATATAAGAAAGCAATCAATGAACAACTAAGGTGCTGCAATGAAGAATTGATGCTTCTCATCTCTCTCCCTTCCTGTCTGTCTGTCCCTACCTGTTCCTCTCTCTCTCTCTCTGTGTCACAAAAATAAATACATACATACATAAATACATACATACATAAAATTTAAAAAAAATCAGTGGTTGTGGAGGAGGCAGGTGTGTGAATAGGCAGCACAGAAGATGTTTAAGGCAGTGAGACTGTATGATATAATGATGGCTACATAGACCATACCTTTGTTCAACCACAGAATGTGCAACACCTACGGTAAACTACAGACATTGAGTGATGTGTCCGCGGTGAAAAACGTACCTGGTGATTGATATTAATAATGGGGGAGATAACAAAATGAACCAACAAGCAAAATAGAGACAGACTCATACATAGAGAGCAGGCTGACAGCTGTTGGGGTGGGGTGAGGGGTGCTGGAAAATATTGGGGAGGGATTGAGCAAGAAAGAACCAAGAAACACCTGACCAGGCAGTGGCACAGTGGATAGAGTGTTGGCCTAGGATGCTGAGGACCCTGGTTCGAAACCCCGAGGTCACCAGCTTGAGAACAGGCTTACCAGCTTGAGTGCAGGGTTGCTGGCTTGAGTATGGGATCACAGACATGACCCCATGGTCACTGGCTTTAAGCTCAAGGTCATTGGCTTGAGGCCAAGGTAGCTGGCTTGAGCAAAGGGTCACTGGCTTGGCTGGAGCTCCCCAGTCAAGGCTCATATGAGAAAGCAATCAATGAACAACTAAGGTACTGCAACTATGAGTTGATGCTTCTCATCTCTCTGCCTTGCTGTCTCTCTGTCCTTGTCTGTCTGCCTCCACCCTAAAAAAAAGAACCAAAATAGAGAAAAACAAACATGGACAAGTGTGTTGATTGTGGGGGTGTAGAGGAAGGTGGGGGTATAAATGGTGATGGACAAAAACTGGACTTGGATGGTGAACACACAACATGGAGTACAGAAGATGTGTTATAGAATTGGGCGCCTGAGAATTGCATAATTTTAACCAGCATCACCCCAATAAATTCAATTTAAAACTTAAATAATGGGAGAGGCTATGCCTGTGTTAGGGCAGAGGATACGTGGAAAATCTCTGCACTTTCTTCTCAATATTGTTGTAAACCTAAAACCGCTATTAAATTGTCTTTTTTTAAAGAAAAAAAAAGGAAGAAAGGGTTTTCTTTTTTTTTTTTTTTTTTTTTTTTTCTTGTATTTTTTTGAAGCTGGAAACGGGGAGGCAGTCAGACAGACTCCCACATGCGCCCGACCCGGCACGCCCACCAGGGGGCGATGCTCTGCCCATCTGGGACGTTGCTCTGTTGCCACCAGAGCCATTCTAGCACCTGAGGCAGAGGCCACAGAGCCATCCCCAGTGCCCAGGCCAACTTTGCTCCAATGGAGCCTCGGCTGCGGGAGGGGAAGAGAGAGACAGAGAGGAAGGAGAGGAGGAGGGGTGGAGAAGCAGATGGGCACTTCTCCTGTGTGCCCTGGCCGGGAATCGAACCTGGGACTCCTGCATGCCAGGCCGATGCTCTACCACTGAGCCAACCGGCCAGGGCCAAGAAAGGGTTTTCAGCGGGTATTCAGGGGAAGTGTGAAAGCGAAGAAACACAGCTCAGGGAGATGTAAGGGAGGAAAAATGTTGGAGGAAAAATATCAGAGAAAAGAGGCAGAGCTTCCAGGGTGGTTGGAGCTGAGGGGTTGATCAAGTTGGCCCACTCCTGCTCCCTCTGCACCCAGGGCTGACAGGAACAACCGGCCTCCGTTCTTCTCAGAGGGCAGGGTCTTTCTTGCCAGGCAGCCATCGCCAGTAAGTCATAATATAAAACGTGTTTGTCAGAATGGTGGCTCCATTCCCAGAAAGGGGAGAGAGAAGAGAGCTGAGCTTTGAGGGAAATGGGAAAGGTTCATCTAATTTGTTGGTAAGGGGGGCGTCTAGGGGGCAAGCTAGTAAAATTCAGCAAGGCCTACTGGTCTAGAAATCAGCCTCAGATTGGTGCTTCTAGACCAGCATTCACTCTGTGCTACTTTGGTGGGCATGAATAACTCTTCACTGAAGATGCTACATAATTTTAGAGACCGGGTTGCAAATTGATTACAGAAGTCTGCTAATGGACTGGAACAGAGTTTTCTAAACTTCAGTTGTTCATGTAATCCCTGGTAGTCAGTCTAAAAGAGCTGGTAATAGACATACTAGCAACTAACCAAGATATTGTCCTTGAAAAATAAAAAGGAATGGAAAAAGGATATACCTGTTTGAATTAAAGGCTACATATCTTAGGTCTGTGTGCCATCAAAAAACATTAATTGCACCATATATGTTCTCACATTTTTAAAACATTGGATGCTGTGTAAATGGCTACAATTTATTGAGCATATACGAGCCACCATTCTAAACGCTGTATGCTCAAAAGTCTATTAGATAGAAAGTATTATCTCCAGTATATGTATGAATGAAAATGAGACAGGGAGAGGTTAAGAAACTTGCCTGGGTCCTCGTACAAGGAAATAGTAGAGCTGGAATTCAAATACAATCACCTGAACTCCAGAGGGCATCCTCTAAGTATTATAAGATGCTGGCTGGACAGAGAGAGTGGACCATCTCTAAAGGTAATGTCATGGGAAGGTGTCATGACAGAGAAGAAAGTGTCTGGAAATGCAGTTTTGAAGGGTGGTATATACCCCATCACTATAGAAACATAGAGAATAACATTTAACTAATGGACAAGGTTAAGGTGGGATCTCCATGTATGAGGATGCTATGGGATTAAACATTTTCAAGAGAGAGAGAGAGAAGAAAGAGAAATTGAGTAAGTCTAAGGTAATGTTTATTTATTGGTCAGAGTTTAGTGCAGGAAACAAAATTCACTCTAGATGTATTGAAAAGAACAGGGTTCTATTCAGAGAATAGAGGCTTGCAAAACCACAGGAAAAGTTAGCTGAATGGAATCAAAAAGTCTGCATCCAGGCTTCTGTGGCCGTTGTGAATGCTGTTCACCAAGTATGCCCAGAGCTCCATCTTCTAGAAACACTTCCGGACCCCTCTGTGGTTATGCGGGACTTGTGACTGGTTCTGACCATTGAATTTTGAGAGTAAATAACATGTATCACTTCCAGGTTAGAGCATCTAAGCGCCAGTATGATGGCCCTCCACACCTCCACCCTCTGCCATGATCCTCAGCGAAGACTGGGCTGGTGGCCATATCATCAGTCCTGACCTGACAGCGAGGAGCCACAAAGCTCAACCTCTCAGCAACCCATAGTGTGCACACAGCACAAACAGGAAAGGAACCTCTTTTTATAAACCACTTAGGGTTTTCAAGTTGTTTGTTAACCCAGCAGAACCTCACCTATACTGACTGAAGCAGGTTCTGAGTTTGCGATTTAAAACTCCCACTGCCTCCACATGGAGGGCAGGAACTGCTATTGCCAGTGAGATGCCAGGCTACTGCTGTTTCCATGGCTACCACCACAGTTTCCTCAGCCCACGAAGCTAAGAATAAACAGTGAATGTGAGTTCGGCTGCTGCCAACATTCACGTATACTGGCAGCACAAAAATCTCAAGAATTTAAAAGAAAAAAGAATAGTCTTTGCCTCCCTTCTATTTTTTTCTCTTTTACATTTTATTTATTGATTTGGGGGGGGGGGGCAATGAGGGGGGAGAAGGAGAGAAGCAGGAAGCATCAGTTCCTGTTAGTTACTTCCTGTATGTGCCTTGACTGGGCAAGCCCACGGTTTCAAACCGGCAACCTCAGCATTCCAGGTCCCTTCTATCTTAAAAATATCAAGGGTATCACCTAGCCAGAGCCTCAGTGGCATTCCAAATCTGAATAATCAAAGAGCCAGGAGAATGTGGTCTTCAGCCTGCTGGTCTCTGTGATGGAAGACATCAATGGGAACACAGCAGGTGACGGAAACAGAAACTAAGTCCAAAACACAAGATCTAGCACAAATTCTCAAAGTGTGCTCCAGAGACCCTCCACATCAGAGCCACTGAGGGTGCCTACAGACCACCAGCTATCAAACATACCCAGTCAGAAGCTCAGGGGCCTGGGCATCTGCATTCTGACAAGGGCCCAGGTAATACACACACACACACATTTGACTCTGAACTCTGGCAAAGGGGAGATGTCTATATAGGAGAGAAAAAATTATCTGAAGCAAAATGGCTCCTATGTGAAAATTGCTTTAATATTTTAACATTTCTATATGATCTGTGCTTCTTGCAGAGTGTGAAGTCCTATTAAAGTCATGGGTCTTAAGCAGCAGATTTAGACCTCACAGAAACTGAAACCCACAGAGAAGACAGATCTGGGAAAACCCTTAATCCGGAAGCCACCAGTGGGTAGCCCACAAGCCACAGATGCCCGCCATTATGATATATACAATGGATTCTTTTAACTTTTGAGCTAATGTTTAAGATTTGGGAGATTTGACATACAAATCCATATATCTGGTTTTCTCTTGAAAAATGAGAAGAGCTGACAGTGGGGACCCACATTCCCAATGGCATTGGCTCCTCCGGGGGCAGCTGCCCGCTCCCACCCCACCTCCAACACACACTCTTTAAGTATGCTGCTGTTTCCTGGAACTTCAGGCTGAGGGTCAATGTCCATTTATCACCATGCTTGAAATAGTCCTTTCTACTGTAAAGAAAGATTCTCATCACTATATTTGATCAAAAGTGCAGAAACAAACACAGGCCAATATGGCTGTGTGAATTCTTAGACCTTCCCATTTCATTCATTTTTATTGCCTGCCTGGCCTGTGGGGACAAATTGCCACCATGGCCTTGGAGTATTTGGTATCATTTTTGGTCCTGAAGACAGGTTTGCAACCTAAGTCCGAACTCCAATTTAGGAGCGCCCCCACCTGGTCACCTGCGGGATAGCACCCTGGCGAGCTTGCTATTTCTATATACTGGCGTGCAGGGCTGCGAGAGCGCTTCCCGTACAGGACGCCACAGTGCCATGTGCTGAAGGTGATTAGTTTGGCTCTAAAATTCGCGGTTAAATGTTAATGAACAGCTGTTCCCAATCAACAAGATAAACTAAAATTAATAATAGCTATATTCATTTAACAACTGAATTGCCCACTTTTTAAATACACCGACACAACACGTGTGATCTCCTGCCAAGATGGACCAGCCTGAGAAAAAGCCTTTAGTGGTGAATTAGGGGCTACCTGGGTGCTGAGCAGGGCAGACACCGTGCCACCTGCTCTGAAGAAACCAAGAAAATGGATAGCAGCTTTGCTTGGTTTTTGGTTGTTGTTGGTTGTTTTTAAAGATTTTATTCATTTTAGAGGGGGATGGGGGAGGGAGAAAGAGAAGGAGAGAAAGAGGGAGAGAGAAGGGAGTGGGGGGAGCAGGAAGCATCAACTCCCATATGTGCCTTGACCAGGTAAGCTCAGGGTTTGGAACCAGCGACCTCAGCGTTCCAGGTAGACGCTTTATCCACTGCGCCACCACAGGTCAGGCTTGTTTGTTTGTTTGTTTGTTTGTTTGTTTAAAGGCAAAACTAGCTGATGGTGAGCCAAACACCGGAGAGAGGAGAATAATTTCATTTTGCCAAAAGCAAGATACAGTTGTGCTAGTGTTTCCCAAGGGGATCTCTCCGGTGAAACACTCTGCCTCCCCCGTCCCCATACGTTTCATTTCAGGTACTATTTGCACGTGGGTCTTTAAAGAACTCTGCTGTGTGGTGTCTCTAGACTAGAAAACTTAAAGAACTGCCAAGTTCTCAGGCAGTGGGATGTGTGTGAGCTTTGATGGCACAGATCAAGGCTCAAGCCCTGACTATGTCAGTTACCTCAGTTTCCCCATCTGCCCAATGGGAATAACAGCTTTCTTGTGAGACGTGGTGAGTCTCACATGAGGTCCCAGAGGTCAAGTAGCTGCTTATTACATATTCATTTCCTTCCACGTTTTAAAGGAAAAAGCAGACGCCAAGTAACTGACTTACAAGTAAACTAAATCTCGATGGGCCAGAGCCCACACGTTCATCGTTCACACAACCATTTATGGCACCAGACCCTGTTCCAGACAGGGATGCCACCGTGCACAAGGGCTCTGCCTGGTAAGGGAGACACACCGTAAACACATTCACACTGACGGGACTAGCGCAGGTCAGTGGGGGAGGGGCTGGGTGACTGTAACTGAGAGAACAGGAATATGGGAGGGAATGGCTGGGAGGGAGAGAAAATAAGAGCTCCTGCATTCTGTGTCTGCCCTGGGATGTGGAGAGAATGGCTGCTGCTTCTGCCGCCATGTTGGACCAGGAGGCATCCTTCAAGATGGAGACAGAGGACAGAGGATGGCATGCTGGTGACTGGATCCCCAACAACAGCAGGGGCTGTGCCTCCCAGGACTGTTTCCTTCAGTGGGAAAGAAATATCTAACTTATCTAAGCTGTTTTTATTGAGGTTTTCCTATCCTGTGCAGCCAGATCTCATCCTCAGTCAGACTGTACGAAAACCCCACTGCCTGCAAAGACCGTGCTAAACTGATTTCAGTCAACATCGCTGGGGAAGGGGGAAGAACGCAATTGCACAGAGAAGTTCAAGGAAAACACGGTTCTTTTCATACTTGAGTTTTTAAAGAATTCACTCATGTATCTGTACATCTAAAAACTGATTCTAAAATAAAGGGAAAGCATCCACATTCCATTAAAACGAGTGAGAGAGGGTGTGATGAGGCCACTGCTCTTGGCCACGCCCCCTGCAGGCGTGTGGGGGCGGAGCCGTGTTAGCCACCACCGCCCACCTACCCAGGGGACTTACCCAGACTGTCAGCAGGGAGTCCCCTTCAGAAACCCTCACTGTGGGCTGACACCAGAAGCCAGCCGTGGGCAGTAAGCCGGGGTCCCCCCGAATAAAGGCAATCCTGGCGGAGGTATTTGCGGGGCTTCATGGTCATGGAATCATCAAGCCTCAGAAAATGAGAGCTTGGTTCAATCACTGTCCCTGCCAGAGACTCGTTTCCTCTCCTGGGACCACTATTTCTAAGTCGGAGGGCGCCGCAGAGACAATAGTGTGTGGTGTGTGACCCGCACGGTTCCATCCTGCGCCAGGCAAGGGCCCAGGAAGGAAGCCCAGCTGGCATATTCTCTGGGCTCATGGCCTCCCTTCAAACAGCAGCCATAGGAAGTGAATTAGCCAGACGCAGGAGGATGTGGGGCATGTCGCTAAGATTCTCAGTCCTCATTCAACTCACATTCATCGACTTCAGATTATTTGCAAGATCAGCAAGAAACCCCGGATGAGTCAACAATGGGGCAAAAATGGAGAGCGATGTCTCCTGACTTGAACATGTCTGTCACCATTTGTTACGGATTTTGGCAAAACCGCAACTTTCAACAGCCCATCATCAACGTCCTCTACGCCCACACCTGTGAAGTCTGGGTGGGCAGGTGTCAGTATCCACCAACATCCGTGACTTCGGACAGACTTTCCACCAGACCCACAATTCTGCTGCTTCAGAGTCACAGGATTTATCCCAGTTCTCCACCCTCCCACCCGCTGTCTCCTGCCGCATACAGGCCCCCGTCACTGAAACAAGAGCTGCCACCTCCGAATGGAAAACTGTCCCCGTGTCTGTGCCCCTCTGTCACCTCTGCCCCTTACCACAGCAGAGGGCTGCCTTCCGCCTATTGAAAGCCCGCCCCCCCCCCACACACACACACAGGATCTGATCCCCTTTTCCCAAAGCAACTGCCACTCCACAGGCTGTTGTCACCTCTCTAGCGCGATCAACCTTCCTTTTGCCTCCACACCACTCCCTACAACACACATCTGCTTGAGGGAAGGCGAGGGACCAGTGATCTTAGTACAGGACTTGATCTCGTAAGCAACACCAGGGAAGGCTTCCTGGAGGAAGCCATGCTTGAAGAGCTAAAGGATGAGGAAGCGTGAGCCTGCGAAAGACTAATATGCCAGACGGTGCGAGCTGGCGTGCTCATAGACCCTAGAAGAAAAAACAGAGTGCACATGGCACTTACATCTGTTAGAACCACCCATGTATTTTTCATTTGCAAAAATAAGTCCTGAAGAAGGATAGTCTTTCAAATACATACTCTCTTAATTACTCAGTCATCTGTATCTGTTGGCCGTCTTCATCTGAGTGGGCTGCTGGAACAAAATACAGGCAAGCCTCACTTTATGGTGCTTTTTGTTTTACTGCACGTCCCAGATGTGGCATTGTTTACAAATTGAAAGTAAGAAATCCTCCACCAGCAAAAAAAGATCACAATTCCCTTTATTGCGGTGGTCTGGAGCCGAACCCACAACATGGCTGAGGAATGTCTGTATCACAACAGAGTGTTATTTATTTTGGCAAGAGAGAGACAGACAAACAGGAAGGAAGAGAGCTGAGAAGCATCAACTCATAGTTGTGGCACTTGGTTTGTTTATTGCTTTCTCATGTGCCCTGACCAGGGGGCTCCAGCTGAGCCAGGGAACCCTTGCTCAAGCCAGTGGGTGACCTTGGGCTTCTTCAAGTCAGTGACCTCTGGCTCCAGCCAGTGACCATGGGGTCATATCTGTGATCCCACACTCAGTTCAGTGACCCTGCACTCAAGCTGGATGAGCCTGCACTCAAGCCAGCAACCTTGGGGTTTTGACCCTGGGTCCTCAGCATCCCAGGCTGATGCTCTGTTCACTACACCACTGCCTGTCGGGCAGCAGTGTTATTTCTTACAGTTCGGGAGGCTGGAAAGTCCAAGATCAAGGTGCCACCACAGGCAGGCAAGGGCCCTCGTCCTGTGCCCAGACTTCTCATTCTATCCTCACATGTCAGAAGGGGCTACAGAACTCTGTGGAGTGTCTTTGATAAGGGCACCAATTCCACTCCTGAGGGCTCTGCCCGCATCGCCTGATGGCCTCCCATAGCCCCACCTCCTAACACTGTCACCTTGGGTTCAGATTTCAACATGTGAATGGGAGGGGGGTGGGCATAAACATTCTGACTATAGCAGTAGCCAATAATCACATGTGGCTATTTTCATTAAAATTAACTATTTTGTACCTCAGCTGCATAGCCACATTCTTTATTAGACAACACAAAAATAGACCATTTCATTCAACCTGGAAAGTACTATTGGGCCCTGGCCAGTGGTTCAGTACATAGAAAATCCACCTAGAGTATGGACATCCCAGGTTTAATTCCCAGTCAGGGTACACAGGAAAAGTGACCATCTGCTTCTCCCCACATCCCTCTCCCCCTTCTCTCCCTCTTCCCCTCCCACCAGTGGCTTGATTGATTCGAGCATGGCCCCGGGCACTAAGGATAGCTCCTTCTGAGTGCATTAGCCTCAAGTGCTAAAAATAGATCAGTACTAGAACATTAGCACCAGATAGGTTGCCAGGTGGATCCCAGTCAGAGCAAGTGCAGGAGTCTGTCTCTGTATCTCCCCTCCTCTCATTAGAAAAGAAAGGGAGGGGAGGGAGGAGGGGAGGGTGGAGAGGAGAAGAGAATAATGAAAAGAATGTGCTATTGGACACAGCGGAGCTAAACCACTAGAAGCAGACGGGTGGATACAAGAGTCGTGGTAAACTGGAGTTTTGTTTGATGTTATTTTTAAATATATTGCTTGGGTTAATTACAGGAAGATCAATAAACAAATGATCTGTGATCATTTGATGATCAATATTCTGCAACAAACATCTTAACAAATGCTGTTTTACAAGTACAAGCAGCCTTAAAGTTACAGTCTCCAGTCCTTGGAAGAGAACTATTAGAGCCAACCACTAATTATCATCACCCAAAAGCTCTGGGACCTTTTTAAGTGAATGCTTAGAAACCCAACTTTATATTGTTAAGACATTCAGTACAGATGTAACTTAAATGTTATGGTTCCCTGTCTGTCAATATTCTCGATCCTTGTCCTAAGTTTTTAAATAAAAAGTAAAGAATAACCCTAACTCAGAACACTGGGGTCAACAGCGCCTTAACTCCATGTTTCTTATCACTGAACATGTTGCCTGTGGTTTTAACTGTAACTTTAACCCAAGCTCTAGACAGGGTTTTAAATACAGTGTGTCTATAAAGACATGATGCACGTTTGACTGGTCACAGGAAAGCAACAAAAGACAATAGAAATGTGAAATCTGCACCAAATAAAAGGAAAACCCTCCCAGTTTCTGTAGGATGATGTGGCAGCATGTGCGCATGCGCAGATGATGACGTAACACCGTGTATACAGCGAAGCAGCCCACCGCCATGCCAGTCAAGATGTGGATGGTACAGAGGAAAGTTCAGTGTGTTCTGTGGCTCGCTAAATTCGAATCTGTGACCAAAGTGCAACGTGAATAACGTTTATAACAAAGCGCCACCACATAGGAATAACGTTACTCAGTGGGATAAGCAGTTGAAGGAAACCGGCAGTTTGGTGGAGAAACCCCGTTCTGGTAGGCCATCAGTCAGTGACAAGTCTGTAGAGGCTATACGGGATAGCTACCTAAGGAGCCCTAAAAATCTGTGTGTGAGCCCACATCGAACTGCACTAGGTATGAAACTGAGAGTTTTCCTTTTATTTGATGCAGATTTCACATATCTATAGTCTTTTGTTGCTTTCCTGTGACCAGTCAAAAGTGCACCATGACTTTACGGACACACTGTAGTTTTGAACAAACCATGGTCATTACAAGACCCGGGAGCCTGGAGCAAAAGGAGGAGGTGGTGCAGATAAATCAGGACGAACAGGCACCAGCCGGGCTATGGAGAGAGAGGTCTATTATTAACCTAAACAGCAGAAAGGCCCCTGAAGGATTTTAAGAGTAAAAGGCAGGCACATGGATGCAGGAAAAACTTGATCAAGTTCAAGTGTTCAAAAGATGACTCTGCTATGCAGAGAATAAAACAAGAACATTCTGGAGTGGCCAGAGTAAATGCAGACAGAGTACTGCAGTATTCAAGGACAGCAGCAGCACCTGAAGGCAGGCTCTGGGTCACCCGCCGGAGGTCACTGCATCTCCCAAGTCAAAAGACAAGGCACCACACTGCCACGTGTGGTCCTCACAGGGAAACGAGGCGGGAGAGTTAAAAGGCAAACCATCCCACAGAACCTGCACTGTGTGGTCACCCCTCCAGCAGTAGGCTTACTATGAATAGTTATTACAAATACTTATTATAAATGCTCAGAGTGTAATCTTCCAGGTCAACTCCAACCTTAGGGTCTCAAAACAAAAATGCATTATAACCTTGAAATTTTAATCTCAACGGAGATGGCATGACCTTCCCTTGAAATTTTAAAGCCACTCTACCTTTTAAATATATATATATGTGTGTGTATATATATATATATATCCTTTATATATATATATCCTACTCTCCTCCCTTTTAAAGAAAATGCTATAGAAATTTCCTTTTATAGAAAGAAACAAATAAGTCTTGGCCATGTATAATCCTGGGATTCTATAGGACTTGGCAGAATACAAGCCAAAGTCAAATAATGTGGCTTTGGGGTGGGGTTGGGGTGCTGAATGATGCCTTAAAAAGAATTAGGCAGTATTTCAAATCAGAACATTTCACAGAAAATCTGAAATGCTTTCTTCTCTTGAAAAAACAAAACAAAACAGAAATTGGCAATATTGGGCCTTTTTTCCACAAAGCAGCCATCGTCTAGAACCGAGTGGAAGCCGGTCCTTTTGGACCTGGAACCCTTCTCCAGTTCACCACGGTCTCCACTACCCACACACTCGCCCTGTTTGACTTCACACAGGTTACACCCCATTTGTGTTATTATCTGCAAGGTACTTTATTCTGTTGCCCTCTGCTGGCAATCCTATGCAACTGCATAAAGCTACCAAATTAATCCAGCCTGTTAACACCTGCACAGAGGTCAGCCAGTCAACATCAAAATTTGCTTTACCCAGGTTCCCGACCCTCTCCCAGCATTGGATGATATGTATTCGAGAACGGCAAACTGAACTTGACTTGAACAGACCACCACTTAAAAAGTGAACAGGAATGCCACACATCAAGTACAGATTTCTCTTATTACGGTTTTGATTTCATTGTGAAGAGAATTCAGAGTGGCTTCATTTACATAACAAAGCTTTAATTTTTTTCCCAAAGAATAGCTTATCAAACCACTTTTGCCATCTTTCTGCATATGATTTAAGCATTTTAATTTGGCCCTGAAGTCTCCATGCACATAGTCTCTGCACGTCCCAGAGACTATGGTGCTGGACTCCTTGTCATCACGTATGTGGCATTCACAGGAGCCATCCTGGAAGCCCAAAATAAAACAAGAGGCTCTTTGTCACTGAGCTACCACCAAGTGCCACCTCCCAGCGGAGAGAAACCACCACTTCCCAGGCGTTCCCAATCTGCATGCGAAGAGTTTAAAGCCCACTCCAACTTCACACACGTGGACAGCTCTATCTCAAAAGACATACATTCAATTAGAGAGATGGCTGCTTTAGGTTTTATCATCATTCTCTTCTCTCTAGCAGACAAAATAAGGACAAGAAAGCCAAGCCCTGCTTTGAGCGCACCTACAACTTAATCACCACATTCCCAACGAGCAGCAGCAGCCCAAGAATGCCAAATGCCACATTTTTTTTCCAGCCGATCTGGAAATCCAAAGACCCTTGCCCAGTGCACCTAATCAAGGACTCCTGTGGCCACCCAATAAAATCCACAGGTGGGTAAGACCGATCCAAATCAGCAAACACTGAGAATTAGAACTCTGACAGAAATTTCATTTCATGCATTTCAAGTACATCTTGGTATCCCCCAGAGCTTGGCCCCTTGAAGCACCTAATTAATGTAGAAGGATAAATAGTTTGTCTTCTACTACAGGTATTTGCTTACAATAAATGTCCTTAAACCTTTAAGCCACCAGTTTCCTGAGAGTGGGGGCCCACAAGATCAAAACAATTTTCTAATGGTACTAAAATGTTATTTGCCTCTTTTGCTCTCATTCTTTCCTGAGTATAGAGCGGAGTTTCCTGGTGGCTAGCTGACTAGTAATACCTCAGCCAATTAAATGCAGAAGCAGATAGGTAGGGGACCCCAGCTTTATTCCATTGAGGCAGGCATCAGAGATATTTGCAAACATGAAACCATACCACTCTTCTCACTAAAGATTTTTGTTTTAAAAAGCACAGTTCTTTCTTATTTTTAAAAAATATATTTATGGTAACATGTAATGGGTTACTATTGTTCTTTTTAAATAAATTAATATTTTAAACTTTTCTCGGGGTTAGTTTCCAATAAGGTACATATTGATAGGTATAACCAACATAAACAAAGCTTTGTGGGCTCTGCAATAATTTTTTAAGAGTATAAAGAGGTCCTGAGACCAAAAAGTTTGAGAACCGCTGTTTTAAACAGGTTTCCTGTTGGAAGATTAAGCAAGCTCTCTGAAAACTGGTTTCATCTTAAAGAATTCATTTTTGCGTCTGACCAGGAAGTGGCGCAGTGGATAGAGCGTTGGACTGGGATGCAGAGGACCCAGGTTTGAGACCCCGAGGTCGCCAGCTTGAGTGAGGGGTTACTCCGTCTGCTGAAGGCCCGCGGTCAAGGCACATATGAGAAAGCAATCAATGAACAACTAAGGTCTTGCAACAAAAAACTGATGATTGATGCTTCTCATCTCTCTTCGTTCCTGTCTGTCTGTCCCTGTCTATCCCTCTCTCTGACTCTCTCTCTGTCCCTGTAAAAAAAAAGAAAAAAAGAATTCATTTTGCATCAGTAACCAAGAGAGTGGGTCAAGGGTTCCGAATTCAGCCCTCAAAGCTCCCAGCAGGCTTCATCGGCTCTGCGCCACTGGCCAAACCCACAGTCCTCACCCGTTCACCGCCCGCATCCCATTCCACCCAGCTTGCTCAAAGACCACGTTTTACGCTGATGGCAATAACCACAATCCATCGTAGTTTAAATTTGACAAGCGTTTTTAGCATTTGCTAAATGCTAAAAACGGCACGGCACGTAGCTTTCATTCTCTCATTAATGAATTAGTCAAAAGGGCTTAAAACAGGGGTCCCCAAACTTTTTACACAGGGGGCCAGTTCACTGTCCTTCAGACCATTGGAGGGCCATACTATAAAAAAAACTATGAACAAATCCCTATGCACACTGCACATATCTTTTTTTTTTTAACTTATTATTCCTTCTTTTTCCTTGCTTTCTTTTTTTTTAATTTTTATTTATTCATTTTAGCGAGGAGAGGGAGAGACAGAGACAGAGAGAGAGAGAGAAAGAGAGAGAGAGAGAGGAGAGACAGAGAGAGAGAAGGGGGGAGGAGCTGGAAGCATCAACTCCCATATGTGCCTTGACCAGGCAAGCCCAGGGTTTCGAACCGGCAACCTCAGCATTTCCAGGTCGATGCTTTATCCACTGCGCCACCACAGGTCAGGCATATCTTATTTTAAAGTAAAAAAAAAAAAAAACGGGAACAAATACAATATTTAAAATATAAAGAACAAGTAAATTTAAATCAACAAACTGACCAGTATTTCAATGGGAACTATGCTCCTCTCACTGACCACCAATGAAAGAGGTACCCCTTCCGGAAGTGCGGTGAGGGCCGGATAAATGGCCTCAGGGGCCCGTAGTTTGGAGACCCCTGGCTTAAAACAGCGTCCAGAATGCGGCGAGCCCTCGTGAAATGTTAGTGAATGTTAGTGACGGTGGTGCGGCATGTTGTTGGTTTCCCTGCAGCAGCCACCTTCTGAGGGTTAATCTACTGATACTATCTATTCCTCAGTCATAGATGAGAAAACAGAGGCACAGAAATGTTCCTCAGTCAAGTTCACACTGCTAGGAACTGACACAGCCGCGATTCTAACCCAGTGCTAAGTTTTAAGTCTACGAGGCCAACGCTTCTGCTATTCTGAACACCAGCTCTCTCGCTTGACTGTGCAAATGAATCATTTGAGGTTCTCGTTAAATGCAGGTCTGATTCAGGAGGCGGTCTGGGGTGGGACCTGGGACTCTGCGTTGCTAGCAAGCTCCTCCTCGCAATGCCCAGGCTGGTCCTTGACCCGCAGTTTAGAAGATTCACCCCCTCACAGGCACTGTAAACCATTTTTTAAAAAATCCCTGTGCTCATTTTCCTCTCTACTCAAATATCTTTTTTCCAAATAAAAGTATTTTTATCTACATACCATTCAACAAAATCCCTTAGTCTTTATTCAACCGATACTTTTGCTTGTGAGTCACTGACACCCACAACTGCCTTTGGAACCCCACTCTCTCTCCATCAGCTGAACGGGTATTTTGAGCTGTCACAAGAGGGCGCTGTCTGCTAAGCAATTGCTCAGGGTCCGCGGTGGACTCAGAGCTGTGCATATTATTATAAATGGGATTATTATAAATGGGAACATGTGCATGGATGGGAACTAGAAAAATAAAATTGTCAGTGGCGACCAGAAGTATAGGTCTCAAATGAAGCACCACAGAAATAGCAATAGACATTATTAAGCGTGTCAAAATGAAATACAAACTCTTTGGCCTTAGTGGAGGCTTTCTGGCAGACAAAACCATTTATGAAAGACCAGAATAAAATTTAGGACTTGTCTGATTCCAGGAATCAGATCAAATATTAATGCTAAAGGCAAGTTATTAGTGGGTATTTCCTAATATGTATTCGTTGCGCTTTGAGCAGAGCTCTGCCTCCACTTCCCCCATAGGTCACCTGCTCACACACCCCAGGCACAGAAGTCCACCCGACACTGCATCACACATGTCACGCAGCAAGAAAGAAAATGGACTCATCTGTGATGGGACCTAGTAGAATTCCACTCAAAATTACATCGTGTACATAACCTTTGTAAATGCATGAAGAGATACAGGGAAGGGCGTTCACCAAACTACTGATTATTTTTAGAGTAAGCAGAGCTTACTATGAGACCCCAATGAGGGGATATCTGGGTTCTCGTCAAGGTCACAGGAGAAATAACCGCATCAGGAACACAGTGTCCATGCACACACTTCCACCACTCACCGGGGCTGGCCCCACACTCCCTGTGATAACGCATCGCTTAGTGTTTCAGTCATTGGAAAGGAGTCTACTTAACGCCTTGGAACTCAAGTGCCAATGCCAGACAGCCTGGGTTCAGATTCCAGGCCTACCACCTATTTATTAGTCATGCGACCTCGAACCAGTGGCTTTGTGCAAGGGAATGTGGCAAAACTGATCAGGGGGAAAAGAACCTTGACACATTCATGTGAAGGACTTAATACGATTCAATTATCCATGTAATCCCTGTGCCCACATAACACAGAAACATAAAATACTGCAGCAGGATTTAATGCCAATTAACCCCAGTGCCATGGCATATATAGGCAAGGATGGCTTTTCTTTTCTAAAAAACAATTGCTAAAGCTGATTCTGAGTCAAGATTATACCCACGGTTGATGGGAACAGCCTGGCTTAGAACAGGGACAGGCCATCCTGAGGGCACCCCCTCCTCCCCAGTCTCCATCCACCCTGTCCCATGCAAATATAAAAGAGAACACGCAACAGCCATTTTCAAGATGCAGATCTATTGATAACACACACATATTATGACATCATAAAAAAAGGCAATGCAAATTTGCAACACCATTGAGCAGGATCTTTTCAAGAGTGTAGACATGTATAAAGAGCATTTGAAAACACACACACAGAGATAGCTGGGAGGTATCACAGCTCAGCGTTCCCAGGCCACCTTCCCTGAGAAGCCCAGGAACTCCCCTGCCTCTGGACCTGGACGCCTTTTTCTGGATTCCATCTGTGATTTACATACCCTCCAGTTTCAGGGAGGGGCCTCGAGGGCCTCAGCAGTAAGTGATAGGGCAGGGGTCCCCAAACTTTTTACACAGGGGCCAGTTCACTGTCCCTCAGACCGTTGGAGGGCTGGACTATAAAAAAAAAACTATGAACAAATCCCTATGCACACTGCACATATCTTATTTTAAAGTAAAAAAACAAAACGGGAACAAATACAATATTTAAAATAAAGGACAAGTAAATTTAAATCAATAAAATGACCAGTATTGCAATGGGAACTATGCTCCTCTCACTGACCACCAATGAAAGAGGTGCCCCTTCCGGAAGTACGGGGGTGTGTGGATAAATGGCCTTAGGGGGCCGCAAGCAGCCCATAGGCCGTAGTTTGGGGACCTCTGTGATAGGGGATGGGGTCTCAGAAAATAGGACCATGATTCCATCCAACCCTGCTTCATACACACAGGCACCCCTTCTACCTGCTGAAGGTCCGTATTGAGCTTCTGCCTAAGGTTTCAGAGACGTGTAAGCGCCACTGACTGTAACGTGAACTTGCTACTCGCTTTCACATTTCCTGCAGTGGGACAGTCTGACGTACCATTACGGATGATCTTTTCAGCAAAGCACACGCTCTTTCCCCAAACAGTGTCTTCAAAGACTTAACAGGTCCTTGTTCCTCCCTTCCTTGATTTTCCCACAATTTCTGGAACGGCTTCAGGGATTCTTGCTAAAAGATTGAGGAGTTCTTCAACTAGGACATCTCTCCTTAGCGGCGTTTATCAGACTCTAACCAACACCCCGGGTGTTGCTCCATCAAAGTCTAGGACTTAACGCTTTACCAATTCCCTCTGGCAACTCCCATGACCCCTGAAATCCTGTTCTACACCATCTCCCACCACAAAGGCACATACTTCCCAGAAGCATTTTCTAAAGCTTCCTGTAACCGTTCTTCAAATGGCGTTTGCTAGCCGTTAACTGCCAAATGCAGTACCATGCTCAGAGGGCCCGGGCTAGACTTGAACATGAGATAGCGAAACAGAAAGAGCTATGCCATCCCGTCTGGGAGCCAAGAGCCACCATACATGACGATTTCAAGTTCAATCATTAAAATTAAGTAAAATTTAAAATCTGGTCCCTCAGTCGTCCGAACCCCATTTGAAGTGCTCGGTGGCCCCTGTGGACAGTTGCTACATTGGACAGTGCAGCTCTGTGACGTCTCCATCATCATCATCATCATCATCATCATCATCATCATCATCCCAGGAAGTTCTAGGGGGCAATGGTGATGTAAAGGCCACAAGTCCTTCGCTTCATAGAGTTCTCTGAAGTACACTAGCCCGGCAGGATGGCAGCATCCTGGCTAAAGCGATCTGGAAAACTCTGCATCCCAAACCCTGCCTTACATAATAGAATATTAACGCGGTGAATCTCCAAGATGCAGGCTCTCGCATCAAATCAATCCGAGGTTGAATCCCAGCTCCACCACTTACTAGCCGTGTGAGCTTGAGCGAGTTACTTAACTTCGAATCTCATTTTCTGCATTGGATAAATGGAGGCAGAACTCCTTGGTGGTGTCATGTGAACAGAATGGAATAACATGTGAAATAGCAAAGCACCTTGCAAATACTAAAGTCTCAACAAATGTAAGCCTATGGTAATTATTATTTTTTTTTGGTAATTATTTTTTTAAGGTGCAGAAAAGTCCTAGTTTCCTTTGTTTAATCCAGCATTTCCCAAATTTATGACCACCAAGTATTTTTAGAATATGTGGAAGACAGTAATATAGTCACCCCTCCCCCAACCAAAGAAGTCTATGCCCTAATCCCGGGACCTCGTGAATATTTGCCTTATATGGCAAAAGGAACTGGGCAGGTGTGATTAAAGATAAGGATCTCGAGATGGGGAGATTATCCTGAATTATCCGGTGGGCCCAATGTCATCACAGTCTCCATTATAGAGGGAGGCAGTAGGCTCAGGGAAGGAGAAGTACGAGGGAAGCACGGGTGGGGGCAGGGGGAGATGCTGTGCTGCTGGTTTGCAGATGGAGGAAGGGGCCACAAGCCAAGGAAAATGGGCAGCCTCTAGAAGCTAGACAAGGCAGAGAAATGGGTTCTCCTCTAAAGCCTCCAGAAGGGATACAGGCGGGCAGACGCCCCAATTTTAGGACTTCTGCTCTCCAGGACTGTGAGATGATTTGTATCGTTTTCAGCTGCTAAATTCGTGCCATTTAACTACAGCAGCAAAAGAAAGTAACCCAGGACACCTGAAAGCAACTCTCAGTGAGAGGCTGGTGTGGTGGGAAGAGCCAGACACACGGCAGAAACCCTGGGTCTGCATGAGGTCGGCACCCAATCAGTTTTGTCACTACCAGCAAGGCTGCACAGTGTGATGACATTGTCACCCCCCCTACCTAATGTTTAATTCTTTATGAGGGTAAGAATTACAGATGTGCCTTGTGAGGAAAAGTCAAAGTTGCATATTTCAACTTCTCAGTTACAACCACGGAGCGAAGGGGTAAAAACAATGCATGAGGTTGGTGTTAGAAGAAAAATTTTAGTTTCCTGAACTTTCAACAAGGATTTGTCATGAGAGACTGAAAAGTGTTTAAAAGTTCGGTTTCGATGCACTCAGCAGAAAAGCTGATTGCCAAGCATTCTGTACACGGGTTGAAATGTCTGTGGCTGTCCTTCCTTCCCATCCAAACACTTCTTTCAGAGTCAGTACGACGTTTTGTTATTGGGGAATTATTTAAAACAATTTTTAAAACTTTTTCCTCCCACCCAAGAATAAACATGAAGGGGAAAACGTGTGTAGATCACAAGGGCTGCCTCTCCCTTTTTTTTTAAGATTTTATTTATTTATTTACTAGAGAGTGAAGAGAGAAAAAGGGGGGACAGGAAGTATCAACTCATAGTAGTTGCTTCCCACCATGTGCCTTGACCAGGCAGGCCCCGAGTTTCAAACCGGCGACCTCAGCGTTCCAGGTGGACACTCTATCCACTGCGCCACCACAGGTCAAGCTGCCTCTCCCATTTTGAAAAGGAGGACAAAGTCTGGGACTCAGGGAAAGCAGTGTACTCTCCTTTAAAAAAAATTATTGATTTTCAAGAAAGAAAGGGAGAGAGGGAGAAAGAGAGCGTGAGAGAAAAAAAAAAAAAGAGGAAGGAAGGGGGTGGGAGAGAGAGAGAGAGAGAGATTAATCTGTTTCTGTATGTGCCCTGACCAAGGAACAAACCCACAACCTCTGCTATCAGAACGCTGTCCTAATCAACCAAGATTATCCGGCCACAGCTTCTCTCTCTCTCTCTCTCTCTCTTTCTCTCTCTCTCTCTCTCTCTCTCTCGTTTTTTCTTCTTTTTCACTGAATTTATTGGATGACAAATGTCAGGTGTGCAACTCAATAAAGCATGATCTGCACACTGCATCGTACGCCCGTCGCCCCAAGCAAAGTCTCGTTCTGTCCCCACCCACCTCCCCACCCCCACCCCCACCTTTGCCCACCTCGCCCTACGCCCCATTCCTCCTTCCCTCTGGCTAACACCACACTGCTGTCTGTTACTTAATCCCTTCACCTTCTGAAATCCAGTCCCCAACTCCCCTCCCCTCTGACAGCTGTCAGTCTGTCCCATGTATCCATGTCTCCTTGTTTCGTGCGCTCCTTCTTCACGTGCCACCGAGAAGTCAGGTTCAGGACGGATCTCTGAACACTGAGACGTCCTTCCCCGGAGCCCCCGGGGCAGGGATGTTTGAAACATAGGTGCGGATGCCGCGCCACCTGCTGGACCCGGCAGGCATAGAACCAGCGAAGAGAGAGTATTGTATCACTAGCCACTCAGGATGGGCAAGAATGTGAAAAGATTAAATATCCAAAACCACGTGAATGGAACACTTTAAACGGGCAAATTGTATGGTATGTGAATTGTATCTCAATAAAGATAATTTTCTTAATGTGAAAAAAGTATTCTACAAGATGATCATGACAATGGAATATTAATTTTAACACCTAGATTTTCCTCTATCTAATGGGACATGTTATTTAGAAAACAACAGTCTACAATAACAAAAGAGCTGTAGCCAGGGATGAGCTTATGTCCAAAGCATGATTTTGACCCTTTGGGGCCCCTGTAGATATTTTAATCCTTTCTTTGCTAAAAACGCTGTTCTCTTAGGAAAATATGCTCCTAAAATATAGCAACCTATCATCTTCAGGATAGTGAAATCCATCGCCTGGGAGTTCTTTTGAGTTGTCTTTTTGGTTGACCCAGGCCTCTCATCACATTTTAACAAAATCCATAGCTACCATATAATTTGTATTGTAACAACGTAAACAACAAACAAACTTGCAAAAGAAAAGAAAAAAAGAGGTTAAAACATCACAGTATCAACCACAGCTGTGGTTTGCTAGGACCATGAGTAATTTATTTCCCCAAGAAAGCTGAAAGCTCATAAGCTGCAATGATTTCACAATCTCATGTTCTTATCGTCCTCCAACTTTCCAAAGAGTCTTCACACCCACGTCCAGATTGTATCCTCCACAAAGTCAAAATGTCAGAAACTATAAAGGCCAAAAGACCCCGCAGGAAAAGTTGTGAGAGCCCATGAAAAACAAAAGGCTTCAATCACGCCGGCAGCTGAGACTCCTGAAGCCAGCTGGCGCCCTGCCACCCAGGACCCAGTGACCAAGGACAAGGCACGAACACTTTCTGAGCCCCTGTCACCACACCTGGACAACCCCAAAAGTCCCCTTTCAGAACTAACAGTCTCATCTTTTAGGAACAGGGTGCAGATCTCCCGAGTCCCAGTCTGTGGCCTTTGAAATAACAGGATGGCCATCAAGTCTGGAAACTGACACAAACACAGAGTAAACGGTTGTTGTTATTAAGTAACAGGACAGAACAATCATCTATGTTTCCGGACTTGAGGATCACTTTGAAACAAACAGCACAATCCACCCCTTCCCATCATCTTCCCCACAGAAGTCTTAAGAGCTGAGGAACCAACAACAGAAAGGATGGGGAAGGGAAGAGGAGGGTGTGTTATCTAGTAGCAGTGACATTCAGACCCAGCCAGGCCTGCTTAGCACTTACCTTAAGAGATGTGCTGTCACTCAGCTTGCACCTGCCACCTGGAACGACACTCCAAGACACCAGACGCCAAATAACAGGGACTCCCCCCCCCCCCCCCAGGAAGGCGCTGCAGCAAAAGATACTCCACCAAAAACAAGACAACGGTCGTCCAAACAAGAGCACAGCTACAGGACTGGAGAAAAGAAGCCCCAAGAGGCAAGGCCATCAGCAAAGGAAACGCAGCCCTTCATCAACTTGGGTGGTGGGCGTGAAGGGTGGCAAGCATGCAGACAGAGCTGAGCAGGCACAGCCCGCTAATAAACCGCAGCTGACCAGCCAAGCCCCACCTGACCCACTCTGCCCCTTCGCCAACTTCACCAGCAACGTTCAGAGCCAGAAAGCCTGGAGGTAGGGGAGGTAACTCTCCGAGAACTCATAAACCATGCTAACGTCCCTGATGCGAAGCAGCTGTTTTCTGGGGCGTTTAATACAGGGACACTGAATACAGTGATGAGCTCCGGTGGAGATGAGCAGGCAGGTAGGTGCATGGCGGAGGTCTCAGCTGGGATGTCATCCTCCAAAGCCTTTGCCTGCCTCTCCCCCAGCCAACACTCAGTGTGCTCCAGGTGCCCACGAGCAGACGTCATCAGCCAGGACTTGTGCAGCATTGCCATGGGACTTTCTTGGTTGGTCATCTCTCCAATTAGATTGTAGCTCCCCAAGGAAATGGCCTCTCTACCACACTGGGTCCCTAGGGCTGGTGGCATCGTGCTTGGCACAGAAGGAGATGCTCGGAGCTTTGTATTCGTGCTTGAGGGCCCAACATGTGCCTGTTAAACTGAAATTACCAATTTCACAGTCGGCAGCATTTAAAGAGCTCTCAGTGGCCCACAACTTCCTTAGCGGGGCAGAAGAGCAGGCTGCTTATGGACATCAACTCGGATCAGACCCACGGGGTCCCTCTTCCAACTCTGTCACGTATTTCCTATGGGATCCTCAGACTCATGGGCAAGAAAATTCACCTCTCTATGCCTCAATGTGATCATCTTTAGAAGGGGTGGTCACAGTCCCCCCTCCAGTGGTCGTGAGGGTTCAGCACAAGGGACACGTAGCACGGAGGCTGGCACTTAGAACTCAGTATGATTATTACAGGCACCCCTTTTTATTGTACTCCACAGATGCTGTGTTTTTACAAATAGAAATCAAGACACTCCGTCAACAAAAAGATGACTCACTTTATTGCGATACTTGATTCCTGGAACCCCACCCATGTATCTCTTGTTTTAAGATTAAACAGCCTGAGTTTTCTTGCAACTTAAACATCTATGATTTTCCATTGTTTCATTAGTACGTCTGAGTTTCCAGGAGCTACCTCTTGGCATTATCACTAGGGGTGGCGTCCGTGTCGGGAAAAAGCTGAGGCACAATGTGGGGTGGCAGCTGCACTGTGGCTGGGGTCTTAGGTGAGTGTGCGAGCCCATTTTCAAGCCAGGGAAACCAGGCATCCGAGGCAGCAGATTCCGAGACCCAGCGTTCTGCGTCTCCCTTCTACCTGTTGCTCTCACCTGTCCCCCCTTCCTACCTAGTCCTGTCCTTAGGCTTGCTCCTTCTCAGCCACAATCTCTTCCCCTGGTTCCGTCATTGCCTTGTTCAATCACAGTTTAAGGATGGAATAGTCCCACTACTGAAGGCTGCTTGGCCTTCTAAGAGCAAAGAAATCAGCTCTAACCTACACCAGGTCCGCTGGATCAAGCTCTCCAGGTGATGCCGGTAAGTGCTCATTTCCAGGGCTCCAATAGTCCAGGTGTAGCGTTTACTGAATGAACGGCAGCCCGCAGTCAGGATTTCAGAAACAGCTGGTTAACAATAATTGCCTTGACTGGCTCTCGTGATCCTCCAGGAACCCACCGCACTTACATGTATGTCCTCCTCATTTATCATTTATCTTTGATATTAGACTTGCTAATGAGCAGCAAGCAGGCGCCCTGCTGCCTGCCGCACAGTGCAGTCAGGGTACACCCGGTGCCGAGCCTCCCCGCAGAGGAGAGCTCAGCAGTCGACCTTCTCTGAAAATAAGCAAGGGGAGGGTCCAGAGGTGTCATTTGACAGTGACGCAGCGTATTTATTTCCCATGCCAGACAGCCAAGGCAAAAAGACCCAGAGAAGCTAACTTCTGTACGGAGGCCCTGCCCGGAGAAGGCGATGCTGGCAGGGGCCTCCGCAGACGGCAACGCCAGCATCATGAACGAGTCCTTTGCTTACCTCCACTTTGCCGGAGGGTACCTGCCCTCCGACTCCAAGGACTGGAGGACCATCGTGCCCGCTCTCTTGGTGGCCGTCTGCCTGGTGGGCTTCGTGGGGAACCTGTGCGTGATTGGCCTCCTCCTCCACGGTGCCTGGAAAGGAAAGCCGTCCCTGATCCACTCTCTGATTCTGAACCTGAGCCTGGCTGACCTCTCGCTCCTGCTGTTTGCGGCCCCCGTCCGCGCTGCAGCGTACTCCCGGGGCATCTGGGATCTGGGCTGGTTTGTCTGCAAATCCTCTGACTGGTTCATCCACACATGCATGGCAGCCAAGAGCCTGACCATGGTTGCAGTGGCCAAAGTTTGCTTCATGTACGCGAGCAACCCAGCCAAGCAAGTAAGCATCCACAGCTGCACCATCTGGTCAGTGCTGGTGGCTATCTGGGCTGTGGCGAGCCTGTTGCCCCTGCCGGAATGCTTCTTTAGCACCACCAGGCTTCACGGAGGTGTGGAAATGTGCCTCGTGGATGTCCCCGCTGTGGCCGAAGACTTCATGTCCATGTTCGGTAAGCTCTACCCTCTCCTGGTGTTTTGTCTGCCGTTACTCTTTGCCAGCTTTTATTTCTGGAGAGCGTATGGCCAAAGTCAAAAGCGAGGAACTAAGACTCAACACCTTAGAAACCAGATGCGCTCTAAGCAGCTCACAGTGATGTTGCTGAGCATGGCCGTCACCTCGGCTGTTCTGTGGCTCCCTGAATGGATAGCGTGGCTGTGGACATGGCACCTGCAGGCTGGAGGCCCAGCCCCACCGCAAGGTTTCATAGCCCTGTCTCAAGTCCTGATGTTTTCCATCTCTTCAGCAAATCCTCTCATCTTTCTAGTGATGTCCGGGGAGTTCAAAGAGGGCGTGAAAGGCTTATGGAAATGGATGATAACCAAAAAGCAGCCAGCCGGCTCCGAGTCTCAGCAACCACCGGCTGGCAACTCCCAGGTCCCTCCGGACAGTGCTCCCTCTCCCGAGTCCACGACGTCCATTCCCGAGAAGGCGAAAGCAGGCTCCTCCTCCTCCAGGAGGGAGAAAGCTGACAAGGCAGAGATCCCCGTCCTCCCCGATGTAGAGCAGTTTTGGCACGAGAGGGACACAGTCCCTTATGTACAAAACAGTGACCCCATCCCCTGGGAACACGAAGAGCAAGAGGCAGGAGACTGTGATAAATGACTAAGTTTCAAAGCAAAACAAACTGTGACTGTACTCAGCTGGCATAGCTGAGTTTACCATGTAACACAGGGGTCCCCAAACTACGGCCCGCGGGCCGCATGCGGCCCCCTGAGGCCATTTATCCGGCCCCCACCGCACTTTGGAAGGGGCACCTCTTTCATTGGTGGTCAGTGAGAGGAGCACATTGACCATCTCATTAGCCAAAAGCAGGCCCATAGTTCCCATTGAAATACTGGTCAGTTTGTTGATTTTAATTTACTTGTTCTTTATTTTAAATATTGTATTTGTTTCTGTTTTGTTTTTTTACTTTATAATAAGATATGTGCAGTGTGCATAGGGATTTGTTCACAGTTTTTTTTATAGTCCAGCCCTCCAATGGTCTAAGGGACAGTGAACTGGCCCCCTGTGTAAAAAGTTTGGGGACCCCTGATGTAACACATGGCAACATATCCTACCTTTAGGAATTACAAAACAACTGCTTCACAGTCTGCTTTATTTGGAACTTCTAAAATTTGTTGGGGTGACACTGGTCTGTAGGGTCACATAGGTGTCAAGTGTACATTTCTGATACATGATCTGTGTGCCCACCACCCAGTCAAATCAGCTGCATTTTCAAACTCTGCAATTTGGTAAGTGGAATCCCAGGTTAGCAGTAATTATGTTGCAGACTTAACACCCGGCTGCCCAAAGAGTTGTGCTGCATGCTTAGAAAGCCCAGCTATTTTGTCATTTTTCATTGGGTACTCTTTAGACCAGCCCTGTACCGGCTGGAGTAGAGCTTAGCTTATCTGTCAAAACCCGCATCCCCTTCCCTTAGCTTTTTCTTCCTGAACCTGCCAGCCCTAGCTTCACCTATCAAACATTATGAGTTATCTTCATTTGCTTAATGTAAGTAAATTTACTTGATAAAAACCTGTATAGAATTTCTAAGCCTGAAGGTTGCAGAATAGGGAACACCCCGTTCCAATCCCGAGCTCATTTCACATCAGTTTATTTTGGCCAAGTGTAAGTAAGTTCAAACTTTGCCTTATACTAAGATCTGCTCTGTTGATCTTTTTAATGCCACCTGAGTGGATCTTCAGCTTCTAAGTGTAAGGGTTTTAGCAGCTTACTATATTCTGATATGGAGAAAGAACTTCGACAACTACCCTCCCCTCCCCCCTTCCCAATGATCTATTCTTCCCAAATAACAGAAGACACTTCCTCTTCTGCAAGCTGAAATCAAGCTGTTCCTCCCAATTATTTCCTTTCTCTCACCATAAACTATAAGCCATGGCTAATATATAGGTATTAATGACTGAAGGCAATCATCAAATGTCATGGTGAAAGGGGGATAGAGATGAAATGTCTTGTTAAATGGCATTAATGTGCCTGTATCAGTGAACTTGAATCCTGCCCAACTTTTAAAACGCCTAAGCTTGTGTGTGATACAGATGATCAAGAGTAACAAGGAAAAAAACACAAGGGCAATGCAGGAAGAAAAGCAGTAAAATTAAATTGTGTGCTCCCAAACATATTACCAGTAAAACCTGAACAGGTAATAACTGTTCATTTTACAGCAAGTTACAGCACACCCCCAAAACATGATGATGCTACATTTCTTCCCCTATTAAATAAATAAAGGCATTTATCCATGTTTCTTGGTTATCTATAATGAAACTCTGGGGTATTTTCATTGAAGGATTCCCTCAAGAGAAAACAAACTGTCTTTAAAGCAAGCAACGAAGAATGTGAAATATAAAAAATACTGTGAATGGAATTTTTATTTTTAAATAAATGTTCAGTCTGGATTTTTTGGGTCTTGTTTCAACAAATGGTCATGGTTTGTTTTAACACAGAAGATAGGGCTGTTTTCTTTTACTTGGTTCATCACAAATTTTATTCTAAGGCTCATGTGATCACATAAAGTACAACTTAAGTATCCAAAATATTGTTTCTGTGATAATTATACAAAGGGATTACCTTTAAAATCATCTGTGATGAACTATTTGGATTAAAGATTTTAATGTACATTATATATAGTAAATGTAGGATGTAAGGTTCCAGTGTTTGATATTTTAACTTATAAACAAATAAAAACAATTATTTCACTTCAGACAGTTTTGGAGATTTAAAGTCTTTGTCTTGAATGCTTCTTTCAAAACCATCACTTGGCACCATGGGGCTTTGCGGGAGGTCAGACCTCACCACAGGTCTCAGGGGAAATGGAATCATTTATTTTTAAAGACTGGGCTGATAAGCAGCTCATCAAGATGCAGATACTGAAACACAGTATAACTGCAAGAACCAAATCTGCACAGAAGAGTCTGATTTGCAAATTACACAAGCAATCAATCCCCAATACTTTACAACAAAAGTAGGAAATTATAGAGATCGCAAAACCATTTCCTTCACACTTCTCTACTGTGAGGAACAGAAGTGCAAATGAGTAAAACAACACTATGCAGAATTTTCCATAACAAATCATCCTAGAAGGCTCACCTTTGTAGACAGTCAAAACACTTCAGTTTCACTCCTCATAGAACTTAAAAATCACTCAAATTTATAAACATGAACTTCAAAGTAAGAGGAAGGAAAAAGAAGAAAGTCCTGCTAATTAGCAACTTTACATGTTAAGACCTTAGGTGAAATAATCCCTTCCAGTTTATTAAACACAGTTCGCGTCAGTTCGGTGGCATCTAAAATATTTAAGCTAAGTACTAACACAGATGGGAATGTGTGTATGTGTGTACACATCACATACAAATGCAAATCTGTAGGTATTCCTTTTCAGGTTTTGTTACAATCATAGCATGTGTTTTAACACAGCGACTAGATTATCCTACTGACATAGGTTTTCCTAAACACTGATGTGCTATACGGAAAGCAGAAACCTACAAAGGAATGACTAAGAAGGGTCTTTGTAAACCCCAGGGGTGGGGGTGGGGGGGGTAAAGCTAGAGAGCACAGGAAATCGAGGTGAGGCTTCCCGCTATGGTGCGCATAAGGCGTGGGAAGGATGCCAGGAAAACACTGTCAATGTTAATACAAAAGGCAAAAGCAAAAAAACTAAGCTCAGCTTCCTGTGATAAAGCAATGAGATAGTGCTAAGAGACTAAGCACCAAAGTGGTCCTTTACAAATCCTGTCCCTTTTATACTGCAAATAATTTATTATTCTATTCAAGCCTTTCAAAACCATGTGACTTAAGGCCAACTTTTTTTGTACCAAATTACATTTGCTGCTGCTTTTAAGAACAGGTTTAAAAAAAGGTTTTATAAATTATGTAACATAATCATATACAATCCACATATATAAAAAGGGTTTGTTTATTGTAGTTCAAATACATAAACTGAACATTCAAAACATCTTCAAATTAAACTTTAGAAACAAAAGTTTAACATTCAAACAAGAGTATAGTTTACAGGAAACACCAGAAAGGTAAACTGTTGTCTAATCCAGAATAATGATAAAGATCATTTAAAGGTGAATGTGTTCAACCAGCAGTTCTATTCTGGCCAACATGTTAGTTATGACCGTGGCTCCATACCTGAGAAGAAATGACTAAATGAATCTTCTCTTAGGCTAAACAAGACGTGGCCTATATTTGAGAGGGGAGAAGTGAACAAATAAAACTAAAGTGTTTTTTGAGACAAAGGTAAAAGTATGTCCATTAAAATAACCTTAACCTCTGGGAGATAAGAATTTAATTTTCAGTGTTTTCTCTTTTACCCGCTTTAAAAAACAAAATCAAAACAAAACCAACTTGGGTTTTTCTTGGAGTCCGTGGTACCTGCACCTTGCAAGTTGACTACAAATGCCCTTAGGCCTTGCTGTGTAACACTGCTAGAAAGAACGCCACCAAAGTCACTGGCTTCCACACCTCGGAAAGGGATGATTTTAGCTTCAAGGTTTTAGATTTACTAGAGACAGCCTATATTTGAGTATGTATGTCAGTCATGCCACACAAAGAAAAGCATAAATATTCCCAAAGTGTTCTCTGTTCAGCAACTGTTCACGAATGCTTCTCCTTCTGTTCGTCAGATGGTTTTGCAATAGTCTGACTAATGCACATACATGTAAAAACCTGAAAATTGGCTCATGCAAGCATTTTGAATGAATAGATACCCCTGTGGAAGAGTACGCAGAACTACTTCGTTGACCGCCGGGTGGGCTCGGACGCGGTGGGCGGCGGCGGTGGGCCGCGGCGGTCCAGGTCATCCACGTACGCCACAATCAGCTTCCGCCTCTCCTCGGGCACACAGTCTAGTACTAGATACCGCTTGTCGTTCTGCAAAATCTTCTCCACGTCTTTCAGGTGCTGATCAGATTCCTGGATTAGCTTTTTGGATCTGCAATAAGAAAAGAAGTACAAGAATGACTGACTGCTGTCCACTGGTCTTTCAGATATGAGCTGGAAATGTCCATCTAGTTCCTAATTGTGTTTCCACTTTTTTTTTTAAGAAAAATTTCACTGCAGTGGTCACCTTTGTGGTCGCCTCAGCAAAGACTCCAAGGAGTGAAAGGGCCTCAGAAGCTGCATTACCCTCCCACCCCTACTGGCGGTCCCTCCAGACCAGGGCTGAGGGCGGGTGGGTAGGTCTTGCCCGTGCTGTACCTGTTCTGTGGATGAACAGAGGACTTCAGTCTGCGGGGCTGCCAATCCCAGCATCTTTCACAAGCTTTCACTTTCACATCTTTCACTAAATTAACTATAAAAATGTAGAAAGAAGTCTTACTTCACATCTAATTGAAAAGCCCAAGCTGATGCAAAACATTAAGGACCCTGACCAAAAAAATCCAGTGACAAAATACCTCGAGACCACACCCTCAGCGCTAGCTGTCCTCCCGTGCACGCACCCTTCGTTAGATGTGTCAGAGCTTTCTCTGAGAGCAAGAAAAACTGGAGGAGTGACAGCAACGCCTTCCTGCACGGGCCCTAGGCAAGGTCCGCTCGTCCTCCCGGTGACCAACGGCTGGGGCTGGGAACCGACTGGCTATGTTACAGAGAAGTCTGGTTTTAAAGCTCTGCTTTTACCATTTCAAGTTTTTACTGAAAAGTAGCCAGCAAACTGCTTTCCTGAAAACGCTTTGCTGAGCTTCAGTGAGACGGTTTAGAGGACTGCGAGCGGCAGCCGGCTCAGCAGCACTGATCGGGCTTCAGGAGGCAAAGGGAACTGACAGTGACAGACTATTTAAAAAGTCTCTTCACAAAATACAACTCTTAAAGAGGGGGCACTCCTAAAAAAGCAGTGAAGTAAAAATAAGTGTTTAAAAAATTGGATGGGTGGGTAACACAAAATAAGAATTGACATCTGGGCCCTTTCTTTAAAAAAAAAGTAAAGTAGAGATGGACTCGCTGTCTTTGACAGCGTTGGCTTCTTCTCCTTCTTAAAAGTTAATGTCAGCATGTGTGTGAACTGTATGCTTCGGCTGTCAGAGTAAGGACTAGTGAAGACAGTGACTCGGACGTGAACCACCACATTGCACATACCTATATGTTATAAATTTGGTCTCTTTCAAAAGCGTCCTGAAGTCAGCTTTGGCCGTGATGTATTTGTCTCTGATGTACTCTTCAAACTCTCTTTGTTTTTTCTGTAAGAAGGTGGTAAGATTAGAAAAACAGCCCAATAATTCTACAACTAATATTAATTATTTATAAGACTAGTAATTTGTAAGTCACATCATAAACTAAAAAATTCAAAAGAAAAAAGCAGTAAGGTACATTTGTGTTCACATAACAGTCAGTCATTAAAATGCAGGATCGGCAATGTATATTTTTAAGACAAAAGGAAAGCAAGAACTTGGAACCATGTAAAACATTTATGAGGCTATTCCCTTTCATCTTCATAACACTCTTAAAAAATAAATTAAGGGTTAAATATAGACTATATTTATATCCTCAAGCACACAGATACTAACGTGGTATAATTTATGGGTACACCAACCATAACATTCAGAACTTTAAGTTATACTGAGCATTTAGCTTTCCTAGTAAAAAAGACTTTATTATCAATTCTAAGCAATCAGAAAAGTCAGAGCTGAGACTGGATCTCTCGGGTACAAGTCTCCCCCTCAAACGCAGCTCCGTCTGTCTGCTGCTCCACACATCTATTGCAAGGACCTAACAGGGCCTAGAAGGAAGAGTACGGGGGTCCTCGGGTTACTGCACAGTTCCGTTCCTACGACACTGACGTAACCCGAATCTCGGTGTAAGTCGAAACACACCCTAGCCTAAGTCACTTACCTATCCTAACACAGTTGTAAAATCATAATCTAGAACACAAAAATACAAATACACCGTTACTGCGTATTCTTCAGCCACGCGCAACCCAACCAGTTCGCCCACAGTCCGTAAGTACGATGCTAACGGTGTAGGCAAAACACTCACATCTCAATTTTTTAAAGTTTTTACGGGAGTGAGTGTCATAAACTCAAAATGTCGTATGTCAAGACTGGGAACCCGAGGACCCGCTGTATTGGATCTATGGGTTTCTGACTCTACTAGAGAAAACAAGCCAGAAAGGAAAACAATGGGAAGAGAACACATGCCAGGCCAAGGGTCACAGAGACCGCAGCCAGCTCCACTCCCCTGAACCACTCCCGGTCTCAGCCCGACCGCGAGAGCAGACCAGGGCTCCGCTCAGCTTCCCGCACCCAAGGTTCCTCCACTGCAGAGGCTTGGGGGCTCCGAACACTGGAGACCGCACTCCGCGGCTCTGCGGGCAGGACCACATGCCGGCCTGAACGCGCCTGCCTAGGCAACCCTGACTACACAGTAAATTAAAACAATGGCTTCTCTAAAATCCCAAAACACAGGTTTAACCCCAAAGGTTAATCTTTTTTGTTTCTATTACATTGTCTTGTTAAAATATCATGCAAGAAAGAAAATATGAAATTAAAATTCAGATTCATTTCTCATACACTTCAAAATGATTTGCTTAAAATCATCAGCTTATTTGGTCAAGATACTAGTGCTGCTAATTAAGCACCCAATTAATATTTATAAAGTGATAATAAATCTCACACAAAATCCTCTTACCCTGTCACTGGAGGAGAATTTAATGCACCGAGGATCTTCCTTAATGATTTTTTTTACTTCTTTCCATGTGGATGTTAAGGTAATCTTTAAAAAGACGAGGAAATAAAACATATAAATACAACTCACTTTTACTGAGGGCATCCCAGCACAGCACACGTGGCACGCAATGCACTCCGGCCTGCGCACCCCTGTACGCCCGGCGTAATGAACCGTCCGGAACGGGAGAGCAGCGTTAAGTCTCTTTGGGATGGCTGGCCACAAGAGTTATGTTCGTGGCCAAATGCTCACGGTGGCCTAAGACAATCCCTGCACACCCTGTATCTCCAGGGCAACATCAGACCTTCTGAAGAAACATCTGCGAGAGAGCGGGGAAACAGGAGAAAACCTGGACACCCGGGTGTACAAGCTGCCAGACGGAAACGGAGCGGAGAGGGACCCAACTAACCCTCCTGTCGGGACGGGTCAATGGTCACACACAGCTAAGGACACTGTGAGCAGCCAGGGAAGAGATAAGGACTTAAGAATTGCAAATGCAAGTAATTTTTTTATAATTCTTGTTTTTTTGGTGGTGTTTTAAAATCTTATTTACTGATTTTTAGAAAGAGGAGAGAGCAAGGTGATGTGGAGGAGTGGGAAGCATAAACTCCTAGTAGTTGCTTCTTGTATGTCACTTGACTGGGCGAGCCCAGGGCTTCAACCTCAGCATTCCAGGTCAATGCTTTTAATTTTTTTTTTAATTATTCATTTTTAGAGAGGAGAGAGAGAGGGAGAGAGAGAAACAGAGAGAGAGAAGGGGGGAGGAGCTGGAAGCATCAACTCCCATATATGCCTTGACCAGGCAAGCCCAGGGTTTTGAACTGGCGACCTCAGCATTTCCAGGTCAACGCTTTATCCACTGTGCCACCACAGGTCAGGCCCAATGCTTTTAATTTTTAAAGAGCAAGAATACCATTAACATTTTACATGAGCATCATAACCCATGAATACCAGTAATGAATCTAGACACCATGACAAATCTTATCAATGTTTTACTTTTTGGTATTATTAACAAAGATTCATGTAGATTAAAATAGGAAAAAAAGAGACTCTTACTGCAGAAGTTTCATCCAGAAGTTGCCTAAAGTGCTCCCTCTTCTTTTTGGTAAGTGCTTCAATGTGTTCATTGAACAGCTTCTCCTTCTCCTCTCTCTCCAACAAGGACCCAGACTCCCAGCGGTGGTCCTTCCGCAGAGTCCTCCGCGTGTCGGACCATGACACATCTGAAGAGCGTACCTAAAACAGAGAGCCGTGTCTGCCACCAGACCGACCTTTTCATACTTCAACAACAAAGGGCATAATTCTTTACAAATGACAATTTTAACAAAGGAGCTTCTGGCGACTTCACCTTAGTTAAGCAGTCACTAAAAATCTGCTCCTTTAAGCCAGAAATCTTACCTCCTAGAGCTCACCTAAGCTATCAAGTGTGGGTTTCAAGGTGGGAAAGGATGAAGAGAAGGTATCTCCCATCAACCATAGTCCCTAATCACTTTAATAGTATTCAGTACTCTCTTTTGTTTTGTTTTTAATTCAGTGAGAGAAGGGGAAGCAGACAGACTCCTGCATGCACCCTGACCAGGATCCACCCAGCAAGCCCACTAGGGCAGCGATTCTCAACCTGTGGGTCGCGACCCCGGCGGGGGTCGAACACCAAAACACAGGGGTCGCCTAAAGCCATCGGAAAATACATATTTTATTTATATATATTTTATTTCGGAAAATACATATTTTATTTATATATATTTTATTTCGGAAAATACATATTTTATTTATATATATATTTTATTTTGGAAAACACATATTTTATTTATATATAATATATGTATATATAATAAATATATATATATAATAAATATGTATTTTCCGATGGCTTTAGGCGACCCCTGTGTTGTGGTCGTTTGACCACCGCCGGGGTTGCGACCCACAGGTTGAGAACCGCTACACTAGGGGATGATGCTCTGCCCATTTGGGGTGTTGCTCCGTTGCTCAGCAACCAAGCTCTTCTTAGTGCCTGAGGCAGAGGCCATGGAGCCATCCTCAACATCTGGGGCCAACTTGCTCCAATCAAGACATAGCTTCAGGAGGGGAAGAGAGAAAGAGAAAAGCGAGCAAGGAGAGGGAGAGGGGTGGAGAAGCAGAAGGGTGCGTCTCCTGTGGGTCCTGACCAGGAAACAAACACAGGACATCCACACACCAGGCCAATGCTCTACCACTGAACCAACCAGCCAGCACCCTCAGTACTCTATTTAACATCTTACAAACTTCTAATAGAAAAGATGGATACAAATGAACTAGGAAATACATTCTTATTGTAGCACCAAGCAGCTCACAGGGAAAAACAAAACAAAACAAAAACCTCTCAACAAATCTTGAGCTCAAATTTGGACTTATCAACTACATACTGGAAGTGACATCTCCAAGCATAAGGAAGAATTAGCATGGTTAAGAAGACCAAATAACAGACCACCAGAGAGGTCTAGCTGGCTCACCAACCAGTAGAAAGGTATGCTTCACTGCTGGTAATGGCCTTAGCAGTAAGTCACACTGCTGCCATGCTAAGAAATATAGGAGGTGAGAAGACAGGTAAGAAAAACACAAAAACATTTATTTACCCAACATTTATCAAGCATCTAAATACATGTCAGGCAAATACTATGCTCGGCCTGGGAATACAAATTAAGATGCTGATCCCTTCCTCCAAAGGGCTCACTTTAGGGAAGACAAGCATGTATGCCCACAACCAAAGTGACACAGCACGTGTGCACTGGCACACACAGAGCACAGGGTGGTAACAGCCACAGTGAGTTTGGATTTGCCCAATGGGCAGGATCAGCCTCCCAGAAGACAGGATACTGTGTGTGCTCTTGGAGAACAAGGAAGTCTGCCACCATGGTGGGAAGTTTAAAAGCATTCTAGGTGGAGGGCTGGCAGGAGCAATGGCAGGATTCAGATTAAGTTCAGCAAGCCTGAAGCCTTGTTCAGGACGAGAGGGAGCCAGAGCAGGCAAGGCAACATGAAGGTGGGCGAGTCAGGAATGAACATCTTCCATCAAGCTAAAGAGTCTGAATTTGAAATGTGGGCAACTGCTAAGAGTATGGAGGACTGCCACCTTCTGCCAGCCTGGGAATTGTCACAAAATCGAATGTGCCTTTTATACAGATTTCTGTGGTTGTAATAAAAATAAATTTGGGGGACACAAGGCAGGGAAAAAAATAAGAAAACAACTCCAACTGTCCAGCGAAGAGACAGGAAACTGAAAACTCATCAGCAGAAACAAGGGGGAAAATCTGAAGCCCGACAGGTGCAACTTAAAGAGTGGCTCCAATGGAAACAGAAGAAAGAGCAGGAAAGATGGCGACAAAGAAGGGGAAGAAACAAGCAGAGGAGCGGAGCAGCCCGGGCACTCACCGCCGGACAGTGTGCCTGCGGATCTCAGCAACCCTGGCAAACAGAAGTGCCTCCCAGAGAGCTGCGCAGTCCCTCCTGGGTCAGGACACCTCCAGCCCTACTTTTCACACCATCTGCACGAACAGTAACGGGCCCTCACAATGACGACCCTCCATCAACAAGGGTCAATTATGTTCAGCACACTTGCTCCTTACTATGGACTGTAAGCGTGTAATAATTCAGCATGACTTCCAGCAAGACCAATTAAAATAAAGCTTTGACACTACTAAAGGAGTATGAGTTTTCATGTACACAAAACATCTAACTTCTGAAAATATTAAGTAACTAGATTTTGCCTATTCCAACAGAGCTAATACCAAACACTCAATTTTAGACCACTTCATAAATAACAGGAAAGTATATCCCTCAGAGTTCTTTAGTTTACAGATAACAGTAAAACGTTCACTAGGAGGTACTGTGGTGGATTTCTCCCGTCCAGCACAGCACAGAGAGCGAGAGGAGCGTGTACCATGTCAGACAGAAGCGCTTTGAAGTTCTGGATTGCTTCCTCCCGCTTGTGCTGCTCCCGCTCACGGTCGATCTCCTTCGTTTGCTCCGACCGAGCCTTCTGCACCTCCCGCTCCCGCTCCCGGAGGCTAGCCTCGATGCGGGCTTGCCTTTCCAGCTCCTTTTCTTTCTCCGAGTCTAAATTCTGAAAAAGTGAAAGGACATTATCCTTTTTTCCAACTGCGTCAAAACATTTCCATAAAATAAAATTTGTCAATTACAAATTTCAAAGCCTACTTTTTTACCAAGAATACTGTATATCTAAACACACCTCATTTCTGTATCAACTACTGGAGATTCTTTATTCATTTATTTTTTTGTGACAGAAACAGAAAGACAGAGAGAAGGAGAGATAGAGACAGACGGACGGGAGAGAGATGAGAAGCATCAATTCTTCATTGTGGCACTTTAGTTCTTCATTGATTGCTTTCTCATATGTGCCTTGACCAGCAGGCTACAGCCGAGCGAGTGACCCCTTGCTCAAGCCAGCGACCTTAGGCTCAAGTCAGCAACCATGGGGTCATGTCTATGATACCACGCTCAAGCCAGCGACCCTGCGCTCAAACCGGTGAGCCCGCGCTCAAGTCGGAGACCTCAGGGTTTCAAACCTGGGTCCTCCGCATCCCAGTCAACGATCTATCTCCTGCCCCACCACTTGGTCAGGCTGGAGATTCTTATATTAAGAAGATAAAAAACTCCAAACCCCTAAACAGCAGCAAGTGCCTTTATAACGCAATTTTGAATGCCACTATTCCACAGTTACAGTCCCGTGAACACAACGGTTACCTTGGCTATTTTTTCAATGTACTGCTTGAACAGGTCTTCCCGCATTGACGAGCTGTCCACCGCTTTGTAGCGAGGGTCACTCTCTACTTTGTCTTTCACTTTGCTCCATCGGGACTGACTGTCCAGGTGATGATTAGATAACAGTTCAAAGAAATCTGACTTAATCTGCATTTCAAAACAAGATAAAGGAAGAACAATGAGAAGATCCTCATATCTAAATGCTTACAACTAAAAAAATGTTCACTTGCCTTAAAAATAACTTTTTAAATGCACTTATTTAGAGTAGATTAAATTTCAGTAAAAGATAGTATCAAAATTTCTTTCATGAGAAATTTTAAAATATACATATCGACTGTCATTTAAAACATCAAAGTCAAGATCAATCATTCTCCAGTGAAATTATTTAAATATAGAAAAATTTTTATGTTGTTTATAACATTTGATCTCAGAATTGCCATGTTTTCATAAGGAATATGAACTTGCCTTTATTTTTTAGCTAAGAACCAGCTTATAAACTGAACGTAAAATAACATAAAGCTGGTAAGAATGATTTACTTTAGCCTGACCAGGCGGTGGCGCAGTGGATAGAGCGTCGGACTGGGATGCGGAAGGACCCAGGTTCGAGACCCCAGGATAGCCAACTTGAGCATGGGCTTATCTGGCTTGAGCAAAAAAAAAAAAAAAAAAAAAAAAAGCTCACTAGCATGGACCCAAGGTCACTGGCTCGAGGGGGGGGGGGGGGTTACTCAGTCTGCTGAAGGCCCGCGGTCATGGCACATATGAGAAAGCAATCAATGAACAACTACGGTGTCGCAACAAAAAACTGATGATTGATGCTTCTCCTCTCTCTCCGTTCCTGTCTGTCCCTATCTATCCCTCTATCTGATTCTCTCTCTGTCCCTGTAAAAATAAAATAAAATAAAGAATGATTTACTTTAAAAAGTAGATAAATTTAAAAAAATAAATTTATTTGTTAAAATAGAATTTATAAACAGTTAAGCACAAATAGCAAATCTTATTCATTACAAACCTGAAACTACTGTTAAATATCTAAAAAGAGTTAAGTTTAATTTTTATATTTCAGTTTAAAAAAGAGCAATGTTTTTATACCTTCATCTACAAGAAAAGTATAGATTTTTCTGTTGGTCATAATCATTACTAAAAAAAAACTGCATTCAGATTTTCTGTACTTTTTAGTCATTAAATAAGTACTTTTATCATTATACAACTCAGAGTATGTACTCAGAGTATATATTAACATACTCAACTGAAGGACCAAATTAGTAACATTATACCAAAGGCATTAAATAATATGAATCCTTCAATATTAATATATATAATACTTAGAAACCCTTTCCCAAACTGAATTTATAAATTTTTTTAATAGGGAAAGGTATAAATGAGGTATTCATTTTAATGCACCTTTACGGACCTGTTTTAAAACTCAAGTCTCATCTAAATTGTTTTGTACTCCTCCTCAGGAATTCACTCAATGTGGCAAAAGCCATTTGGGCAGAGTATTCTGACCATGTCAAGAACCTCTCTCTTCTCCCGATAGAGATTAAACATGATGCCTTCCCTCCTGACCAAGGAAAGGAGGAATTAGCAATGGAATCAGAATTTAAAATGTGTGGGCACAAAATAAAGGAGGCATTCCTTCTGCATATTCCAACCCTCACATTTCCTCCTATAACCTCACCTCTCCAATTAGATTAAAATGGGGGTTGATATCCTCTTTGGAAAACACTTGTAAGGTTATAAGAGAAAGACAAGAGCTACTCAGCTGTGGACTTCCCCACTTCATAACTTGGCTCTTGACTTTGGAATATGAGAAATACTCATACACCCAGTATTTGCAGACAGTGACAATAAACTACTTGAGGTAAGTGATGTAACAAATTCACTGTTCACTTTGTCTACTTTGTATTTTGACAGGATGAACACCAAATTCCTAAATGCATGATAACTAGAAGGCAACGTTTATAAAATTCATGTTGAATAAAAACATGTAAGCTGAATCAAAACAGGAATCTTTCTAAGCCATAGGAATTTATATTATTATAATAATTTTCAAATATTGAACACAAAGCCTATAAAGTGAAAACTATCAAAGTTTTTAAAATGTGTGATGTATATAGACAAAGTAAACTTTAAATAAAACTTTCCAAATATGAAAAAACCTTAACATCTAACCTATTTAATTTAATAGAGAGAAATAGTCTCCTTAGCCTTATTTATGTAGTGTAACAGAAAAAACTGTTCGCCCTAGCCAGTTGGCTCAGTAGTAGAGCATCAGCCCAGCATGTGGATGTCCCGGGTTTGATTCCCGGTCAGGATACACAGAAAAAACGACCATCTGCTTCTCCACCCTGGCCCCCACCCCTCCAGCAGCCATGGCTCAACTGGTTCAAGGGCATGGGCGCTGGGTGCTGAGGATGGCTCCATGCAGGCACTAGAAATGGCTCGATTGTGAGCAAGGTCCCAGATGGGCAGAGCATTGGCCCCCGACTGGGGTTACTGAGTGGATCCCAGTTGGGGTGCATGCAGGAGTCTATCTCCCCTCCTCTCATTTGGGGGGGGGGGGGAAATATCAGCAGGAAATTTGAAAGAGAGGAGAGAAAAATGCCAATCTTATAAAAGGATTAACTCCATTGTGTGTAACTTCAAATATGTTGTTCCAATAGGTAAATTATTTGAACCACAATTGTATAAAAATTGGTTATCATGATACATAAAGTATACTCAACAAAAACTTTTGCAAAAAAGAAGGTAGCTACTTTTGCAAACAAAACAGTCTAGTAAAAGTAAACAAAGTTTGTGGGGGTGGGACTTTTTTTATAAAATGGAGAATTACTGGTGAAGGCTACATGAAAATGATGCACCTTTTAGCTTGAAAATGCCTACAGAGCAGAAAAAAGATTTTGCCAAAAGTCAATGTCCTTCCCGGGCTTTGTCTCAGCAAGTAATTACCTCACGCTTTTATTCTAAAGCGACTGACTCGGTTAGAGAATCACAAGGACTGTGGCACTGATCTTACTCTTCAACCACACAGTTAAAAAAAAACAGCAAAAACAGTATAGTCGATATATTTCATAAGAATGTGCACTGAAAGTCATAAAGAATGTGATAAAATTTCATTAACCAAACACTTCTCAGAATAGAAATATACTATAAATGTACTACATTTACCTTACTTTAAAGATTTCTGCTTTCATGGTCTAATTAGTAATTGATTTTGCATTCTTTAAATTGGCTGAAAAAGTTTTACCTTTTTAAAAAACTTAGCAATTGAACAAAGCCAAACCCATAATTTAAAGAATTAAAATTTTATAATGAAGAGAAACTAAATATAGTAGGTTATTTAGATGTAATGTCTTATCTCTATTAACACCTTCTGGGCACAACTCTCATCACTTCATAAGGAAAAAGACTAAAAACCTGTCAAGTACCAGAACTACAGAAGGCTAAAGTCACCACACAGAGATACCATTTCTTTCCTCACTAGGGAATCCCATAATACTCTGCGTATCAGTGATTGACAGCTGTTAGACTGAACTGATTGACAGGCCACACAGCACAAAACCGTAAAGTCTATCCACTTGTTATAAAACAGAATACATAAAATAGTTACATAAAAAAAGTGTTTAGAAAAAAAACCAGTTACAAACGCAAAGAGAAAAACATTCAATTTGTATAAAAGCAATCATACAATATCTAAATCATTCATTTACTTGGTTTTCTTTAATCAAATAAGTTATTACTAAAAGTCAAAAGTAGCAAACAATTCATTAACATGTTTCTAATACAAAACATAAAATGTTTAAGTAGAATTTAATATTTTACACATTTTCTCTGAAAAGCATAATCATTTTACAAAAAAATGTTAATACTGAAATAATTCTGGAAAAGATCTACTTTTGAGGCCCAGTAAATCAGGAAATTTCAGATATTTCTGACAAAAGTTATTTATTTCAATGTTATTTTCAATGAAAGAGGCTTGCTTCTTCCCAATGCGAACTGTTTTATTCCCTAACAACACCTACTAGAATTTGTCATGTTTTAACTTCCTAGAAGGAGGCAATTTTAAATGTCAATAATGATGAGGTTCCGAGGTCCGCCCCCAAAGCGGCCGGGACAGTGGGAGAGCGTTGCATGTTTTCATGGTTCGCGCACCACTGGTGCCATCTCCCTGCCTGCCTGCCTCCCAGTAGTGAGCTCCTCTCCACTCTTGACACTGCCGTCAAATGACATTTGGAATTCATTAATCTTTGATAGCTGACCTTTAATTCTGATAAGCAATAATTTATATGTAAGGTATGTTTACTAAAAGATTAGAAAGTCACTAAAATGCTTTTAGAGGGCAAAAAAAAAAAAGATAAAGAAGCTTTTGAAACTTAAATGTTACCACCTATAAAGAATCTTGACATCTTAGCAGGCATTTAGCTGGCCCGTGAACAGACAGGCCTAACAACCCGTTCTGGGCTTACCAGGCCTCTCAGCATTAATAACATTTAAAGCAAACCTGTGTAGTTTATTTAGTACAGCTATGAAAATAGGCACTGTAGAAGTAAAGTGATAGAATATACACCTATAAACAATTATAAAAGTTAACTTAAAAGGCTGAACAGTAAATGTGAGTCCTGTTATTTATGCTTGTGAATGAGACAGAAACAGCCCCAGCACGGCCCTCCCCACTACCACCACCATCCATCAGACCACTGGAGCTACAGCCACCTTACCTTCTCGCCTCTAGTCTTCGAATCTTCTTTCTCCTTCTTCCTCGCAGCCGCCACAAATTCATTGAACAAGGCTTCTCGATCTTTCATCTTTTCAATTGCTTTGAATCTTGAATCTTTAGCATGCTTGGCTGCAAATTCACTAAAAGTAGCTCTGTAACAAAATGGCAAGTGTGCTAACTTTGTTAGAGCTATTTCTTCTGCTTGTCAAAAGGCATAGCAGAAGATACCATTTTTCCAGCAAGAGTATATGCCAAAAAAGACACTGAATCCTACCATCTGCTTAAACAGTGAACGATCTACGTACAGAAAGTAAAAAGGTCTAAAGGATGAAGATGTCGTAAGAGGTCTGTTTTACTATCAGATTGGTGGCAGGAAGATCCACACACAGCAGAGAGCAAAGAACGTGTGTGCTTAAGAGACTTAAGGGCTCCTCTAGCTGCATCCTGAGATGAGGCTGAGTCCTGCATCTGCCCATGGTGGAGTACCTCTTACTGAACTGATTCCAAGCAGTGGACAACAAAGAGGTAGAGTAAAACTGAGCAAGCCCCACTGCCCTCTGCCATGGCACCATTTCCCAAGATGTAAAGCTAGGGTACAAGCAGAGTACAATGGTCCCAATGAGCTAGAAGTAGCAAGAGTCTGGGTGCTAAAATACCAGAAAAAGAAGCTGGAGAGAGAGAGGGAGCCCCAGAAGACTACCCCATAGGATTCCCTGAGTCTATAGCCAAGGCCGAGCTGTGTAAGAGCAGAAAAAGACCACTCCCTGTAACAAGCTGTTACATGAGACAGAGAGACATTAGAGACTGAGGAGAGCTGCAGGAGAAAATAAACACAGTATTGCCTGACCAGGTGGTGGCACAGTGGATAAAGCGTCGGACTGGGATGCAGAGGACCCAGGTTCGAGACCCTGAGGTCGCCAGCTTGAGCGCGGGCTCATCTGGTTTGAGCAAAGCTCACCAGCTTAGACCCAAGGTCGCTGGCTCAAGCATGGGGTCACTCGGTCTGCTGAAGGCCCACGGTCAAGACACATATGAGAAAGCAATCAATGAACAACTAAGGTGTCACAATGAAAAACTGATGATTGATGCATCTCATCTCTCTCCATTCCTGTCTGTCCCTATCTATCCCTCTCTCTGACTCTCCCTGTCCCTGTAAAACATAAATAAATAAATAAATAAATAAATAATAAACACAGTATCAGGAAAACAAGCTTCAAAGACCCATAAGGGAAACAAAGCAGGAAGGTTAGGAGAGATACCTTCCAGTTTCTGAGGTCCACACTAACAAAGCATAAAATTAAAGGTAAAATTACTGTGATGAGCCAGTAATTGAACTGCCTGCTAAATCAAGAATTTGCACTCTTCACATGAAGATAACAGACTTGAGTCTCTACCCATTATTCACAATTTCCAAAACTCAATTAAAAATTACTAAATATACAAAGAAACATGTGGTCCATAGGGAAACCTTAAAAGCCAATAGAAACTGAACCAAACATACCCAGATATTGTTCTAGGTACATAAATACTTTAAAACTATTTAATTATAATGGAAGAATTAAAGAGTAGAGATATGAGAAATATAAAAAAAAGAAAGGGGCAGGAAAAATTCTCTTGATACGCTTAACATGAGAGTAGAGATAGCAGATAGAGTCACTAACTAAAAGCTAGAGCAGTAGCAATGATCTAATCAAAAGAACACAAAAAATATTGGCGGGAAGGGGAGAACAGTCCCAGGAACATGTGAATAATACCAAACACTGATATATGTGTAATTAGAATCCTAAAAGAGAAAAGAGTGAATCAGGGCATAAAATATACTGACCAAAAACCTTCCAAATTTAATGAAAAACATCAATATATAAATCCAAAAAGCTCAGCAAACACCCAGAGGCTAAATATCAAGATGAGCTAAATGAGAGCTAATGAGGGTATGTATAAAAAAAGTTTCTCCATAAATAAAAGGCATTTACAAAGAATTCGTATGTTTGAACATATTTTAGTATTTGAAGCTTTTACCTTATATAATAAGAATTTTCTCTCATAATAAATCTCCCATATTTAGCATGTTTTTAGAGGTGAAAAAATGAGGCAAATTAAACAAAGATTACAGGCCTGAATTATAAAGAAAAAAACCTTCAGAATTTAAAACAACTACTAAAGATCAGGAGTACCACTCTCAGCTAATATGTGCTCTTTTTACGTTTTGCTAACCAAAGTCAGATTCTAATCATCTTTTATATGCAACTTGTTATTACTCACAGTATCTAATTTAATTAATTCATTTTTGACAGGATATAATGAAAACCTGGTTTGTGCAATGTATACATAACCATAACAAAACTCTAAGTTGAAATAATGTGTACCCCAGAAAAAACATCACATGTAGCCCATTAAATCTGTTTCCACGATAAATCAAGCACCTTGCCTTTTAATCTTAGGGCAGAAAAAGCAATACCATGATGAAAGAAGAAAGCTTCTTAAAAATTTAAAATTAACGCCTGACCAGGCGGTGGTTCAGTGCATAGAGCATCGGACTGGGATGCAGAGGACCCAGGTTCGAGACCCTGAGGTCGCCAGCTTAAGCGCGGGCTCTTCTGGTTTGAGCAAAGCTCACCAGCGTGGACCCAAGGTCACTGGCTCGAGCAAGGGGTTACTCGGTCTGCTGAAGGCCCACAGTCAAGGAACATATGATAAAGCAATCAATGAACTAAGGTGTCACAATGAAAAACTGTGATTGATGCTTCTCATCTCTCTCCACTCCTATTTGCCCCTATCTATCCCTCTCTCTGACTCTGTCTCTGTTAAAAAAAAAAAAAAAAGTAAAATTAACGTGTAAAAAATGAGAATTCAATTATTTTACACTTATTTATATTTTTTATAATAGGTAAAATAATATTTTCTACCAGGACAGACTAAAATGAAATTTTAGCATTAAGTTCCCAGAGATGTTTCTATCTGACTCATCTCTAAACTCCAAAAAGCACTATTTTATAACAGACATGGTGTAAGAGTCCTTTTTGTTGGGGGAAGGATGGAGTGGATATTGGTTGGTGGTAAGGGCTGGGGAAGATTACAATGATCAGGAGTTGACCTGGAATGTCCATTACAAAAGAAAAGACATAGTGGACACAGGCACTGAAGTTAAGTAATTTTCCCAGGTCACTCTTTCCCTTGGCATAAACCCCACTGCCTTTACCTACAAACGCTACTAAAGAGTTTCTGTGAAGGCAGTCTTCCCCTATTCAGAGAGAAAGGCCAGTGGACAGTAATTTCTCAACTTTATGTTATTCCTCCTTACTTTCTGCTACTTACCAAACTTGATCCTAATGTATGCTAGCATTAAATGCATCAATACAGCAATACAGCACAATGACCCACGTAATAGGACATCTACTTATGTACCAGATAGCTTTACTGTCTGAAGTAAACAGCATGTACAGATCACTCTGACAACTGTCTGCTCCAAAAGAGCACCAGGGGGGTCCTGAAATACAGCACGACCTCATTCATCCAACCTCAGAAGGAAAATACAGTACCTCTGGAGTTTCAATTATTCCCCGATACATAAAGGGTTTTAATAAATGGATATGTTTTGCTGACTCATTTGCAAAAAAGCTGTAGATATCATGAGACTTTACCTTTAAGTATTTCAGCATGGCATCTCCAAACCTGCCTCTAGAAATGTGCTTTACAACCCAGTTTCAACTACTGTGACCCATGAATTCACCTCACACTTTGGATTAAGAAAAAGCTCGAGCCCCACTGGAGTTTGAAACTCCATACCCCCTGAAGAATATTACATTCTTCACGGCCACAAGTTCTCTAGTTTTAATTTCTGAAATCTATATTAATGCCACAATTTCTCTTCTAATTTCAAATATACTTTCTCAAACAACACATATCCACTAACAAAATAACTTTATACAAAATGAACTTTTACAAAAAGTGCCACTTAATGCAGACACTCCATGATTCCACTCTAGTTTTAGAACTTCTCCATGTTCTGAACCCACAACCACCGACTCCCACAGCTAATGCGTAAAGAAGGGAGTCGCCCTCCCTGCCCAGACGATGCTGTGTAATACTGCGATCAGGATGAAATCCTACATTCCTTTGGGCAAGTTACCTAATCTGTTTATGTTTTACTTTCCTTATCTATAAAATAGATATGATATGGGTACCTAATGATATCGGCTGTTTTAAAGACTGAATGAGATAGTAGGCATGTGCATATTTACACATACACACAAACATTTTAGGTGCATATATGTATATATATATCTTTAAGCGCACAAAAAATACCCAAACATTGATGCTATTATTTCTACTACATATGATGCTAGCACGTTTAAAATGTCTCATTTTTTTCAGTCCATTACATATATTCAGTACACATTAGCAAGCAACTGAAAATATCAAAGAAAATCATAATCTAGATACTTAGAAAACTGAAAGGTCCTTCACTATTTTAATCAAAATAATGTCCCTGCTTTGCAATTTAGTATGTGTAAAACTGTAAGTCAGGGACAGACTTTCTACAATTTACCAGTTTCTAAAGAAAACTCTTCCCGCAGGGAAACACTGAAAACCAGGGCCTGCAGAGCCCCAGGGATTGCTCCGAGGACACGCAGGGTGGGGCAGAGCAGGTCTACAGTGTCAGTACCCGAAACACTTTACTCTCGCATTATTTATTAAGTATTGCTTTATTTTCTATACGAAGAACTGTAGACCTATCTTTTGCCCCCCCGTATGTAAAAAGAAAGTTTTTCATATCCAAATCTTCAAAAGATCACGTGTGTGTATATAATTTTTTAAAACTGATCTTTTGAGAAAACACGTATTTTGATGGTTGCCAGTAACGAACCACATACCTTGGATTAAATTTTGCTTCTTCCATCATTTTTTTGAAATCTTCCTTGGCTTGCATTATTTTGTTTTTCTTTTCCCTGCGTTCTTCCTCCGCCCTGGTCTTAACATACTGATCAAATACCTATCACAAAAGTAAACCAATTTGACAAATTAGTCTTTCATACAGGTAATTTAACTCCCAAATTATGGAACATAAAAAGAATACTAAGTCACTAGCTCTGCCCAATCTATAATCAGAAGAATATGGGTAACTCAATTACATGCAGATTACCTACAGCAAGGCTCGCCTTAAAGCGCCAGTGACAGTATCACAGAGGCATACAACCCTATGCCTGGGCTTTCAGAATAGGGAAAATGTTAAAAAGCCCCTTTAATTTTTATTTTCCCCAATTACAAATTGAATATGTTTATTTAAAAAACTTCAGGTGCCTGACCAGTGGTGGCGCAGTGGATAGTGTAGACCTGGGACACTAAAGCCCCAGGTTTGAAACCTCGAGGTCGCCAGCTTGAGTGTGGGATCAACAACATGATTCCACTGTCACTGGCTTGAGCCCAAAAGTTGCTGGCTTGAAGCCCAAGGTCACTGGCTTGAGTAAGGTGTCACTGGCTCAGCTGGAGCCCCTGGGGCAAGGTATGTATGAGAAGCAATCAATGAACAACTAAAGTAACACAAGTATAGGTTGATGCTTCTCATCTCTCCTATCCTCTCAAAAAAATTCCAAGCAATTTAGAAATGTTTAAAAGAAATCACAATCCTCCCAAACCCATTCTAGAACAAACATTAATGGTACTAAATCTAATTTTATTTATTTCTTTACTTGTGTTTAAGACATAATTTTCACCAAAATAACTATGCTTTACATCTATTCCATAATATTTTTACCCACTTAATAAAGTACAGTGAAGAAAAAACTGAATATGCACATCCATTTCCTGCCTTCTACAAACACTAATTAAACGACAGGAGAGGAATTTCTGTTTTAAAGTCACAAGAACAGGGAACAGGAAAAAGAGAAACAGTAACTCTGGAAATTGAAAAGCAGAGGGACAAGTAGTAAAGAATCTGGCAGACATGAGAAAGCTGACCCTAAACCAGCAGTCAAGAAAACAAAGGAATTAATGAAAAACAAACTTTTTTCTCTTAAAGACCAAGAATTCATACTCTACCTACTATGACTAAAGTCACTGGATAAGTGTTTAAAAAAAAGAAAACGAACCATTTTTTTTGAAGTAGAGAATCCTCAACGGACACCGTGCAAGTAAGGGGGGCACCGCTACGACAGGCTGCGTAAGCAGTACCATCGCTAAACCCCCCCCCCCCACTGCTAAGTGTATGTATCTGGGGCCTGCTCCCCCTGCACAAGGGGGGCATCGCTACGACAGGCTGCGTAAGCAGTACCATCGCTAACCCCCCCCCACCGCCAAGTGTATGTATCTGGGGCCTGCTCCCCCTGCACAAGGGGGGGCACCGCTACGACAGGCTGCGTAAGCAGTACCATCGCTAACCCCCCCCCCCCGCCCCCACCGCCAAGTGTATGTATCTGGGGCCTGCTCCTCCTGCACTCCAGGAAACGGCAAGCGCTTGTTCTCCAGAGCAGGAAAATCATGACCTGCTGGCCAGATCGGGCCTGCTGCCTATTTTTATGCAGCCCAAGAATACTTCTGACATTTTTAAGTGGTTGAATAGAGAAATAGAAAATTGCAAGATATGTGAACACTACATGAAATTTAAATGTCAGTGTCCATAAAGATTTATTTGAAGTCATGTTCATTCCTTTACGTACACCTATGGATGCTTCTATACAACAGCAGTTACACAACTGTGATGGAGACCAATATGGCCACAAAGCCCAAAATATTTTCTGACCTCTATGGGAATTCTTTGCTGATCCCTGTTCTAGAAGATAAAACAAGTATCTGGATTTAGGGAAACAAGAATTAGGAATGAGGCATACCAGAATGAAAACACAGAGAATTAAGAAAACATTTATACACCAAATATTACAACAGTCCTCTCAGAACCAAAGCAGCAAGAACTGTGCCCTCCAGCCAGATGACTAGAAGTTCTTATCCAGAACCTGAGCAGCCGAAAACTTACCTGCTCCAGAAGATACTTAACAAACCAGCCTAAGTCACCCTGCAGCAGTGATTTTCACCCTGGGTGGGTAGTGTTTAGCAGCGCCCCTGGTGGAGAACTACTGCTCTACAATAAAGCCCCAATCCTAAAAGCCCAAATAAATGCTAAAATGGGTCAGTGTTTTAGTGCCTCAATCCTAATCTTGAGTGGTTGGCGTCAACAAGACTTCTAAGACAACTCTCGAACATGAAAAACAGACCAAAACAAAATCCTTAGTGGGAACAAAGACTATGCAGGAAAATGAACATTTAAATAAAGAAGAAATCCTAAATGATTTCCTAAAACTAAGATAGTGAACCATAAAACATGAAAAACTCAAAGAACAAAAGAGTCAGAAACTATAAAAGATGACAAAAGAAATAAAAATTCTAACTGAGGGGTTAGGGAATAAAAGTGAAAAAATCATACAGAAAGTTCAAACAAAAGACAAGGGAAAAAAAAAATAGACACGTTGAGGACTAGCCCAGAAGGACAAAATCTCAGAATAGACAGACACTGTGTTTCCACACTGCAAGAGGAAGCAAGACCAGCAACGAGCCTTTCCACCAGCACGCATAATCATAAAATTTCAAAACACTGAAGACTAAGGTAATACCCTACATGTTCCCACAGAAGGAATAAGAAACAAGTCAAAAACAACACTAAAACTAGAAGCAGAGCAATGCCTTCAAAATCCCGAAGGAAAAAAATTTCCCACCTCAAATTCCTTAGCCAGCCAAGCAACTTCAAATAAGGCTACAATAAACACGTTTTTAAATATGTAAAGCCTCAAACATTTATTGCCTATGCATGTTCTCTCAAGAAGCCACTAAAGGAATGGAAAGCATCAAAAGGGAGCAAATCAAGAAAACATGATGCAGGGAACAGGTAAGCTCCTCCAACTCATTCTCCAAAAACCCCAGAGAGGTAGAGAAAATTCCTCACGATAACTGTGAAGAGCTGTCATCCCCCCAAATGGCAGCTATGTGTCAGATGCAGATGGTAAACCGCCAGACTGAAGCAAGTCAGAAGGCTCTATAGCAGTGGTCCCCAACCTTTTTTGGGCCACGGAACGGTTTAATGTCAGAAAATATTTTCACGGACCAACCTTTAGGGTGGGACGGATAAATGCACAAAGTAAAATTATGCGACCGGTGTAAAAACTGTGGTATTTTTAAATATTATATAATTGTCGAACTTACGAGACAAGTGTCAAGAGTGAGTCTTAGACAGATGTAACAGAGGGAATCTGGTCATTTTTAAAAAATAATACATTGTTCAGACTTAAATATAAATAAAACAGAAATAATGTAAGTTATTTATTCTTTCTCTGCGGACCGGTACCGGTCTGCGGCCCAGGAGTTGGGGACCAGGGCTCTATGGATTATCTTCAGAATAAAACTGGAGCAACACTCTGATAATTTTTCCTAACATATCTTAGAGAATTATTTGGCTCTTTATGTACATACAATTATCTTTGGAAAACTCAAAAAATGTTTTCTTTACAATACCTTCAGACATCTTTCCAGGTCAGTCCACATGTACCCACCAATCTCTCACAGCTATACAGAAATATCTGTAATACCTCACCAGTTCCCTGCCAGGCATGTAGGTCATTTTCCAAACCTTCTAAACACAGCACCACAGTAAATCATGGAGCATCTGCACGCTGATGGGAGAGGGAGACTTGATTCTAACCCCTCTCCTTTCTCAGTATATATTTTCCTAATTGTAAAAAAAGTATTAAAACATTTCTTTTGAGAAGCTAGAGAACACTTCACAACTCACGCCAAGGTTGGGAATCATTCTGAGAACATCTCATAGAAAACCAGGAGTTCTATTACGCTTCCAAATCTCTCCTAATTATCTGTGTCATACTTTCCAATACACTTGGCTTTATAGTCTCTATTCAAAGCATATTTTCTTATAACATTAACTCTTGAACAAAATGTTAAAAAAGTAAGTTTCAAAAACAATTCCTAGTCTAAGTTCACTTTTGTAGGCATAATCAAAAAAATATGTACAGCCTGAAGAACTATACTGTCTTACTACTTCAAGGCAGCTTCTAGGGTGCTATAATATTCCATTTTTTTTCTTTTTTACTGAAATATAATTGACCTACAAAAAGCTGCACATATTTAACCTCATGAGTTTGGAAATAAACATCTGTGAAACCATCACCACAAACTATGCCATAAACATACCTATCACCTCCAAACCGTCCCTCCTGCCTTTTATTACTATTTTGTGTGATAAGAACACTTAACATTAAGATCTCATCACTAAGCAAAATTTTTAGTATACAATACAGCACTATTTTCATTTCCTGAGCTAGGAAATTACATGGTATACTCACTTAGTGGAATTTCACTTGATTTTTCAACTTTTCTGTATGAATTTTATTCTTCAAAATGTAAGTTTACAAAAATATGGGAATGATATTTTGATATGAGAAAATACATATATTTGGTCTTTGTCTGAGCTCCTGACCAGTGCTCCTAAAAAACCCCTGTAACCACCCAAGCAATTGCTTATCCCATTCCTGAAATACATAAAGGTGAAAATAGTTTTGTTATTCATAACAAGCCCCTTTCACCATACTTAAATTTATGGCAATGAAGTGACTTTTGGAAACCAGAATGGGGCTCGTTGTCAGGAAGAGACCCTGTGATCAGAGGGGTGGAACTTACAGACCACCTCAACTTCGGGGGAGGGAAAGGACGCTAGAGTGGAGCTCAAACAATGGTCAATGATGTAATAAACTGAGCCTGCACATGGATGCCTCCAGAGAAATCCTCACCAAAGGGGTTCCAAGAGCTCCTGGGTTGGTGAAGACATCTCTGTGCTAAGGGGGCATGCCCCCACTCACAGGGACAGACCTCTTCCTTTACCATACAACTCAGTAAACAGAAGCAAGCACTTCCCTGAGTTCTATGAGTTCTTACAGCAAATTAATAAACCTGAAGAGAGGGTCATGGGAACCCCTGAAATGCTGCCAAGTCAAACAGAAGTGTGGTTAAGCTGGGGACTTACTAGCTGTGATTGGTATCTGAAGTAGGGTCACTCCTGTGGGACTGAGACCTTAATCTGTGACAGCTAATGCTAACTGCTGGTAGACAGTGTCAGAATTCAATTTAATCGCGGGACACCCAGCTGGTGTGGGAGAACTGATTGGTACAGGGAAAAAATGTACATATTTGATATCCAAGTATTCACTGTACAGAGGAATTGTGTTTTCTTTTCAATAGGTCTCTATTTTTATTTTTTATATTTTTCTGAAGTTGGAAACGGGGAGGCAGTCAGACAGACTCCAGCTTGCCCACCAGGGGGCGATGCTCCGCCCATCTGGGGCGTTGCTCTGCCGCAATGAGAGCCATTCTAGCGCCTGAGGCAGAGGCCACAGAGCATCCTCAGCGCCCGGGCCAACTTTGCTCCAATGGAGCCTTGGCTGCGGGAGGGGAAGACAGAGACAGAGAGGAAGGAGAGGAGGGGGAGGATGGAGAAGCAGATGGGCACTTTTCCTGTGTGCCCTGGCCGGGAATCGAAGCCGGGACTCCCGCACGACAGGCCGACGCTCGACCACTAAGCCAACCGGCCAGGGCCTCAATAGGTCTCTATTATTTGATTCTCACATCTCTGTACTTCAATGTATAATGTGATACTGATTCAGAAAACACTGGCCTCAATGGACAGCGGCCATTCATGAGTACTGTAATTATATTAGTAATATAGTACCATACTGGCGCACTGTCAATCTTATACAGCTCTGAATAATGTACACTCTATGAAAATATTTCTACTGTACTTCAATTTTTGAAATGTTAGCATAACTTCTCCCTACACCAGAGCTTAACATCCAGCATGGAAATGGTCTGGTTATTTTGAAAAATGTCACACATTTTAATTTGTCAAAACAAATAAAAACATTTCTGATCCAAGGGTGGGAAAATGGGGATGAAGAGACTCTGCTCGGGGCGATGGGCACACGATGCCATGTGCAAAGGATGTTCTGTTGAGCTGTACACCTGACACCTGTGCAGTTTTGCAGACCAATGTCACTGCAATAAATAAATTTTTAAAAAATATTGAATAAGGAAAATCAATATATGTAAGTCTACAGATAACTAAAAAAAAAAAAAGGCAAAACTGCAAGATATGAAAATTACATTTAGGCATTAAATTGTTAGTTTTTTACAATCAAAGCGCAGAATTCCGATACGAAGTTATCAGGTGTAAATACGTGATCCAGCACTGAACTGGCTCCTGCTTCCTAACTCCCCCAAGAACACTCCACACAAAGGACTGAAAAATAAATGCTAAACCCAATGTCAGCTTCTCCTTTCTCTCACTTCTTACACTTCAATTATAAGAAAAGAATCCTACTTAAAAGGCATGAGAACCTTTAAGCAGAGTTTCTCTTTAAAATAGAATAATGCTTAATACCTTTTCTCTTTTTAAGTGTAACTTTAATAAGGAGATAACACTATCAGCTTACAAAATATTCTCAAATTTGAGAAAGATTTTAGTTCTCAATATATACCTGTAGTGTCACTCAGTCAGAAACTCATTAACACTCAGCGCCAGAAATATTCTGAGTCATCAAAATTTTAAAGTCTTCAATGATATTTACATTAAGCATTGTTCTAGGAACTACACAAGAGCAATACACAAGACAAAGTTCCTCGCCTCACAAAATTTACATTCTGCAGATGGAAGAGACAGATGACTTTAGACAACAAGAGCTAAGAACGCCCTGAAGACAGTAAAGAAGGCAGAGACAAGCTGGTCGGCAGCCATCTGGACCAGTACCTGAATGAAATGACACATCAGCTATGCAAACTACCGGGGAAACACTCCAGGCAGAGGAAACAGAAAGTACCAGAATGTGCCGGACTGACCTGTTCCTGGCATATCAAGACCAGTGTGGCTAGAATAAATAAATTTAAGACAACAGCTTCAAGACGAGTGCAGCCATGGGTATACATAGAATCTTACAGGCCATCATAAAGTTTCATTTTACCCTAAACAAAATGGAAGCGCTGCACATATTTTAAGCGTGGGAACACAGCCTTAATTTGTCCCTGAAACCTCAGAATTAGAGTGGCTACTGTGTGGGAAAAAAAAAAACTTGATGACAGAGGAGAGGAAGGCCACAGATCAATTAGGGGCTACACAGAGAAGAGTTGATCGCGGTGGACTGAATTTAGGTGTTAGCATGGAAAACAGTGAAGAGGCTGGGTTTAGAAAAGTTTTTGAATGTAGATTTGATGATGAAATGTATAGTCAGGATTAGTGAAGAATTAGGTTGACTCACAGGTTTTGATAGGACCATCAACTCAGGTGAGAATGAGACCAACACACAAATTGTGTGTTTTAAAGACTACTGTGCTTAAAATGAAGATGATGTAAATATATTTGGGAAGTCATGTCTTCCTATTACAAGCTCAAAAATATATGTCTGGCACACTGTAAATTTCGTCGTCATAAAAAACTTACAATTAGACCTACATGCAGAATGACACAAACTGTGTACAGAATTATCCAACCATTATACCAGAAATGCGGGAGATGGACGCTACTGCTACCAAGTGAAATGCTGTAGCTCCACAGTACCATAGGCAAATGGTCCAACACACCGCCTTACGCCAGAGCAATGCCGGTACTTCAGACATGCCAGTTGGAAGTGTGCGATGTTTTAGAAGCCAGCACTGCAAGATGGTATGTGTTACCAAGTCACCACAGGAATAAATGTCAACAAAGCAACTCCAGCTCAGCAGAGACCCTGAAGCATCCTAAGTTTATGGTGAAAAGACATTTTTAAGAGATTCACTCAGTTGTGGATTTCGTGTGTATAAAACATATAAACAAGGCTTTGAGTATTTTCTATCCCATACACACACACACACACACACACACACACACACACACACACACACACAAATGGTACATCATGGTCAGGAAGGCTACAAACCAAAGTGTTCAATGCTGGTCCTATCTGTTGGGTAGAATTTTAAGTGGTCTTTTTTTCCTTTTTACTCATTTACATTTTGGGTTTTTCTACCCTAAATTTGCATCATTTCCTAATAAAAAAAAATCAATAAATGTCTTGAAATGAATTTTGAAACCTTCTTAGCTATAACCTCAGTGTATCTGAGGCACAAGGATAAAAAGTTCATGAAGCAACAGCTATGTCCATAAGGGCAAAAGTATCGAAGTAGTTCACAGGCAGGGAGGTACACACACAGGAAGACGACTGCTCTCAGACAGGGGCCTGTTGTTTTTATAAGCACTGTGTTAGGAAAAGGGAAAAAGAAGAATGGAACTTTATTTCTTACAATTTAAAGTCTATACTGGCAAGCAATGTGCATTTCTTAAATTGTGTTATCCTCCTTTTACCTGTTTTCTCTCTTTAGGGTTGAGAAGTAAGTACCGAGGGTCAAAAACTATCTTGTGCAACTCCTTCTCCCACGTTGAGAAAGCAGACACCTTTAACATAAAAAATACATTGCACTTCATAATTACGTTGGCTTTAAAAACATAAAGGTCATATAATTTTGCTTGAAATCTACGGGACACCTGCTTAAAAAGGAGACATAACAAACACCATTCTGAAGCTTCCATCACTAATAAATGATGAGCAGTGGGGGGTGAGCAATAGCAAATTTCCACACTAATTGGCTCTCAACATTTCTATATTGTACAGAAATAACACACATCTAATTACTCATTAAAATAACCACTACTGTGTGACATTTTAAAAATCAGTACATCAGAAAAAGCCTTGAAGATCTGTATTTTGACTTCCCATATTTGTTCCAATCTTGTGAACAATGTTGTGATTTAAAATTGAACAATTTTACTTATTCAAATGGTCTTTGAATAGAATCAAAAGAAATCCCTTCTTAATTAAGCTTCATTAATAATAATATCATAAAGTACCAGTCCTCCTTTAACCAAAAGCCATTCTGAAGATATTAAAGAAGAATCGTATACACCTTACCTATCCCGAGCAGTCCGCCATTCTGCAATGTTAATACTCGTCTTACATTACTCACCAAAATTTAATGACCCAATAAATGTTAAATGTTATTTGTACTTAAAAGGATAGTAAATGGCATTAAGTTAAACATGATATAATTAGCCAGGAAAAAGGCTGTTGGAAAAGATGTAATAATTTGACAGGCTCCCCTTACCCCCCCCCATAACATGAGCACTAACCTTAGATTTGACCTTTTAGCAAGACATATTTATATTACTTATACAAAACAGAAATATCTCCCCCAAAGATTGTTTTCTGACCCCTCTCTCTAGCAGCATGTCCTTGAACTGCTTCATTCGGGCCTCCAGAGGGACAATGGCCCTTTCTCGGGCAGCTTTAATTTCAGCTTCCATTGCAGCTTCTTTGTCTGAATCAATGTCTTTATTATCGTCTCTCCTATAAAAAATAAAATATAAAGCATCAACTGACAAAATAGTAGTAAGAAATCTTACTAAAATTTTAAATAAATGGAATATTCAAGACTCACTACTGAGCAGCATATTTTTGGCAAAAACAAATTATTCTGAGGGTATCAAATGAATTCCAAGGGATAAGCAACTTTCATTTTAATAATGTTACAATAAGCTTCTAATGATGTTAACAGTGGCTACAAAAAGAAAAAATAAATAAACTTTTATACTCTCCTTGACACTAGTTGATCTACAAAATGAACTACCTTACTTTAAAAAAAATAAAAATTTATTTCACATTGCAGTAAAATTCTACATGTTAGAATTAAACAGCACAGAATATAATTTTTAGTTCTTGAAATGATACAGGAAAAACAGGATTTTCCAAAATGTTTTATATTATAAATGCATAAACTATATTTAAAGTCTAATAAAAATTTGTGTTTTAGTAATCTCAAATATTTATTTTAAAAATAAAATTAAAATATCTGCAAACTTGGCCAAGTGGCTACGTGAGATATATACCTTACCTACCTGCCATTTTTTTTACTCACTTTCTGGGTGATAAGTTGAGATTTAAGCTGAAGAACAGGTTCCAGAGAGCAACATAGGCCCAGGAGTAGTTAGGTGGAATTAGAACTGTTCATCAATGACTAAACTACTTCTTGTTCCTCAAAAAAGCAAGCACCTCAGGGCTCAGGGCAACCCTGCTGCTGTACGGTACTCAAGTGAGACTGAGAACAAGAAATCAAGTCACCTCTCAAACATCTGCACTATGAAGGCCCATTCACGTGGGAAAAAAAAGTAATTCAATAATAGCTGGGCATGTTTAAGCAGATCTGCCTTCTTATACATGATCTGCTAAGTAGAAAAATTAAAGTGGTTCCGATTCGCTACATAAACTTAAGGGAATTAGGAAAACAGAGCATCAGAAAATTCAAAAGTGAAGGTAGCCTAGGGAAGTTTAAACGAAACTAAGGCTAACCCACAAATATGGTGAGAGGTAATCAACAACTTAGGGAATGATTCAAAAGAAATAGAAGACATAATCCATGACCTGCAGGAACTTAGCGACATAGTCTGTGACCTAAGATATGCACAAAACAAACAGGTAAAAGCAATTTGCCAAACAATATACCCTCTTATAATTATTTAAGAACTATTTAAATAGTTAAAAGACATCCAAGAAATTTAACTATTCAAAACAACCTTTATAGAATTATATACTAAATGAAAATGTCACAATACAAACTATCACTATCTATCTCAATGAAAGAAATAAAGAAAAACTAAGCCAGGAAAAATAGGCTTTTAGCTTTGTACCTAAATAGAGAAGCTCGGGCAATCCACATAAAGGACTTCTTTGACATTCTCCTGATAAAAGCAGTTAAAAACCTTACAGAGTTGTCTATAAGAACAAACAATTAAAAACAACTAAAAGTTTAACATTGTAGGAACATCCAAAATTATGGTACATAAACAGAATGAATACAGTCATTTATAATAATTAACAAAACAAATGTCTTATTCTAGATTTTTTAAAAAGGAACACAAAACCAGTTGATTGCAACTAATAAAAATACTTATACATTTGGTCAAGAACTAAAAAGTAAACTGCAAAAACGAAAATAGCTGTGTTACTATGGTTGATTATGTGACTTTTTTTTAATACTTTATTTAAGATTGTTGCCAATAAAGACTTCTCCCCTCCCCCAAATAAACCACCCTTGACACGGGTTGTCTTACTGGGGAGTTTTCTGGCCACAATTTGGCTGCATTCAATCTGTCCTTTTCAGATAAGGACTATGATCAAGCAGACCTGAATGTCTTCAAACTTTCCTTTCTGCTGCTGAAGAATGGTCCTATCCTCCCCATCCGCACACACAACCCTAACCCATCCACCCCCATAATCAGTAATGTTCATGTTCTACTCGGCCGGAACGCTAATGCTCCCACTTCATAGTCTGTGTCTCAGAGCACTCTCTAAGCTCGTGGGTCCCTCTTCACCAGGTAAAATGACCAGAATCAAGGACTAGGCAAGTGACAAGTAGGTAAGGAGAGAGAGAAGTCTGTATTTATGAGATTTTTGGAATAGTGTTGGTTGGGGTCTATTTTAAGAATTTATTTCTTATAAAATTTAGGCCCAATGAATGTCTAAAAATAATTTATCAACTAATTCCTAAAATGTCTTTGGCATCATAATACATATTTGAATAACCAAATCTTCTGCAAATCTAGCAACAGAAGGAACACCATTTCTACATTCTAAAGCAAAGCTTTCACTATCAGGCCTAAGAGAGCAATCATCACTTCTGTCTCCTAACAGCACACACATTACCTGTCCCCAATCACAAACTGACTGTGACCTCATCAACTTCTAAAAGCTAAACTCTACCTGAACTACATAAACTGTATTACTTACTTCCGTTTTTTGGCTTTAACAGGCTCATCTTCATTTATTTCTTCCATTAATTCATGTTCTTCTTTAACTGCGAGATAAAATTTAATTAATCTCTACCAAAATAAAAATAAGCAAGCAACAACTAAAATACTTAGGTGTGACTCCTTCTGCCAACCACTACCAGACTACTTACTTTAACTGTTATTACAAAGAAGCTACAATTCACATTTAGTTCACTTACTTGCACTCATAGAGAATTGCCACTTTTGGATGGACAGCATTGTCGGGGTTGGGTGCCCTGGCAAAAGTATTTCAAACATTATAATAACTAGTTATACGCATATATTACACAATCTTCTTTCGAAAATAAATTAGTTGATATAAATGCCTACCCCATAACCTGCACTTTAAAGAACACTGAACAAAGCATGGTAATTCTATACCTCCTCTATTTAGCCTCCCTTTACATGAGATATTCACTTCATTTTGAAACGATTCTTTGATGCACATATTTATCATATAAATGGGTTGACTATTTACAGATTCATAAGAACTTTCTTAGCATGATTCAATACTATGGTTATAAAAGTATGACCAATATCATAGCTATACAACAGATACTGCTGGAAGGGAAAAGCTGGAGCCTGGTCTTTTCAGCACCAGGTAGGCAAAGTTTGACTGATTTAGAAATCACTTCTAACTGGAAAATATTAGTACACGTATACACAATCAATTATTATAAATTACATATACTGGGGTTTGCTTCATTTGAAGTATGTATTAAATGATTCCTTTATTATAAGTCTATTCTACATGGGGGGATTCTATACCAACACAATCATATCAACACAAGAGCAAACTACTGGTAAAAAAAATATGCAATAAAAGTTATTTACAAATATTTGTCTTCATTGTATATATTAGAATGCTGTCTGTACATGAGGTAGATTAAAGTCAACCTCTTAATAAACTTTATGTCTCTGTATCAGTGGTTCTCAAACTTTTTGAAGTTGAGGTGCATTTAAAATCCTACAAATAATTGTAGGTGCACTATATACAAGTTTGAGAAATGTGTTATAATAATTAAGTCAAATATTAAAGAAAAATATATAAAGTCCAAGCGTGTTTTATGGTAATTAAAGGAAATAAATACAACAAAATTTATTCTGACATTAAAAAACAATTTGTTACTTTTTTTTGTTATGCTTTTTAGAATTTGTAAAAAAGAAAAGTTAAAAAATTTTAAAAAATGACAAAAAAGTTATCTTTTTATATATAGATACATTCTTAGTAATATTTAGTAAATTTGGCAGGTCCCGACATGAATGTGTTTTTTCATTCTGTTTATGAGAAACATGAGCCTGATGTGTCCTAACAATTTCATCAATGTTTGGGCATATATTTGAAAGGCAAACTCTCATTTCCTCATCAATACATTGAAGATTTCCTCTCTTTTTACTCTTAATTGTGTTTAGTGCAGAAAACCCCCACCAAACATATCATCTTTATACCAAACAAAGGATAGAAGAAACTTGCCTCCAGTCTTTCCAGGGAACATGGGGGGTAGTGTAAACAATCCAGCACCACAGCTTAACAGCCTTTTGCAACCTAATCAGGCAAGTGAGGTGGGGGGGGGGTTGGGCAGACTGTCAGCTTACAGCCAATTCCCCACACCTCTGTTCCCAAAATATCTAAACTTCAAAACCCTGTTAGTTTTTTGGTCCCCAACAAGCACATATTTCTCTGGAATATCATAGGGCGCACCTGGAAATCTTCTAGGGCGCATCAGTGCGCCCTGGCACACACTTCGAGAACCACTGCTCTGTATTATCAGGCACAAAGCATAATTACCCTCCCTGAATTTCATCTATATAGTTTAAAAGACATAATAAATAAGCTTGTGTATCTTCACAAAAGTATGTTTTTATAAAGTTTACCAAATTTTAGAGTATCACCAATTTTAGTAAACAAAATATTTTTAAATATATACTTTTGATTATTTTAGTAAATATATCACTCATCACAAAAGGTGCTAAAAGGCTCACTGAGGATCATTTTAGGATTACTAAAAAGTATGGGTTAACACCAGTGCTACCAACATATCCTGAACTTTATCCATATTGTTTCTTATATCTATCTGTATTACTGAACTCAAACTAGCATAGCAACCTAATTTCTATTTCTCAAGTTTCTTATATTCCTTGAAAACAAAGTTTTCTAAATGACCTCACAAATTTTCTGTCAAAATATCAAAAGAATGTTAACATGAGAGAATAAATCCCTAATTTAAAACTTACTTAGTTTCCTCATTTCTTCCAATCCTTTTTTATGAGGGGGCTCCTGGATAATTTTGTCAACATCTGCCCTTCCAATGAGATCATCAGGTCGGTCCCACATAGAAAGGCGGGTGGTTGGGTTATAAAAGAAGACCCGCTCATCACCAGTCCACACAACGCACCTAGGAAGCGATTCAAGTATCAGCACCTTAGGTTACGAAACACATGGCATAGCCAGGTCTTTTACTGTCATCCTGTCAAAAGGGATGTGGAGGGTAAGGACACGTTTTTATTACTTATATTTATAGAGAATCAAACATGGCCTTTAAAGCAGAAGAGAGCTGACTGGCTGGGGTTAAAACAGCCATTTAATGTATTGAGAAAACTGGGAAAAGCAAAGCAATTTGTGATCAGAGTTTTAAATGCTCAGAAACTTGGTCTGGCACACTCAAAATTGAGAATGCTGCATTTTAATTATCACAAAGGATGTGTTTCATGACAAATATGTGTTTCATGAGTGCACTTAAGCAGTTCTAAAGCTAAAAAACAGCCTGACCACACGGTGGTGCAGTGGAGACAGCGTCAGACTGGGACGCGGAGGACTTAGGTTAATAACCCCGAGGTCGCCGGCTTGAGCATGGGCTCATCTGGCTTAAGCACAGACATGATCCCATGGTCACTGGCTTGAGCCCAAAAGTTGCTGGCTTGAAGCCCAAGGTCGCTGGCTTGAGCAAGGGGTCACTTTCTCTGCTGTAGCCCCCCTAACCCCCCCATCAAGGCTCATATGAGAAAGCAGTCAGTGAACAACTAAGGAGCTGCAACGAAGAACTGATGCTTCTCATCTCTCTCCCTTCCTGTCTATCCTTATCTGTCCCTCTCTCTGTCTCTGTCAAAAAAAAAAAAAAAAAAAAAAAAAGCTAAATAACATACCTTAGCACCCTGTTAGATAATACTTCTTTATATTTCTTACCAAACCAAAATTACTCAAATGCAACCTTCCAGGAAGCCCTTATATGTGATATAAAAAATAAAAAATACTGATTGAGTTATGGCACAGTAGCCCACTATAGCTCACTGTTCCTGTTCATTACAACCAGAAACTCAGACAAAATAGAAAAAACAATTATGTGAAGAATAAAGTTAAAAAAAGTTAAAATAATCAAGTTTAAAAAGTTAAAATAATAAAGTTAAAAAAAAAGTATGGAGGAGAGTCAAAATTTAGAGAAGAACTGCAGGGGAATAAACTTCTCATTTCTTATTCCTCAACCCTCTGCCTTGAGGGTGGCCCCTAGTCACACAGTGACATAATGGCAATAGCACAGGCAGCTGAAACTCCAAGAAAAAACAGGTCATTTTAGCCAGATATTCAAGTTAATCACCTGCTGCCAAGCCCAAGGTGGCCTAGGTATTGAAATTATCAAACAAAGCCTCTACTGTTTAAATAAGACAAAGACTTTAAAACAACAAGCAAAGCCTGACCAGGCGGTGGCACAGTGGACAGAGCATCAGATTGGGATACAGAGGACCAAGGTTCGAAACCCTGAGGCTGCCGGCTTGAAACCTAAGGTTGCTGGCTTGAGCAAGGGGCCACTCAGTCTACTGTATCCCCCAAAGTCAAGGCACATATGAGAAAGCAATCAATGAACAACTAAGGAGCCACAACAAAGAATTGATGCTTCTCTCATCTCTCTCCCTTCCTGTCTGTCCCTGTGCATCCCTCTGTTTCTCTGTCACACACACATAAAAACCTATTTTAAATGCCTTTAACTATACATCCCTAGAGTAATATGCCCTAAACATAAAAATAACTAGGAAAAAAAGCTTAAACTATCTTCAGTAATGACATTTGTGAGTGATATTGTAGGTATTGTTACCTATGACTTATGTGTGTTAAAAGCAAATTAATAATAAGAATTAAAATAGATGTTAAGTTTCAGTAAAAATCACACAGTAGACCTGAATCAAAGTAATGGCTCGAACTCACGATGTATCTTTAAATGAATCCATCTGTGTCTACCAGAGGTCAAAAAACGACGACTGATTAAATACAAACAACTACCTCTAGATCCCATACTGAGGCCTAAAAATGTCACTTCCCCCCAAAATACACCAGGGCTCCTTGGAAAATCTAGGTCCAAGAGAGGAAATATATGAGATAAGCTAGGAATATCTTTTACGAGCAGAAAGGAATGTATCAAAGACAATTGTAATAAAACAAAAAAAAATCCCTCAGAACTCAACCTTAACAGGCTTCGCCTAGGCCAGAGGTCCCCAAACTTTTTACACAGGGGGCCACTGTCCCTTAGACTGTTGAAGGGCCGGACTATAAAAAAAACTATGAACAAATCCCTATGCACACTGCATATATCTTATTTTAAAGTAAAAAAACAAAACGGGAACAAGTACATTTAAATCAACTGACCAATATTTCAATGGGAACTATGCTCCTCTCACTGACCAATGAAAGAGGTGCCCCTTCCGGAAGTGCGGCGGGGGCGGATAAATGGCCTCAGGGGGCCGTAGTTTGGGGACCCCTGGCCTAGGCAAAAATGAAACAACTGAACATCAATAAAAATAATAACTGCAATGGACAGAAACATAAATATATTTAAATCTATGAATTTGTAATACTTAAACCAATTCATCATTCTGAAAACTGCTATATCCTTTCTTCCCTATGCAATTTGTACCTCTAAATAACAATGTTGGTAAGAAAAGCATCTCTAAGTATTCTAGTTAATAAATGGAAAAGGAAAGATAGGATATATTGTTACCACTTTCAACCCTTAATGATTTAATGGGTCTAGGCCAGATTTTGCAAGTTCAGCACTACTGACATTTTGAGCCAAATAATTCATTCTTATAGGGAGTTGTCCCATGCATGGTAGGATGTTTAGAGGTATTCCTGGCCTCTATCCATTAAATATAAAATGCTATTAATACCTTCCCATGTTATGACAAGCAAAAGTATCTCTAGACATTACCAAATATCCACTGATAAGGAATTTGGGGGGTAGAGAGTGAAGCAGCCAAGTTACTCCTCATTGAAAACCACTGATCTAGGAAACAGTTATTACAGCAATGGCTGCTAACATCACAAAAACAAAAAACACCTTGATGCATCCTGAGGGCAAGGCACATCACCACTTATGAACTAGTCTTGATCAAAGACTCAAACCTGAATCTGATCACCTCTCTCTATCTGCTTGCTAGTTTAGAGGAAATTCAAAAATGGAGGACTGAACAATGTCATGGGATGCAAATATAAAATCCAGACTGTGGGACTCTAGAAAACAAACATGTTTATTCTTTCTATAACAAAAATGAGGAAAAAGCAAGAGAAGCAAGTTGGAGGTGAAGCTGTAGACCAGCAATTTTCAACTAGGGTGCCACAAAAAATTTTTAAAACATGTAATCTCTGACTATTTAGTCAGAGGTACTGATCTCTTTTCCTTTAGATTTTTAAATAAAAAAATTACAACAGACTGACTAGTGGTGGCACAGTGGATAGTGTCAACTTGGGACGCTTAGGACCCAGGTTTGAAATGCCAAGGTTGCCGGCTTGAGCGTGGGCTCATTCGGCTTGAGTGCTGGCTAACAAGCTTGAGCATGGGGTCACCAGCTCAGCCTGAGTACCTCCTCCGTCGTCAAAGCACATATGAGAAGCTATCTATGCACAACAAACATGATACGACTACGAGCTGATGTTTCTCATTTCTCTCCCTTCCTGTCTCTCTTCTCATACTAAAAAAAAAAAAAAAAATATATATATATATATATATATATGTATTAGCTGCCCATTGTGAATGAATAAAAATTAAACCTATTTTTTTTTTCAGATTGACAAAAAATATATTTTTTGGTGTGCTGCAGAATTTTGGTAATTAGTTTATGTGTGCCATGAGATGAAAAAGAGTGGAAATCACTGTTCTGGATTATAAGTGCAAAGTGTGGACTATATGTGGGTTAAATGAGTTACAGAAGACACAGGAGAAAAAGCACTGATGCGGGGAGAGAAAAGGGCAAACAAAAAAAAAGTAGACCATTCAACAATTAGATAAAAAGACAGTTTTACATAGTTTTAGAAACATAACCACGTGGGTATATATACAAAAGCAAATTTTTAAAAATTTAAACAATAAACAGTAGATTCAGGATCTCACAGAGTTCAATTCTCGAATTATGAACAATAAACATTAATAGAGGGCACCATGAACGGAGGAAGACACTGCAACTGTGTGTTCACACTGTGTTTGAAAACACAGAATACAACAAAAACCAAAATATTCAGTAGATAAAAATATCTTTTTGACATACACTTTTTAAAGTATGTACTTCTCATTTCTATAGGACAAACTATGTAACAAAGTATGGCAAGTAAACAAATAAGCAAACAAACAAATCCTTCCAAATTGCACCAGGCACATACCATGGAGTCCCGGGAATAGGGGTAGTGGCTACTGGCTTTGCCTTCTGGGCAGCCTTTTCTTCTTCGGTCATCTCCTCTTCTTTGGGTTCCTGTGAGAAATTATATTACTCCCATTTAATTAGTATCATAAAAGTATAAGAAAAAGTTTCACAAATACAAATATCACTGCAAATACCTCAAAGTGCAATCAACACAAGGTCTGTGTGAGCACAGGGAGGGGAGACTGAGTAGGAGTTTCTAATAAAAGTTCTAAATCCTTGCCCTCTAGACAGAGCCAATTCCCACAAGAGCAGACTCTGGCCACAGCAGATGGTCCTAGCTAACAGATGCACTAACGCTGCTTCAGAGCCGGAATGGAGCACACAGTATACAAAATTAAAGAAGACCTCTTCATTTAAGGTCATTTTTTTTATTTTGCTGATTTTCCTACTAATAAAACATGACTACCACTGTTCCCTCACTGAATACAGGAAACTTCCTAAAACAGAGCTCTTTTAGTGCTGTATGGAGATCATCATCCCATGACAGATGAAATACAAAAAATATTCCCCTAGTATGAAATTGTACTTATGATTTTAAAGGAATAGTCTGTAAGTCAGGAGGCTGAAAATCAGACAAGCTCTTGTCTAAAGCCGTTCTTTCTAGGGATCTTGATTTACTATAAGTAGTAATTTAATGAAACTTTCAAAGGAAAAACTGAATCAGAAATTTCAAAGAACCCCAAAATTTCAGAAATCAGATTTATAACAATTATCTAAAACTATTTCTTTTTTTAATTTTTTAAAATGTATTGATTTCAGTGACACAGAAAGGGAGAGAGAGAGAGAGAGAGAGAGAGAGAGAGAGACAGGAACATCAAGCTGCTCCTGTATGTGCCGACTGGGGGTAACACTGGTGACCTCTGCACTTCGGGATGATGCTCTAACCAACTGAGTTGCCCAGCCAGCGCTCTAAAACTACAGATTTCAAATGGGCCTTCAGTTACAGGTAACTTGTACCCAAGGACCAATGCTGGCTCCCATGGTAACAGGCTGGGCTCTTTACCTCCTTTATCTCCTTTATTGGCTCTTCCTTAGGATCCTCCTCCTCCGTCTCCATTGGCAAAGGTTCTTCAGAAGGTTCTTTAATTGGCTCTTTTATCTTCTCTTCTAATTTTTCTATTTAAAATGTTAAGATAATGTCAGTCCATTGTTTTAATGTTTCTAAAAACTTCCAGAGACTAAGCAGTTAAAATACTCCATACCTAGAAGTTGCTACGCACAAAGATAAAATGTTCTTCCTTGTAATACCATTAATTTGAATCTAATGTAATGCTCCACTTCAAGTACCTTGCTATACCAATCAGGAAACAGCCACTAAAAAGAACTACTGATCTCAGAGGGACATAAAGCCTTTCAGTTCATTCATGCATCATTTGTAGCAATCATTCATTTTGCTAAAAGGGGTAACATATTAAAACACTTAGGAACAGAAACAAAGACTTAAGGGATAAAAATTATGAGTCTTCATCCAAGACTCCAAGGGCCTAAATTTTTTACTTTAGAAGACATATACACATTCCTTCCTGATCAGCACTATCAATCTTGATAAGGATACCAATAATTATACAACAGAATTATGCAATTCCTGACAACAGTAAAAATAGTATTGTATGTACATATAATTTCATTTCTCCAGATGGAAAAATGATGAGACAAACAGGTCAGTAGATAAGTTGGCTTTTTAAGTAATTACGTTTTTATCAATTCAGTAGGAATAAATAACCCAACTATGTAATTAGAAAATCTCTCAAATGTGTAAAAAGGAATTAACTCAGGATTTCAAATAGCCTTCTATTTATATCATAGTTTATACTATGTCCCACCAATCCATCAAACTATACCTTTTTCTTTTAGCTCTTGGGGTTTCTCCCAGGTTGATTCTAATGTTCTATTATTATAGTAATATGTCTTCCCATCTGCGGTTTTATATTCGGTCCATTCAGAAACTGCTGTTGCTCCAGCTAAGGTAGCAGGCGAGGCTGCAATGGCAACCTGGGGATGTATCATGGGCACAATAGGAGGGGCCATTCCTGGCAATACACCTAAAAGAAGAAGAAGAAAAAGTCAGACCCAAGTATCAAATTGCAATTCAAAATAAAACTTTAAAATATAAGCTAAATCTTTCTATTAAATATTAACAAATGAAAGAGCCAGTTGGAACAAAAATAAAAGTCATATAAAATGTGCTTTAATTACTCAACTCTATTATCCTGGTTCATTCAGTTTTAATGCCTAAATTCAATTAGATGCAAGATTCAATCCAAGAAGTACCTTAAGAACAGTCAGAGATTTGTGTCACACCTATGCTGAACTCTTAACATAATAAATTATACATATATTCTCTACTTATTAATAGAAATATACTTTATAAGGATTTCTCAAATTGTAATGAAATCAAGGCAATGATCATATTTACTGAATATATTTCCTGAGGCAAAATTATTTTCTAGTTCTAAGGTACCTAAAAGGGTATGAATAAAAGTCTCAGTTTTAAAGTTAATAACTGAGTTTATCAAATCTACTTTAAATACTAAGTGATTTAGTCAGATATCCCTGTAAACTGTAAGTTTAGTCTCTTTGTAAAAGAAAAAATGTTTCTATTTTTTAAAAGGTAAGCCAAGATTCATATTTACAAGATAGCTAAAAAAGCTGATATTACATAAATAAGAATATGTGTATTATAACTTTAAAAACCCTCAAATCCTATACTAGACTCTTAAGTTTTAGGAAGTTATAGTCAATAATTTTAACATTTAAGTTTATTCTATACACACAAATATTCACACACATATATACTCACTAGCATGCAAGCAAAATCACATCACTTTACACATGGAAATGATTTTTTTATATTTAACTTAAAAACACACATCAAAAAAGAATTAAATGTTATGAATATGAGAATGAAGTTGTTTACACTTATTATAAAAATTAAGATATAAAGTGATCTGACCTTATTTGCTTTTGTGAACCAAAGAAGCTAATGCTACAGGCAATTGGGAAAATTAAGTGTTGGCCAAATATAACAACTGCATTTATACTGCTCATTAAAAAGAAAAATATTTAAAAATCCACTCATTTGGGCAAAAATAAATAAATAAAAGGATAAACAACAACATTCACTACCATGCCAACTTACAGACAAAACAAACTAAGATGGTTTTAAAAATTACCGGTCTTGGTGGTAGCGACTGTCTTTACATACGGGCAGCTGACTATTTGCATCATTGCTACACCTGTAAAATGGACAAGCAAGCATATGTTGGAAAGCTGCCATTGTATGTCGGCTACCACTGGGATTCAGGATAATAATTTACCACTACAATTTAGAATGTTATTTCCAATGAAAAAGACCAAGAATGGAATAAAATTCCTTTTTGTTTGACATTTTGTGGGAAGTGGCGCCAAATCCAATGATAACTAATCATAAATTAAAACATCAATTTTACCTCTTTATCAAACCAGCTCTGGTAATATTTGAAGGAGTCTCAAGAGTTTGAATTCAAAAGGAAAGCCCCTTCATTACATACAACAAGCTCGGATGTGGGACGTTTCCTCCCAGGACATCAAACCCATGCTGCTGTTGCTTCGATACCAGGGAAAAGGCAGACGCAGCATGACACTGACCAGACTGTGCTGCTTCTATGTGGGGACTACGTGCAGAAGCTGAGGCCTGGAGCATAACCATGCAGAAGTAGAAAAAGACTAGATAGGACAAAAGGAGAGGGAGGGAAAGGAAGAAAAAAAGCTATGAAATGAACCAAAATACTCCATGGTAAATAAAAGGGCAAAGATGAAGAAGAGGGTAGCATTCAACTAACGACAAAATATCAGTGCCCAGTGCCTGCCCTGTTCAATGCCATGGGCTTGGAACACTGAAGGCCGGCTAACACGCCCAGAAAAACATAGCCCTCTAACCTCATTAATGACTACACCAGCTGTCTGCTTCAGAAACCTCCATCACTTAACCTGGCTAAAAAGGCAGCACTTGTATTAAAGAACAAATTACATCAAGTTCTTAGAACAATGAAGACTCTTCACAATGCATTACAATGGTGATATTAAAAGGGAACGAAAGAAAAAGCTGGAAAACTAAGACTGTCATTAAGGAAATTCAAAATTAAGAGTGAATTTTCAAAAAATCTAAAGGATAAAGCTGAAAGATGAAGGAAAAGGGTGGGGAATTAAATTTATGTTCTATTTGTTTCAGCTTAAAAAACTAAACCTAGTTTGGTACCGATAAAATTAAAAATAATAAACTGTTTTCCCCACTATAGTACAGGAAAACAAATTTCTCCTAATTCAGAGACAAAAAGTAAAATTAAACCCGAGTCTGTATATAATGTACCTATGTCCACACACACACACACAAAAATACTGCCATTTTTTAAAAACTGTCTTTTTTCTCACTATTTTAAATAAAGAACATTAAAGCTAAACTTTCTATTAACTCTGAAACTACTAAAACAAAAGCACTAGATCTGTGGTCGGCAAACTCATTAGTCAACAGAGCCAAATATCAACAGTACAATGATTGAAATTTCTTTTGAGAGCCAAATTTTTTAAACTTAAACTAGATAGGTCAGTACATTCCTTATCGAGGTAGCACCCGCACGTGGTCTTTTGTGGAAGAGCCACACTCAAGGGGCCAAAGAGCCACAGTTTGCCGACCACTGCCCTAGATCATAAAAGCATGCTGAGTAAAATTACATATATAGTTGCAATGGGAAAATCCATTTGGTTAAGGAAGTTACAACATGTATTAAGTTTAAATTAGTATAAATACTGTCATCTGCAGGACCACTGAACTTACTAAGTTAGCACTAGTCAACTAACTCCTAGAATACAGGGTGAGGCAAAAGTACATTTACAGCTTTATACAGATAAATAATACAATAATTAATAAATAATACAAGAATAAATTATCTCACAATTGTAAACCTAATTTTTGTCCCACTCTGTATATAAACTTTATCCTCAAAGACTTCTCCAAAACCAACCTCTTTTTAACTATATGACTTAAAGAGATGAAAATCGAATCTCTCTGTATCTAAGCATAACTAACATTTTTCAATATCAATTGGGGCAACGTAAAACTCTTTTATTTGACATGCAGAACACACTGAAAGGTCCTGTGTTTCTTCCCATGCTAAAAGATAACCTTCAGGTTTTCTCTTTGGGTGATTACTATGTGCATATCATGAAGAGTCACAAAATAACCACAAATCTAAGTTTTAAACCTTTTTTTGAAAGGGTGCATTTGTTCAATTTGGCTACAACTCTATCCTCAAATTATGCTGTATTAGGAAATTAGAAAATTCCATTTAGCATTTTGGAAATTTTTCATGTCACTGACAGTAAGTTTCTTAAAATTCCAAGTAAGATTTTATAGTCTTAGAAGTAGAAATCCTACAATTCTAATCCAATTTACTATGCCCATTTGCCCCTCTTCTGCCAATATTTTACCTAATTCTTCCACTCCTTTTCTTCTTCTTGTTTGACTATCCCTTCCTTAATCATTCCCAATAGAACCATATACATTGCTTTTTAAACAGAACTTAAGGCTCCAAGATAAATTACATCCTAAGCCCTCCTGTTCACTTTAATGCAAAATCAATATAATACTATATACAATGAGAGACAGCTTCACTGTACATAAAACCAAAGATTTGGAAGAGAAAGAAGCGTTTTTCTTTTTCACTCAAGTACTTTGGAGGACTGAATTAAAGAAAAAATGGATGAAGAGTAATATAAAAGATGCCTTACTATGTAAATATTAGTATTACTTTCCATAAAACACTAGCTCCCTCTCTGACGAATCTTGTTACCTTAGAAAAAGATGTTAAGTATCTAACTTAAATTCTCTTCCAACTGGCCTAAAATGTCGTTAGTGGCTGCCATTTATTAAATGCCTTTTACTACAGAATTTCATAGGTACCACCTCATATAGTCAAATGGTCACTACTATCTATTCTAACATTTAATGGGTGGGTTCACAGAATAAAGACCATGACATAAAAATGGAGCTATAACTGAAGGAATTTTATAGTAACAAAATTCTACTTTCTATAGAAATGCAATTTTGCCCTTCCGTACCTTTCACCCATTGGTCTTATTTAAACCTCTGAAACAAAATAAAAGTCCTTTCATAAATAGCCTTCCAAATACTCAATAATGTTATGAGGCTACCTCTCAATCTTCTCTCAACAGAATTAACAACCCCAGCTCCTCCACATCACTCAGAATCCAGGTTCTGGTCTTAAATATTGTCCTTGACCCTAAAGCAGAACAAGATTGCAAGATGTTATCAAGAATATCAAGCTATTCTCCATCACTTAGTTTTCTACAAAAAGTTATGTCCAAAAAGGAAAGGATCTAGCTACTTGTTTAGAAAAAGGGTAATCTGTACTATTAGAGAAAACATGTTTGATTTTCTAAAGGTTATACTAGGCACTTAATTATCTAACATTACATCAAGAACATGTAGAAGGTTTTTCTACAAATCAACCACTAATTCTTGAAATTTTTTGGTTCCCTTTTTACAAAGTGCAATATCTGAAAGTATTCTTTTTCAAAGGATCACAGAAAAAAGATAACTGAAGAAACAGTGATAATTAAAATGTGTTTAAATCTAGGAAAGAGCTGTATCACAATCCTATTCTTACACAGAAACTAGCACAACCAAGTGGCAATAATACTATAGACGGTGGGAAGATATAAAATTGGGAGACAAAAGGCCTAGATTCTATTCATCTTTGATACAAATTAGCCCTGTGAACTTGATTTAAGGTATCAATATTTTCAACTGTGCTAGGAAAATAGACCATGGATCAAGGATTAAATGTGTCTGACAACAGCAAATGTACTCAATAGGATGCCCGACAATATCACTGCTTAATCCCTACATGAACAATAGACTTATATTCCATCTTTTAATTCCTTCTCTAGATGTAATGATTTCCCCTAAGACAAAAATAAAAAATAAATAAATAACCCACCATTAATTCAGCATAATTATCTAAATGTTTAAATGGTACATGGTATAATTTACTTCACAATTGCTACAAGGAAAACTTCTGATTTCTGTTTTAGGTAAATATTTTCCAGTTAAGTGACTCACGTTTCATTCCAGTATAACAGAGCTATCAGAGTATGGTATTTGGATCTGGAATGCCCAGGCTCAAACCCCAACACCATCACTTATGAGCTATGTGACCACGGGCAGTAATTTAACCTGTCTGTGTACCTACCTCATAAGACTGTTGACTATTAAATAAATTACATGTAAAGTGGGTAGAGCCATGCACTACATATAACAATCACTCAACTTGTGTTAGCTATCAGTGACTTGTGATCTCTCAACTTCATAGACTCAATCCCTTTAAAATACTGCATTTAGAACATAGTTACACAAGATAACCGTTTTTATTTCATTGAGGCCATTATCCAAAATGAGTGTAGCTTTAAATGTGGCTCTAATTTTTAGACATGTAAACAACAACAAAAAGGACAGTTACCAAAACTGAAGAGAAAATATCGCAGTTAGCCATGAATCGTTCAAAAACGTTTCAAACAGGTGAGATTCAAGGCAAATTTCAAATGCAACAGACACATGAGAACAAACCAACTGACAGTATGGAAACAGCTGGAAAGACTATTGTCATCCACTGATTTACCTGGAAGTGGAATTGGCATGCCAGGAAGGGGAACACGAAACGGAGGTACCATTACTGGTGGAAAAGCAGGAATCGCTGCTGCCGGCTGAGGTACTGAATGAGGGACAGCAGGAGGCAGCGTCTGGGGGTGCGGCTGGGGGACGGTTTGCACAGGTGTGGCTGTAGGAGCAGGAGTTGAAACACTAACTGTAGGCGTGGCAACTGAAACAGCAGAACTTGGGGTCTGATCTTGTGTTGTGGGTGCTGATAAAAGATAAAACACAAATATGTATCACTCCTTCATAAACCATTTTACTATCTGCATTCATCACTCACTCACTCAGTACGTACTTAAGGGCCCATTCCATGCACTGCAAGAAATTTGTAACAAGGTCTCTGTCTTCAAGAAGTGGAGAATAATTAAATGAAATATAAAAAAAATAACTAAAATACATAGCGAAATGGGATAAATGGACAGGCGTGTAAATCAAGACCCAAAGACCATTCCTAACCATGAGAGGGTATAGAAATTTTATGCTGTGATGGCAGCCTGGAAAGAGTAGGGTTTCACCAAGGAAATGACAAAGTGGAAAGAGAAAATAAGCAAGCAGTGGAGAAAGTAAGTAAAACCAAAGAGCAGGGGACAACCAGGAACTGCTTAGAAAACAAGGCAAGTAGTCAACTACTAAAATCTAGATATATCAACAGAACTAGTGAGTTATGGCTGGAAATGCAGGCCAGAGGCACAGAGGAGAAGGTTTTGAACAGGAGGCTAAGAGTATGTACTTTACTAGGTAGGGAAAGAGAAGAACTGATGTAAATGTAGAAAAATGACCTAGAACAATGCATACCAGAATAGTCACTCATTACCTCTGTGTGTACCTTTCACTTTTAACTACATATGCTTCATTAAGAGTCTGTTTTTAATAAGAATGCATTCACATGTTCACATGTTATCTGTATGACTTCGTGAATGTATGGGGAGGCTGAATTAAGGTTTCTGTATTGAAGAGTAAGTAATAATGAGTGCTCGTTTGATGAATGAACTCGGCAGATGCACAGAAAAAAGATAGGAAGTAGAGGTGGGAAAACCGATTTCAACACATCTGGAATTATCCAAGCAAAAAAGAAAAGAGAGAAAAAGATATGCGATAACTAATAACTGACTGTACAGGAACAAATGAAAAAACTTGGGCTTCTTTATAATTATTTCTAAATAAAAAGAAAAAAAATACTTGGGTTTCCAGTATGAGAGACCAAGAGAGTGAGAAAATCGGGATAATTTGGTTCTGCTAATACATTATTATAAAAAATAAAACAATTTATCCCTAGTTATCACATTTAAAATCAAACTATGACCTAAAAATAAAATTTGTATTTCATACTTTTTAAAGTTTCAGTTATCAAATATTACATTTGTTATTTATTCATAACCCATATAATTCCAAAACAACATTTTGGTGATTCATTTATAAGAAATACTTCTTTTCTTGTTGTAAAGAAAAATGTCAAACTCTACCTATATTGAACTAAGAATAAGTTTATCGAATAATAAAATAAAGGTGCTTTCTCAATATTTATGCTAATTTTATTCTAAGGAAAAGCACACTGTTTCATACAAACCACCCAGAACTCCAACTGACAACATAATCGGTCAGTATCTCTTTTCGGCACCTAATAATGAAAAACTCACTTAGGCTGGGAAGATGTGAGCAATTTCGTACTTGTTAATGAGGGACTCACCTTGGCTAAATAGACAGCAGGGCCAAACAAGTATCTTCAGGGGCCCAGGAATGAATTGTTGGTCTAGCATAGACCTAGCCTTAGGGTACAGTATCATATTAATATAATTTTATAACAATGTGAAAAATACAAATTACATGCAACATTTGCCCAGTCCCATACACATACCATTTAGCATTTGTAATCTATTGTAATGGCTGAAATATATCTAGTTATTCTTCCCAACTTCCCTGAGAAGTAGGATTTATCAGCATTTTTCACAAACTTGCACAGGATTATAAGTTTATTCTCAACTGGAGCTAAAAATATAAATTTCTTAATTTTTAGTCCCATCTGCCCAAGTCTATACTGCAGTTCATAGAATTACATCTTTAAAAATATCATGGTAATAGTATTTAGATATAATTAACAATATTTTGATACAAAGTACTGTAGTTAGGAAAATGAGTTATAAAGGCATCCAATTTCAAGTGGAAAGGAATACCAATGGAGATGGCAAAAAGTATTCACTCAATCCATTTCTCTTGCTGACATAGGATTTTCCAATTTGATTAGTGGTGATAAGTCATGAGAGGAAAAGGATAAAGGCAATAAAAGAATTGAATGGAAACTGGGAAAATGGCAACTAGGACTTCATAGTGGATAAATTCCTACTAATTCCACTTGCTAAAACAATTAGTGAAACGCTAGGCTTCAAAATATACTACTAATCCAGCTTCAGATCTCAGCTAAAAAGGATAAGTGATTAAAACATCTGGAGAAATATTAAGACTGTAGCATGACAATACTTCATGACACTAAATCAAGTGAAATAAAAACAGATGTCAGGAATACATACTCAGAAAGACATCAAAATTGATGTTTAAAGGCAGTAAAAGAACAGTTTTGCTATTCTGTTCTTAGAATAAAGGCCTCCCAATCACTGATAGGCAGTGTGAAAAAAGGCAAATGGGAGTTCTGAAGGGAACAGTAGATAGTCACAAGATAGCTCCTGGCCTGAAGACCACCCTGATATGAAAATGAAATACACACAGGACAGTTAAAAATATTTGGTTACCCACCTTCCCTAACACTAAGTATTTCTCCTTCCTAAAAAGGCAAGTAACAAAACATAACAGAGCCTCCACACCGAACCACGTTGCTTTTATTGCCATATTTCCCCATGTATAAGACGCACTCTTTTTCGAAAAATATGGGGTCTAAAAACTGGGTGTGTCTTATACATTGGTTGTAGATTTTTTAACTTTCATTTCCCACTTTTTCGCGCAGATGAGAAGTTGTATGAATTTTATGATGAATGAAACTTGAGTTCAGTAACTTCATGTAATACATTTATTTTCAAATTTCGGGCCCCAAAGTCAAGGTGCATTTTATACATGGAAGAGTCTTATACATGGGGAAATACAGTAATCCTTCTTTTCCATTACCACTACAGGTACCCGATAAAAACCAGCAGTTTTCTGCCTTGCAACACAGGTTTTAGAAGCCCTACCCTATTTAAAAAAAAAAAAAAAAAAAAGGCAAATACCCTCTACCAGCTGTTGACTTCCACACCAGAATTACCAGAATTCACTATTTCCTATCAGAATTTACCTTAGCTACAAAAAGAAAATAAACTTGTATATTTACATACTCCTATTAAGTTCATTTTTGTCTAGAAAATAGTAACAAGTAGGGCCTTTAAAAAATCGTCTCCATATTACAAATGCCTTACTTCTTAGGTTAGTTCTTCTATCAATGAAATAAAATCAAGTTTAGATCTATTACGGTTAAATTCCTCTCATATACAGGGTTTTTTATGATATAATATACATTAATAATTCCCAAGTCCCCAAAGCTACTGGGGCAAGGGGCACTTTTTTTGTTATTCTCATCACTATTATCTATGTAGCAAAATAGTCCAAATCATAATCATCTTGTAGGAATATGTATTTTCATAAGAGTATCATAAATAATCAAATCAATATAATAAAATCCACTATTTAAATACTGAGGCTCAATCTCAACCCAGAGAGTAAGCAGCAACAAATAAAAATAATATAAATATTAATGACAATCTTTTAAACATGTTGACAGATTCTCTTTCTTTGTCCCTAAAATCTGCTATTAATCACCTCTCATCTTTTTAGAAAAGATCTAACCTTTGGGCCTCTGTGATTTTACACCTGAAAATTCTCTTACCTTTGTGACTGCTACTTTTTCAGCTCATTTCATCTGCCTACATCTCATTCTAGGACCAATTAACCTCTAAACGAGATTATCAAAGAGTTCCTAGTTAAGTTTCCAATTTCAAGACTACCCCCAAATGAGCACCAGAAAAATCTTTCAGAGTACTGCATTTCTACAGGGTCCCCAGGGCCTGCCTGAATTTGCCTGGCTCTCAACTTCATAAACCGATCTCGTTCTTATTCAATTTATTAGCCAATATAAACCTTCCCACCTCAAAAGAGTTCCTTAATCCCACACACACATTTATCTTCATTTCTAGAACTTTGATGCTCTTCCCCTCTACTTGAAAGACCTCTCCTTACTTGTGAATTTACTCAAATTCTACCACAAATCTTTCATGATCAACCTCAACACTGTGTAGTCGACCCACTCATCTCTATGTTTTCTCCAATTGTTACATCTTCTATTTTCACTGTATAATTTTGCACACTATACTGTTTGACATGTATTATGCTGGTCTCTTCAATTAGAAAAGCTGGAAGCTCTGTAAGAAAGGGACGAAGACTTCCACTTATTTTGCAAAGCCCACAGCTCCCAGCATTACTGTTAGCCAAGGTGAATGGCTAGCTACCTCTGTACTTCCCCAGTTTAGCACCATGAATTACAACTAGGCAAATAGTTCCTTCTACTAATGTAAATGTCTCTTCTTTATTCCAAAGTCTTATGTCATAATGGCTTTTAAGTAACGTCAAGGATAATACCTGAAACACTAGGATCATTTTGAAATGCAGTCCCTGCTCATCCACTTCCCTAGCTCCCAAATGAAAACACACGCTATTACTCACTTGATACTGTCTGCGAAACCGAAGAGGCAGTCGTCGTGGTAGATGTGGTAGAGGATGGCGTGGATGATGATGTTGAAGTGGACACTGAAGGTGCTGGGCTACTGGTCGTAGGGGTGGAAGCTCCTACTGCTTGTGCTTGCGCCTGGGCCTGAGCCTGCGCCTGGGCCTGGGCCTGGGCCTGGGCCTGAGCCTGGGCCTGGGCCTGGGCCTGGGCCTGGGCCTGGGCCTGGGCCTGGGCCTGAGCCTGAGCCTGGGCCTGGGCCTGGGCCTGAGCCTGGGCCTGAGCCTGGGCCTGGGCCTGGGCCTGCGCCTGCGCCTGGGCCTGGGCCTGGGCCTGTGCTTGGGCCTGCGCTTGGGCCTGGGCTTGGGCTTGGGCCTGGGCCTGAACCTGCGCCTGGGCTGCAAGCATAGGTGTCAGCTCTGACTGCTGAATGACCTTAACTCCATCTGGCTTGCTCCATGCAGATTCACGTGTCCGAGCATTATAATAATAAACCTGCAAGGAAGAAAAATCACTGGTATCACAGAATCTGTCAACTATCATTAAGTTATTGGAAAAATAAAAACAACTTAGAGAAAACACATCAAAATTGGCTGTTCATATATTATGAGCCTACAGTTAATTTTTCCATCCTTTCTACCCTTCTAATTTTCTATAAAGGGCACACTGAATTTTTAACACACACACAAACAGAAACTAACATTATTTTTTGCACAGAAAGTTAACATAGTAGGACTTACTGCTATCTTTAGAGAGCCCTGCTTGCAAAACTGACCCTTGGCTGGCATCTGGAAACTTGGATTTTCAGAGGGTTACCACCATTCTCTAACTGGTAACTGATATGAAAGGCTCACTGTGCCTAAACTATTTACGCAAACAAGGAAGTAAATGCTAAATTACCTGCTTTCCCTCCGGGAGTCTGGAATTTTGGTATGTGCTAGGACAATGATGTCAGTCCCTAATGAAAACCCAGCTCCCCAGCTCAGGCGAGCTCCTCTGACAGACAACCACTCGCACACGTTGTCACAATTCCTCGCTAGAGACATTACACACGTTCTCTGTGTTTCCAGAGTAGACTCTTGGAAGCTTATGCGTTTCCTACAGACTTTGCCCCATGCACCTTTTTCTCTTTGCTAGTTTTCTTTGTATCCTTCCACCATAATTAGTCTTAGCTGTGGATACAACTACATGCTGAGTTCCATAAAACCATGAGTCCTCTTAGGAAATACTACCACTGAGAGTTGTTTTGGGGACCTGTGACACATATTTATTGTAAAATACAAGCTTTCATGCCTGACCAGTGGTGGCGCAGTGAATAGAGCATCAACCTGGGACACTGAGGTCCCAGGTTCGAAACCCAAGCTCACTGGCTTGAGCATGGGATCATCAACCTGATCCCATGGTCACTGGCTTGAGCAAGGGGTCACTGGCTCAGCTTGAGCCCCCTGCACGTATGAGAAGCAATCAATGACCACTAAAGTGCCACAACTACAAGTTGATGCTTCTCATCTCTCTCCCTTCCTGCCTATCTGCCTCATTCTCTCTCTCTCTCTCTCTAAAACAAATAAATAGAACAAAATACAAGCTTCCAGAATCATAGGTAAACACTGTAGAAGTTCAGGCCGGTGAGCCTTTCCTAGATTCCTACCCCACGCCCTGCTCATCCCAGACTCACTCCTTCTTTTTTTTTCTTGGCCAACACACCATTGCTACAGGCTCATTCTTAACTGGCAGTTACTGTCACTGATCTCAACCTGTCAGAACTCTTTTAGGTTTTACTCTTCTGTCACCAAGGAGTTAATAATCTAAACATATTTTCTAATTTACCTTCCCATCTGGAGTTTTATTTTCAACCCATATCTCCTCAGTAGGAGGCAGTGCTGGAGTACCAGGAGCAGTCACAGGAGGCATTCCTGGTGGAAACATCATCCCCGGAGGAGGCGGCATGGTGCCCATGGGTGGAGGCATGAAAGGTGGTCTCTGTTAATTCACAACAACAGTAATGGTCACTTGTATTTTTTTTCCCTTCAAGTTATTACTAAATTCTACCCAAATGTAAAACACTACATAAGAAACCAAACTAGTTTTACAGTCCATCCAAATACATTCATCTAGGATGCATAAGCCAAGTTTCTCTGAGATAAAAATGATTACACAAACTGGAAAAAAATATATCAACATACAGGAGTTATCTCTGGATTATAGCATTATGGATGAATTCTGCTTTGTTTTTAATACTTTAAATGCATATTTCATACACTAGGCCAGTGATTTTCAACCTTTTTTTTCATGGCACAAGCACACACTAATTACTAAGGTCAGTGCCCCTGACTAAATACAACCATTTTCATCTCATGGCACAAATAAATTAGTTACTAAAGAAGAAGAGGTCAGGGCCCGTTTTTCTTTAGTAATTAGTTTATGAGTGCGTGAGAAACAAAGGTTGAAAATCACTGCACTAGGCAATGGATTACTTGTAAAAAAGTGATTTTTTTTGTATCTCTTTGAACACCAGGCACACCAATGCCTTCGCACCTCAAAATAGGAACCAATCAGAGGAGAACCATTATTTACAAATAACAGAGCAATATCTAAAAAGAAAAATTTTACGGATATACAGTGTGTCTGTAAAGTCATGGTGCACTTTGACCGGTCACAGGAAAGCAACAAAAGACGATAGAAATGTGAAATCTGCACCAAATAAAAGGAAAACCCTCCCAGTTTCTGTAGGATGATGTGGCAGCATGTGCGCATGCGCAGATGATGACATAACACCGTGTATACAGCGGAGCAGCACACGGCCATGCCAGTCAAGATGTGGATGGTACAGAGGAAAGTTCAGTGTGTTCTGTGGCTCGCTAAATTCGAATCCGTGACCAAAGTGCAACATGAATATCGGCACGTTTATAACAAAGCGCCACCACATAGGAATAACGTTACTAGGTGGGATAAGCAGTTGAAGGAAACCGGCAGTTTGGTGGAGAAACCCCGTTCTAGTAGGACATCAGTCAGTGACAAGTCTATAGAGCAGGGGTCCCCAAACTACGGCCAGCGGGCCGCATGCATCCCCCTGAGGCCATTAATCTGGTCCCCGCCACACTTCCGGATGGGGCACCTCTTTCATTGGTGGTCAGGGAGAGGAGCACATTGACGATCTCATTAGCCAAAAGCAGGCCCATAGTTCCAATTGAAATACTGGTCAGTTTGTTGATTTAAATTTACTTGTTCTTTATTTTAAATATTGTATCTGTTCCCGTTTTGTTTTTTTACTTTAAAATAAGGTATGTGCAGTGTGTATAGAAATTTGTTCATAGTTTTTTTTTTTATAGTCCAGCCCTCCAACAGTCTGAGGGACAGTGAACTGGTCCCCTGTGTAAAAAGTTTGGGGACCCCTGCTATAGAGGCTATACGGGATAGCTACCTAAGGAGCCCTAAAAAATCTGTGCATGAGCCCACATAGGGCTCTGCACTGAATAGGTATGAAACTGGGAGTTTTCCTTTTACTTGGTGCAGATTTCACATTTCTATCGTCTCTTGTTGCTTTCCTGTGACCGGTCAAAAGTGTGCCATGACTTTATGGACACACTGTAGTTAATTATTCCTTTTTCCTACAAGAAAAAAAATATTAGCTAGGAAAATATTCATCACTTTGTTTTTTCAAATAATAATAATGTAACTCACCAATGACACGAACATCAGTTAAGTTTAAAAGATAGAGTAAAATAATCATTCTAAATTTTACTTTTAGTGGAAAATAAGAATTTAAATGGCATATATTACAATTTTAAAAACTTTTTCCTGGAGCCATTATTAATTCGACCCTCTCTCTGATCATTCCTTCACTGTCATTCTTCTAACACAACCTAAGATCCTGAGCCACACAATTCAACGGTAATTGCTATACCTCCCTTACAAAGCACACAAGTGGCCTAACATTTTAACAACAGATTTTGAACTGGGATTAAAAGATGTCCTCTATAACATACAAGTAACACTAAGATTCAATTATCCAAAGCATCTTAATCTGGAGAACAGAATTGACATTGTGCTGATAATGTGAAACTGTACTTCATTTTTTCTTAAAAATACTTTAGTCCCCATTCTTTTTTCTTTTGGATTCAGTTTAGTGTGTTTCAAGCATCAGCACACAGACTTATGTTCTATTAAATATCCACTCCAAATACATCTCATGCACATTAGCTGAAAATCACCTGGATTTAAGACAAAACTACACAATTATCTATCAGGACCAAGAAAAGCATCACAACATTACAAATTATCCCATTACAACGTTTGATATATTTCCAATCGAGGGTTATATTAGTTAAACCTAATAACTCTTATTTTAATCTTTTGCTAGTACATTTAACTCTTAAAGGCAAAAATTAGAATTCATATGTACCAAGTTATACAGAGTCAATAGGTCAAAATTACTTATTTTAATCTTGGAGAAAAATAAAGCTTTTTGTTTAAGGATTAGGGCCTATTCATTACTAGGAAGGCAATAAAATTTTTAAACAATGTATTAAAATCTGTGTCTCTTCCATAAATATTCCCTATCTAAATAGAGTTAGTATCACTTAAATGGTACTTTACTGTCTTTTGCTACTTTTAGTAAGCTCCTTCTCAATCATCTATGCTATTAGAAGAGAGATGATACTACTATATTTACTTGGTTTTATAACTGTACAGGCTAGATGAACTAAGAAAACAGAAAACAAAAAAATAAAACCTCAAAAGTAAACATTTGACATATGACACCTTCATGACCTCATTTCAGACAATAACTGAGACTACATATACTAGAGGAATATGTGCTCAGGCTAAAATACCAGAAAAGTTTTTATTTAACAAAATCCTATAATACTATTTCTAAAATTACAAAATAACCCTATGGTTTTTAGGGGGAAAAATACAAACAATGTGCTTACAAAATGTGTTTGTTGTTCTAGATTCTATCCTACGTTCCAACTGCTCAGTACATACATATATGTTTATACATAAAGGCAAAGTGTGTCAATGAAAATAAACAGCAATAACTAAAAAAGTTATACATTTAAATTTCAAACTTCATTACCCATAAAGAAGATGGTTTACTAAAAGCAACTGTCAGAGATAAAGGCAGGTAACTCTATCTAATCTTAGTTTCCTATGCAGCATATTTTTCTATTCAAATTACTGTTATCACTGCTTGTGGAGCAATGTGTTAATATAAGGGTTATACCTTCCTAAAAAGTGAAACTAAGAACACAGTTCTTAAGGAAAAACTGATATAGCACTGGCACTAATCCAATGAAGAAATGGCAACTGCTCCATTCTTTACCTGAAGGTGTGGAGGGCCCATAGGTGGAGGAATCCCTCCTGGAGGAGGCATCGGCGGCATATTAGGATCAAAAGGAGGACGTCCGAAGGGGGGCCGTGGTGGTGGAGGAGGGCCTCGCATCATCCCAAAGGGCGGAGGAGGCCGCATGAGCGGTGGTGGGCCTCGCATCACTGCATTTGGTGGGGGGGCTGGGCCTCGAAACCTCAAGGCCTGCTGTTGAGCCATCCTATGTGGAAAACAATGTATTAGTATTTCTTTGTCAAAATTATGAAAATGTAGCTACTGGTCTCTAATTGCATTGAATTTAATGGGCCCTGAAGAGCAAGTGGAGTTGGAAAGTCATCATTTGCAACCATCACGGCAAAAAGTGCCCCAGTGAGAATGATCGACGGACACCAAACCTAGAAGGAAGTCTGCATGAAGAGGCTATCTGGATGGGCTTAAAACATTCCGCACATGCTGCTTATAATTGCAAAGGAAGATGAAATAAACACTACGTAAGATGGAAATCACACAACACCTTGACGAGGGGAATCTAAATTAATGTCATCTAAAAAGGACAGATGGACACCATGTGACTGACAGGGACAGAGCATCACCTCCTACAGGCAAGAATGTGTAATCTCAAATTAATAATGGGGAAATACTAGATACACAAAATAAGGAATATTCTACTTAAAAGGGGGGAGCAGAGGCTACATTCCTCAGAAGTGTGGATGTTATACATAAAAGACAAAGGCAGGCTGTGGAAATGTTCTATATTAAAGGAGCTAAAGAGACATGACAACACAACATTAATTCTAGACCAAATCCTGTACTAGAGAGAAGAAATGCTATAAAACTATATTGGATTAATGGACAACACAGGAACAGGAACAACAGATTTAAAGTACTGTATCACTGTAAAAGGTATTAAGTTTGTAACTGTGGTGTAGTTAAGCAAAGGACTATATTCTTAGAAGATACACACTTAAGTATTTAAAAGTAAAGAGTCATGGTATATATGTATCTTACCCTCAAATGGTTCAGAGTAACACAGAGCTGCATGCGTGCAAATAACAAAGCAGAAGAGGCAAAATATTAACACTAAGTGTACTATCTTTACTTTTGTAACTTTGGTAAGTTTGAAATGACTTCCAAAGATAATTTTTTTTTACAAGGGCAGAGGGTAGCAGCCTAGGAGATAAGCTCTCGCTACACTGCACCTATCCCGTCCTGCAGTCTTCTCCATGCTATTTAAGCAGGTATCATACATAATATCACATTATTATCTATCTCCTCTCACAAGTGCTCTCTAAAAAAAAAAAATTTTTTTAATTATTCACTCTTAAAAGTATTTACTATGTTTCACACAGTACTCTAAGCTCTTCTTAAGTCATTTAATCATCATAACACCATATAAGATAGATGTTAATATCAGCCTCATTTTACAGATGAGGACACTAAAGGCACAGAGAAGTCAAATAACTTGCCTAAGGCCACACAGCTGATTCAATGGAAATGCCAGGATTCAAATGCAGGCAAACAGCTCTTAAATACTACACCATGCTGTCTACATAAGCCCCTCCAGAGTAAAACTTCTCCACGTCCTGTTCACCCTACTTCCCCAGCACATATTTAGGTCTGCACATAGTAGGCCTCAATAAATATTTGTTGAATGAACCAATGAATACCTGTACATCACAAGCAAAGTATGTAGAATTTTATTAAAATTATTTTTACTATAATGTACCATAGTCAATTTACTAAGCACATATCAGTAGCTACTATATATTTCTCTATTATACATGAAATTTACAGTTCTGTCCTCAAGAAAAGATTAACAATTATATTCCTTAATATACTTGAAGATGATCATTCTTAATTTCTCTTCTTACCAGGCTCTTCCGACTTAACTACATTTTCAACCTTTTGCCTAAGATTACCCTTTGAATTTTTTCTAAATTTTCCACATCACTGTTCAAATGACACCAAAAATATATAAATCCTGATAAAGAATCAACTTTCCTTCTAGAGTACTAGGGTTGTAAATACACACAGAATTGTATATGCCACCTGTATTAACCAAATTTGCAAATTATCCTACACTCGAACTTAGAAAGTATGAGTTAAAAACAGTGACTACAAAGAGGAACATGTGTTATATCAGAATAATCAGTCTTTTTCAAATGATATGTACTGTACTCCCAAAAGACACATGGCTACTGTTACTGAAGAAATGACTAAACTTTTAGTGCAGAAACAAAGTTAACTACCAAGGAAAGACAAGTGTTTCAGCCCTGAGTTAATAATGCACCTTAATCCTGGATTTCCTTTGAGTCTGCCTCTCTCCTGTCAAAAAACTCTACAGTACTATATTTCTTTCTTTAAAAGTTCACACTTCCTAGTTAATAGCTTCAAGCTAAGCATTTAGTCTCTAGAATCATGGCTCTGTCAAATCAGGGCTCTGTTTTTTGCTGTCAGACTAGTTATGTAATTTTTGAGCCTGAGTATTCTCAGATGTAAATGAGCTGGGTAACCTACTTCATATCTCTGTTCAGAGATTACCCTGTGAAACATTTAGGATAGTACCTGACACACAGTCAACCACTCTAACCACACTACTTTCAATCCCCCAGACACCCAGCACTGTGCTCTACCTATAAAAGGCACTTCACTGTCAATCTGACTAGATGTCCTTCAAGTCTACCACTAACATAGCGACAAAATGCACATAATTCCCTCTATCAGCAGCTTAAAGTTGCCATTTTCTGATGCCAGATATGTATAACACTGCTTCATCACAACCAATTTAGCAGAACTTGCAGTAAGGATTAAATGAGTTAATAAAGTACTTGGAACAGCACCTAGCCCATTAGTGCTCTCTAAGTATAGCTTTTATTACTGTTGCTATAACATTAGTACAGTAATAGTACTAATGGTATTAATGTTAGTAACAGTGTTAGCTATTTTATTACTATAATTATTACAATCAAGCTCTACATAACCTGTCCCTTGTTGACCCATTTATAGACTCCAGTCTTTTTGATCAATACTTTGAATTCATTACATTCAAATCTCTGTATTTGTTGTTCCCTCTGCCCAAATGCTTTTCCCTAGATCTTTATATAACTGGCTCCTTTTCATTATCAGTTTCAGTTCAAATGTCACCTCAAACTCCTTTCCCACCCCTAGCCTCTCCCAGACCCTCTTAGGCTCATTACCCAATTCAGGATTTTAGTTATGAGAAATGCCAAGAAGTCTCTCACTTGTTTACTTCTGTACTATACCCACTTGTATATATAGTAATTTTCCCTTAAGTATACTCAACCTAATGCCCATGGCGGTAAGTGTTCGAATGTTGTTTCAATTATGACAGTGAGCAATGGGTACTTTTCCTATATATGTACCTTGCAAGCATGGTTATATGGACGTTATTTGTACTAACTCTTTTAATCCTCCCAACAGCACAGTAAGGTTAAGTCTGGCACCATTTTTACAGAGGAAACTATGGCACAGAAAAATAACTTGTTTAAGTATCTAATCAGTGGTAACACTAGTATATTCTTATTCTTATTTTACAGTTGAGAAAATTTAGATTCCAAGTACCTTGTCATAAGGTATTAATAGGTAAACTAAGGCCCTGGGTAAAGCATCTATACAAATATGACTAAAAGTTACCTTAATGGCCCTCAACTCTAAAGGGATAAATGGCATCTGGATGTCCAAATAAAGTCTGTCTATTGCAGGTTATTTGCATTCCTACCACTTTCAACCTTTTCACAAAACTAGTTGCAAAAATAGAAACAAAAAAAACTTTTTTTACAAGAACAAATGCATTTCTCTAGAGGTACGCTATCCAGATATGCAAGCCCCTCAATGGTGACGAGAAGGGGGGAGCGCAGAGGGGACGGAGTGGAGAGGGGACAAAGCAGAAAGATGCTACTGATATATGGGAGACAAATCCAGTCTGTCAATTACTCAGTGATCTTTATAAATCACTTCATACTTGGAGGCTGATCTCCTCACTTGATGTGGTTAATTTAGTCCAGCATTTAGATCAATCTTCATCAGCATGGATGCTCCTTGAGGACAAATGATTTTGGTCTGGTTCAAGACTCCAGTGCCAGCACCTATGTCAATGACTGTCACAGAGCACACACTCAGTAAATGTGGGTCTAATTAGTGAATCATCTCTAATTCGTCTATATTCACTTATGACTATACTGACTGAACCCCTTGTCTGCCAGACATACTATGAAATACCTTCAGAATATATTTACAAAAACAAAGCTCCAATTTCTGCCACCAGAGACCACATAAACAGCCAATTTCTCATAAACCATGGAAAGTGTTAAACTAAAGATCTGTACAATATGCTCCGGAAGCAACTTCCAACCCAAGAGGCAAGATATAAAATATTTGCAACATCCATGTCTTGATTACTGTTAATAAAATCTAAAAGGCTACTGACAGACACTTTCTTAAGTGCAGAGTAATGTTCCCAAATAAACCCATCTCAAACTAAGTAGCACTCTCTTGTCAACAGAATCAGGAATAATCCTTTCATCACTAATACTGACCCACCCTGGTAATGCATTTTGATCACTCATTACCAAAGTGAACACACAGAAGAGGTTGACAGGATTTGAGGTTCATCTCTGATATAAGACAAGATTTTATTCCTGTCAAAGTAAGGATTTCCTGTGTGTGACAATTCAGAATCTAAAATACATTATTATTATTTATTATTATTATTTTCCCTAAAACCCTGAAAAGCAATACCCACTTCTTTATACGATTTCATCTTGGGCTCTAGACAATACTAGACTGCTCAAAAAGCTACATTGCTCCTTTTCATTTTCAAACGTTGACAGTGGCACAACTCAGAATGGGAGCAGAACATCGGAAATGACGTTTTCCCCAGCCAGAAAAAGAAATGGATCGAATACACATAAACCTTCGTATCTAGTCTTCCCCCAAAACCACTGACTTGAGGTTTTTCCAAGCCCACTCTTACTTTATTACCAAATCTTAACTTCCACAGGCAAGGAGACACCAGAAGAAAGGTCACTGTTACTCCTTCGGGCGTGATCAAGACCGCAGGCTCGGGAGCCCGACTGTCCGGGTTCAAGCCGCTTAACTTCCTGCAGCTACGAGCCCGTCGGTGCGACCTTGTTCTACCTCCTCAACCTCTCCCTGGGGCTCAGTTTCTCACCTGGAACGCGGGCAAGTCACTTACCTAAGGGAGGCTCTGGTCTGTTGCCTGCAAAATGAAGCAAGCCACTACTCCAAAGAGTGGACGTGAGGATTAAAGGAGACAACTCTAAGTAAAAAGCTAACTGGCACCTAGAAGTTCGGAACAAACGGCCGCTGCTATTGTTATTATTCACAAATACTGGGCGGGGGGTAACAAGAGAAAGAAAGGCCACAAGAAGTTGAGGAAAGCAAGCGAGGTGGGGCAGAAGAAGCGGGGCAAACGTGGCGATCCCGCGGGGAGGCTGAGCCAGAAGCGGTGCGAGGTCCCGGGAGTTGGCGGCGCGGCGGAGGGGCGCCCTGGAGGACCGGGCCCGCGGCGCCGCGCCGCCGGGAGCAAAGGCTGGGGCCGGCCGAGGTGGGGCCCCGAGGCGGTGGCGTCCGGTCCGGCCCGGCCCGGGGCCGCAGGCGCGGGGGCGCGGGGTCCCGCGTAAATGTCTGGGAGCGCCCCGAAAACGCACAGGAGGCCGCGGCCCAGCCCCAGCCCGGCTCTCTCATTCAAGCCACCTTCCCCTTCCCCCTTCTCCAGCCCCACGCGGTCCCGGACCCGAGCCGCCGCGGCTCCTCGGCCCGCCCTCCACCCCGCATCTCCGCGGCAGGCCTACCCCCAGGGCTCCAACATGCCGAGAAGTAATAAAGAGCAGCGCCCTTTACCTGAGCTCCCCCGGGTTGAATCTCTCACCGTCCCCCCCTTCCCCGCCACGCTCCGCCATTACAGAGGACCGCGTTCATCCACCCGCCGACCGGCCGTCCTCTATTGGCCCGACAGATCATCAATCTCCTGCGAGAGAGGCGGAGACAGCGGAGACCTACGAGGTGAATGGTGAAACTTCCCATCAATTCTCGAGCTGAGGGCGGTAGCTGCCTTACTATTGGTGAAAGGGCCCGCCGACTTTGAAAGCGGTTGGAGACAGCCAGTTGATTGGCCGCCCGGAGGCTTTATGGGAAATGAGACTTCAGCAACGAGGAACCTCCAGCGCCCTCGCGTGGTAAGCAAAACTAGGTCCTCCCACGCATTGCACGGGCTTGCGGTAGCCACGTGTCTGCCGGCTTCCAGGAAGGCCAATTGTGGAGCCATATTGGCCACATGCTGGCGATATTGGCTCAGTCAGAGACTATTTCCATTGCGTGAGCCAATCAAAAATTGACCTGACTTGAGCTATAACCAATCATAGAGTTTCCGTGGAAATGAGCTATTTCCCAGCTTTTCAGAATCAAGAGTCCTAAACTAAGGTGGCCATGATCCTCCTTTAGGGAGGATAGTCCTTCTTTTCTAAGTTCTGTCCTCCCTCAAAAAGTGTCCTCCTACATGTCCTCCTTTTTGATATTGGAAGACTAATCTTTAAATGTTCGTATTCGATTGATGCAGAGTTGATCCATTGTGTGTGATGTAACGTATTTGTATCTAAATGAGTACTTTTTCTTACAATTATTATTAAAAATTAATAGGCATGTAAGCATTATTATAATATAAAATATTACAAATGTTTTTATTATGCATTTATATTATAGTGTATTATTGTTGTAATGAATAAAGTGTTTCTTTTATTTATGATATTGTTTTCTTCCATTTATTTTTGTCCTCCTTTTCATTGTAAAAATGTTGGTCACCTATTTAAACACATCACCTTACTTAAACAAATCAGAGAGGATTATTGCCATGCTTTTAAGTAATATTAACTACGAAAATGTCTTCTAAATTGTATTAAATAATTAGTTGCAATCTGATGAGTGTTTTTAAGTTATATTAAGTTAGTTGGAAAAGGCTTTAAAGCAGGGGTCCCCAAACTACAGCCCGCGGGCCACATGCGGCCCCCTGAGGCTATTTATCCGGCCCCTGCCTCACTTCTAGAAGGGGCACCTCTTTCATTGGTGGTCAGTGAGAGGAGCATAGTTCCCATTTAAATACTGGTCAGTTTGTTGATTTAAATTTACTTGTTCTTTATTTTAAATATTGTATTTGTTCCCGGTTTTGTTTTTTTTACTTTAAAATAAGATATGTGCAGTGTGCATAGGGATTTGTTCATAGTTTTTTTTATAGTCCGGCCCTCCAATGGTCTGAGGGACAGTGAACTGGCCCCCTGTGTAAAAAGTTTGGGGACCCCTGCTTTAAAGCATCTGCTTTTCAATTTTAAAATACACTAGTCTAAAATGAGCACACTCTGGTACCCAGAAGGAATTCTGAATATTTATTTCTCTTTTAATTAAAGGGGGGGGGGGGAGAAACCTTTAGGTTCTGGGGTTTCAAAGGTATAATGAAGATGAACCTTATCATTAAGTTGCTTAAAATATTAAAATAGTAGATAAATTTTACTCAGACTTAACTATACATACCAGGCACTACACTAAGTAGTTTTCATATATTATGTCTTTTAGGGCTCACCAACACTGAGAGGTGGGCACTAAGGGGAGCGGTACTATGGAGAGCCAGTTTATAGAGCAGACTAAGGCACAGAGAAGTTAAGTAACTTGTCCAAGTTCACACAGCTTGTGAATGGCAGAGCCTGGCCTTAAACCCAAGGCAGTGTGGCAGCACAGCCACATTTCTGAACACCATGATCCAAGAAAACTGGAAACACAGCCACATAAAAACTCATACATAGATGTTCATAGCAGCATTATTCATGATAGCCAAAAAGTAGACTCAACCCAAACTGGCCACACGACTAATGAATGGATTAAAAATGTGGTATATCGATACAAAAAAATTAGTCTGCCATAAAAAATAAGGAAGTACTGATACATGCTATAATAGGGAACCTTAAAAATAGTATGCTAAGTGACAGAAGCCAGACACAAAAGGGTACATAGTGTATGATTCCATTCTTATGAAATGTCCAGAATAGGCAAATCCTGAGAGACAGGAAGTAGATCAGTGGTTTTCAGGAGACGGAGAGAGTGATTGCTAATGGGTATGGGATTTCTTTTTGGATGATGATAGTGTTCTAAAATTAGATAGCTCAGTTGGTTGCAGGGGGTCCCCAAACTTTTTACACAGGGGGCCAGTTCACTGTCCCTCAGACCATTGGAGGGCTGCCAAATACAGTGGTCCTCTCACTGACCTACAATGAAAGAGGTGCCCCTTCCAGAAGTGCAGTGGGGGCCAGATAAATGGCCTCAGGGGGCCGCATTGCAGCCCGCGGGCCGTAGTTTGGGGACGCCTGGGTTAGAGTATCCTCCTGAAGCACAGAGGTTGCCAGTTCGATTCTTGGTCAGGGCACAAACAGTAACAGATTTAAAAAATGTTTAAATAAAATAAAATTAGACAGTGGTAATAATTACACAAGTTGGTGAATATACTAAAACCCATTGACTTATACATGTTAAAGCAGGCGTCCCCAAACTACAGCTCGCAGGCCGCATGCGGCCCCCTCAGGCCATTTATCCGGCCCCCCACCACACTTCCGGAAGGGGCACCTCTTTCATTGGTGGTCAGTGAGAGGAGCACTGTATGTGGCGGTCTGAGGGACAGTGAACTGGCCCCTTGTGTAAAAAGTTTGGGGACCCCTGTGTTAAAGGATGAATTTTATTGTAATGTGAATTATATTTCAATAAACATCATGCTATACTGAATCCCAGTTCAATAGTCAAAATTAATTATAATAATATGTGATAAAGACTGAACATAATTCTGAGCATGATCAATTGGAAAAGGAAAGGATGGTTGAAATTTCACTAAATATGTGACGTTCAAACAAACTGGAGTCTCACTAAGAGTGGAAGGTTAGACTTCTTTTTCAACATCAGCATGCATCCCCAAGTTCTGACAAGCTAATATGAAAATAATACTAGCATCGATGACTCATTACAAACTAATCCCCAGTGCTGAAAAATAATTTCAAAATGGATACTTTAGAGACATGGAGTCACTGGCATATATTGATACAAAAGATGAAAACAAAATGCCATTTTGAATGAATGGAAAAAACTCCTTGCAGATGTAATATAAGTTTTGTTATTTGATAGTTTTATTGTATTGTTTATATCTATATATATATTAAGATACTTATATGTTATTGTATTATTTTTAAAGATATAGAGCAGGTTTATATACGTACATATGTATCATATGTATATGATTATATTGTATATAACCATTTTATTGTTTCATTTCACATAAACTTATATTTATGTGAGTAAACTGTAGAACTAAACTTGAAAGTCAGGCATTTTGTACTCAAAATCCATATAAAAATACTGCAAATATATGATCTGAGCTCTGTCTACAGTGAACCATTTTATGGAATCAATGTAAAAACTCAGTTAAAGAAATTCAGTGTATCTTTTAAGAAACCAAATGGATTTTCCTATAGTCAATGCTGATGACTCTTAGGATACCAAAAAAAGTACATAGCTGAACAAAACAAATACCATCCTTGCCCAATTGGCAGTGATTGAATTATAGACTCTAAAACTGGGTATATCAAAATGAGGTGAAGAAACAGTGTTGGCTTAAGGGTACTAATTAAATAGCATCAGGGCTCGAAGTCCTGGCCATGAAGTCACTCTTCAGAAGTGACTCTTGAGAAGTGTTTCCAATGAAGAATCAGGCTTTTCATCTGAATAACTACCATTTTTTAACACCTATCTTAAACCCATGGTAGTAGATATCTTACATACACTATTTTTATTACCCTTAACGGCCCTGCAAAGCAGATGTCTTGTCCCCGTTTTATGGGAAACGGAATCTCACATATGACTGGTGCCTGGTGACAGTCACACAGCTGGTAAGAGGCGAAGCCAGGATTCCAGTCTAGATGTATCTCAGTGAAGCCAGTTGGGAACCGCTAAAATCCCAAATCTTCCCCAAGTCAGCAAGATAGTATAGCTAATGTATCTTTTTTCCTCTCTTTTCTCTAGACACTGAGTACTTTAAAAAGACCATTTTCCTCACTGAATCCCCAGTCCCTAGTGCAGTGTCCACTACAAGGCCAGCACTGTCTATTGTGGTGTGCAGCTACAGTGTATTATTGTGTACTAGATATGTGGTCTTTGAGACATTGAAGGAGATCTCAGAAGTGGAGAACACCAGGCCGGATGGGCTTGCTGGCTCCCCCACAGGCAGTATGGATAGCCGTTGTCAACAGTTTTTGGAGTCAATGAGATCAGGAATCTGTATAGTCCTGGCTCTACTAACTATTGCCTGTGTAATCCTGGGCAAGTTACTTGATTTCTCATAGCTTCAGCTCCTTTATTGGTTAAAAAAAAAAGAAGAGTTGCTGTGAGGTTTTAAAATAGGTAACTATTTATCATAGCCTAGATAGCAACTAATAAGCCTCAAAAAATAATATTTGTTCATTGACTTGATTTGGAACATTTTGCTAGCTAGAGCTTTACCTAAAAGGTCAAAGTCATGATAGTTCCAACTTTTTGCACATGTATATGTGAACACAATGAGGTTTTAGCCCAGAACCTAGAACTACATAAATATTAATTATGCATAGTAAACATAATACTAAGTCAACATGTAGGATCAGATCAGGAAATAATAATAGTAGCTTATGTTTGTTGAGTCCCTTGTATGCCAAACGCACTATGTGTGCATCTCATTTATTAAGTAACATTTATCAACCATTTCCTATGTGCTAGGTACTGTTCTAAGCACTTTAAATGTCTTAAAACACTTGAGCCTTTATAAAAAAAAACCTGTGATGTAAGCATTGTTGTTATTTCTATTTTACAGATAATAAAAGCACAGAGATTAAGTAATGCACCCCTAGTCACACAGTTAGTAAGGGGGAAAGCTGGAATTCAAACCCAGGCTGTCAGCTACAAAATCCATGTTTGTAAAAGCTATGCTCTACTTGAAATCATCATCCTCATTATGGAATTTGAACAAGAAGTTCTCATCTCCATTGGAACTCAGGAATTATTGTTGTATCTTCAACTATTACATAGTGTCAGCATTTGGGCTGCCCAGACAGGGCTGAGAACACCTGAAAAGAAGTAAGTTCATCTTTATATATTAAGTCCAAAGATGTGTCGTCAGTAATGTGCAAGTGTGAAGAACACCATCAGACAGAGTATTTGTATTCTATACCCACACACATACACAGACTTTTTAAAAAAAACATATAGCTATCAAATTACCTGTTCAATCTTGGTGCAGAAATCTGGTCTAGTCAAGACGTTTCTGGGCTACAAGAAAAATAATTCTACCGATGATGAACAGGAAGTCTAGTTGCCCTGACCTTCCCAGGGACTGAAAAGCTTCCAGGACTTGAAGAGCTGCCCTCCCTATCCCATTTTTTCTTGGGAGCCACATGCCTTTTTCTTTCCAATCATCTTTGCCCATTTGTTCCAGTCTCTTCTTTCTGCAAACCCACTTTCTTCTCTCGCTTCGTCGAGATATATAAAGGCAACACCCTAGCTCACCTCCCTACCTCAAGTGTCCCAACATCACTGTCAAATCTCTGGTTGCCTGCAGGTTCAAATTCTTCAGAGAGAAAATCTGATTGGCCACGGGCTGGCCAGCATATTAGCTGGTGTTGATTCATGTGCCCATCCCTGCATCAGCTTTGTGGAACCAGAGTAAGAGCACAGAGCAGTGCTGACCTTTTCAGAATCTGTGTTGAGAAAGGCAATAACCTCTGTTTTCTCTAACCACCCATGGACGAGTCAGCTCTCCCCACAGATTACTTCAACCCTTACCCCATTTGATCCATTATCTGCAAAGCAACCAAATGAAGCTTCTAAAATGTCCTTAACTTAAACTCTTTCAATGTTTTCTCACTGCCCTTCGGATAAAGAACAGATTTGTTAACAGAAACTTCATGTTTTGGCCTTATGTGGGAATGCTGACAGTGATGGTAATGTGTGATTTTTTTTCATTGCCAAAACTTATAGAAAATCTGATGACTACCAAAGGAAAGGGGAAAGAAATCTGTGAATCTATATTCTAGAAGAAAAGATACTCTTTTTTATTTTCATTTATTGATCTGGGAGAGAGAGGGTGAGGGGGAACATCAAGCTGTTTCTGTATGTGCCCTGACCAGGGATCGAACTGGCAATCTCTGTGCTTTGGGACAGTGCTCTAACCAACCAAGCTTTCTGGCCAGGGCTAAAGATGCTCTTAAATGAAGGACTTATCCAACTTGATCATGTTGAGAACTAGATCGCAAAACACACGGGGGTATAAGTAGATATCCACTAAAAGTATTGTTTCAAATAAATGTAGACAGAATGAAGAAAATCACCGTTAGAACACCACAATCATCATTGCTATAGCAAACCCCACTGTTGCGCACTCAATTTAAATTTAGTGGGTGAATCTCTAAGGAGAAACAGGATATTGCATAGGCTCAAGATATCCCCTCCCACAATCTATAAAATATGGTGGTGGTTTGAACATATGTTCAGAAATTCTTTGATACTCTATCCTTCAAAAAGTATCCTGAGATCCAATTCCCATGTCAGGGGAGGGTCCCCCACACCAACAAACACTTCTCCAGCACAAACAGGGTGTCCAAGAATTCAACTCAGATCTGAAATACCTACACTGAGGTCACACACTAAACCTCACAAGCTCAGGGGAGGCCTGCATGGCAGGCCTTACAATCTGAGACCTAAAGCAACCACATGGGATGGTCTCAGTGAAAATGTTTTAACCAACCCTAGCCAGATAGCTCAGTAGGTTAGTTAGCACATCATCCTGAGATGCAAAAGTAATGGGTTTGATTCCCAGTCAAAGCACATGCAGAAACAGATGGATATTTCTGTGTTTCTGTCTTGTTCTCTCTTCCTTCCTCTCTCTAAAATCAATAAATAAACAAGCAACCAAAAAAACCCCCACTTCTTAACTAAAAGCAAGTCATGGTAGGTAGTCTTGTCCTGGCAGATATCTTCCTTGACAAATGTCAATATTTACCTTACATGAGCCCATCTATTGTCTTTTTGCCTCTACAATAGCCTACCTTTGGAATGTCATAGTATTTCCCTTTTCTCCAGACCCGTGGACTGGTACCGGTCCGTGGGCCATTTGGTACCGGTCCGCAGAGAAAGAATAAATAACTTACATTATTTCTATTTTATTTATATTTAAGTCTGAACGATGTTTTATTTTTTTTAAATGACCAGATTCCCTCTGTTACATCTATCTAAGACTCATTCTTGACGCTTGTCTCAGTCACGTGATACATTTATCCATCCCACCCTAAAGGCCAGTCTGTGAAAATATTTTCTGAGATTAAACTGGTCCGTGGCCCAAAAAAGGTTGGGGACCACTGCCTTAGAGCACAGCCACCCAACCAGAGCACAGAAACCAGAACCCAACCCTGTTACTTTACTCCCCAGATCCCATCTCTGTGTGCTGGAAGTGTTTGTTGTTACCTGGGTGTACCCACCGATGTAAAAGAAGTATGTGCCTCTCTGTTTTACTTTTTATCCAATCCCGGAGATGTCCCCTCTTTGCCTTCTCCAACCCCTTACTCTACCACCGATGGATTCCATGGAATCCTTCTGACATCTCCTGCTTTGATTGTAACATATGAGATAAGCTGTAAAACTGCCATTCTCTGAAGCATTTTTCTCAATCTGTTGAGATTTTGCTTCTCAGCAATTATCATCAGTTTGGCTCAAATAAAGTCATAAAAATTCCCAACAGGTTGGGACGGTTCTCATGTCAACACTGGGTAATAGCACGAAATTCCGCAGGTTAAGGAATCATTCCTTTGAGATAGCTCTCCCCTCCCCCACATACCCCAAACTCACATACATATTGTAGACACCGGCTGCAAGCCCCAGGTTCTGGGTGCTGCTGAGCAACTGACTAGATTGGCAGTTCCAACAACTCCCTCCAACTCAGAGTGTTTCACTCTTAGGAAATACCAAGAGTTCTGACCTGTGAGTCAGTTATAAATGAGAAATATGTTTTGGTCATCTTGTAAAACAAACTCAAAGAGCCCAGAGGCTTTGCTAGAAAAAAAAATTAATAGAGATTTATTTAAGGGTCTTAGGGTTAGCAAACTGGGAATACAACTAGGCAAGAGGCCAGGAGTGCTCCAGAGAAAAAAAGACAAGTTAAAAATTCTTAAAGTAAAAAGTACACTTTTGAGAATTATCAGTCCTGGATTCTTAGTCCTAAGATTAGTCCATCACAGTTATCAATCAGATATCAGGCAGTCAGGATGAGAGATGCCAGGTGGTCCAGAGATGGGAACCAGGAAGTCTTAAAATGTCTCGGTTGTCTGAATAATGCAGTGCTGGTCAACCTGGTCCCTACCGCCCACTAGTGGGCATTCCAGCGTTCATGGTGGGTGGTAGCAGAGCAACCAAAGTATAAATAAAAAGATAGATTTAACTACAGTAAGTTGTTTTATAAAGATTTATTCTGCCAAACTTAGTGAAAATCCGACATAAAGTACTTGGTAAGTCATTATTATTATATGCTTTAACTTGCTGTAACTCTGCTTTATAAATTTTATAAAGTAAAGTTACTTCCCTACTTTATAAATCACCATTGCTGTGGAACCAGTGGGCGGTTGGAAAATTTTACCACTAACAGAGATACAAAAGTGGGCGGTAGGTATAAAGAGGTTGACTACCCCTGGAATAATGGATGTTGGGTGGATGTATATGTGAGTCCTCCCGGGGTTGCCTGGAGGTCCAGCTGTATATTTAGGTGTAGTCAGCAGTCAGACAGACATGAGCAGAAAGCAAGAACAACAGACCGGGTACAGAAGGTCACCAGGGTGGAAAGTCCTGGACTCCTTGCAACAGGCAAAACTGTAAAAACAAAGCTTTACCCCCAGAGTAACCCTTGCTCTCCTAGCATAGCACTGGTCAAATGGTTTAGCCAGGGGTCCCCAAACTTTTTACACAGGGGGCCAGTTCACTGTCCCTTAGACCATTGGAGGGCTGCCACATACAGTGCTCCTCTCACTGACCACCAATGAAAGAGGTGCCCCTTCCGGAAGTGTGGCGGGGGGGGGGCCGGATAAATGGCCTCAGGGGGCTGCATGCGGCCCGCGGACCGTAGTTTGGGGTTGCCTGGTTTAGACCCACTGATTTCATATCATAGGTCATGTGGTTTGGACCCTCCTCTGTCCTTTCCTCCCCTGGCATGTTGCTAGTCATACAGGTTAGACCCCCTTAGAGGAGGACTGAACAAGGGGGCTAGAGAATAGCCCTTAAGCATTAAGCCTTCAGGACAATGAGGTTCTGACCCACATCAAATACATTTAGGCCTCAGTTATATTTCATCTCCAGGCCCAAAAAAGCAGCAAAACTGGACAAGCAATGCCAAGGCTGATATAAAGACCATCTGCATTGACTAATGACCCCTTGGTGCCAACCAATCAGTAGAGACCACACCCTGAAAGGACACACCTAGAAAGCTGATGAGTATTCTATTGGGATCCTCCCCCTGAGACCTCCTGTAATATCCCCACCCTTAAAAGCCCTTAGGAAGGAGGACACAGCCACCCTTCCTTATGCCTCCCCCTCCCCCCCAGGTGCATTACCTTCACCCTTCTCTCTCTAAGCTCCAAGGGCCTTAGTTTAAGTTCTCAGGCTAGTTAGAACAAGAATGGACTCATTCCTCATGCCTTAACCTTCATAACATTAATACTTTTAGTTGCTCGGTTAAAATGGCTCCCTTTTATATACATACCAAGTATGTATTCTCTATAAATCACGATAGCAGAGGTTGAACTCAGTGACTTTACCTAAGAGAGTTCACACTTACAGGGAGAAACCTGGCGGATGTCATCTTCGCCAAGTGATCAAGGTTAACGACTTCCACCCCTGATGTAATGTGACGAGAAGGGCTCTTCACCTCTGTGGTATCCCTTACAAAAATCCATAACCTCAGTCTAACCTGAGGAAACATTAAACAGACACAAGTTGAGGGACGTTTCACACAAAAAAACAACCTGATCAATACTCTTCAAAAGTGTCTGAGTCATGAAAGACCAGTCAAGACAGACACTGTCACAGGTTTAAGACAACAAAGGACACATGACAACTTAATGCAATGTGATGTGTGGATTGTATCCTGGAACTGAAAAAGGACACTAGTAAAAAAAAGAAAAAAAAATTGAATAAAGTATAATTTACTTGGTATTGTACTTCTTAGTTTTGATAAATGTACTATGGTTATGTAATTACGTTAACATTAAGAGAAGCTGGGTGCAGAGGGTCTCTGTACGAACTTTGAAATTCTTCTATAAATCCAAAATTATTTAAAATGAAAGGGTTTTTAAATATGTTTTAAGCTTCCAGAGAGCCAGCCCTCAATGATGCTAAGTGCAGAGGGTGGTGTCCACAGCTGTATTGTGATATACAGTCTTCCCTCACATATTGTGGTTCCTTTCTTGCGGTCTCGCTGTATCACGGATTTTTATTGATTATTGATTTTTGTAGTTGCTTCTTATATGTGCCTTGACCAGGCAAGCCCAGGGTTTCAAACCAGTGCGGATTTTTAAATTGTATATATCTAACTTTGTATCATGGATTTTTTCACTATATCACGGGATTTTGCAGTATACAGGTATTTTTATATATTTATTATTTTAATTATCTTTGTGGTAAAAAGAGCTGTAATGCTCTGCTTGGCTGTGCTGTACATTCATCTCATCATCATCACCTTTTTGTCGTCAGTACTGCACAGCTAATTCATCATTATCTTCATCATTCAAGTTGTAGTATATTCACTGGTGAGTACCCATGTAGAATTTTATATGTTGTTAAAATTACGTAGGTTTAAGAGTGTAGAAAGTGTTTAAGAGCATAGGAAGTGTTTATAAAAGTGTGGGAAAGATTAATAACAGCATGGGAAAGGTTTATAAGAGTGTGAGGAGTGTTTATAAAGCCTTAAAAATATATAAATAATAAAATAAATATAAAGTCGTTACTTTGTGGATTTTCGCCTGTTGCTGGGGTCCTGGAACCTCACCCCTGTGATAGATGAGGGACCACTGTATGCCTTATTTGTCTATCTACAAAATGAGAGGATTAGACAAGATACTCATCCATTGATAAGGGCCAACAGCACACAGAGGTGTCCCTAGAAAAGGCTCAGCTATGTGAGCACCTTGACCTTGGGAAATACATGGGGTTAAGGATTGCACTCCTAGCTTCACAGTCCCCTAAAAAGATTATGTTGGCAAATAAGACTGGACCCAATTTCAAGGACACTCACTTTAAACTGAGCACATAAAGACCCACCTCTATAAAAAGAATCCCAATTTATTAATTTACAAAAAAATAGGACAACTATCAGGTGGACCCTATGTTCCTCTCCTCTCTGTAGACAAACTTAACAAATAAAATAGAGAGTAGCTCCATGTGATTGAAAGCACAAAAAGGTACTAAATTATTTGATTTGAATTTTTAATAGCACTGGGTTATGAGAGCCTGATCATTCACTATTCCAATTAGAGACATACCTTCTACTTAGACCATCTGTGTCTGCCCTTCCTTGCCTTGGGGAACTCTGCTTTACCCAAGGTCCACTTCCATGTGTACATAGCTAAGCCTACTTCTCTAGCTAGAAGAAAATAAAGAGGCATGTTCTTTTCTATTCTGCTCATAGGAAACAAACAGAAAGTAAGTAATTTTTATTATTGAAACCATTGGTTGATTCACTCAACCATGAATGGTTGATGAGCTCATGAATCTGCAGACCCTTAAGATAATTCCATGGGCCACCTCGAATCTGTTGGCCAGAAAGGAGAATACACTATCCTAGGATGACCTTCTATATTTTTTCAATAGAACACCATGTGATTATTTAGGTTTCCATTTATTAAATGATAATCACATTCCCTAAGATTACCTTAAGGGGTTTGTCCTGCAATAATCCATTACACATTTGCAATCTCTGGTTTGTTTGTTTGTTTGTTTTTATTACTTTTTTTTTTACAGAGACAGAGAGAGGGATAGATAGGGACAGACAGACAGGAATGGAGAGAGATGAGAAGCATCAATCATTATTTTTTCGTTGTGACACCTTAGTTGTTTATTGATTGCTTTCTCATATGTGCCTTGACCGTGGGGCTACAGCAGACCTAGTAACCCCTTGCTTGAGCCAGCAACCTTGGGTCCAAGCTGGTGAGCTTTGCTCAAACCAGATGAGCCTGCGCTCAAGCTGGCAACCTCGGGGTCTCGAACCTGGGTCCTCTGCATCCCAGTCCAACGCTCTATCCACTGCACCACTGCCTGGTCAGGCAATCTCTGGTTTATTAACATAAATGACTGCATCTATGTTCTTTGTGTATACATTTTACTAGTTTAACTCTCAGAAACTTTGGATTTGTCCCCAAATACCTAATAACACATTTACAGTCTCTTACTTTATTAACATAAACAGTTCATCAAATCCATTGTATAAAGCCAACAGTTCTTTTACAGAATGGGGGGGCTCTCTTTTTCCTTATTTTATCAATAATTACATCTTTTAAGTTTATTCCAGCTCTAAAATAATACTATTAATTTTTTTCCTGTTTCTAAAAATTAAAACAACATCTCAGGAACCGTTATGTAAAGGTAATATTATTTTTTTACAAGAGAGAGAGAGGCAGAGACAGAGATAGAGTCAGAGACAGAGACAGGGAGAGAGATTGACTTCATTGACTGCTTTCTCATACGTGCCTTGACTGGGGGGCTCCAGTCCAGCCAGTGACCTCTTGTTCAAGCCAGTGGCCTTGGGCTCAAGCCAGCGACCATTGGGTCATGTCTATGAACCCGCGCTCAAGCCAGTGACCCAGTGCTCAAACTGGTGACCTCAGGATTTTGACCCTTGGTCCTTGGCATCCCAGGTCAATGCTCTATCCACTGCGCCACTTCCTGGTCAGGCTGTTTAATACTCAATTATAATGCAAGTGTTTCTTATACTACCTTTCATATAGGATCTCTCCAGATTACCACCTTGAGAAGTTACGAGAGAAGTTGGTTGGAGAACTGAAAGTAATCCTCAAGATCATCCGGTCCAACTTTTTTTCTTTTTGAACAGATGAAGAAATAGAGACCCTGAGAGTTTGGTTAACTTTCTCACAGTCTCTAGTTAGTGGCAGAGACTGGAACCTCAGTTCAATGTGCCTGAAAGCTCTGTCTCTAAAAATTTACAAAACTCCATGCCTGCAGTATAGCAGGCACCATATCAGTCTCAGGACTTGGGATGAGGTAATAATTTTTTTTTTTTTTTTTTTTGCTATAGCAATAACTCACCATTTTAGAAGTTACTCTAACTCATCTCCGTTACACAAACGCACCAGAGCAAGTGTTCTAATTTAGGGTTTAGTGATAATTCATTTGTCCATTTCTCAAATCCTTTTACTTGTTCATCCAGTAAGTAAACATTTAATGAACACCAACTTTGTGCCAAGAACTGTCATAGTTGTTAAAGGCACAAATTCACTGTCACGGTGTAGACAGTCTAGAAGAGGAAGCAGATAAACCAAATCTTAGCTGAGACCAACGATTAGTATTTACTAAGTGATTAGCATATATAAGCATTTTACATGGAAAATCTCGTTTAATTCCTCATGACAGTTATACGCAGTAGCTACTAATTATCTCCACTTCACAGATTAGGGATTAGAAGGTTTAAGCACGTTAGTTGCCCAAACTCATACCACCTAAATGGTAATCAGGCAAGTCCACACTACTGCCGTTTACTCTGAATCTTGGTGCCATATGGCTTGAAGTTCAGGCAGAAGCACAGGAATGACTATACATGGAAGGAGCCTCCGATGTGGAGGCAGACACTGAGGAAGCAAACAATGACCAGAAGAGGCTGCATTAGGGGTGACATTTGGGAATTCATTTTAAGAACGATATGACTAAAGTGCAGGGGAGTAGCAGAAGAAGGGGCTAGAAAAATGGATGGGGTTTAATCTTATTTTGTAGATGATAAGTTATATTTTTAGGATCAGCTTTGCTTTTAAAAATGATGTCTCTGAATACAGTGAGAATGATGGTAGCAGTTAGGGAGACAGAAGCTACTGTGATTGGCCATGACGAGACTTGAGCTAAGACCACAACAGTGAGACTGGAAAACGGGGTGGGGGGGACAGTTCAGGAGTGAACGGGCAAAATCAACAGAACTAGGTGATTGATTGGATTTGAGTGCGGGGTGGGTGGGAAATTTCAGGCAACATTAAAATTTGACTTGGGCAGCTTGGGTTAATACATAGTGATTACTTATCAACATTATAGATCAAGTTTGTGGTTATAACCACAGACGCATATTCTAGATAGACCTGTTCTGCTAGACTTTGGACTTTGGTTTACTTTGTATCATACGCTAATAAACTGTATCACCAGATACTGTAGGATTTTTAGAACAAAATAGAAAATGGAGGAATGTAGAAGCTGAATGATTCATCTATATCCCAGTCAATTGCATTCAAACATTGACGCTTCATGAGCTTTGACATAGGAAGTTTCTAGAACTGCCATGAAAAGTCAGAAGGCTCTTTATGCAGAAGAACTGGTTAGGCCAAAGCATATGATAAATCTAATCACTGTTAGTGGAATTCGTTATTAGTGAAATGACAGAGGCATTCATTCAAGAATTTTTATAGTCCTTTCTAATTGGTACTGGTCCTATACTAAGAAATAGAAACAATATAATGATACCCCATTCCTGCCCTGAAGGAACTTATGGTCAAATGAGGAGGACTAAGAAGCAAAAATTGAAGCACAGATGTTGAGATCTTTTTTTTTTTTCTTTTTTTTTTTTTTTTGTATTTTTCTGAAGCCGGAAACTGGGAGAGACAGTCAGACAGACTCCCACATGAGCCCGACTGGGATCCACCAGGCACGCCCACCAGGGGCAACGCTCTGCCCCTCCAGGGGGTCGCTCTGTTGCGACCAGAGCCACTCTAGCACCTGGGGCAGAGGCCAAGGAGCCATCCCCAGCGCCCAGGCCATCTTTGCTCCAATGGAGCCTCAGCTGCGGGAAGGGAAGAGAGAGACAGAGAGGAAGGAGAGGGGGAGGGATGGAGAAGCAGATGGGCGCTTCTCCTGTGTGCCCTGGCCGGGAATCGAACCCGGGACTTCTGCACACCAGGCCGACCCTCTACCACTGAGCCAACCGGCCAGGGCCGATGTTGAGATCTTGAACAGGGTTTAGTCAGATGCTTGGAACCCCGAGTGAGCCGTGGGCCCCTCCTCCGCAAGGTCAGGCCAGTTCCCTTGCAGGAGCATATGGTTGTGTTAGGCGCTGTTGACACGGGAGGGCGTCTCAGGTGCTGTCCAACTCAAAATGGATATTTCTGGGGAAAAGAAAAACAACACAAATTACAACTGGAAACGGCTGTGGTTGCCTGTGGTATAACATGGTGTTGACTAAAAACGAACTGAAGATCAAACTTTGAAGTGCACATCTGCAAAATTTGACCTGGGAAAGTTGGATTTGGTAGAAATGACAGTCATTCAAGAAAGCTCACACAATGTAAAAATCGGTAAAACTTGATGCAGACCGACCTGCTGGATGAGTCAAATCTTCACCCTGAAATTTAAGGGAAGAATTAATTACATCAGAAATAATTTTAGTAAGTAGAAAAATTAAGTGCAAGATATTTTTAGATATAAGGGAGGGTTCAGTCTCTTCCAGCCCTGCTCCAGCCACCTATGACCTAACCTTGCCCAGAATGCTGGGGTTTGCCACTGAAGGCTGAAGGTGCCCAGGGCCATAGGCCCCATCTACGACACTGTGGACAAGCCTAGGGTATTTCTTCCAAGAAGCAGGTAAACTGATCGCATTTGCACAAGGGCCACTTAACTATGTCTTGCCTGAATAGTCAGGTTTTTTATTCTTCCCTCGAAGATCTCTGTTGTGGGGGTTGATAGTCCTATTTTTGCTGCTTTGTTTAATACATAGTGTTTCCTTTATTCCTCCTACCTCAATGTCCCACTCATATTTCAGGCTGGGACCTATTCCTAATTTAGAGCTCTCTTTCCCCCTTTTGCTAACTTCTATTATGAATTTACCTTTGCCACCCAGCTTAGTGTATCCCAAGATTCTCTTTACCACGCCACAGTTGCAGAGCTCCAGGGAAAAGCACCCTGGTCTCATCTCTCCAGGCAGAGGAGAACAGAAACTCCATCTCCACACATGCTGCAGATGGCTTTTCCAGTCTACCTGAATCATTACCAGCTAGAAGCAGCGGTCATTGGGACTTGGACGTGAGCTGCAAAGTATAGAATTGTGACAATAATTCAAGTGCCATGCAAACTTTTCCTGGATGTGGACTTTTCCTGGACTCCTGCTCCTTGTGACAGCTCCTAACGGACTGAACTGGGGTTGGGTTGCATTTGCAGGGATCTGGAATGGTGTTGGTGCCAACTTGAACTTGGTGAACATGTTAAGGACACTACTCTTCTATGGACTATTGTTGTATTGGCCAAGAGTTTGCTTAAAGGCTTTAATCACTGTAAAAAAAAAATAGAAGACTGGATAAAGATGTGGCACTATACACTAGGATATGCTACTCAGCCATAAGAAATGATGACATCGGATCATTTACAACAAAATGGTGGGATCTTGATAACATTATATGGAGTGAACTAAGTAAATCAGAAAAAACCAAGAACTTCATTACTCCATACATTGGTGGGGCATAAAAACGAGACTAAGAGACATGGACAAGAGTGTGGTGGTTATGGGGGGGGGGGAAGAAGGGAAAGGGGGAGGGGGAGGGGGAGGGGGAGGGGGAGGGGCACAAAGAAAACTAGATAGAAGGTGAGAGAGGACAATCTGACTTTGGGTGGTGGGTATGCAACATAATTGAAGGACAAGATAACCTGGACATGTTTTCTTTGAATATATGTACCCTGATTTATTGATGTCACCCCATTAAAATTAATAAAAGTTTATTTATAAAAAAAGATATTTTTAGAATTATAATATGCAAAATTGACACTTGAAACCTGTATCATTTTATTCATCAATGTCATCCCAATAAATGCAATAAAATAAATAATAAAAAAGAAAATTATTGGAG